>NC_060087.1:71531842-72156842 GCF_922984935.1 Meles meles
TTCAAAATCAAGTCTACTTGACCTCAAAGCACATTCTCCTTCCACTATGGCAAGAAACTCCCAAAATGGTCATCCTTGTTGGCCATTTAATTTTTATACTTAGTATTTCTCTAACAAGGAAAATGTTCCAGAGATGTAGATGCTCTATTTTGCTTCACATGAAGCTGTGGGAATTTTAAAGTCACTCTAGTTTTACTAAACAGCAGAGGTGAGAATTACAAGCAAAGGGACAAATAAATGTAAATGTCAATGGAGAAGGAGGCAGAGTAGAAAAAGTGAAAGGTTTTAAAGTATATACTCAAAAGAAACATTTAAATAGAAATATTTTGGATAAATATAATTTCAAGGTATGGTCCAAAAAGGTGAATTTTACAAATATTCAAACTAAGTTACTGTATTATGGCTTTTCAAGTATGAAATTATGCATAGGAAGCATAGTGCATTTGTTCATAATTTTTAAAAATGTACAGTCATTACACTTAAAAACTTTCAAACTTAGTGAATTTGTAACATCTGAACTCAAGAAGTACTGCATCTGGAGGGCAGATCTGGGCAATATTTCTAAGAATACAAATAAATGTTCTCATTATGCTAAATACTTTAATGCAGAAAGTTTAAGAGTGATCTTAGTGAATTGCAAATTTATGGCTTACTTTAATAGTCTATATATATAATGAATAGTAATAAGTATAATGAACGGTAATTGCTCATATATATAATGAACTATAAAACTATCAAAATAAGCCATAAATTTACAATATATTTCTATATATAGTTACTTACAGTTTTAAATATTTACATTACATACTCATAAAAAAGTAAAATGCAGTAGAATATCATGTGTGTATGAAGCTCAGCTATCTGATAATCTCACTTGTCCAGAACACAGCCAACAGAGATAACACAGGATACATGGGCCTTGCTAAAAGCACAACCCTAAACTTTAAAACACACCTTCTCCTATTTTATATATGATTTCACCAAATCTGGTATTCTCATCTGTAACAAATTAGAAATAATAAGCAGACCATTGGTGACAGAAATTGCTACTGGAGGCAATTACATGGCACCGAAACAGAATGTTCATGAAATTTTGCTCACTAAAAAGGTCAAGGAAAAACATAAGAGAATTAATGTGAGAAATAATCAAATAGTTTGGAGTTCTTTAGTGAAGAAGAAAATCACCCCATATAGTTTACCATGTTATAAGCATTACCATTTTACAGCACAATGTAATAATTCATTTTCATAATGAAACTGTGAGTCAAAAAGTAAGGGTTCAATGACTTTCAATATTTTCCATTGAAGTTAAAATGAGAAAGTATATACTTAAGAAAAATTTTTAAAATTCTGAAAATAAAGAAAATTCATTGCCGGAGCATTCCCAGTAACTGAACTAAATTTTACTTAATTAAAGCCATTCAATTACAGGTGCTCATAGGATGTAAATTTACCAGTGCTCATAGGATGTAAATGATTTTCATTCCAAATGCCTCATTGGTTAAGAGAGAAAATGGGTCAAACAAAATTGATATGATGAGAATCTGGGGTCTATAACTAATAACAAAGCAATACTGCATAAAAAAGAAAGAATGACACTAGGTCATCAGTTCATAAAATTCTCTTCAGTTCTCTCTTTGAAATTCAGTCTCCACTGCTTTTCAGCCTTTTGGCTAAGATCAAATGAAATTCTGTCTCCAAACCTATTTTCCTTTTTCTATAACTCCTTCTTTGATTCTCTGTTCCTTTATTTTTGCATATGTTTTAGCCTTTTGAGTTTATTTTACATTGGGATCAGGTTTTTAGTACCATAAGATTTGAGTTCTGAGGAAAAACACAACAAATACTATATTAAAATAATAAAGAAAGGTCTCTTTCAAGTACAACATATACACCTAGGAAAATATTGAAGACAAGAGAGGTTATAGAATAATGAATCTATAAACAACTCCCTTCTCAGACTGCAGAAAGCAACTAAAATTGTGCTGGAATTTAGATTAGGAAGACTGAATTTCTGTACAATTTACACTCTTTTAGAGCAGAGAGAATGAATCTGTTTTACACAAGTCCTTAAAACTTAAGTAATATTTTACTTGTAAGCTTAAAATCTATGAATTTATTTCTGTCATTCTAATTGTTTGTTTTAGATTTCATACCATTTGGAGCATAAATATAAATGTTTGCATTTCAGCACTGTCAATATTCAAGTACAATCAAGTAAGTTATTGCAATAACAAATTGGAAACATGAACCATCACAAAGTACATAAGAAGCTGTCCGATAAGGCTTTTCACTTTTAAGTAATGATAAAATAAAAGGAAAAAGGAAGAAAAAATATGAGGAAAAAAGAAAAACCGTTACTCCAAAAAAATGAGTTTGTACTTGTAAAATGCAATCTTGTCAATCTGAAATATAAAACTTATTTTTACTAAGGAAATTAAACATTTTTCTATTAGATTTACTAAAGGGAAATAGGAACTTGAATATACCAGGACAACCTTTGACCTTAAAACATACTTTCTCTTATTTTACCAAATTTTATTGTATTATGTTAATTAGTTATAGTATTTATAATCGATGTTAATTATTATTTATTATATAACCATTATATCTAATACAATATATAATATATAATAGTTATTATATACTATAAAATCACATTATATGTATAAAATATGATTTTATATAAATATATTAAAATATAATTGTATGATAATAATCATATAAATATTATATATTATATAACCTATGATATAATAATATATATCATATAATGTGATGTATTATTATGATGTATTATTAATTATTAAAATATTAATATATTATATTAATATGAATATTTTATCAACTATTTATGGCACAATTTTACCAAATCTGGTACAAAAAAAATTAGTCTAGAATTCATAGTAAAGAAGAAATTTGAGCTGTAAATTCAAATAGGGAATTTATATCTACAAATAGAAAGAAGATATTTCTAGTTCTTACACAAATCTGAATATGATTGATCTCAGCACATAAAAACAGATATCATGTGATAATTCCGTAGAATTAGTATCATAATTCCCTGTTCAAAGGTGAATATATGCTTTAGTCTTTAAGAAATAGTTTTTCCAAAGAATTCTGCTTATCAAGAGATTTCTTTTATAATTAGGGTCTTTTGAAAGTTCTTCCAAAAGAAATAAACCTATAAACGGATGTCCTAGATTCTCTTTGACAAAGTAGGCTAATGAATGGATGAGAAAGTCGTCAATCTGTGAATCCATAAGTTTTCAAGCCAGGAGTATCTGTATCATGTTCAGACAAACATGAAAGGACCTATGTACTCCAATAAAATCTGTAACTAATTCTGTTAGATTTGTCTCTTCTCCTCTCCATCACCTTCTCATTGTCTTTAAAAGAAGTTTAAGAGCTCTGATTTTTACAGCTGAATAACTAAGGTTGTGAAAAAGGAAAATTTCCTCCCATGGGATTTCTTGTTTCTTACTCGTTAACTAACCCAATTAAGTCCATGCATTTTACTTAGGATAAGGAGTGGGTATTCATAAAAAAGGCCCAGTTTTCCTAAAAAAGCCCAAAATACTGAAGTCAAAAATGCCTGACAAAAAATTCAAATACACCAAGAAAATATTGGTGCACAATAGTCACCTGGTAAATGCCTGTGCTACTGATATAATTTTGGTGGGTTATCTCCAAATTAATCCTGGGTTTAAAGAAGGCACAGGATAAGCAACTAATCTTAAAAGTATTCATTAGTTCAAAGGATTGGGATTTTTTTAAAGCTATGTTTACAATGCAAAAGTTTTAGTGTTTTCAAGGTATTTACAGAAACAAATAATACTAAATGATTAACTCTATTTATTATTTTTTAAGAAAGTAGTATTTTTATACCAGGGAAATCAAACTATAACATTAGTGACTTCATACTCTGATAGTTTTTCTCATATGAAGCAATTATCACTTATAAAAAGCTATAAATTCAAGAATGACAGCCTCAATACTTACCCTGACTACACTGAAGTCCAGCTTAGTCTCCTGTGCACACTGTAATATGAGCTGAAAGCAATTTTTACTTTGATTTGTCATTCCATTTTCATAATAACGCTGTAAAATCCTTTGTTGTTCTACAGTAAATACAGAACGTAGATTCATCTAAAAATAAAAGAAGATACTCTGAAAATTGGAATAAGAGTTGGGTGTATGCAGAGTTTGCACGCTACCATTTTTTTGATACAGTTTCAGTGCTTCAAAGTTGCAAAATTTATTTAATTGAACTAATTCCCAGTAATGGGCAATAATTTGTTTGCCAAAGGGAAACAGGTTCTAAGTGACAATTATATATAATGCAAATGCTTATTAAGTTTGTTCAGAATAAGTAACAACTTTAAGGACAAAAAAAGAGAGAGGAAAACCCTATCTGGTTAGTGTCGATACATTGGGAAGTAAAGGTTTTTTCACTGAAATAAATATTTTTGGCTAGTAAAGTCAGAGATGGTGGTAGCCATATATTCATGGTCAGTTATCAACAGGAACACTCACTGTTCTTTGTCAAACAAGGCATCTGGCATAAGTCTTACAGCCAGAAACTGTGGTCCAAAACAAAGAGGTGCTTTTATTTTTCCTTTCTTGAATAAAGGGGTTCTTTGTGTATATAAAAACAAAACCTCTCTTTAAAAAGCTTAAAAATAAATAAGAAGTGTTGGTAACTCAAAATATCTGCTTTAGGCAATACTAACCAAAATAATTATTTTTAATAACTATAGTATATAAATCAAAGTTCAAAACCATGTGCATTTTACTAAAAGGGAACCATGTAAAAACTACGTACTTTTAATTAAACTGACAGCATCATAATTACACAAGAGAAATTTAAAAATGCACTTTATCCTTTCTGCCAATAAACAAAGTGCTTAATATTGAGAGAAAACAACCTGTGAAACTCACAATAAAAAGCAGGTCAAACTCTTTTTTTCTTAAAAAGGATGAATTCTAGGGCGCCTGGGTGGCTCAGTGTGTTAAGCTGCTGCCTTCGGCTCAGGTCATGATCTCAGGGTCCTGGGATGGAGTACTGCATCGGGCTCTCTGCTCAGCAGCGAGCCTGCTTCCCTCTCTCTCTCTCTGCCTTCCCTCTCTCTCTCTCTCTCTCAGTCTACTTGTGATCTCTCTCTGTCAAATAAATAAATAAAATCTTTAAAAAAAAGGATGAATTCTAGTAGTGCATTTAATGAAAAAGAACGCTTGTAATTAGATTAAGGCAACTTCTGGTTCTTATTTAAAGCATTTATACTGAAATTGTTATTCCTAAAAGTTGACAGAAAGGAAAAAAAAAAACCTTCCAAAGGAAGTTGTCCCTTCAAAATTAGGAAAACAGCAATGACAGAAACACTATAAGCCAAACCAAACAGAAATCATTCTAGTATACTGGGTATGGAAACAACCAAGTACACTGATATGGAAATAAAAATAATTTTCCTTTCTCTGAATATACTGAAAAATAAAGGAATTAAAGACAGTCATATAGCAGTCTATTGCCATTTGTACACCTGAATCTTTTTCCTGCCCACACAAACATCTTCCTATCTAATGTTAAGAAATCCAATTATAGAAAATTAGATGTGGGAGAGGACGCAGAAAAGATAAGTTGATAGTCCCTGAAACTTCAGGAACAAAATAACTCCACTAACTTTCTGAAGGGTATCGCATTGTGCCGTGTGACCAAACTTTCAAGGATGTTTGGGCCAGAGGGTAGTGATGGTATCCATCAAAGCAACATTTACTATCATGGCTGTCACATTTTTGAACAATTTGGAATTCCTTTTCCTAAATAACTCAGCTACAGTCAAGAGAGGAGCTGGGAAGTAGAGGGCAAATACCTAAAATGTGTCATCTCATGTGGGTTTAGAAGCAAAGTGTTTTGGAATGAGTTCTGAGGAGGGCTATAAACTTCAATTTCACTGATGCATAATGAGGGTGATGGTTCTGATCCTTCTCTGCAGGGCTGTACAAAAAGTACAAGATATGAGTGATCCTCATGTGTGATGATACAGCTGTAAAATATACAAGTGTTTTCCTATTGGCTAGCTACAACAGCAACATGTACTCAGGTATGGTATAAGCATTAAAAAGCACAGCAATTTCTCCCTCACTGATAACAACAGCCAAATACTGATGTTGAGCACTAAATCGACTTCTGGAGTCTACATCCTGACAGGAGACAATGCTGTGACCTTTTCAGTTTCTCTCTTAAATTCATAGCAACAGCAAGAAGGCCACCTTGCTCAAGAGAGCGAGTGTTCATGGGACATTTATTCTTTATCACAACAACTAGATAAAAACCTTATAGCCAAGATAACTTGTCATTACCTCTATCTACCCTAGGTACCTTGGCCTGTGAAGTGGCAAGATATTGAATGATGGCATAGACAAAGTTACTAATCATTTACACAAAAATCAGGAAGAGAATTGTAAAAACCTTCATTTTAAAAGTCTGGTTCTTATTTCTGTGGAAATAAAATGGCAACCCATTGGTTTCATGGACATCGAGGTTTGTTGGGTTGAGGTAAGGAGGGTAACTGAATTAAGGAATTAAATACTGAAATAACAAGTCATTAGCCTTACCCCAAGACTTACTAATCTAATACCCTTTGCAATGTGGCACTCACTTAGCCCATGATAGCACATAGGAATAAGATGAACTGTGCGCTGCACTTAGCTCCACTGTGGACTAGTGTGCAAGTCACTTAAATTTTATGAGCCTCTATTTGCTAATCTATAAAATGCTAGAATATACGACATGTACTACCTACCAGTCTGGGTTTTTACAAATAATTAAGGATTTGGGAGCTCATTTTCTTAAATTGTAAAGCATGGTATAATTGTAACATACTTGTAAATATGACTAGGTTCTTCAATTTATCATATTCAGATATGGGATTTCTCAGGTTGCCCTCAGCGTTGGGATTCAGTGGGTTTTTTTTTTTTTAAATATTTTATTTATTTGACAGAGAGAAATCACAACTAGGCATAGAGGCAGGCAGAGAGAGAGGCAGGCACAGAGAGAGGAGGAAGCGGGCTCCCTGCGAAGCAGAGAGCCCGATGTGGGGTTTGATCCCAGGAGCCTGGGATCATGACCTGAGCTGAAGGCAGAGGCTTTAACCCACTGAACCACCCAGGCGCCCCGGGATTCAGTGTTTTAATAAAGATCCTGAGCCACAGAAAGGTTTATGTTCAGTGTGTTCTATTCAAACAAGCAGAGCACTGAGTAAAATGTTATATAAATTTAGGGCCTCAGGAGTACTTGAAAAATGAAGCTTTTAAGAATGACTTCCCCTTAGCAGTATCACATAGCTTTGGTCATATTTTCACATGGGAACATTTCAGATAAATTTCTACATAACATTGTTCTTACACATCTGATGTCACACATAAACCCAGATCTAGTAATGCCCTAATAATGTCTTAACTGGTTAAATCATTTGAAAAATACCAAAAAATTTTACTCCTAAGTATTCATTTTTGGGAAAATTGATTCTAAAAATGGATTGAGTCCAAAAAATCACCACTGAGTCAAGTATAACACATTCTTTTCAATATTAAAAGTTTCAATTTTAGCTGAACTACTGATTTTTTTTTTGGTTTACAAAGAGTAGCACCTAGGTTAATGAAACATTTTGAATGTCTTTAATTTGACCAATACATCTCTATTAACAGTGCTCTTTTTACCCTTTATTATTATTCACTTTTAAATTTATATATAGTTAATTTCATTCATTTTAGTATACAGTTTTATGAGTTAGGACAAACAAACATATTTATGAAACCACCATCACAACCAAGATACAAAACAGATACATCACTCCAAAAAAATTCCTTTATGCTGCTCCTTTGTAATTAAATCCTCTCACCATCCCATCCCTGGGCAATAACTAATCTGGTTCTATAACTTTGACTTTTGAAGAACACTGTATAAATGGAATAACAGTATGTATTCTATTCCTCCTAGACTAACATCTTTCACTTAGCATAATGCATTTGAGATTTTTCTGTTTTGTCTGTTTGTAGAGTTTTCTCCTTTCTATTGCAGCATAGTATTTCATTGCATAGAATGTACCACAGTTTATCCATTTATCCATTGGCAGACATTTGAAATTTCCAAGTTCTTGGCTACTGTCAATACAGTTGATAAAAAAAAAATTGTGTGCAGGTTTCTGTCTTTTCATTTCTCCGGAGTAAATACCTAGGAGTGGGATTTCATATAGTAAGTATATGTTTAACTTTATAAGAAACGACTAAACAGTTTTCAAAAGTGACTGTAAAAATTTGCTTTCTCACCAATATTCTATATAAGTCTGTTTTTTCACTTTATCACCAGCATTTGTTATAATCAGATATTTCTTATTTTTCAGAGAGGGAGAAAAGGGGGGAGAAGGGAGAAAGAGGGAGAGAGAGAATCTTAAGCAAACTCCACACCCAGCACAGAGCCTGATACACAGCTCCATCTCACAAACTTGAGATCATGACCTGAGCTAAAATTAAGAGTTGGATGTTAAACCAAATGAGCCACTCAGGCACCCCAATTATCAGATATTTTTAAAAAGTGAATAAAGCTACACTATGATCCAGTAGTTTCACTACTATTTACCCAAAGAATACAAAAATACTAATTCAAATGGATATATACATCCCCAATGTTTATAGCAGCATTACCTATAATAACCAAATTGTGGAAACAGCCCATGTCCATCAACTGATGAATGCATAAAGAAGTGGTATATATATTTATTGGAATATTACTCAGCCATAAAAAAAGAATTCTCACCATTTGCAATGACATGAATGGAGCTAGAGAATATTATGTTGAGTGAAATAAGTCTGTCAAAGAAACACAAATCCCATATGATTTCACTCACATGTAGAATTTAAGAAACTAAACAAATAAGCAGAGAGAGAGAGAGAGAGAGATTGAGAAAGCAAAGCAAATTAAGAAACAGACTCTTAACTATAGAGAACTGATGGTTACCTGAATGGAGGTGGGTGGGGGATGGGTAAAATAGGTGACAGAGGGTTAAGGAGTGCACTTGTGATGAGCACCAGGTGTTGTATGGAAATGTTGAATCACTAAATCTTACACCTGAAATTAATATTATACTGTATGTTAACTTGAATTCAAGTAAAAACTTCAAAAATAACAAAATAAGGGGTGCCTGGGTGGCTCAGTAGTTAAGTGTCTGCCTTCAGCTCAGATCATGATCCCAGGGTCCAGGGATCAAGCCCCAAATCGAGCTCCCTGCTCAGCAGGAAGCCTGCTTCTCCCTCTCCCACTCTGTCTACTTGTGTTCCCTCTCTTGCTGTGTCTCTCATTGTCAAATAAATAAGTAAAATCTTATGAATAAATAAAAAATAAATAAAAATTAGCCATTCTAATAGGTTTAAAATTGTATGTTATTATTATGGTTTTGATTTGTATTTCCCTAGTGAATAATGACATTAAGCATCTTCTAATATGTTTTTTAGCCATCTATATATCTACTTTGTATAACTGTCCAAATATTTTGCAAGGTTTTTAATTGGATTTTTTTTTTTACTTTTATTGAGTTTTTAGGGGTCATTACATATTCTGGATACAACTACTTTATCAGAAATATTATGATTTACAAGTATTTTCTCTCTGTTAGCAGTTTACCCATTTTATTTTATTAAAGTGTGGGGCGCTGGGGTGGCTCAGTTGGTTAAGTGATGGCCTTCAGCTCAGGTCATGATCCCGGAGTCCCAGGATGCAGTTCCACATCTGGCTCCCTGCTGATCAGGGAGTCTGCTTCACCCTCTGACCCACACCCCTCTCATGCCCTCTCTCGCTCTCTCTTCCTCTCTCTCTCAAATCATAAAAATAAAATCTTCAAAAAATAAATATTTAAAGTGTATTTCAAAAAAAATAAAAAATAAGTATATTTCACAGAAAAGGTTTTAATATTGATGAAGTTCAACTTATCATGGTTTTACCTTTTACAGATTGTTCTTTTAGTGCTCTATTAAAATAAATCTGTGTGTAGAAAGGATCAGGCATCCCAGATGCTTGATAAAATATGAGGTTTTCCCATCTGACTGTTGGTAATGTAAACAATTTTGGGTCCTATTTGAGCTATTAGGATTGTTTGCCTGATCTTTTCAAATGGTTCTTTCCTTGTCCTTAGTAGTTTTAGTAGTATTTAGCTAAAGACTTGAGGGGTCCCTCTATAAATTTCCATAGCTTTCTCAATGTGCAGTTCTAATCTCTCTGCAAGCTTTCTCCTCTCCAGTATTGTTCCTCAAATTCTAGCCACCATTTCCTTTCTAAACTCTGTGTCCTCAATACAGAGAGAATCCCAGTCTGTTTGGGTTCACTTTCCTTTGGTTGTGATCTGGATACTTTTTTCAGGCAGTGAGTTTTTTCAGGCAGTGAGTTGAGACACTCATAGTGTTCATCTTGTTTCCCTTTTCCCAATAATCATGGTCTTGTGCTGCCTTTTGCTGAATATCTGAAATCTATTATTTCATATATATTTTTCCCTTTTTTTTGTTTTAGATATTTAAGATAAGAGGGCAAATCCTGTTCCTGTTACTTCATCATGGCTGTAAGCAGAAGCTCCGGTGGCTTTTAGGAGTGGTAGAGTAGGAACACTATGTTAAAAATCAGGAAACATCTGTTTATATTCAGCTTCACTACTTATTAGTTTTGTCACCTTAGCAGAGATAGTAGGCCGCTTGGACTCAGTTTCTTCATCTGGAAAATGGGGCTATAAAATCTTTCCTATTTTACTGCATATAATTATCTTCATTAAAATACATGGCAAATTATAATGTGCAAGGCAAAAGCTATTTTTGTTAATAGTTAACATTATATATAACTACTTATTCCTAAAAGTAATAATTGTTTTAGTGAGTATCAAGCCACTCCCACACTATTTGTATATAAACCTCAAATGAAAAAAAATTATTATATTATCATGGCCAAAGGAATAAGGATGCTATGACTCTCTTCTATCTGATAAGAGTTTGATCTTTGAAAATTCTGAGAGCATGATGTCCAAGTGAATGGATGTCTCTGCATAATTTTTTTATGTAAATTGTATTTAAAATAAAAGGACATATTTAACCAGGTAAATTATTCTACTAAAAACTATGTGATTAAGCAGCTATTTAGAAGAAGTTTGATAAATACATAAAAATGAATTAACACAGTCAAGATGGCAGGGAAGTAGGAGGAGGTGCCATTTCAACCTGTACCCTAAAGTGAGCTGATTACTTACCAAAGAACTTGATCACCCATGAAATCAGCCTGAGATCAGAATTATACACGTCTGGATCTCTACAGGAGCAGAAGACGCCAGTGGGAAGGTAAAGCAGAGTGGGAACATCGGACTGATATCGGAAGATAAACAAAAGGGGGAGGGAGCCACCAGAGGCGACCAATTGGAAAGTAATACCCCAATACGAGAGTGCCCTGCGTCTGGGGACCAGCATTAGCTTGGAATCTGGTTGAAAGCACTTAAAAAAAAAAGAGTAAAGGACTGCAGGGGTAAATTGTGGGAATCGGGGCAGTTAGGGACAGGGGCCTAAGTCCCCGGACCCAGGACAGCCTCCCCTAGCGCTGAGCCAGAGAGAGTGCGGTGGAGAAACCAGGTCTTGGTCCCTGAACCACCAGCGCGACCGAGAACACATGGGGTCCAGCTCCCGTGAGGGGCTGGGAGCCTCGAAAGACCGCATTCCTAAAACGCGCGCGTCCAACACCCTCCCCTGGGAGAGGTGCTCATAGGTGCTAGCCTGGAGCTCTGGCATCTGGAAAAACCAGACATTCCAGCCCGGGACAGCGGGAAAATCTCAGTGTGCGATCGCCACTTGGAACCTCTCTGGTGGTCTGGAGCTGCCCAGACAGCCGCCACTGCCCTGGTATTGGGTACAACGAGGAGATCATGCATCCCCAGGGACTGTGACTCAGAACCAATTCTGCCAGCAGCTCTGCAGAGCATTCTGAGGCTTCTCTCTGAGAGGGAGGTCTGGGTGCAATTTGCTCTCCTCTAAACCTCCAAAAACCATCAAAAGCTGTCAAGGCGAGAGAAAATAGATGAACAAAGATAAAAACCTCCAGAGAACAAAAGCCTGGAAAAAAACAGTTTCCTCAGAGCCCACCCCCTAACTCAGGGAACATCATTGACTAAAAACCCACGTGGCAGGCCCCTCCCCCAGAAAACCAACCAGGAAGGAAGGAAAAAAAAAAATAAGAAGACAACAAGAGAACAACCACCACTACTTCATAAATACAACTTTTATTTTTAACTCTTTACCACTATTCTGGTTCATTTTTTTATACATATAGATAATTTTGAACCTATTTACCATCACAGAGAGATATCCAGTACATCAAATTCCTTAATAACCTTCTAATCAGAGCTTATTGATACATACACCCGTGTTTTTCTTTTGCTTTTCTATTTTTAAAATTTTTTTTATTTTAATTTAGTTTAGTCTACTTTATTCTTTTTTAATTTTTATTTTCTAATATACATATAGAGTTAAACTTCAAGGTAGTCCCCTTTCCCCAATCAATGCTACCCCTATAGGCAAAACAATTTTTAATCCCCCTTTATCATAGGAGAGTTGGGTCCCTTAACAAAGACATCAAGATACATCCAGGAAGAATCAAAATAAACTTCCTCACCCACACTGAGAATTTACAACCACTCTCCCATCTTTCCCTTCTGCCAGTGTTTCTGTGTATTTGTGTCTGTCCTGATAGTATATAAATCTTATACTTGGTGTTGATTTTGATGAGGTCAAAGCTTTTTGTTTGTCTGTTTTTGTTTGTATACTTAATAATCTTACCTTGGGGCCCATTTGGACTGAGGCTTCGCTTTTATCTTCCCTTTTTTCTCTCTCTCTCTCTCTCTCTCTTTTTTTTTCCTCTATTCCTTTTTTACTTTTTTCTCTCATTTGGGTGGGGAATCCTGATTCCTCAGAAGTGTTCCAGGGTGCACCTTGACTGTACCACGGTCAATACATCCAGCTACATCCGTTCAGCTATCTCTCACCAAAATGACCAGGAGGAGGAATCCCCAACAGAAGAAAAATACAGAGGATGGACCTTCTGCAACAGAGCTAATGGCTATCGACATAGGCAATATGTCGGAAAAGGAATTCAGACTAACAATTATCCAGGCAATAGCTAGGTTGGAGAAAGCCATGGATGAACACACAGAATTGATTAGGGCAGAAGTGAAAGCCACCAGGGATGATGTTCACAATGTTAGGGCAGAACTAAAAGCCACCAGGGATGATGTTCAAAATGCTCTCAATGAGTTCCAATCTAATCTAAAATTCTCTAAAAGCTAGGGTAACTGAGGCAGAAGATAGAATTAGTGATCTGGAGGACAAACAGACAGAGAGAAAGGATCAGGAGGAGGCCTGGAACAAACAGCTCAGAAGCCACGAAAACAGAATCAGGGAAATAAATGATGCCATGAAATGTTCCAACGTCAGAATTATTGGAATCCCTGAAGGGGAAGAAAAAGAAAGAAGTCCAGAAAATATATTGGAACAAGTTGTCTATGAAAATTTTCCCAATCTCACGAATGGAAACAGCGTTCATGTACTAGAGGCTGAACGGTTTCCCCCCAAGATTTTAGATTCTCGAAAGTCCTCGTGACACCTGATAGTTAGAATGAAGAATTACAATTCTAGACAGACCCACTTGAAAGAAGCTAGGACAAGGAAGCTCCTTACATACAGAGGAAAACCCATTAGAATAACGTCAGACCTGTCCACAGACACCTGGCAAGCCAGGAAGGGCTGGCAAAATATATTCAGAGTACTAAATGAGAAGAACATGCAGCCAAGAATACTTTATCCAGCAAGACTGACACAAAATGGATAGAGAGATAAAGAGTTTCCAAGACTGGCAAGGCTTAAAAGACTATGCAACCACCAAGCCGACACTGCAGGAAATATTAAGGGGGGGTTCTATAAAAGAGAAAAAATCCTAAGAATATCATTGAACAGAAAAATAGAGACAATCTACAGACAGAAAGACTTCAAAGGTAACACGATGTCAATAAAAACGTACCTATCAATAATCACTCTCAATGTGAATGTCCTAAATGAGTGCATAAAACAACACAGGGTTGCAGATTGGATAAAACGACAGGACCCATCGTTGTCTACAAGAGACCCATTTTGAACCTAAGGATACACCCAGACTGTAAGTGAAGGGATGGAGAAGCATCTTTCATGCCATTGAGCCTCAAAAGAAGGCCGGGGGTAGCAATTCTCATATCAGATAAACTAGATTTTAAACAAACACTGAAGTCACAGATACAGAAGGACACTACATAATTCTTAAAGTGACTATCCACCAAGATGATCTAACAATTGTAAATATCTACACCCCCAATATGGGAGCAGCCAATTACATAAGAAAACTATTAATCAAGATAAAGAGTCATATTGATATGAATACATTAATAGTAGGAGATCTTAATATGCCTCTCTCAGTAATAGACAGATCATCGAAGCAGAAAATCAATAAAGAAATAAGAGCATTGAATGAAACATTAGACCAGATGGACCTCATAGACATATACAGAACATTCCACCATAAAACAACAGAATACTCATTCTTCTCAAGTGGAACTTTCTCCAGAATGGACCACATACTGGGTCACAAAGCAGGACTCAACTGATACCAAAAGACTGAGATGATTCCCTGCATATTCTCAGATCACAATGCTTTGAAACTGGAACTCAATCACAAGGAAAAGTTCAGAAGGAAATCAAACACATTGAAGCTAAAGACCACCTTACATAAGAATGCTTAGATCAACCAAGAGATCAAAGAACTTAAACAATTCATGGAAACCAATGAGAATGAAGACACTTCGGCCAAAAACCTATGGGATACAGCAAAGGCGGTTCTAAGGGGGAAATACATAGCCATCCAAGCCTCCATCAAAAAAACTGAGAAATCCAGAATACACCAGCTATGTCTACACCTTAAAGAACTGGAGAATCAACAACAAATCAAGCCAACTTCACACAAAAGAAGTGAAATAATCAAGATTAGAGCAGAGATCAATGAGGTAGAAACCAGAGATACAGTAGAATGTATCAGTGAAACTAGAAGCTGGTTTTTTGAAAGAATCAATAAGATTGATACACCATTGGCCACACTAATCCAAAAGAAAAGAGAGAAAGCCCAAATTAATAAAATTATGAATGAAAAGGGAGAGATCACAACTAACACCAAGGAAGCAGAAACAATCATCAGAAATTATTACCAACAGTTATATGCCAATAAGCTAAGCAACCTAGATGAAATGGATGCATTCCTAGAAAACTACAAACTCCCAAAATTGAACCAGGAAGAAACTGACAACTTGAATAGACCGATATCTAGTAATGAGATTGAAGCAGTGATCAAAAACCTCCCAAAAAACAAGAGCCCAGGACCTGATGGATTCCCTGGGGAATTCTACCAAACTTTCAAAGAAGAAATAACACCAATTCTCCTGAAGCTGTTTCAAAAAATTGAAGCAGAAGGAAAACTTTCAGACTCTTTTTATGAAGCTGGCATTATCCTGATCCCCAAACCAGGCAAAGACCCTACGAAAAAGGAGAATTTCAGAACAATATCACTTATGAATATGGATGCAAAGATTCTCAACAAGATCCTAGCAAACAGGATCCAGCAGCATATTAAAATGTTTATCCACCCTGACAGGTGGGATTCACCCCTGGGTTATAAGGATGGTTCAACATTCGGAAATCAATCAATGTGATAGAACAAATCAATAAGAGAAGAGAGAAGAACCACATGGTCCTCTCAATGGATGCAGAAAAGGCATTTGACAAAATCCAGCATCCGTTCCTGATTAAAACGCTTCAAAGTATAGGGATAGAGGGAACATTCCTGAACTTTATAAAATCTATCTATGAAAGACCCACAGCAAATATCATCCTCAATGGCAAAAAGCTTGCAGCCTTCCCGTTGAGATCAGGAACACAACAAGGATGCCCACTCTCACCACTCTTGTTCAACACAGTATTAGAAGTCCTAGCAATGGCAATCAGACAACAAAGAGAAATAAAAGGTATCCAAATTGGCAATGGAGAAGTCAAACTCTCTCTCTTCGCAGATGACATGATACTTTATACGGACAACCCCAAAGACTCCATCCCCAAACTACTAGAACTCATACAGCAATTCAGTAACGTGGCAGGATACAAAGTCAATGTACAGAAATCAGTGGCTTTCTTAGACACTAACAATGAAAATACAGAAAGGGAAATTAGAGAATCGATTCCATTTACTTATAGCACCAAGAACCATAAGATAACTTGGAATAAACCTAACCAAAGAGGTAAAGGATCTGTACTCGAGGAACTACAGAATGCTCATGAAAGAAATTGAAGAAGACACAAAAAGATGGAAGATCGTTCCATGCTCTTGGATTGGAAGAATAAACATTGTTAAAATGTCTATACTGCCTAGAGCAATCTATACTTTTAATGCTATTCCAATCAATATTCCACCAGTATTTTTCAAAGAGCTGGAGGAAATAATCCTAAAATTTTTATGGACTCAGAAGAGATCCCGAATTGCTAAGGAAATGTTGAAAAACAAAAACAAAACTGGCGGCATCACGTTTCCTGATTTCAAGCTTTACTACAAAGCTGTGATCACCAAGACAGCATGTTACTGGCATCAAAACAGACACAGAGACCAGTGGAACAGAGTAGAGAGCCCAGATATGGACCCTCAACTCTATGGTCTAATAATCTTCGACAAAACAGGAAAAAATATACAGTGGAAAAAAGACAGTCTCTTCAATAAATGGTGCTGGGAAAACTGGACAGCTATAGGTAGAAGAATGAAACTCGACTGTTCTCTTACACCGTACACAAAGATACACTCGAAATGGATAAAAGACCTCAACGTGAGACAGGAATCCATCAGAATCCTAGAGGAGAACATAGGCAGTAACCTCTTCGATATCAGCCACAGCAACTTCTTTCAAGATATGTCTCCAAAGGCAAAGGAAACAAAAGGGAAAATGAACTTTTGGGACTTCATCAAGATCAAAAGCTTCTGCACAGCAAAGGAAACAGTCAACAAAACAAAGAGGCAACCCACGGAATGGGAGAAGATATTTGCAAATGACAATACAGACAAAAGGTTGATATCCAGGATGTATAAAGAACTCCTCAAACTCAACACACACAAAACAGATAATCATATCAAAAAATGGGCAGAAGATATGAACAGACACTTCTCCAAAGAATACGTACAAATGGCTATCAGACACATGAAAAAACGTTCATCATCACTAGCCATCAGGGAGATTCAAATTAAAACCACATTGAGATATCACCTTTCACCAGTTAGAATGTCCAAACTTAGCAAGAAGGAAACAACACGTGTTGGAGAGGATGTGGAGAAAGGGGAACCCTCTTACACTGTTGATGGGAGTGCAAGTTAGTGCAGCCACTTTGGAGAACAGTGTGGATATTCCTCAAGAATTTAAAAATAGAGCTTACCTATGACCCTGCAATTGCACTGCTGGATATTTACCGCATAGATACAGATGTAGTGAAAAGAAGAGCCATCTGTACCCCAATGTTTATAGCAGCAATGGCCACGGTCACCAAACTGTGGAAAGAACCAAGATGCCCTTCAATGGACGAATGGATAAGGAAGATGTGGTACATATACACGATGGAGTATTATGCCTCCATCAGAAAGGATGAATACCCAACTTTTGTATCAACATGGGTGGGACTGGAAGAGATGATGCTGAGTGAAATAAGTCAAGCAGAGAGAGTCAAGTATCATATTTTTCACTTATTTGTGGAGCATAACAAAGAACATGGAGGACATGGGGAGATGGAGAGGAGAAGGGAGTTGAGAGAAATTGGAAGGGGAGATGAACCATGAGAGACTATGGACTCTGAAAAACAACCTGAGGGTTTTGAAGGGGCGGGGTGTGGGAGGTTGGGGAACCAGGTGGTGGGTAATAGGGAGGGCACGTATTGCATGGAGCACTGGGTGTGGGCAAAAACAATGAATATTGTTACTCTGAAAATAAATAAATAAATAAATAAAATAATGAATAAAGTATTAAAAAATGAATTAACACTTTGAACTTAATGAAATTTGAACATGTATAAGAGTTGCTATTGTAAATCTGTTCTCAGTTGTCATTTTAATCTGTCATTTGCATTTATTGTCCCACATCTTTACAAAAAGCAGCCACTATATTTACTTTATTTTGTAGCCTACATCCCCAAATTTCCAGCTATTGCAAAAAATAAATTTTACGATTTCCTAATTATAAAATTGAGTAACACACATTTGCCTATTCTAATACTATGAAAGAATATTCATCATTTCTTTATTTGGCTATAATTACTGAAACACATTGCACACATCTTTTTACTGTCATTTTAGAGATATAATTGGACTTTATTACTTACGTGAAATATGAAACAAGGAATTATAACAACCTGTCATATGATTTTCTTAAGATACAAAGCAATTAACAAATTGACCTTATTTTAAAAAACATTGAAAATTCTGTGTAATTAATATTTATATTTTTCAGCTACATAAAAGCTAAATATATATGTGTAGTGACCTGGATACAAATTTCAAGACAATTTTGTGTTTACATTCTTCAAATAAATATATGAAAGATATACATCTGTAGGGAAATAAACCTCTATAGCTTCATGTCTGATGTCTAAGAAGATTACTGGTTGTTCAGAAAAAAAAAATTTTTAGGAAAACATTTAACGGATTAGGATAGAAAAAGGTGGCAGGACAGAAGGATCCTGAAACTCATCTCCTCCCATGAATATACTGAGGCAACTCACTATGGAAATGACCTGAAGAATGGCAAAACAGAGCTTCCACAGATAAAATATTTAAGAAAATTTCATATCCATAAGGGTGAGAGGGAAGAGAAATGGTCAGGACCCAAACTCCTGGTGTAGTGACTGATAAGCAGGAAGGACATCACAAATACAAAGGAGTGAGGGGATTAAGTTCCATACTGGGCATCCACAGCCCTGGGGTCCTGCCCTGGAAACACTAGTCCCCATAATGCTGGGCTTTGAAAATCAGCACGACTTAACACCGGAGAACCCAAGGTCTATAGGAAACTAAGTCTCTGCCCTTAAGGAGCCAGGAGGGTTTACAACCTAGACGCAGCACAGAAGCAGGAATTTGAAAGGTGCCTGGGTAATATGTGAAAGAGATTTATTGACTAATTTTACAATGTATGCCAGATGGACAGGCATCTGCAGAAGATTTCTCTTAAGAACATAAATGCTGGCAGGCACCATTTTTCTTGCCCTCCCTCAACCTAGGTAGTCAGAAACTTGTGGGAGACAGTTCTGACACTCTCCATCTAACTTGCTACCACAGGTTGCCCTGTCTTAAAGTTCCCCTGTGGACCTGTTCCACAAAACCTGCCAACCTAGCAGGGACACTTCCAAAGTGATTCCCACCTTTCCATAACTGGCAGACAGCTTCAGTCCAAATCAGCTTTCCCCGAACCAAAGTGACTTCCACTCTGCAACACAGAGCAGGTATCCTTGATTAGAACCAGTGCCCATCCAAAGTAACTCCTGTCCCAAGGAGGGAGTACTAATGAAACACAATAACATCCTTGTAGTAGCTTCAGCCAGGCCTCTAAGCTAGCCATACCAGGAGTAAACCCTGCCCACTAGCACATCCAAAGCAGCTGCAACCAGGCCTTTGGACCAACTGTGTTGGGGGCAGACTCTGACAATCAGTGCAGCCACAGAGTGACAGCAAGACAGTTGCAGACAGCTAAGGTGAGGTTTGGCCCTGCCTAATAGAATGCCTATAAGAGCTTCGGTAGTTTCCCATCCAGCTGCACACAGGACAAGACCTCCCTACCAGTGCATCCACAGCAGTTGCAGCTATATATTGCAGCCCACTGGGCTGAGGGCCAGCCCACTTACCACCATGCCTATAGTAGTTGCAACCCAGCCATTAAAAAGAAAAAAATATATATAACTCACCCAGGGGAGCACCTGGTTCTGGTGACTGGGGAGATTGTGCTACAAAGCAGCCCAGAATGTCTTCTAAATAAGGCCATTACTTTCAAGACAAGGAGATGTGGCTGACCCACCTAATACACAGAAACAAACAGAAAGTCAGACAAAATGAAGAGACAGAGGAATATATTCCAAGGGAAAGAATAAGACAAAAACACAGAAAAAGAGCTCAACAAAGTGGAGATAAGGACTCTGCCTGATAAAGTAATGGTTATAAAGATGCTCAATGACTTAAGAGAAAAGTGAATGAATTCAGTGAGAATTTCAACAGGGAGACAGAAAATTTAAAAAAAAAAACAGGCAAAGCTGAAGAATAAAACAACTTAAATGGAAAGTATTAGAAGAAATCAACAGCAAATCAGAGAATGCAAAGAACAGATCAGTGATCTGGAACACAGAGTAATGAAAAGCAACTAATCTGAACAGCAAGGGAAAAAAAGAATAAAAGAAATGAGGATTGGTTAAGATACCTCTGCAATAACATCAAGCATAATAGTATTCATATTATAGGGATGCCAGAAGGGGAAAGGAGAAAGAAGGGAACAGAAAACTTATTTGAAGAAATAATAGCTGAAACTTCCCTAATCCGGAGAAGGAAACAGATATGCAGGTCCAGAAATTACAGAGTCACAAGCATAAAGACATATGGAGGTCCATATCAAGATGTATAATTAAACTGTCAAAACTTAAGGAAAGAATCTTAAAAGCATGAACTAAAAAACTATATAGTTACATAAAAGGGAAATCCCATAAAACTATCAACTGATTCCTTAGCAGAAACTCTGCAAGCCACAAGGAGGTGACGATATATTCAAAGGGCTGAAAGGAAAAAAAAAAAAAAAAACATAGCCAAGAATACGCTACCCAGCAAGGATAACATTCAGAATTAAAGGAGAGATAAAGAGTGTCCTAAACAAACAAAAGTTAAAGGAGTTCATTACCACAAAAATCATCTTACAAGAAATGTTAGAGACTTTTTTAGGTGGAAAAAAGAGGCCATAATTAGAAGTAAAAAAAAATTATGAAAGGAAAAAATTTGAATGGTAAAAACATAATAAACAAAGTATATCAATCCCTTATAAAGCTAGTATGAAGATTAAAACACAAAAATAGTAAAATTGGTTATGTGACAAAAATTAGTCAAAAGATATACAAAATGAAAACATATTAAATATGACATCACATACATAAAATGCAGAGGAGGGAGAAAAAAAATGCAGTGCTTTTTTTTAAATTTTATTTATTTATTTGACAGAGAGAGAGAGATCACAAGTAGGCAGACAGGCAGGCAGAAAGAGAGGAGGGAGCAGGCTCCCTGCGGAGCAGAGATCCCGATGCGGGGCTCGATCCCAGGACCCTGAGATCATGACCTGAGCCGAAGGCAGCGGCTTAATCCACTGAGCCACCCAAGCGCCCCAAATGCAGTGCTTTTAGAATGTGTTCAAACTTAAGGTACCATCAACTTAATATAGACTGCTCTATACCTAAGATGCTATATATAAACCTCATGGTAACCACAAACCAAAATCTGGTAATAGACACACACATACATACAAAAAAGAAATCCAAACATAACACTAGGGAAAAAAAAGTCATCAAACCACAAGAGAACAAGAATACAAGAAAAAAAAACATAGAATTACATAAATGACAGAAAACAATTAACAAAATGACAGTAAGTACATCAATAAATATTTAAATATTGGACCAAATGCTTCAATTTAAAACAAAAGCTATGTTGACTAAATGGATAAGAAAAACAAGATCTGGGGCGCCTGGGTGGCTCAGTGGGTTAAAGCCTCTGCCTTGGGCTCTGGTCATGATCACAGGGTCCTGAGATAGAGCCCTGCATCGGGCTCTCTGCTCAGCAGGGAGCCTGCTTCCCCCTCTCTCTCTCTGCCTGCCTCTCTGCTTACTTGTGATCTCTGTCTGTCAAATAAATAAATAAAATCTTAAAAAAAAAAAAAAGAAAAACAAGATCTATCCATGTGCTGCCTATGAGAGACTCCCTTCAGAACTAAAACACAGACTAAAAGAGAAGGGATAGGGCACCTCGGTGGTTCAGTTGGTTAAGTGTATGTCTTCAGCTCAGGTCACGATCCCAACATCCTAAGATCGAGCCCCACGCAGGGCTTCTTGCTCAGTGAGGAGCCTGCTTCTCCCTCCCCCTCTTCCTGCCACTCTTCTTGTTTGTGCTAACTCTTTCTCCCTGCCAAGTAGATAAATAACATCTCTAAAAATAAATAAACAAATGAAGAAATAAACTGGGATGGAAAATGATATGCCATTCAAATTGTGAATAAAAAGCCAGAGTAGCAATACTCATATCAGATAAAATAGACTTTAAAACAAAGACAGTAGCAATAGTTAACCAAAGGGTACAACATAATGATAAAGGGATCAATCCAAAAAAAGGACATAATGATTGTAAATATCTAGGCACCCAACACTGGAGTAACTAAATATATAGAACATATATTAACAGAAATAAAAGGAGAAATAGTAATAAAATAATAGTAGAGGACTGTAACACTTCACTTACATCAATGGGTAGATCATCCAGAAAGAAAATCAACAAGGAAACAGTGACTTTGAATGACACATTAGACCACATGAACCTAACAGATAGGTATAGAACATTCCATCCAAAACACACATTCTTTAAAGGAGAACACACATTCTTTAAAGTGAACATGGAACCTTCTACAGGATAGATCACATGGTAGGCCACAAAACAAGTCTCTGTAAATTTAAGGAGACTGAAATCATATCAAGCATCTTTTCCAATCACAGCAGTACGAAACTAGAAATCAATTACAAGAAAAAAGTCTGGAAACACAAACACATAGAGGCCAAACAACATGTTACTAAACAAAGAAAAAAATTAAAGAAGAAATTTAAAAAATACATGGAGTCATATGAAAATGAAAACACAATGGTCCAAAATCTTTGGGACCTTTCAAAAGCAGTTCTAAGAAGGAAATTTATAGCAAGGGCTGACTTCAAGAAACAAGGAAAATATCAAATAACAACCTAAACTTACACCTAAAGGAGGTAGAGAAAGAAGAACAAAGCCCAAAGCTAACAGAAGGAGGGAAATAATAAATATCAGAGCAAAAATACAAGAAACAGAAGCTAAAAAATAAAAAAAAAAAAAAGATCAATGAAACCAAGGGCTGGTTCTTTGACAAGATAAACAAAATTGATAAAGATTTACCCCGACTCATTAAGAAAAAGGATAAAGAACTCAAATAAATTAAAAAAAGAAACAAGGGGCGCCTGGGGGGCTCAGTGGGTTAAAGCCTCTGCTTTCGGCTCAGGTCAGGGTCCCAGGGTCCTGGGATGGAGCCCCACATCCGGCTCACTGCTCAGCAAGGAGCCTGCTTCCCTCTCTCTCTGCCTGCCTCTCTGCCTACTCATAATCTCTGTCTGTCAAATAAATAAAATATTTTTTAAAAATAAATAAATAAAAATAAAAAATAAAAACAAAGGAAGAGAAATTATAACTGATACCACAAAAACACAGAGGATTATGAGTCTATCATGAAAAATGTCCAATACATTGAACAATTAGAAGAAATGGATAAATTCCTAGAAACATACAATCTTGTTAGACTGATTCAGAAAGAAATAGAAAATTTGAAAAGACTGATTTCTAGTAATACAGTTGAATCAATAACAACAACAACAACAAAAAATCCGGACAAACAAAATTCCAGGACCAGTTTGCTTCACAGGTGAATTCTACCAAATATTTAAGGAAGAGTTACTACCAATCCTACTCTATTCCAAAAAATAGAAAAATAAAAAGAATTATTCCTGATTTATCTTATGAGATCAGCATTAACCTTTTATCAAAACCAAAGACACTACAAGAAAAGAAAATTACAGACCTATATCCTTGATGAGCACAGATGCAAAAATCCTTGATAAAATATTAGCAAACCAACTTCAAAAATACATTAATAGGATCTTTCACCACATTCAAGCGGGGTTTATTCCAGGGATACAAAGATAGTCAAATATGCAAATCAATCAAGTGATACAGCACAGTAACAAAGTGAAGGATAAAAATCATACAATAATCTCAGCAGATGCAGAAAGAGCATTTGACAAAATTCAGCATCCACTTACTATAAAAATTCTTAATAAAGTGGATATAGAAGAAACATAGTTCAAAATAATAAAGGCTATATATAGCAATCCCACTACTAACGTCATACTCATCAGTAAAAAGCTAAAAGCTTTTCCTCTAAGATGAGGTACAACACAGAGATGTCTACTCTCACCAATTATTCAACATAGAACTGAAAGTCCTAGCTGCAGCAGTCAAACAAGAAAAAGTAATTAAAGGCATCCAAATTGATAAGAAATAAGTAAAACTGTCACTATTTGTAGATGGCATGATAGATACCTAAGTCCACCAAAAATTATTAGGAGTAATAAATGAATTCAGCAAAGTTGCAAGACACAAAATTCATATACAGAAATATGTTATATTTTATACACTAATAACAAAATAACAGAAAGTAAAATTAATAAAACAGTCCCATTTGCAAGTACATCAAAAAGATTAAAATGTGTAAAAATACATTTTACCAAGGAGGTAAAAGACTTACACTCTGGAAACCATACAACACAGACAAAAGAAATTGGGGCACCTAGGTGGCTCAGTGAGTTAAGCCTCTGCTTTCAGCTCAGGTCATGATCCCAGGGTCCTGGGATCAAGCCCTGCATCAGGCTCTCTGTTCAGCAGGGAGCCTGCTTCCCCCTCTCTCTCTGGCTCTCTGCCTACTTGTGATCTCTCTCTCTGTGTCAAATAAATAAATAAAATCTTTTAAAAAAAACAAGAAAGAACGAAATTGAGCATGACACAAATAAATGGAAAAACATAGCATATTCATGGATTAAAAGAATTAATGTTGTTAAAATGTTCATATGATTCAAAATAATCTACAGATTAAATACAACGCCTATTAATACACCAACAGTATTTTCTTCAGAACTAGTACAAAAAAAAATCTTAAAATTTGTATGGAACCACAAGAAACCCTGAATAGCCAAAGGGATATTGAGAAAAAACAAACCTGGAGGTATCATAGTCCCAGATTTCAAACTATATTACAAAAAATATATATAGTAATCAAAACGGTATGGTACTGGCACAAAAATAGACACATTGATCAATGGAACAGAACTGAGAGCTCAGGAATAAATCCACATTAGT
This sequence comes from Meles meles, assembly GCF_922984935.1. Classification (NCBI taxonomy): domain Eukaryota; kingdom Metazoa; phylum Chordata; class Mammalia; order Carnivora; family Mustelidae; genus Meles; species Meles meles. Next base: position 71,557,179 of record NC_060087.1, read on the forward strand.
ATTGGCCATATATGGTCAATTAATCTATGACAAAGGAAGCAAAAATTTATTTGGGGGAAAAAAGTCTCTTCAATAAATGGTTCTAGGAAACTGGACAGCTATATTGAAAAGAACAAAAGTGGGCCACTTTCTTAAACACACACATAAACAAACTCAAAGTATTAAATACCTAAATGTAATACCTAAAACCTTAAGACTCCTAAAAGGAAATATATAGGTAGTAAGCTCGTGGACACTGACCTTCGCAAAATTTTTCTGCATATGTCTTATGTTTCCCATGAAAGGGAAACAAAAGAAAAAATAAACAAGACTACCTAAAACTAAAAAGCTTTTTTTTTTTTTTTTAGATTTTATTTGTTTATTTGACAGAGAGAGATCACAAGTAGCAGAGAGGCAGGCAGAGAGAGAAAGGGAAGCAGGCTCTCCACTGAGCAGAGAGCCTGATGTGGGACTTGATCCCAGGATCCTGAGATCATGACCTGAGCCGAAGGCAGCGGCTTAACCCACTGAGCCACCCAGGTGCCCCTAAAACTAAAAAGCTTTTGCACAGTGAAGAAAACCACCACGAAAATGAAGAGACAACAAAAGGTAAATACCATATGATTCCACTTACATGTAGAATCTACAAAAAAAAAAAAAGAACCAAAACAAATGAATTAACAAACAAAAGCAAAAAAATATAAGAAAATAGTTGGTTGCCAGAGTGGATGGCATGTGGGGGAGTAGGCAAAATAGGTGAAGGGGATTGAGAGTTAAAAACTTTTACTTTTAAAATAAATGGGAAAAGATATTTGCAGATGATATATCTGATAAGGAGCTAATATCCAAAATATATAAAGAACTTAAATAACTCAACAACAAGAAAACAATCTGATTAAATATGGGCAGAGAACCTGAATATATATACTTTTTCAAAGAAAACATAGTCAACTGACACATGAAAAAATGTTCAACAGCATTATCAAGGAAATGCAAATCAAAACCACAATGAGTATCATCTCACACTAGTCAGAATGGCTAGTATCAAAAAGACAAGCAATAACAAGTGTTGGCAAGGATGTGGAGATAAAGGTACTCTCAAACTCTCTTAGTGGGAATGTAATCAGATATAGCCACTGTGGAAAACACTATGGAGATTTATCAAAAAACTAAAAATAGAAATATCATAAATCCAGTAATTCCACTTTTGTTTCTGAAGAAAACAAAAAACTACTTCAAAAAGATCCTTATGTTTATCCCTATGCTTATTACAAAATTATTTATAATAGCCAAGATATTGAAGCAACCTAAATATCTATCCATAAATGAATGGATAAGGAAGATAAGGCATATATATATGCATATATATATATATATGGAATGAAATATTATGCAACCATAAAAAAATGAAATCTTGAAATAAGAGAAGATAAATACCATATGATTTTACTTACATGTAGAATCTAAAAAAATGAAAAAATGAATTAAAAAACAAAACAATAACAAAATGTGAGAGAATAGTCGGTTGCCAGAGGGGAGAGCTTGAGGGGGGCAAGCAAAATAGGTGAAGGGGATTAAGAGGTACAAACTTTCATTTTTAAAATAAATAAGCTATGGGTGGCTCAGAGAGTTAAGCCTCTGCCTTCAGCTCAGTCCTGGGATTGAGCCCTGCATTGGGCTCTCTGCTTGGCAGGGAGCCTGCTTCCCCCTCTCTCTCTGCCTGACTGCTTGTGATCTCTCTCTCTCTCTCTATCAAATAAATAAATAAAATCTTTAATAAAATAAAATATCTACAGGGTGGCTCAAAGATGATGGTATAGTAGGAGGACTACTAGGTTTGTCTCTTCCATGGAACACAACTGGAAAACTATCAAATAATTCTAAATATGCCAGATATCAACCTGAAGACTGACAGAAAAAAACTCCACAACTAAAGGGAAAAAAGAGGCCGTATCAAAGAAGGTAGGAAGTGCAGACTTGGTTTGGGGGAAAAATGGAACATAGGTACTGCAAAGAAGACAGAACTACAGTTGCGGAGAAAGGAGAGAGGGAGAGGAGCACACAGGGAAAGACATAAAAACACTTCCCCAAGACCATTGGCTAGAAAAATAAGAAGGCCTGATTTTCATGAGTTCTTGCAACCAGCAGGGCTAAAAGAATGGAGTTTTAAAGGTTGGTAGGCTTGGCAGGAATAACCCTGAGTGCAATGCCTTACTCCCAGAGAGAAATCATGCAAACAACCCAGGGGCAGATGGCATGGAAACAGGGATCTGAAGAATGCCTGGGACCCACAGTGGGTAGAATTTTCCCACTTCTTAGAGCTCATCCTTGAGAGATGAGATTCCTCTCTTGGGACAAAGGAGCAGGCTAGTGCAATTTCCCTCCCCCCCCCCCGCCCCTCAGCATAAACACAGAGCCACCTGCAGAAAGAAGTTCAGCCCTGATACTGGCTGCCTAACCTGCTTACACCAAGTTTCAACCTGTGAGCTCTGGCACCACTGCCCTTCTCATCCTTCTTTGTCAAGTTTACATCAGTCCCAGTGTGGCAGGTCCCTTCTCCAGAAAACCAGTACAAAACCTTGTCTACACCATTTCTCCTAACCAGAGAGTTCTGTAGGGTTTCTGTTCTAATGGAAGTAAAATCAGATCTCATTTAGCAAGCAGAGCAGAGCATACCTAGTTAAAACTTGCCACATTCTAGCCAAGGAACAAACACATCCTACTGCAGGCAAGAAGAGCCTCTACAGATGACTGGTCTGAAGGACAGAGAAGCCAAAACACCCCAGCAGAGTGCACAAAAGGCACACCAGAGTTGCTCCCTGCAAAGCCAGGCCCTGGACACTGTATGTCCTCTTCTTCATAAAGCAGTCACACTCAGGAACAGGAAACAAAACAGACTTTTCTAACAAAGAGAAGAAGATAGAGACTTAGACAAAAATGCAGAGACAAGAATTCATCCCAAATGAAAGAACAAGGTATGGTCATGGCCAGAGATCTAATCAACACAGATATAAGTAACATGCCTGATGGAGAATTTAAAGCAGCAATCATAAGGATACTTGGTAGGCTCAAGAAAAGAAATGAAAAGTTCAGGGAGGCCCTTCCTGCAGAGATAAAATAATCAGTCAGAAATAAAAATACAATAACTGAGACTGAAAATAGACTTCGTAGAATGAACACAAGGATGGAAGAAGCATAGGAATGAAGTAGTGATACATAAGATAAATTAATGGAAAAATAATGAGGCTGAGCAAAAGAGAAAAAAGAATTATGGAACATGAGAATAGACTTAGGGAACTCTGTGATTCAATCAAATGAAATAACACTCATATTATAGGAGTTCCAGAGGAAGAGAGAGAAAAGGGGGCAGAAAATTTTTTGAGGAAATAATATCTGAAAAGTTCCCTAATCTGGGAAAAGAAACAGATATCCAAATCTAGGAGGCACAAAGAACACTCATCAAAATCAACAAAAGCAGACCAACAGCAAAATATATTATAATTAAATTTGCAAACTATAACAGTAAAGAAAAAAATCTTAAGAGCAACAAGAGAAAAGAAATCCCTAACTTACAAAGGAAGACTCAGAAGGCTAGCTATACATCTATCCGTCAACAGAAAAGGAGCAAGCCAGAAAGGGGGTAAGTATGACATATTCAAAGTGCTGAATGGAAAAAAACAAGCAGCCAAGAATATTCTATCAAGCAATGTTATCATTCAGAAGAGAAGGAGAGATAACAAATTCCCTAGACGAACAAAAAACAAAGGAGTTCATGACCACTAAACCAGCCCTGAAAGGCATTTAATGTTAAGGGGAACCCTCTGAGTGGAAAGGAAAGACCAAAAGCAACAAAGACAGGACAGGATCAGAGAAAATCTCCAGAATCAACGAAAAAAGAAGTAATAAAATGGCACTAAATACATGTATCAATAATTATTCTTGGGATGCCTGGGTGGCTCAGTTAGTTAAGCATCTGCCTTCAGCTTAGGTCATGATCCTGGGGTCCTAGGTTCAAGTTCCACATCAGGCTCCTTGCTTAGTGGGGAGCCAGCTTTTCCCTCTGCCTGCCACTCCCCCTGCTTGTGCATACTTGCACTCTCTCTCTCTGATCAATAAATAAAATCTTCAATAATAATAATAATAGGGGCACCTGGGTGGTTCAGTGGGTTAAAGCCTCTGCCTTCGGCTCAGGTCATGATCCCAGGGTCCTGGGATCGAGCCCCACATCGGGCTATCTGCTCCATGGGGAGCCTGCTTCCTCCTCTCTCTCTGCCTGCCTCTCTGCCTAGTTGTGATTTCTCTATGTCAAATAAATAAAATATTAATAATAATAATAATAATAATAATAATAGTAGTAGTAATTACTCTGAATATAAAAAGACTAAATGTTCCAATCAAAAGTCTTAGGGTGCCAGAATGATTTTTTTTTAAAAAGAAAAAAAAAACACACACACAAAAAACAAACTAAAACAAAAAAAAAACCAAGACCCATCTATAAGCTGTCTACAAGAGACTCATTTTAGACCTAAAGACACCTGCAGACTGGAAATAGGGGATGAAGAAATATTTACCATGCAAAGAGAAATCAAAAGAAAGCCAAAATAGCAATACTTGTATGAGATAAACTAGATTTTAAACCAAAGACCATAATAAGAGATGAAGAAAGGAACTATATCATAATAAAGGGGATTATCCAACAAGAAGATCTAACAATTGTAAACATTTATTTCCCAGCATGGGAGCAGCTAATATTTAAAACAATTAATAACAAACATAAAGGGATCACTGATAATAATACAATAATAGTACGGGACTTTAACATCCCAGTTACATCAATGTCCAGATCATCTAGGCAGAAAATCAACAAGGAAACAACGGCTTTGAATGACACACTGAACCAGATGGACTTAGATATATTCAGAACACTGCACCCTAAAGAAGCATAATACACATTCTTTTAAAGTGCACATGGGATATGCTCCAGAAAAGGTCACAGATTAGGTCTTCACAAGTACAAAAATGTTGAGATCATATCATGCATATTTTCTGACAACAGTGCTATGAAACTTGAAGGCAACCAAAAGATAAGTAATGGAAAGACCACAAATGCATGGAGATTGGACAACATGCTACTAAACAGTGAATGGGCCAACTAGGAAATCAAAGAACAAACAAAAAAATACATGGAAACAAATGAAAATGAAATATAATGGTCCAAAACCTTTGTAATGCAGCAAAAGTTATCATAAGTAGGAAATATACAGCAAGACAAGTCTACCTCAAGAAACAAGAAATATCTCAAACAACCTAAACTTATACCTAAAAGAGTTAGAAAAATAACAACAAATGAATCTGAAAGCCAGCAAAAGGTAAATAATAAAGACTAGAGCAGAAATAAATGATATAGAAATTAAGGGAAAAAAACAATAGAACAGATCAATAAAACCAGGGGCTGGTTCCTAGAAAAAAATTATAAACCCTTAGCCAGATTTATGAAAAAGAAAAGAGAAAGGACCAGAATAAAATCACAAATGAGAAAGGAGAAATAACAACCAAAACCTCAGAAACATAAGCAATTATAAGAGAATATTATAAAAAACTACATGCCAACATATTACACAACCTGGAAGAAAAGGATAAATTCCTGGAAACATACAAACTACAAAAACTGAAACAGAAAGAAATAGAAAACCTGAACAGACCAATAACCAGCAAAGAAATTGAATCAATAATAAAAAAACTACCAACAAACAGAAGTCCTGTACTAGATGACTTCACAGGTAAATTCTACCAAACATTTAAAAAAGAGTTAATACCTCTTCTTCTCAAATTATTACAAAAATAGAAATGAAAGGAAAACTTCCAAACTCAATCTATGAGGCCAGGATTACTCTGATTCCAAAACCAGACAAAGACTGCACTAAAAATGAGAACAACAGGCCAATATCCCTGATGAACATCGATGCAAAAAATTCTTGATAAAATAACTAGCAAACTGAATTCAACAGTATATCAAATGAATCATTCACCATGATCAAGTGCGATTTATTCCCGGGATGCAAGGGTGGTTCAATATTCACAAATCAATCAATGTGATATACCACATTGAGAAAAGAAAGGAAAAGGACCATATGATCATTTCAGTAGATGCAGAAAAAGCATTTGGCAAAGTATAACATGGGATCATGATAAAAACCCTCCAGAAAGTAGGGTTAGAGGGAATACCTCAACATAACAAATGCCATATATGAAAAACCCACAGTTAATATCATCCTCAACAAAGAAAAACTAAAAGCTTTTCTCTAAGGTCAGGAAAAAGACACAATCTCCACCCTCACCATTACTTAATATCATACTGGAGGTCCTTGCTGTCAGACAGCTGTCAGACAACAAAAAGAAATAAAAGCTATCATATCAGCAAGGAGAAAGTCAAAGTTTCATCATTGACAGATGATGTGACACTCTATATAGAAAAACCAAAAGACTGCACCCAAAGACTGCTAGAAGTGACAAAACTTCAGCAAAGTCACAAGGTGTAAAATCAATGTACAGAATTTCTGTACACCAACAATTAAGCAGCAGAAAGAGAAATCAAGAATTGATACCATTTACAACTATAACAAAAACCAGAACGATACCTAGGAATAAACCTAACCAAAGAGCTAAAAGATCTATATTCTGAAAACTGTAAAACACTTATGAAAGAAATTGAAAAGGCCAAAGATATGGAAGAATATTCCTAACTCATTGATTAGAAGAACAAATATTGTTTAAATGTCTGTATTACCCAAAGCAATCTATACATTTCATGCAAACTCTATCAATATATTAACAGCATTTTTCAGAGGTAGAACAAACAATCCTAAAATTTGTATGGAACCTCAAAAGACTTTAAGTAGTCAAAAAAACCTTGAAAAAGAAAAGCAGAGGTGGAAACATTACAATTTTGGACTTTAAGTTACATTACACAGCTGTAGTGATCAAAATAGTTTGGTACTAGCACAGAGATAGACACATAGACCAATAGAACAGAACAGAAACCCAGAAATGGACCCTTAGTGACATAGTGAATTAATCTGTAACAAAGCAGGAAAGAACACCCAGTGGGAAACAGTCTCTTCAAGAAATGGTGTTGGGAAAACTAGACATCAACATGCAAAAAGAAAGCAAAAATAAGCTACTGAGGCCCCATCAAAATAAAATAAAACATAGAAAATATATTATAAAATATATAATAAAAACAAAATAAAAAGTTTCTGCACAGTGAAGGAAACAATCAACAAAACTAAAAGGCAACCTAGGTAATGGGAGAAGATAGCTGTAAGTGACATATCTGATAAAGAGTTAGTACCCAAAGCATGCAAAGAATTTATAAAACACAACAACCTCCCAAAAAATCCAGTAAGAGAATGGACAGGAGATGTGAATAGACATTTTTCCAAAGAAGACATCCAGATAGCCAACAGACATGAAATGATGCTCAACATCACTCATCATCAAAGAAACACAAATCAAAACTACAATGAAATTTCACCTCAAACCAACCAGAATGTCTACAATTAACACTATCAACAACAGCTGCTGGAGAGGATTCAGAGAAAGGGGGTCAACCCTCTGACACTGTTAGTGAGAATGCAAACTAGTGCAGCCACTCTGGAAAACAATGGTATGGAGGTTCCTCAAAAAATTAAAAACGGAACTCCCTATGATCCAGCAATTGCACTACTAGGTATCTACCCAAAGAATACAGAAATACTAATTTGAAAGGATACATATACCCAGATGTTTACAGCAACATTATCAACAATAGCCAAATTATGGAAGAAGTCCAAATGTCCACTCACTGATGACTGGATAAAGAAGGTATATATATAATGGAATATTAGCTATAAAATAGAATGAAATCTTGTCATTGCAACAACATGGATGGAGTTAGAGAGCATTATGCTAAGTGAAAGAAGTCATTGAGGAAAGACAAATAGCATGCAATTTCAAGTATATGTAGAATTTAAAATATAAAACAAAGGATCCTAGGGGAGAAAAAAGAGAGGCAAGCCAAGAAACAGACTCAACTACAGAGAGCAAATTAATGGTTACCAGAGGGGAGGTGTGTGGGGGGAATGGGTTAAATAGGTGATAGGCTTTAAGGAGGGCGCTTAAATGATGAGTATAGATATATATCTAAGAAAAAATAGATATATTTTCAGATTTATTTTAGATTTAGATTATATATTTATATATATTTTTATTATTTATTATATATATTTTGTGTGTGTGATATAATATCACACACACACAAAACTTAGTGGAAAAATTAAACGTCCTCCGTTTTGGGGATCAGAGAAAGACTCCTCAATGCACACCACCTAGTGGCAAGTAAGTACGTAACAGTATATAAGTACATTCCCATATACAGTATTGAAATGATATACATACACATATATAATTCATCAAATAGTGGAAGCATAAATTTATCTCCACAAATACTTTGAATAGACTAAGAAGCTTCTTAATAATTTAAAAGCTTTATGGAGCACAGCCTAAATCTGAAAGCCACAGGTAAATCTCCCTCTTTCTTCTTCCCTTGAAAGAAGAAAACAAAAGCAAAAGCAAAATCTTTCCTATCCTGCGGAAATCTATCTTTGGATGTCAGTTTGAGGAAATGTGTATTATGGTACTCAGTTTATTCCATCAAATGTCTTTTAACTGTGATTTATGACTATAAAAGAGAAGTTTTGTGTTTATACCCGGTAAAAAGGCTTTGTGTATGAGTGAATGCATACAGATTGTGGATTTTTCTTTCAAGCTTATCATTTTCTTTTTATTTTTTTCTTTTTATTTTTTTTAAAGATTTAATTTATTTATTTAACAGAGAGAGAGAGAGATCACAAGTAGGCAGAGCAGCAGGCCGAGAGAGAGGGGGAAGCAAGCTCCCTGCTGAGCAGAGAGCCAGATGTGGGGCTCGATCCCAGGACCCTGGGATCATGACCTGAGCTGAAGGCAGAGTCTTAACCCACTGAGCCACCTGGGCGCCCCTCATTTTCTTTTTAAAGATCATTTACTTTAAGACAAAATAAAACCCTCAAATTTAGAAATAGCCATAAAATTTTCAGACCTCTGAAAACATGCCCTTGCACCCCTAGGGGTCTGCAGACCTTCAGTCTGAGAGACACTGCCCTACGTTAACCCTATGATATTAAGTTAGGAAAAAATGTTACTGTCAAATTATAGACATACATATGTTCAAAGTATGGGATTAACATTGATCCCTAACATTTTTCTTGGCACTGCATTTCTCCTGCCTAGTCATTTTTTTCACATAGACATGAGACACTAAGGCAGAGATTGTTACACAACTAATGTGTTTCTAAGTATTTCATTACAATCACATTCCTTGGTGTTAGTCAGACCAAACCTGAACACAAGGAATATACTATCCAGTGTTTGATCATGACCATATTCAGCAATTGTTGTTTTACTGCTAATTAATCCAGGAAACCTGATAACCATTTGCAAAAATATTGTCAAGGCTACTTATAAACTACAGCTTCATCTGTGAATTATGAGAATACATATTGCTCCAATGTACTGTGTATTAATGAGAAATCAGGGGAAAACATTTTCAAAATAACCATTTCCTCTTCAAGTCACTGGTCTCAAAATTATTCAATATAGAAATGTCTTGCTTCAGATATTTTGACAACTTATTCACTTATTTAAATTTGTTTCTTAAGCATATATTGAGAGCATAGCATCATAAATATACTATTTCCTGAACATAATTCTTTTGTAAAAGAGTTTATTTCTTTATCTGAGAGAGAAAGCTCATGCTGGGGGTTGGGGTGGGGCAGAGGGAGAGGGAAAGGGAAAGAGGCCCAAGCAGACTCTATGCAGAGCATGGAGCCCGACATGGGGCTTGATCTCAGAACCCATGAGATCATGACCCTAGCTGAAATTGAGAGTTGGATGCTTAACCAACTGAGCCACCCAGGCACTCCCTGAACATAAGTCTTAAACCAATTTCAAATGAGAATGGTTGAGGGAGTCAAAAGAATAAAGATGTTTCTCAATAATGTCTTCAATACTTCTCTTTAAAAATGAACTGTAGTGGCATCTGCTTGGCTCATTTGGAGAACTGTGTGACTCTTGATCTTGGAATCATAAATTCATGCCCCATATGGGGCGTAGAGATTACTTAAATAAATAAAACTTTAAAAAACTTTAAAAAATAAAATTAGAATAGAAGGTGGGCAATGAATAGCAGAGATGGTAGGAATTAAGATACTGATTCTGAAGAAGAGTTTAACACAAGTTTGATGGCTTTCCCTGTACTTAATACTTTCTATTAATGTATGGATATAATAACTTCCTAAAATTTAAGTAATAAAACATGGATTTTTAATCTGGAAATGTTCTTAGATATTTTGAATACTATGTCTTTTTCACAGTTGAGTAAACGGAGGGTCAGAGGTGTAAAATCATCTATTTTGGAGCTTGTTTTATGAAAACTGTCTAATGTATATCATAAGTTCTTTGACGTCTAATTCACTTTGTCTAACATCTAGCACATAATAGAATACAACTTACTAAATAAGTGCTTTTGATGATGATATTACTTAGCTATCAACTGAAGGACAATCCTGACTTTTCTAGGGCTGCTGAAACAAAGCACCAAAAACCAAATGGCTTAACTAGAAATGTATTGTCTCACAATTATGAAGGCTAGAAGCCTGAAATAAAAGTATTGGGAGGGTTGGTTCTCTCTGAGGGCTGTGAAGGAAGGCTCTGTTTTGTTTTGTTTTGTTTTTTAAAGATTTTATTTTATTTATTTGACAGAGAGAGATCACAAGTAGATAGAGAGGAGGCAGAGAGAGAGAGAGAGAGAGGGAAGCAGGCTCCCTGCTGAGCAGAGAGCCCGATGCGGGACTCGATCCCAGGACCCCGAGATCATGACCTGAGCCGAAGGCAGCAGCTTAACCCACTGAGCCACCCAGACGCCCCGGAAAGCTCTGTTTTAAGCAACTCTCCTTGACAACATCATGTTCATATAGCATTCTCCCTGTATGTGTGATAGTATCCAAATTTCCCCCTATATCCAAATTTCCCAGCTATATTGGAAGAAGGGTCTACTTTACTCAAGTATGACCTCATATTAATTTAACTAATTACATGTGCAATGATCCTATTTCATTATAAGGTCGCATTCTGAGATCCTGGGGGTGAGAACATCAACACATGAATTTTTGGTGGGGTGGCGGAGGAAGCACAGTTCAACCCATGACACTGACTGCTTATTTCCATAACAAGATTAGAGGGTAACTTTCTTTATCAGCCAAAAATGCCAACAATTCCTGTGAGGATGAGGCACAGTTTAACCCATGACACTAATTGCTTATTCCTATAACAAGATTAGAGGGTGACTTTCTTTATCAGCCAAAAATGCCATCAATTCCTGTGCTCACACACACACACACACACACACACACACACCCAGAAATATCTACATCTAATTCCTGAAACCTACGAATATATTAGGTTCCAAGGCAAAAGTGAATTACGGTTGAAGAGGAATTAAGGTTCCTAATAAGCTGATGTTAAAATAAAGAGATTATTTTACATTATCTGAGTGGACAGGGCCACAAGTCAAGGAATATGGGTAACCTCTAGAAGCTAAAAAAGGTAAGGAAATAAATTCTTTCCTAGATGCTTTAGGGAAAAAATGCCTGTTGACATCCTGGTTTTAATAGATATCATTAACCCAATGATATCTATTTCAGACTTCTAACCAGCAGAACAGTAATATAATACATATGTTTTTTTATTTTTTAAAGATTTATTTCTTTGAAAGAGAGAGCATGAGTGGGAGGGGCAGAGGGAGAGAGAGAGAAAATCTCAAGCAGACTCCATAGTGCACATAGAGCCCAAAATGGGGCTCTATCCCAGGATCCTGAGATCATGACCTAAGCTAAAACCAAGAGCTGGACACTTAACCAACTGTACCACCCAGGCACCCCAATACATGTAATGTTTTAAGCCACTATGTTTGTGGTGATTTGTTACCGTAGGAAATAGAAAACTAAGTACAGTTCCTCTTGAAGATACTAATGACAGTAACCCCAATACATCTATACTCTTTTGTAACACTCTGTTGACAATTGGGAAAAGTGTCATTTCAATGGCAAGGCCATTACTATCACCAAAATAATTGGATTCACTCATACTCAGCAATTTTACCCATCACGTAGGTGTAGCTATTCTTTCAATGAGTTAGACTCCAAAATGGAACAAAGCTGATGTATATTAGAAATATAATACTTCAATTACATATTTCTTTACATATGTGAAAACTGTCAAAAAGAAATTAAGGGATTTTTCTGATTATCAGCTCTTAACACTCTAAGATGTAGTTATATTTCACTTTATATCAGTATTTCTCAGAGTTTAATGTGCATATGAATCATCTGGAGATCTTATTAAAATACAGAATCTGATTCAGTAGTACTTGGTTGATATTAGAGATTCTGTAATTTCCAAGATGTTCCCAGGTGATGTTCATGCTGGTACTCCATGGAACACACTTTGAGGAGCAAGAATTAGATACAGATACATTAAACCATACCAGAAAAGTAAATTGGTTACACATCACAAGCAATACTCCGGTATTTTTTTTTTGTATTTTGTATTTTTTGTTTAAGTGCCTCTTTACATTAAGCACTAGCAGTTGGGAAAAGATGAAAAAAACTCAAACTGACCTTTAACATCTTTTAAGCATTCACTGGTAATAAAAGTGAGTCTAGAGGTTCTAAATAAAAATGATTATTTTAGTAAGTTACATATGTATTCAAAAATAACTTCATGTTGTCTCAGGACAGTGGTGATAGGGATGCCTAGGTGGCTCAGTTGGCTGGGTGTCTGCCTTTGGCCTAGATCATGATCACAGGGTCCTGGGACAGAGCCCCACATCAGGCTCTCTGCTCGGTGAGGAATCTGTCTCTCCCTCTCCACTCACCCCTCCCCTTGCTTGTGTTCTCTCTCTAGCTCTTGCTCTCTCTCTCAAATAAATAAAATCTTTTAAAAAAAGAATAATGGGTATAAGTCAAGGCTGAGCACTGTATACCTAATGTAATAATGCCTACTAATGTAGAATATATTTTTCTTCCATATTTCATAATGATTCAGGTCTCTATTAAAGAGATTTCAACACAACTGACAGGTCTATGAAAGGGTAAAGATATTTGGAGGATGGGTCTCATATAATTACTTTCCTAAGTGGCATAACTACTTCATACATAAAACACACAGTACATAGACCAAGCCAACCAAGCAAAACAGTATGTATATATAAAGAATATATTAAATCAGAGAAAGACAATTATCATATGATCTCTCTGATATGAAGAACTTGAGAGGCAGGGCAGGGCGTTGTGTGGGGTAGGGAGGGGAAAAAAATGAAACAAGATGGGATCAGGAGGCAGACAAACCATAAGAGACTCAATCTCACAAAACAAACTGAGGGTTGCTGGGCGGTGGGAGAGTAGGGATAGGGTGGCTGGGTTATGGACATTGGGGAGGGTACGTGTTATGGTGAGTGTTGTGAAATGTGTAAGCCTGATGATTCACAGAGCTGTTCACTTGTGGCAAATGATACATTATATGTTACTAAAAAACAGCAAGAATATGTTAGTGTAGTAGAACAAAACCCAAAGAAGAAAGAAGAAATGCTTTTGCCATTGCTTAGTACGACAACAGGAAAGAATAATTTTATGGGTCTATATGCCTTCTGCCTCTGAAGCCACTGGAGGTTAACACAATGATCTCTTTCTCCTAAATCTTGGGCTTTCTATTAAAAAATTTTATCGGGGTCGCCTGGGTGGCTCAGTGGGTTAAAGCCTCTGCCTTCAGCTCAGGTCATGATCCCGGGGTCCTGGGATCAAGCCCTGCATCAGGCTCTCTGCTCAGTGGGGAGCCTGCTTCCTCCTCTCTCTCTGCCTGCCTCTCTGCCTACTTGTGATCTCTGTCAAATAAATAAATAAAAATCTTTAAAAAAATTTTATCTCCACTGATAAAAAAGGAAAAATGTCAAAAGCAGTAAAGACTCAAAGAGAGAAGTTAGAAGGAAATTACATGCACATACATGCATACACATAAAATTTTAAAAACAATAAATAAAGGTGGGCTTCATTCTAGTTCTCTATTCTAGATCCTAATAAAGAGTGCAGCATCTACAATGACACCTGCTGTAAAGCCCTGGCTCTGCCACTTACTACTTGCATGACCTTGGGCAAATATCATGCACAAATTCTTGTTTACATGAGAAAAGTGCCTACCCGGGGCATGTTTGCATTTAAGAATCTTAAAATGAATTGCCACCAACTCCAAGGGAAGCGAGGCTAAGAAAATGTTTTCCTAAATTTTTGCCACTCTGACAACACTTTCTTGAGTATAGCTGACACACAATGTTACATTCGTTCCGGGTGTACAACTCAGTGATATGACAAGTTTATGCATTATGCTATGTTCACCACAAGTATAGCTACCATCTGTCCCATTACACTATTATAATATCATTAACTGCAGTCCTTAGGCTCTGCATTTTATTCCTGTGATTTACTCATTCCAAAACTGGAGGCCCATATATCCCTCTCCCCTTTACCCATTTTGTTCAATTCCCCATGTCCCTCCATTTTAAAGATTCTAAGGATCAACCCAATTAGAATATAACTCTAATTGTAAAACAACAGGAGACCAAGAGGGTAGGACAGCCGCTATTGCAGATTTCTTTACAGATGAGAAATGTAAAGTATAGCATTTAATTGACACAATATAATCTCATTTATTCAGTTGCCATGTACATAGAGCTACAGTTAGTACACAAAATTTTGCTACTAGTTGGTGTATGGATGACTCCATTTGCACATACAAGTTTCAATTTATTGTCTTGAAATTTTACACAGACTAGAAAGGTCTCACGGTGTTAATGATGGCTTCTGAATATACTAACATCTCCAGCTCCCTTCTTATGCAGAATATATCTCCCTAGAATTTTCACTGCTTACTTCTAAACCAGTATGCCTAGATATAATATGCTCCATACAAGTATATTAAGACACCACCAATGTCATGTTTCGCTGATCCCACTGTAGAATAAAAATCAACAATTCAAGTATTATTACTCTGTTTGGGGTTACAACATACAAAATACATAAGTCCTTCTGAAAGTATAATACAATTTTAAAAGCAGAACTAAATATCTTTAAAAATATCTTTTATATAAAATTTAATGCCATCTTTTTCAACCAAGACCAAGAGACTGTGTTTTAGTAAAATATCTAAAAAGAAATATAAGTATACACTATTTGGTCAGGCTTAGAAATCAGTGATTTTGTAGAAGTAGCTGCTATTCATGGAAAACATTATGATATAAAACACATACATACATATAAACACAAATATGCACACACACATGCATGCATACACACACATTGGGCTGGGACTTCACAGATTAAGATTCTTGTTAAAGCTCTGCCTAAGGGGGGCGCCTGGGTGGCTCAGTGGGTTAAAGCCTCTGCCTTCGGCTCGGGTCATGATCCCAGGGTCCTGGGATCGAGCCCCGCATCGGGCTCTCTGCTTGGCGGGGAGCCTGCTTCCTCCTCTCTCTCTCTCTCTCTGCCTGCCTCTCTCCCTACTTGTGATCTCTATCTGTCAAATAAATAAATAAAATCTTTAAAAAAAAAAAAAAAAAGCTCTGCCTAAGGGTTGCCTAGGTGGCTCAGTCAGTTAAGCATCTGCCTTTGGCTCAGGTCATGATGTTAGGACCCTGGGATCTAGCCCTGCATCAGGCTCCCTGCTCATTGGGGAGCCTGCTTTTTCCTCTCCTCCCTGCTCATGGTCTCTCTTGCTATCTCTGTCTCTCTCAAATAAATAAATAAAATCTTTAAAAAATAACTTTGCCTAAGATTCACTGCATATGACCCTAGTCAAGTATAATTTGGTGATTAAGAATCAAAACAGACCTGTTTGGATCCTGACTGTGACATGTTGTCATTGTCTGGCCCCAAGGAGATCAACTACTTTGAGCTACTGTTTTCTCACTTATAAAATGAGAAATAATACTAGAAACTATCTCATAGGGATGTGGTGAGGTTTGAATGTGAAAATATATATAAAGTTTTTAGCATAATGCTTGGTATTAAGTGCTTCATAAATATTAGTATTTATTAATTCGGCTAAGTTACTTCACTTCTCTAGACTTGAGCTTCCTCATATGTAAAATGGGGGGACTGTTTGTCATTATAAAATCCCCTCCAGCTCAACTAAAACTTAAATGAGAAAGGCCAATACCATCCTCTCATTCAGACTGGAGTTGTAAAATAAACCTTAAAACATGAATACCACAGGGGCACTTGAGTGGCTCAGGTCATGGTCCCAGGGTCCTGGGACTGAGCCCCCCATTGGGCTCCCTGCTCAGCGGGGAGCTCTCCCTCTGTCTGCAGCTCCCCCTGCTTGTGTGCTTTATCTCTCTGTCAAATAAATAAATAAAAATCTTTTTTAAAAAACTATGAATACTGCAGTCTTTTTTTATTTTATTTTAAGCTTTCTAAAATGAGCAGTATATCCCTATCATTACATTCTATCCAGAGTGTCCTACCTTTGAACAATTTAGTTTATTGGTCTACATGTAAATGTCTAGGTAAGTCTTATTAATTACTAAAAGCTAAAACACTTTGAGGGAATTTCCATAATGTAAGTAATAAGAGAAAAAGTCAAGGATAAAGGATTTTCCTTTATAATAACATTCAAAGTTCACTCATAATGATTTATGACAATGATTTTTAAATTTAAAGGTTATAATACCTTCTAGAATGGTTTCTATCCATGTTCTTAAACCACAAACTTTGATGTGATATTGGTTGGGATGGTGACTTAAAGTAAGGCAGCAGCCAAAGTGAAATCTGCAGAAAGCCTCTATATTGAACTGCAATCACACTTTCCATCAAATAAAACTGAGCTCCATGAAACAATGCAGTTTGAAATCCTAGGTGTAGGAAAGTGACAACTGATATGTTATACAATAGCAGTTATGGCAGCAATCACAATGATTAGCTCTGAATCAATAGACATACAATGAGAACTATCAGTGATAGTCAATGTAAAGCAGTAACTCCAAGATATATTGCAATAAAAAGGAAACAATAGTAGGTTTTAACAAAACATACATGATGTAATGTCATCAAAAAGAAATACATGGCTGGGCGCCTGGGTGGCTCAGTGGGTTAAAGCCTCTGCCTTCAGCTCAGGTCATGATCCCAGGGTCCCGGGATCGAGCCTCGCATCGGGCTCTCTGCTTAGCTGGGAGCCTGCTTCCTCCTCTCTCTCTCTCTCTGCCTGCCTCTCTGCCTACTTGTAATCTCTATCTGTCAAATAAACAAATCTTTAAAAAAAAAAAAAAAGAAATACATGGAAAATGTCTTATTGTTTTTAAACCTGAGAAAATTATAGACAGAACCACTTCTGGGATAATGTCCCCTTGGTCTTTTTTATGAAGACAGTCTATGTTTGGAGGGCACCTGCTACATAGATATGTCCATATTGCTTTTTCTCTGACTCATAATCAAGTTTATTTAGTCACCGGAGGGTCCCTTGCTTGACCAATGATGAATAAATTTTCACATATACAGTTCTCTCTATAACAAAATTGCTTTTTACCCAAGAAACTGGGAAGCAAAAGCCATATATAGTTATAGTTATATATGCAAATAATCATCTGTAGGCAGAGGATAAAGAATTAGATGGCATCATCCTAACACTTAAGAAGGGGTTTTAAATTCAGTTGAGAAGTTTAGTCCAACACATACACAACGCAAATAAGAAGACAATATAAAACAGACTATAAGAAAGTGACAAATATAAGAACCGATGTAGAAGTTCTAGAAAAAGTGAGCTGAATAATGGTTGGGTTACATTAAGAAAGCACTCAGCGGAAACGTGCAACCTGAACCTCCAAATTGGGTAAGATCTGAATAGGCAGAAGAGAGAGTGCATGAAGTGTGTGAAGTGTGTTGTAGTTGTTCAAGGAGGAAAGCTCGGGAGGTAGATTGTTCAGGAGACATTAAAGAGAATTGTGCACTGAAAAATCAAGCAAAATAAGGGTCCCAGGATACAATGAAGCCAGATTATGAAGTTTTTGCAGTCTGACTAGAATTGGGCATGGAAGGATAAAAGATAAATTCCAAGAATATTTTGGTGAAGAAAATAACTTGCTAAAAGGAGTGTTTACTGACCATCAGTCTGGTAGGATGAATTAAGGATTTGGGGCACAAGTGAAAGCTGACTGGGAGGTTCCTTGAGTGACTGAATGGGTGGTGATGAGAGCTTAGATTGTAGAATAAAGAAGAATTATAAAAGTGGGCCTTCAAAGGAAAATTCACCAGGACTCTATAACCATTTAACCATAAGAAATGGTTGGGGGCGGGAATCAGATTTCTCTGTGAAAGTCAGGAGTTAATAATAATTTTTCCACCAAGAACAAACAGGTTGTTCCTCACCATTGCTGAGTAATATTGCCCCCCCCCCCAAAAAAGGAGAGTTAAAAAGGGTCTCCCAAAAAGGATTTGCCTTTGCTGGTTTTAGCAGGGACACTGAGGAAGAAAGGAAGAAAGGAAGACTTAGCACCAAACCAGAAAGGGAGACCAAGGCTTTGTAAGAAGCCGTTCCAAGAAAAAAAAGACAAGAAAGTTAAATTTCTTACTCTGAGTCTCCACAATGGGTCTCACTCTGAGTCTCTCCAAAGAGTTTAAATTTCAAAATCACTGAGTGGCACCTCAAATCAGAGTTCATTGAAGATTAAAAGTTGGATTCACTTTAATAATTAGTGTATTGGGTTTGTTTGTTTTTTTTAACGGTTTCTCATCTCAGGAATTTCTATTTCACAAATTCCAAGTTCTTTCAGTTGTTATAAACCTGATATCTGTAGATTAAGAACTTGCTTTCTTAAATTTATCAGGCCCATCTGCGGTCTGGGTATGCCCAGTAAGCCAGATTCAAAATAAGTGGCAGGTGTCTCGCCACGAACAGGCGCTTGAAACAACACACAACCAACTCCCCAGTCCTTTCCACAGTCGGCCCAGACAGCTCAGCCCCACCTCCTCCAGCGAAATGGAAAAGGCGCCTGCGCAAACTCCGAGTCTATTCTTCTCTCCACGAACTTCCCCCCTCCCCCCAAGTTCTTAATGCGCAGGCGCAGCACTCGGCGCGTTTGAGTAGGGTTGTGAGATGAGAAATCCGCTGTCCAGTGAAATGTAGAAGTGGTAGAATTCAGCCCCCTCCCCACCTCCTTTTTTGGGAGGCAGAGGTGCCACTTCCTCCTACTTCGAAGCCAGAAGTGCATTCCAAACGTCGCCCTCTCTCGGAACAAGGTCCTTTGCTCTCTGGCAATGCCCACTGGATCCCTATCCTCAGCTGTTTTTTAACCTCAGGCTGCCTCCAGCCTTGACTCGGGTAGTGGAGGCAGCTGGCTCCCCCCAAACCGCAGCGGTTTGTTGTTAGCCTCTTTAGGCCTCTGAACCTGTAAGTCCCCCACTGGGCAGAGCATTAGCCCCGTGTCTCGCTCATCCTCCTTCGCCCTTTACACCCACCCAGGCTGGGTCCTTACCTCGGGGCGTGGTGCGGTTACGGGAAGGATCGAAGGATCCCAAATCAGGCCAGTGCTGGGGCAGGCAGATTTCAGCAAGATTTTTCCTGGGTCTCACTGTCTCCTCAGACAATGAAATCAGCGTGTCCGATCATCAATTCTCATCATGATTGTGACGTCACAAAAGACAGCGACCAATGGGAGCCCGAGATCAGCTCCGGACAGTCCCTGGCCTCAGCCCAGAACCCAAGAGTGGGGAGGGGGGAGGAAAGATAGCTGCCTGCAGTGGGGCTGCCTCTTCCCTGCACACATCAGCTGTGTCCAAGGCCAGGCCTCTATACCTCTCCCTTCCTGAATAGCTGCGGACACTCAGCATCCCTGTGACTATAGTAGTTACATGGCACCCTTCGAGCAGGTGCTGCCTGGTCTTCCCACTTGAGATTCACTTTCAGCAGAATTGTTGCATGCCAAAATCAAATGATCACAAACAGAAATATAGTCTTTTGTGGTCAGTGTTCAACTGACATGTATATACTCAGTGTTACTAAAATCAAGAAAGTTTCCATCAAGCCTTTGGAATTTATCGATAAGAGCAAATGTACAGTTTTATGTGACCAGCTGACTCTCCGACTAAAACAAGAAATTAAAATTATGAGTTCTATTCACCTAACGTCAATCCCTATTCTGCAAGAAGTTACTTGCATGATCACCACTGCACCATAGCAAGGAAAAAAAAAACCAAAAACAACTTCAAGTCATATGCTACTTGATACATTCCCCAAATTTGCTGCATGCCATGAAAGATGTACAATTTATTGGTCCTGTGCTACTATAGAACTTACCACTCAGAAGACAAGATTAGCAAATGTTAAACATTCACAACAACAAAATTAAGCACACTATTATTTGCTCAATCATCAACTACAGACAAGAGATACATCGTTTAGTGACTGGAAACGCCAGTGAGGTGATAACCATTAGGAAATAATTTTATTTGGTGATCAAAACTTGAGATGCCTCTTGAATGGTGGATAAGAGAGGACTGAAAGCACTGTCTTAAAGGGGAAGAATAGGCAAAAGTAGGAAAGCATAGATATATATGATATAAGGAAATCCATGATAAACTCAGCCTAGCAAATAGCATATATAAAGACCAGTGGGGAAATAGGATAGACTGATAATAAAAGTCTTTGAAAGTAGGCAGAGAACTTCGATTTTATTAAAAACCACTGAAGACCCTAGGGCAGGGTACCTAAACCCTCTACAGTCATCTACAAAGCAGCTTGAGGGATTTTTTTTTAAAGTCAAATCATGCCCAGATCCAGACTATCCAATGGCTTACATTCACATATATATTACATAAAATGCAAATTTCTTACCATAGTCTCAAGGTCCTAAGTGATCTGGTCTTTGCCATCCTTATGTCCTCACCTCCTGCCACTCTGCAGTTAACTCACTTTCAAATCACATGGGCCTTCTCTCCATTTCTCAAACAAATTAATCTCATGACACATGGGGACCCTCATACAGTTGTTCAGTTTGATCTTTATATGACTTTAGTTCATTTGATTAACATTTCTACTCAAATGTAACTTCTTTAAATGTAACCTCTTTAAAATTTTAAAGAAGTTACACTGTAACCCTATTCTAAATTGTGATCTTCTCAACACTTCATCTACCTCCCTTTCCTGTTTTATTTTTCATAGCATTTACTACTATCTAACATACTCTATATTTTTAGTTATTATTATTTAGCAAATATAAGCTCCATAAGGGCAGGATTTTTTGTCTTACTTATTTTTACATTCCTGGCATCTGAAAGAGTCCTGGATATAAGGTGGACAAATCAATATTTGTTGAATGAATGACTGAAAGCAAATTTTTCAAGTGATTAGTTAGTCATCAATTTGCAGGTTGAATCAGATTGGGGATAGGCTGGAGAAAGAAAGATCAGTTAGACAGTTACAGTGGCACTATAGCTTCTAGAATACTTGGGGCTAGATAAGTGCATCAAGAGCAGTAATAAAGAGATATTATTAAATTTCAAAGAAGGAGTGATTAGGATGAAAATAGAGGATTCAGAGATGGCCTACCTATGATAGACTAACATATTCATTAAGTACTTACAGCACAGCTTTTTAAACTTATTTTTTGAGTAAGTTCCACACCCAGCATGGACTCCAATGTAGAGCCTGAACTCACAACCCTCAGATCAATATCTGAGCTGAAATCAACAGTTGGAGGCTTAACTGACTGAGCCAACCAGGCACCCCAGTATCTACTGCATATCCAGAACTGAAGTGATTTGAGAGAAAGAGAAAGCCATAATAATTAATAATAAATTAAAGAATTTATTGCCCGACTGACAAGAGAAAACAAATACGAAACCAGAGTACAAAAAGAGGTAATTAAATTCATATAGTTGCTCATTCTTCTTTTCCCTTCACACTCTATATCCAAGCCATCCATGAATCCTATAGGTCGTACCTTCAAAATACCTCCAAATACTAAGCACTCCTTACTTCTCCCATTACTGCTACAATAGTCAAAGTCACTATCATTTCTAGGTTGAGCCACAGCAAAATCATCTTGCATGGTTTGGTTTTGTCTACTACTATTTTCTTTAATACTTTCTCTTAACAGCTGTCAAAATATTCTTTATGAAGTTGAATAGGATCATATTACTCCCCAGCTTAAAGCCCTCCAAATGCTTCCCAGCACTTTAACAATAAAATCCAAAATCCTTGTTGTGGTTTATTTCCTACCACTTCTTTCTGCCATGGTTCTCTATGCTACACTGGCCCTTTTTTCTTTCCTTCTCTCTTTCTTTTTGAAAATCCTGTTCCTTCTTTGGAGATTTTGTTCTTGCTATGCCTTCTTAGAAAACTCTTCTCCCAGATCTTTCCATAACATACTACTTCACTCAGGTGGCCAGCTAAAATTTACCTCCTCAGATATGTCTTTATGGACTAATGTATTTAAAATAGCATCTCCAAATCACACTACATCCTCTGTCCTCTTGCTGTGCATTAGTCTTCTCAAATCACTGTAGGAAATCACATAATTTGCTTATTTATTTTGCCTTTCCCTAGGTAAGGATTTTATCTCTCTTATTTACTGTTCTATCCCCACCTGGTATGAAACTTTGTTGAATTAATGAGTGTAGAAAAGCATAGATTGTGTGGTATAAGCTAAAGTAATTGGTATTCAGAGGTCTGAGATGTTGCTAGTACCATGTCATAGGTATCCATCCCTGTTCTGCATACAGCGTATCAATTAAAGCCATGTTCATTGAATTTGTGGATGAAAACAATCTGAGAGGAATAATTAAAGTATGGATATTAATAAGATTTCAAAAATCTCAAAAGACTCAAAATTCAAATGCAGCAAGATCAAATCGGAGAGGGCTGAACAGTTAAGCCTTAATTTTAGGTCTACAAAAATCAACTGTACAAGTACAGAATGGGCAATAAACACTTAAGGTGGGAAAATTTTATTTATAAAATTTGTAAATTCAGTATGAGCTAGAGTACCACAGCTGTCAAGAAAGATAATTGAGAGGCACCGGGGTGGCTCAGTCAGTTAAGCGTCTGCCTTCAGCTCATGGCATGATATCAGGTATCTCAGGGATCATGATCTCTGGGATCAAGCCCCACATTGGGCTCCCTGTTCAGTGGGAAGCCAGCTTCTTACCCTCCCTCTGCCACTCCCCTTGCTGTGCTCACTTGCTCCCTCTCTCACTGTCAAGTGAATAAATAAAATCTAAAAAAAGAAAGAAAGAAAGAAAATCAAGAATTAAACTACATTAAGAAAAAGTTAGCATCAGGACCCCTGCGTGGTTCAGTCGGTTAAGCATCTACCTTCTACTTAGGTCATAATTCCAAAGTCCTGGGATCGAGTCCCACATCAGGCTCCCTGCTTAGCCGGGAGCCTGCTTCTCCTCTGACTGCTTCTCCCTTGGCCTCCGCCTGTTGCTCCCCCTGCTTGTGCCCTCACTCTGACAAATAAATAAATCTTTTAAAAAAGAGAAAATGTTAGCTTCTAAAGCAAGAAAGTTAAGAGTCTTACAATTCTAGACCCTGATCAGACAAAATCTGCTTTGTTCAGTTGATTGTCTCTTATTTAAAAAAAAAAAATCATGAATGAACACTATATCAAAAACTAATGATTACTGTATATTGGCTAACTGAACATAATAAAAAAATCATAAATGGGGGTACCTGGGCGGCTCAGTCAGTTAAGTGTCTGACTCTTGATTTCAGTTCAGGTCATGATCTTAGGGTCCTGAGAGTGGACCCTGCATGGGGCACCACACTCAGCAGGAGTCTGCTTGGGATTCTTTCTCCCTCTGTCCCTCCCCACCACTTGCATTCTAAATAAATGAATGAATGAATGAATACATAAATAAAACCTTTTAAAATTTTAGTAAATGGTTGCACCTAGAGAAGAGAGACCAGAAATGATGAAGCATCTTAAAAATATATGCTATGAGGCAAGGCTCCAAGAAGTGAGGGTGGTTAGTTTAAATCAGGGAAGATCTGGAGAAAATATAACTATCATCAAATATTTGAAAGACTACCAGGACAAAGAAAGACAGACTTATTGTGTGGTTCTCAAAAAGGCAAAACCAAAGCCAAAAAACGAGAACTGACAGGGAGACAAATTTCAGCTTAACATTCAAGTGTTCAAAAATGACAAGAGCTGCTCTGTAAAGTCAAAAGACCTCAAATCATTAGGAATGTTCAAGCATAGTGACCATCAACTCGGAGCAAGGTCTTATCCATGTTGAGTGAGCGCTAAAATCCATTCCAACAGGAACTTTACTAATCTTTGGATTGTGTTGATGAGGGAGCAGGAGGCTGGCTGAGGACAAAGCAAAAGCTGGCACCTTGCACCCCCTCTCCACCCGCTCCCCACACCCCTCTAATATGTGTGACATTCCTCAGGCACCCCTGACTGCCCTAAAAGAAAAACAAATAGTTAACTTGCAGAGATCACAATCCTGCAAGGCAGGAGTCTCCCTTGGTTTACAAATGTCCTTGAGATTTACAACAAATAAGTTACCTTTTCGATAGCTCAGTTTCCAGAGACAAACAACTCAGTTCCTCAAGTCCTAACATCACCCTCCCCTCCATAAATAAAACTGAAGGAGGCTGAGGTAGAAGGAAATGTAAATAAAGTTAAATTTCTTCTAAACCCAAATCTCACTAACAAGGACTCTTGATAGCAGGAATGTGACATTCCACCAGGAAACTCCCAATTGTCTTCATACCAGTGCCGCATTAAAGGGAAGAACGGCCTTGGCTTGATAGTAACCAGTCCTCCAGTATTCTGACAGTCTTCTTTACCCTGATAGCCATTTTGAAAACCCCATTGTTCTCACTCTGACAGTCTTCTTTACCCTGATAGCCATTTTGAAAACCCCATTGTTCTCACCTACCCAACTCCTGTGTATATAATCAGCCACTCCTCACATCCCCGAGGCAGCAGCTCTTTCTACCCAAAGGTCCTGTCCCCGTGCTTTAATAAACCACCATTTTGCACCAAAGATGTCTCAAGAATTCTTTCTTGGTCATCAGCTCCAGACCTCACCCCATCGAACCTCACCTAGGTTCTAGAACTTCATCAGTGTCAGATAGGAATTGGTTCCGAATATGCCTTGAAAGTAGAAAAGGGTTTGGTCTTTTAGAATTTGTTTTGGTTGAGCCAAATGGGAGGGATGTTTTAGGTTGGGGGTGCCACTAATAAAACAGAAAAAAATTTACTGCTCTCAGATTCATCAGTAGGTAGAATCTAAATAAAACATTTTCGCAGTGCATTTTGGGTCAGTGTTGGGCTGCATACACCAAAGAAAATGTTTTCAACTTTTATTTTTCCTATTTAAACTTTCCCCATTAATAAGCAATTCATTTCCAGTCTATCTTAACCAAGACACCACTTACTAAAATATGTGAAGCCTGCTTGTATAAGCCCGGAACACAACTATTAACAATACGGCTTGCTAGGATTTAAAAAGGTTTTCAAAAACTAACTTCTAAGTTACTGAAAATTAGGTTGATTTTCCTGGTAGAGCTGATCTTCACTAACTAAAGGCTCAATGTTTTGTTTGTTGATTATTGAGTCTCTTCTCTTTCACTTTTTTGCTGTCCAACTTTTAGACATTTTGCAGCTTACTGATATCTCCAATCAAATTTTTATAACAAAAATTAATCAGAAAGTTAAAATTGCATGTTGTTCTTTTAAACGCTCATGATCCAAAGTAGAACAACTTTAGAATGAAAATGCAGTGTTAAATTTATACATTTTCACTAGATTTCAATTATCCATCACAGTTGTGTTCTTAGGATTCTGGCTGTTTAAAGAGATGCCAGTTGAAGAAACTTCCCTCAGTTTACTGTGGGCCAGGTTAGAGTAAAATCAAGAAGAAAAACATACTGTGGCACAAACCTCACCAGAATCATTAACATATCCTTCTCTGCTTTAATGATATGTTTTTTTAAGTTTTTATTTAAATTCCAGTTAGTTAACGTGCAGTGTAATATTAGTTTCAGGTGTAAAACTTAGTGATTCAACACTTACATACAATACTCTGTGCTCATCACAAGTGCCCTCCTTAATCCCCATCACCTATTTAACACATCCTCTACCCACCTACCTTCTGGTAACCATCAGTTTGTTCTCTACAGTTAAGATTCTGCTTCTTCTTGGTTTGCCTCTCCTTTTTTCTCCCCCATGATCATTTCCTTTATTTCTTAAATTCCACATATGAGTGAAATAATATGTTATTTGTCTTCTATGATTGACTTAATTTGCTTAGCACAATACTTTGTAACTCCATCCATGTCATTCGAAATGGCAAGATTTCATTCTTTTTATGGGTGAGTAATATTCCATTGTGTGTATGTATACCACACCTTCTTATCCAGGCATCAGTGAATGGATATTTGGGCTTTTTCCATAATTTAGCTATTGTTGATAATGTTGCTATAAACATCAGTGTGCATGTACCCCTTTGAATTAGTACTGAATTAGTATTTTTGTATTCTTTAGATAAATACCTAGTAATGATTCTGTAAATAACCTCTGTGGAATACTATATTTCTACTTTGTATTTTAGTTATTAATGGACTTCATTTTATAGAAAATATATTTAATGAAACTTGTTCACCTAGTAAATTTGGAAAATAAAACTGATTTTGAAGTTGCCCTGTGGTTTTTGAGATGTAAGTCATTACTAATATTCCCGTTTGTTTCTACTTAAAACTAAACATGTTTTCATCATCTGGAAATTTGTTAGAAATCTAAATCTGAGGGCCTCACTCACAGATTCAGAAACTCTAAGTGTAAGATCCAGCAACCACTGTTTTAGCAAGCTCTCCAGGGAATTCTTGTGTATGATAAAGATTGAGATCCAATGTATTAAGTTGTAAATATGAGAGGGAATATTAGAGGCATTCATTCCACAAACTTCTATTTAACTCCTTACGTGAAGCTCTACCTAATTTACTAAAACGTGATTTTTGTCCTCAAAATACTTACAATTTAATACAACAGTCAAAGACTTAAAGGGAAAATGCAAAATAATGAAGTAGAGATGGAATGAATCAGGGATTATGAGTGGTTCCAGGAAAACTAAAGCTATGTGTATAAGTGTTTTTTGTATAATGGAGTTCTATTTCTCACATATCAAAAGCTATATTTCTCATATGGCTCCAGATGTTTTTTCCTTTAGTCATGCTACTGATGCCAGGATAAAGCAAAATACCAGAGCCTCGGTTATTCTAACCTGGCAGTTGTGCAATGGCAAAGTGCTAAAAAAAAATAAAGAAACACTGTATACATCCAGGAAAAAGTCCACTTATAAATATCTCTCTTGAGTGCAATAAAAAAGTGCAATAAAATTGATTCTGGTTTTTCTAATTCCATATTGAAATATATTTGTACATTTTGCCAGACATTTAGGGGACCTACATTTTTACATTGATTAACTTCTGGAAGTAGCTTGAACTCTATTTATATATTAAAAAAGAAACTACTAGGTCAAGGTTAAACTGTCTTCTTTAAATTTTAAAGTTATGCTCAGTCACTCAGAGGGTTTAGGGATAACTTCTCCTAATATTACACAGCCATGGATTCTTTCTCCAGAAACATGCACATATACATTTCCTATAGATCATTTATGAACTTGTTGGAATGAGTATATTCTAGGAAATAACTCTTCTGTTATATTTTCAAAATGACCCCCAAAATTATCTGTTTGGTCATAAGAGTGCTAGTAGTAGTCCAGAGAAATTATCTGGAAAGAGAATAGTTAGTTATTTAGCACTATGATGTATGGGCCATTCCAGAATGCCTCAAACCAGTATCCTCTGCAAGTTTTCACTACCAATCCACACATATATATCAACCAAACATCAATAATTTTTTTAAAGATTTTATTTATTTGACAGAGAGAAATCACAAGAGAGGCAGGCAGAGAGAGAGGGAGAAGCAGGCTCCCCGCTGAGCAGAGAGCCCGATGTGGGACTCGATTCCAGGATCCTGAGATCATGACCTGAGCTGAAGGCAGCAGCTTAACCCACTGAGCCACCCAGGTGCCCCCAGACATCAATAATTTGATCTTAAGCCTCATTTATCTAAAAGATGTGAGGCTTTGAAAGGACCAGTAGTCCTCAGGTCAAATCAAAGGAGATACCTTGAGAATACCTTTGCCTAAGTAAGCAAAATGTATCTGAAGAAGCACCCAGATACATTCTTTGTATCTGTGTTATCAAAGAAGACAGCAAAAAAGCCTAATTATTCTAAACCAGTATTTGTGTTATAGGAAGGATGGGGGAGGAAAGACAAAGAAGAGTACTTAAAATTTCAGAGTCATTTGACAAGTTTCTGAAAAACCACTAAAATGACTGAAATGGCTATTTTTGAGGAAATTTAATGAGGAAAAACTATCACATTAAACATCATTTTGCCATCACTTTTTTTGAATGAGGAAAGTAAAGTAAAAGGAAGCAAAATGAATTACCTAACATCGATGTATCAGTAATTAAATTATATAATTTTGATCAAATAGAGTTCCTGATTATTTGAAAGTTACTATTAACAATCGTGTCATTTTAAGGCCTAGATAATGGATGTAAATGGAAGAGCTAAGTTTTGCCAGGCAAATTAATGGATTCAAGATCCGGACCTAAGTCAAGATAGAAATGATGATCTGAAAATATAAGTGTGAAGAGAACAAAGTAGGTGCGTATAGAATGTCCACCAGTCAGAACAGACAGTGTAGCCAAAATTATACCTAGTCAGGGAAAACATAAAAACACATGTAGCAGGGTACCTGGTGGCTCAGTCACTAATTTTCCAACTCTTGATTTCAGCTCAGATCATGATCTCAGAGTCGTGAGTTTGAGCTTCCAGTTGGCTCCACACACTGGGTGTGGTTCCTGCATAGGAATCTCTCGCTCTCACTCTCCCTTTGCCACCCCCCCCCCCCCACTAAAAAGACATGTAGCAAAAGTCACAGAAGGCAAGATTCTAAATTCAGAGATGAAAGACTGGGCCACAGAAATCAAGAACTCAAAGAGAAGAAGCATCTGAAATAAATCAGAGTAGTAGGAAAACAGCATTAAGGTCTAAGTTGGTAACCAAAAACTTGGGCAGATTCAAATACAAAAGTCAAGATAAAAAGAAAGCAGCCAAAGACCAAACAAGATAAATTCAGGTCAGGCCATTTTGATTTATTTAACAATCAAAATAGTGAGTGGTCAGGGGTCAATGCAAATCAAGAAATAGCAGCCATAGAAGCATAAAGCACCAAGGACATGAAAGTAAAACTACACATATACTTAACCATATTTCTTTTTTAAAAATTTTTAAAGCTTTTTGGTTAAATTACACTTTGTGAAGGGAGGAGGGAAGATAGTGGAAGATTAGGGAACTGTCCTTCCATCTGGTCCCTTGAAATCAGATAGATATCTATCAAATCATCCCGAACACCTGTGAATTCAACTTGAGATATAAGAAAAGAATTGCTGAAATTCTACAAATAGAAAAGCGACCACTTTTTGCAAGGTAGGAGGTGCAGAGAAGTGAATCTGAGGGGATATATCAGAAAATAAACTGTGGGGAGAGGGAGCCTCCATAAGAGAGCTACCAGAAAGTGTTATAGCAGCAGAGCACAAAATCAGAATTTTTACAACTCTGCTCCAGTAAGGGACCTCCTTGCCTGAAAGGTGC
This sequence comes from Meles meles, assembly GCF_922984935.1. NCBI lineage: Eukaryota > Metazoa > Chordata > Mammalia > Carnivora > Mustelidae > Meles > Meles meles. The sequence continues at coordinate 71,587,021 of NC_060087.1, forward strand.
TCAGGTGGCAAACCTGGCAAAATCTTAGACAGGACAACAGGGTCTCAGGCTCCCAGGGTTCACAGAAAGAATAAGGGTGTCTGAGTACAGCAGGGCTCCCATGCATAGGAGCAGGGAAGCCAACTACAATCAGTGAGCACAGGAGTGGTCTCTCACCTCAGTGTTGCCATATATCATGAACTATGGCATGGCAGGATTAGGCAACGACTCCTGGAGCAGAGACACAGCAAGTGGCAGAACACTGATGAAAACCCCTCCTCTTTCCCCCAGAAGAATTGGTAAGGGTGCAAACCAAAGAATTTTCACACACAGATGTGATTGATTTTCCCTCAGGGTGCACTGAAGAGTGGGGGCCTCCATAATTCAGCTCTGCGGCTGGAGATGGAGCACCACCCTTTTTATTTACTTATTTTTCATCCTCTAAAGTGGCATGGAAAGCCTTCAGGGAACAAAAGCCACACAGAACAACCCAAGCAGCTTACACTAAGCCTGGCCCCCTGGGAAAGGGTGGTGCAAACTCACCCAGGCAAAGACACCTGAGAATCAGTGCAACAGGCCTCTCCCCCAGAAGACCAGCAAGAACATCAAGCTAATACCAAGTTTATGGATCACACAAAATTGAAAAACTTCTGTGCTAGGGGAAAATTATACATAGAATTCCAGGGTTTTTTTGTCTCATGAATCTTTAGTCTTTCAGTTTAAAGTTTTCTTTTTCTTTTTTTCCCTTTTCAACTAGTTTCTTATTTTATCAACTCTTTAAGTTTTTTCTTTAACTTACATTTTTACATTTACATTTTATAGATATATTCTTCATTTTTGGCTGCCTTTCACTATATTCAATTTGATTTTTGTATATATGGAGGTTTTTCTTTCTCTAAAATTTTGGAAACTAGTGTCTTCTTAAAAACAGACCAGGGACACCTGGGTGGCTCAGTGGGTTAAAGCCTTTGCCTTTGGCTCGGGTCATGATTCCAGGGTTCTGGGATCGAGCCCCGCATCGGGCTCTCAGCTCAGCGGGGAGCCTGCTTACCCCTCTCTCTCTGCATGCATCTCTGCCTACTTGTGATCTCTGTCTGTCAAATAAATAAATAAAATCTTTAAAAAAGAAACCTGACCAAAACACACCTGGAACAAAGTGGGTCACCAGTTTTGTCCACCTATTAGATTATATTCCTTTCCCCCCCTTTTCTCTTTCTTTTTTTGGTTTCTGATCTCTTTGGATTTACCTAGTAAATATTGCCCTGAGGTCACAGTTGATATTTTTTATTTTGTTCTCTTGTTCATCTATTCTTCTCTGGACAAAATGACTAGAAGGAGAACTTCACAGCAAAAGGAAGAACCAGAGGTAATACCCCCAAAGATTTAATCCATATGCATATAAGTAAGATGTCAGACCTAGAATACAGAATAATGATTATAAAGATACTAGGTGGGCTTGAAAAAAGCATAAAATTCACTGAACAATCCCTTAGTGCAGAAATAAAAGAACTAAAATCTAATCAGGCTGAAATTAAAAATGTTTTAACTAAGATGTAGTCTAAAATGGACACTCATAAAAATAGGCTAAATGAAGCAGAAGACAGAGTTAGTGACACAGAAGACAAAATGATGTAAAGGAAGGAATCTGAGGAAAAGAGAGGAAAACAACTACTGGATCATTAGGGAGTCTTCAAGAAATCAGTGATACTATAAAGTGAAACAATAGTAGAATTAATCAGGATCCAGAGGAAGAAGAGAGAGAGGGACAGAAGGTATACTTGAAAAAGTCATAGCTGAGTACTTCCCTAATCTGGGAAAGGGAACAGAGGATCAAGTCCAGAAGGCACAGATAATCCCCCATCAAAATCAATAAAAATAGATCAACACCCCGACAAATAATAGTGAAACTTGACAATCTCAGAAATAAAAGGAAATGCTGAAAGCTGCACAAAACAAGAGGTCCTTAACCTACAAAGTTAGAAATATTAGACTGGCAGCATGCCTATCCACCAAGACCTGGCAGGACAGAAAGGGCTGGCATGAAATATTCAGGGTACTAAATGAGAAAAACATGCAGCCAAGAATACTTTATCCAGAAAGGCTGACATTCAGAATGGAAGGAGAGATAAGGAGCTTCCAGGACAGACAGAAAGTAAAAGAATTTGTCATCACTAAACCAGCACTGAAAGAAATATTAAAAGGGATTCTGTAAGCAAAGAGGGAGTCCAAGAGTAATGTAGACCAGAAAGGAACAGAGACAATCTACAGAAACAGTAACTTTACAGGTAATGCAATGGTACAAAATGCATATCTTTCAATAGTTACTCTGAATGTAAATGGACTACCTGCTCCAATCAGATACAGGGTTTCAGATTGAATAAAAAAGCAAGAACCATTGACATGCTGTCTAGAAGAGACTCATTTTAGACCTAAAGACACATCCAGATTGAATGTGAGGGGATGGAGAACCATTTATCATGCTAATGGACATCAAAACAAAGTGGGGGTAGAAATCCTCATATCAAAAAATTAGATTTTAATTTAATTTATTTTATTTTATTAAAGACTTTATTTATTTATTTGAGAGAGATAGAGAGAATGAAAGAGTGAGAGCATGAGAGGGAGAGGATCAGAGGGAGAACCAGACTCCCTGCCGAGCAGGGAGACAGATGCAGGACTCAATCCTGGGACTCCAGGATCATGACCTGAGCCGAAGGAAGTCATTTAATCAACTGAGCCACCCAGGCGCTCTGATAAACTAGATTTTAAACTGAAGAATGTAGTAAGGTATGAAAAGGGACAGTATATCACACTTACAGGGACTATCCAACAAGAAGATTTAGCAATTATAAATATTTATGCTCCTAATGTGGAGTAGCCAATTATAAAAACCAATTAATAATACAATTAAAGAAACACATTGATATTAACGCAATAATATCAGGGAACTTTAACACCCTACTCACAGCAATAGACAGATCATCTAAGCAGAAGATCAACATGGAAACAACGGCTCAAATGAATGACGTACTGAGCCAGATGGATTTCACAGATATATACAGAGCATTCCATCCCAAACAAAAGAATACACATTCTTCCTGAGTACATGGAAGATTCTCCAGAATAGATCACATACTGAGTCACAAATCAGGTCTCAAATGGTACCAAAAGATTGGGATTACTCCCAATATTTTCAGACCACAATGCTTGGAAACTTGAACTCAACTACAAGAGGAAATTTGAAGGAACTTAAATACTTGAAGGTTAAGAACATCCTGTTAAAAAATAAATGGGTCAAAAAAAATAAATGGGTCAACTAGGAAATTAAAGAATTAATAAAATTCATGGAAACAAAAGACAATGAAAACACCTGTTCAAAAACTTTGGGATGTAGCAAAGGTGTTCCTAAGAGGGAATTACAGCAATACAACCCTTTCTCAAGAAAGAATAAATGTCTCAAATACACAACCTAACCCTACACTTAAAGGAGCTAGAGAGCCAACAATCAATAAAGCCAATCCAATCAGGAGATGAGAAATAATGAAGGTCAGAGCAGAAATCAATGAAATAGAAACCAAAAGAAAAATAGAACAGATCAATGAAACTAAGGAGCTGATTCTTTGAATGAATTAATAAGATTGATAAACCTCTACTCAGACTTATCAAAAAGAAAATAGAGCAATTTAATAAAATCATTAATGAAAGAGGTGAGACCATGCCAACACTAAGGAAATACAAACAATTATAGGAACATATTATGAGCAACTATATGCCAGCAGTTAGGCAATCTGGAAGAAATGGATGCATTCCTGGACACATATAAACTACTAAAACTGAACCAGGAGGACATAGAAAACCTGAAGAGACCCATAACTAGCAAGGAAATTGAAGCAGTCATCAAAAAATCTCCCAACAAAGAGCCCAGGGCCAGATGGATTCCCAGGGGAATTCTATCAAATATTTAAGAACTAACACCTACTCTTCTGAAGCTCTTTCGAAAAACAGAAATGGAAGCAAAACTTCCAAACTTATATTCTATGAAGCCAGCATTACCTTGATCCCAAACCAGACAAAGACCCCACCAAAAGGAATTATATACTGATAACCCTGATGAACATGGATGCCAAAATTCTCACCAAGATACTAGCCAATAAAATGCAACAATACATTAAAAGATTTATTCACCAGGACCAAGTGGGATTTACTCCTGTGCTGCAAGCATGGTTCAGCATTTGCAAATCAATCAACATGATACACCACATTAACAAAAGAAAAGACAAGAATCATATGATCTTCTCAACTGATGCAGAAAAAGCATTCAACAAAATACAGCATCCTTTCTTGATTAAAACTCTCAACAGTGTAGGGATAGAGGGAATATATGTCAAAATCATAAAAGCCATATATGAAAAGCCCATAGCAAATATTCTCAATCGGGAAAAACTAAGAACTTTTACCCCTAAGGTCAAGAACATGACAGGGATGCCCACTCTCAACATTGATTTTCAACACAATATTAGAAGTCCTAGCCTTGATCAGAAAACAAAAAGAAATAAAAGGCATTCAAATTGGCAAAGAAGAATTCAAACTCTTTCTTCACAAATGACATGATACTTTACATGGAAATCCCAAAAGACCCCACCCCCAAATTCCTAGAACTCACACAGAAATTTAGCAACATGCCAAATGCACAGAAATCAGTTTCATTTTGATACACTAACAATGTGACTGAAAGGAAGAGAAATTAAGGAATCAATCCCATTTACAATTGCACCAAACACCCAAAGATAACTAGAAATGAACCTAACCAAAGAGGTAAAAGATCTGTACTCTAAAAACTACAGAACACTTATGAAAGAAATTGAGGAAGACACCAAGAAATAAAAAAGTATTCCATGTTCATGGAGTGGAAGAATAAATATTGTTAAAATGTCTATGCTACCCAGGTCAATCAACACATTAAAAGAAATCTCTAACAAAATGCCATTGACGGGGTGCCTGAGTGGCTCAGTCATTAAGTGACTGCCTTTGGCTCAGGTCATGATCCCAGGGTCCTGGGATCGAACCAAGCATCAAGCTCCCCCACTCAGTGGGAAGCCTGCTTCTCCCTCTCCTACTCCCCCTTACTTGTGTTCCCCCTCTCTCTGTCTCTCTCTCTGTCAAATAAATAAATTCTTTAAAAAAAAAAGAGAGAGAGATACCATTGAAATTTTTCACAGAGCTGGGACAAACAAACCTAAAATTTGTATGGAACCAGAAAAGATTCCAAATAGCCAGAGGAATGTTGAAACAGAAACCCAAAGCTAATGACATCACAATGCCAGACTTCAAGCTATATTACAAAGCTGTAATCATCAAGACACAAAAGCTTTAGACTTGAGCTTTTCTGGCACAAAAAACAGATACAAAGATCAATGGAATGGAATAGAGAACCCAGAAATGGGCCCTCAATTCTATAGTCAACTAATCTGCAACAAAACAGGAAAGAATAGCTAATGGAAGAAGACAGTCTTTTCAACAAATGTTCTTGGGAAAATTGGACAGCCACAGGCAGAAAAATGAAACTGGACCATTTTCTTATACCACACATAAAGATAACTTTAAAATGGTTGAGAGACCTAAATGTGAGGCAAGAATCCATCAAAATCCTAGAGGAGAACACAGGCAGCAACCTCTTCTACCAGGCCACAGCAACTTCTTGCTAAACATGTATCTAAAGGCAAGGGGAACAAAAGCAAAAATAAATTATTGGCACCTCATCAAGATAAGAGCTTTTGCTTGTAAACAGTCAATAAAACTAAAATGGGAGAAAATATTTGCAAATGACATATCAGAAAAAAGTCTAGTATCCAAGATCTATTAAGAACTTATCAAACTCAACACTTAAAAACAAATAATATGGTCAAGAATGGGCAGAAGACATGAATAGACATTTCTCCAAAGAAGACATACAAATGTCCAACAGACACATGAAAAAATGCTCCAAATCACTTGGTTTCAGGGAAATACAAATCACAGGCACGATGAGATACCACCTCACACCAGTCGTAATGGCTAGCATTAGAAGTTAGGAAAAAACAAATGTTGGCAAGGATTTAAAGAAAGGGGAACTCTCTTACACTGTTGGTGCAAATACAAGCTGGTACACCCACTCTGGAAAACAGTATGGGAGTTCCTCAAATGGCTAAAAACAGAGATACCCTATGACCCGGCAATTGCACTACTAGATATTTACTGAAAAGATACAAATGTAGTGTTCTGAAGGGACACCGGCACCCCAATATTTAAAGCAGCAATGTACACAATAGCCAAACTGGGAAAAGCCCAGATTTTCATTGATGGATTAATGAATAAAAATGTGATACACACACACGCACACACGTGTGCACGTGCACACACATACATGCACACTGAAATATTACTTAGCCATCAGAAAGGATGAACATCTACCAATTACATTGACATGGATGGAACTGGCAGGTCTTATGCTGAGTGTAATAATTCAACCACAGAAAGACAATTATCATATGGTTTCACTCATATGAGGAATGTAAGAAATAGCACAGAGGATTGTAGGGGAAGGGAGGGGAAAAGAGGAATGGTAAGAAATCAGAGAGGGAGACAAACCATGAAAGACTCTTAACTATGGGAAAGAAACTGAGGGTTGCTGGAGGGGATGTGGATGTGGGAATGGGGTAACTGGTCATAGACATTAAGGAGAGCAAGTAATGTGATGAGCACTGGGTGTTTGTTGTGAGCGGCTCTCCTAGAGCGAGTTGAGCAGGTGGTAGCAAAGGCTCCCTGGTCCTCGGTCGGAGGGCACTCATGGCTAATCCCCTGGGCTCGTTAAGGCCCTGTTGTTTGCCTTAAGATTATTCTCCCGTGTTCTGCTGTCATTCTGAAAGCGGACCTTGTGGTCTACCCTGCAGCTGCATTTTCTATAATTATGACTGACACATCCTGTACATGAGACATGTCTCATCTTTGCACAAAAATGCTGTGGTAATCACTTATGAAACAGAAATATGCTATGGTAATCACTTATGAAACAGATTATAAGAGTATGTGCTTAATAAAGAACTTTGTCACTTGTGTCAATCGGCCTGGTGTCCCTCGCGTGTTCTTCGCATTCCCTTTCCCCCGGGACTCTCCCTCTTTTTCCCCTTTCTTTTCCCCTTGCTGTTTGTCGTGCAGGCACGACAGGTGTTCTACGCAACTGATGAATTACTGAACTCTATATCTGAAACTAATGTTGTTCTGTATGTTGGCTAGTTGAATTTAAATCTTAAAAAATTAAATAAATTCCAGCTAGTTAATATACAATATGATATTGTGATATTAGTTTCAGGTGTAAAATATTATGATTCAACAATTCCATACATCACCCAGTGCTCATCATGAGAAATGCACACTCCTTAATCCCCGTTACCTGTTACATCTATAACTCCACCCACTTTGCCTCCACTAACCATCAGTTTCTTCTCTATACATAAGAGTCTGTTTCTTTATTTCTTCTCTCTTTCCCTTTGCTCATTCTTTTCTTAAACTCTATATATGAGTAAAATCAGATGGTGTTTGCTTTTCTCTGACTTATTTCACTTAGCATTATACTCTCTAGCCCCACCCATGTCATTGCAAATGGCAAATTTTTATTCTTCTTATGGTTGAATAATATTTCTATATATATATTATATATAATATATAATTATTTATTATATATAATATATATTTATCTAATATAAATATTAAATAAATATATATTTCTATATATCTATATATAGATATATAGAAATATTATATATAGATATATCTAGAGATATCTATATATCTATATATCTATATATCTAGATTTCTCTAGATATATATATCTATAGATAGATATCTAGATATCTATGATGAGTCTATAGATCTATAGTATGATGAGTCTATAGATCTATAGATATATCTAGATATCGATCTATAGATATCTATAGATCTATAGATATATCTAGATGTATCTATATATCTATCTATCTATATATAGATAGATATCACTTCTTTCTCCATTCATCAATTGATGGACACTTGGGCTGCTTCCATATCTTGGCTACTCTAAATAATGCTGCTATAATCATAGATGTGGCCATATAGTTTGAAGTAGTGTTTTTGTATTCTTTGGTAAATACCCAGTAGTGTCTTCACTAGATTGTATGATGAGTCTGTTTTTAATTTTTTGAATGACATCCATACTGTTTTCTACAGTGGTTGCACTGTTTGCATTCCCACCAACAGTTTATGAGGGTTCTCCTTTCTCCATGTCCTCACCAACAAGTGTTATTTCTTGTGTTGCTGATTTTAGCCATTTTGACAGGTATGAGTTGATATCTCAATATAGTTTTGATTTGCATTTCCCTGATGGTAAATGATGATGAATATTTTTTCTTGTCTGCCATCTTAAATGGACAGATATTAATGCCAATGTGGATCCTAATAAATGAGATAGTGTTTCAGTTTTAGACTTGAGCTCTTATAACCTTACTGTGTCAAAACTGAGCCCTGGAAGTGTGAGCATGTAATTAAGAACATCTGGTTAGAATGAAGTGTATGTGGGTAGAAAAGTAGTAGCTTCCAGCATTCAGATTCTGACAATAAAACTCATAGGAAAGTAAGAAGTGTTTTGGATGTCTTATAAGAGTTTATAGAGTTTCCCAGACAAATGTTAAAGGTGTGTATCTCCTAAACCAGCCTTACAAGAAATGTTAAAGACAATTCTTTAATTGGAAAGAAAAAGCCATAATCAGGAGTAAGAAAATTATAAAAGGAAAAAAGTCCACAGGTAAATATGACCATAATAAAAATAGTAGATTAATCACTTACAAAACCAGCATGGAGGTCAATGTGCAAAATAGAATCAATTATGTCCACAAAAATCTTGGAACACTGGGGTGGCTCAGTCAGTTGAGCGTTGGGCTTGTGAATTTGGCTCAGGTCATGATCTCTTCTTGGGTTGTGGGATTGGGGTCCTGCCTTGTGCTCCATGTTCAGTGGGGAGTCAGCTTGGGTTTCTCTCCCTCTGCTACTTCCCCTTCTCTCTCTCTCTCTCTCTCTCTCTCTCTCTCACTAAGTGAGATTCACTAAGTGAATCTTTTAAAGAAATCAGTCAAGAGGACCTGGATGGCTCAGTCAGTTAAACCTCTGTCTCTGGCTTAGGTCATTGTCCTTGGGTTGTGGGATTGAGCCCTGCATCAGAATACCTGCTTTGCCAAGAGGTGTTTCTCCCTCTCCCTGTTCCACCCCCAACTCATGCTCTCTCTCCCTGTATCTCTCTCATATAAAAAAATAAAATCTTAAAAAAATTAAAAAATAAAAAATCAGTCAAGATTCACAAAATAATAGAATGTATGTTATGATATTATATACACAATACATTAAAGGAATTATAATGAGTTTGAGTTGTGTTGCAATACATCCCATTTTTTCTCAGCTGCTATGATTGATACATGAAAGCCTTCTACATATTTTAAAAATCTAAACTGATGGTGTTAGCAGTACATTTCTAATTATGATTAGCAGTTTAGTATGACAAGAGCCATTTTTTAACAGTTAACATGGTCAGTTAGCACTCTATCCTAAGGTTATGCATAGCTGGGTATTTATGGCAATTCAGCACTGTCGTTTTCATAGCCAAGTCTTTAGTGTTAAGATCTTGTGTCGCAATTTCAAAATCACAATTCTTTGTGTGTTTAAAACCTGGAAAATTGGATACATGGAGTGAATAGTAGGTAGCTTCACTAGATCTACCATTTTAATTTCTTTAAGTTTAAAGTATTGATGTAGAGTCTGTATCTATTTTCCCTGCCCCAAATGGATTACATCCAAAATAATTTGATAATGTTAAAAGTGGGCACATTAAATATTCTTCTTCCTGGAAATGGGTGGGAAAGAGGAGAAATAGGAGAATAATGACAGTGGTATGCTGGAGACTGCTAGCTCTAGAGAGTTAATTGTGTGTATCTCTTCCCAACTCTCTTACCTTGGTAGCTTGAAATTAGCCATGGTGAGGGTAGTAACACTATGAAAATCAGTAAACATTAAAAATCAGAATCCCCCGACCAGAGAGTCAGTTTAAGTATTTACCAGCACACTGAAGATATAGGAAATAAAAAATGAGGACAGATTATAGAGAAATAGCTTGAAGCTAAAGGAGACATTGGTTAACTTTGATTACTCTTGAAATATAAAGAACACCTGAAAAATGATTTTGTTTGGGAGGAGTGAAAATATTTCATTGCATTTCTGCCTTACAAATTCACTTTTCTAATTAGAAATAGGATAACTTACTTAGCTTGTAAATTGAATAAAATTTTGGAATATTGCCATCAAGACCTAAGTTATTTGCTAATGATGTTAATTTACCTTATCCTAAGTTTTACCTTTTTATAAAAAAAAGTATTGGGGCGCCTGGGTGGCTCAGTGGGTTAAAGCCTCTGCCTTCAGCTTGGGTCCTGATCTCAGGGTCCTGGGATCAAGCCCCACATCGGGCTCTCTGCTCAGCGGGGAGCCTGCTTCCCCCTCTCTCTCTGCCTGCCTCTCTGCCTACTTGTGATTTCTGTCTGTCAAATAAATAAATCAAATCTTTTAAAAAAAGGGCTAGTGTTCAAAATGTGTATATTTCCACATATAAATGAAATCATATGGTATTTGTCCTTCTTTGTCAGACTTATTCCATTTAGCATACTCAAGGTCCAACCATGTTGTCACATATGTAAAGATTTCATCCTTTTTTTTAATCCCTTTTTTATGGCTAATATTCCACTGTATGTAGGCACATGTATTTATATAGGGAAAAAGCTTATACAACCTAACACCAAAAAACAAAAACAAAAACAAAAAACAAAAAACGGGGTGCCTGGGTGGCTCAGTGGGTGAAGACTCTGCCTTCGGCTCAGGTCATGATCTCAGGGTCCTGGGATAGAGTTCCACATGGGGTTCTCTGCTCAGCAGGGAGCCTGCTTCCTCCACTCTCTCTCTGCCTGCCTCTCTGCCTACTTGTGATCTCTCTCTGTCAAATAAATAAATAAAATCTTTTTTTTTAAGTATCAAAAGCATCCTGAAATAATGTAAAGTCAGGGATAGTAGGTATATCTTTTAAGGAAATCAATTTGAGGGGCATGATTTCAGAGAGGATGTATGTCAAGCAAGTCTTAAATTTAAGCTGGGTCTGACAAGGGTTGCATCAAATGGGTCAGAGTTGTGACTGAAAGTCTAAAGCAGGACCTGGAACTCAATGATCAGAAATGGAGGCAGAAGCTACAGAAACAGAGGTAGATGTTGAAATAATGTGTAGAATATTATGGAACTTTATAAAAGCAATGTCTGTCCAAAGTGCATGTTCAGATTGTGATAGACCAGAACTCTTATAAAGACACATGGATTAGACCTATTTGTAAGTCAATACCTTCTTTTAATAAGGGTATCTTGGATGTTTCAAATGAACTCACCTGCAGATAATGGCCAGTACCCCCCAAATCTTAAATATAACCTTTACTTACACAAACATTATCATTAGTATTTTAATACTGTGGAAAAAGTTATTCAGGTAACTTAGAGTTACAGCACTGCCAAAGATCAAAAGCATCTCTTCTTTTTCTAAATAAACCTGCTCCTAAGCAAAATTGTAGTAACATTTTTAATCTGTGTGTATCATGAGCAACAAACTATGAAGACTCATCATACATGATTAATTTCATGTGGTAATCAAATAAAATGTACAATATCAGGCCTTTTTAACTCACATCTAATCTACATTTATTAATCTCCCACAATATTGAACACTATACTGGATTTATCCCCATATGTCATCTTATTTAATCTTTCAGAGAAGAGTAAATTAATTCTGTTTTACAGATAAGAATATTAAATATTAATAATCATTATTGTACTGATGATAGTAAGTAAAAAACTACAGTTTAAATGACTTTAATTAACATTAGTTTTGTATAGTCAAATAGAAGTTTTGATTTTTTTAAACAGCCAACTCTTACAAAAAACAAAAACCCCATTTTCTCACCTTAGCATGTACCTATGTTCCTCTTATCTCATGCCACACCAAGTGATTGTAATACTTGCCCTTTTATTGAATGATAACCTCATAGCAGATACTAAATACTTTAAGCTCCACAACAATGCTATATAAGACATTATTATCTCTCATTTTCAAAGGAGGAACCAAGTCTCGATGAGGTTAACCTTACAAAACTTGCATGTCAGAAAACCAGTATTCAAAGTTTATTGCAACTAACTTCAACGCCATCATTCATTAGCACTTTACCATACTTCCCTCTACGTTCATATGATATTCACATTCTTTCAAAAGACGTGCTACTGGAGAAATTTGATTATGGATCAGATAACGGACAAGATAAAAAGGAATAATTTTTCATTCTGTTAGATGTAATACTAGCAGCAGTTATGCAAGAAAATGTTCATTCTTTAAGTGATAAATACAGAAATATGCAAAAGCGAAAATATGTGTTATCTGGGTTTTTCTTTGAAATACTTCAGCAAAAGAAAAGGTTTACATAAAGCAAATGTGACAAAATAATGACAGTTGTTGAATTTGAGTTATGTATGCATGGGGGCTTTACCATTTAACTCTATTTTTATGTACATTTCACATTTACATAATTATTTTTAAAGACATCATGAACCTAATACCAGCAAGACCTCCATGTCTTTATTCTTCCTCAGTTCCATCTCAGTGACTAAGGGGAGAGATTCCCATTTTCTAAACTATTTCATGTCTTCTAAGAAGTTAGTCACAGCAAAACCAATTGGTCTGTACACCCTATTTCCTGCCAGGAATGAGCTACTTTAGGTCTCAAGTGCCTAGAAGTCTTTTTTTTATTTTTTTAAAGATTTTATTTATTTACTTGACAGACAGAGGTCACAAGTAGGCAGAGAGGCAGGCAGAGAGAGAGAGAGAAAGAGAGAGAGAGGAGGAGGAAGCAGGATCCCCGCCGAGCAGAGAGCCCGATGCGGGCTCGATCCCACGACCCTGGGATCATGACCTGAGCCGAAGGCAGAGGCTTTAACCCACTGAGCCATCCAGGCGCCCCTCAAGTGCCTAGAAGTCTTGAAGGTAATAGAAAATCATGACTACAAGAAGTTAGATGCTCATTATGCCCTGTCTACCCTATCAAAATGTTACACCTATTTCTGACACTCTCTAATACCTTTCTCAGCCATAAATTTTCCTCATTTAACTTACCACTATAAGACAATATATATTTACTTGTTAATTATATTTTCCCCCCAGTATATGGCAAGAACCATGAGGGAAAGGATCTTGTCTTTCTCGTCTACAGCCATATTTCAAAAAGCTGAAACAGTATCTGAATCAAAGAAGGCATTCCATAAATATTTACTGAATAAAAAAAAAGGCTAAATGCAATCATTGTGGATTTCTGCCACTAGTAAGGGGGAAAGTTAATACATAAGATGCATTACTGTATGCTAATGTAGGAAAAGAAAAGTTGGGAGCTCAGGAAGAGGTAGCTTCCTGTAATGGTCATAATGGTGATTATGTTACAAATGTGTCCAAGTGTCAGAGACCTGTGGCTGGACTGAATAATACATTACTCATTCCCATTTTGAAGAATGGTTAAGAACATGAGGAGATATCTCTAACCATCTTCCGTTTTGGATAGGGACCTCATAGACCTCATAGCCTTAGCCTCAAGGCTAAGACCTCTGAGTCAGACCATTATAGGCTTTAGAATCTCAGAGTTTCTGAAGTCTCCAGAATTACTTGAGGTCACTGAAAGGTTGGTAAGAGGGCCTCAGGTCTCTTGCTCCTCAGACAGATGATGATCCTTACTCAGTGTTCATTGCTGTACATTTGTTACCTGGGTCTGGGACTAGGACCAACACTCTACTTCAGCTTTGTTCATCTTGTCCTAGAGAAAAGAGGGGAAAAAAAGAAATGATTTCTTACACCTTTACCATGCTCTGGAAAATAGTGCTAAAGTGTATGTTACCAGTAGCAGAGCAGCCCCTTAATTGAATTAGGGGTAGAGGGAGAGAACAGGTACACACTGAGATCATGAAAGGGATAAAAGATAAAGAAGGGTGGATGTTACCAAGAAAGGATAAAAACAAAGACAAATTAAGCCTACTTCTCAATTTGGGTCATCAATATTTGAGGTCCTACATGACTGCAAAGGTGCACTTTCAATCTCTATGGCAAATATCAAATTTGAAGAAAGAATTAAACTTTTAGTAAATAATAAAGACCTTAAAAATGTTACCTGACATTGCAAGAGCTAGAATGGAAATAGAATATGTTGCTCCATTGTCTTATAAGGATGGAATGAATGGTGTACAACATTTGTGACATTTCTTATATATATGGAGAAATTAGTAGGTTTTATGCAAATGGGATTAAATGTACTTTTTAAAAATAACTCTATACAAATTTAGTAGTGACTAAAAATGTTAAAATATGGAAATTATTCCATTTTAAAGCTCATATTTTATAAATGAAACCATCTTCCATCTAAATTACATCATATGTTAGAGAGTGACACAACCTTACAAGCTACAACTTTATAAAAAGTAACACCAAAACTTGACAAAAGAAGAAAAGCAAAAAGAATATTTATTATAGGTACCTCAAATATGTGGTCAAGGAATTTCTAGAAATAAGAACAATTTATCTGAAATAATAATATGTTCACTGTGCCCTACCCACCATATCAAATAAAGAAGGCAAATTCCAGATCCAGGAAAGTATCACACAGAGAAGAAAAACTAGGGATAGGGGACTATAAACCTATCAGGCATGCCATTGCTGAAATACTGCAAATGCCCCAAGGGCCATGAAGTTGGCTATCTTCTTCACTATAATTAAGCTTATTAATGTAAATTTTCTAAGCTACAGTGCAACTGTCCCTCAGAACAATGTATTACTTAAAATATAACCCATGGGAAGACTGCCTGGGTGGCTCAGTTGGTTAAGCAACTGCCTTTGGCTCAGGTCATGATCCCAGAGTCCCAGGATCAAGGCCCACATTGGGCTCCCAGCTCCATGGGGAGTCTGCTTCTCCCTCTGAACTTCTCTCCTCTCATTCTCTCTCTCACTCTCTCTTTAAATATATATATATGTATATATATATATATACATATATATACACATATATATACATATATATATATATATATACATATACATATACAAAGCCAAAACAAAAGCCAATTCAGGCAGCTTAGAAAATTCTGCTAAGAATTTAGAATTTCTGCTTAGAAATTTCTGCTCAGGAAAAGGACTCAGGTAAAGGGTGGCACAGAACAGGTACCTCAGACTTCTTTCTAATCTGAACATATACATATATGTGTATATATATATACAACCATAAAACCCATGGGAAATTTTACTAGTTACCGAGCACATTTAGATATAGCCTTAAGAAAAACACATACTCACATACTGGTAACAGGCCTTTGGGGGAGAGGACGATATACAGCCTTGAAGCTGAGCAGCGGGGGATGCCCGACCCACTCAGGGCAGAATGCTGCCTGCTTCATTTTTCCGTTGTCTCCCCTTTCTCCCCCTTCAAAGCACTTGTGGATAGTTAGATAAGTCCTTTGAATGTGCTTGTTTAACTGTAAACTTTATACTGCTTTTACAGACATATTTTGCCCTCCTTCTTTTTTATCTACAAGGCATATGACTAATGTTTGGCCTTCTCCCGCTCTTCTGTTGGTTACTGTTTCTATCTAATAAAGGCGAGACTGAGGAATTGTTTGGGGCAACAGTCTTTTGTTGTCCGCTGCCCCTTTTCTCTTGCAGCTGACTTGTTTGTGCCTCATTCTTCTCCCGTTGGACGACAGGAAGCTGCACTGCAGGACAGGACTGATTTTGGTTATATACCTTAAAGCAAAATGCTTAAGTCTCTTCACCACAACTCCTCCCACTCCCTCACCCCCTGCATTATATGTCCCAATAAGAATGATTAAAACAAAATGGAATCCTTAAAGACCTACAATTAGCATACAAATAGTTTCATGAGGTGGGGCTTTTATCAAATAAGGAGAGGGAATAAAAGAGGCACTAGACTAGTACAATGTATCTTTTCCTTTCAAAGTTGTTGATGCAATAAAATAGGACTGGGAAACTTTGGACCCAGGGGAAAAGCCAAAACAAAAGCCAATTCAGGCAGCTTAGAAAATTCTGCTAAGAATTTAGAATTTCTGCTTAGAAATTTCTGCTCAGGAAAAGGACTCAGGTAAAGGGTGGCACAGAACAGGTACCTCAGACTTCTTTCTAATCTGAACATTGGGTTGAAAGAGCAAAAGTGGCTTGGAAGTTCATATACACTTTGGTCCAGTGTTTTGGAGCATTTTTGTTGTGTATTATCCATTAATATAAATCTTGGAGGGTTCTATTTCCTGAATTATGGTCAGAAACATGAAAATCTTCTCTATAGTACAACTAAAGATGCTGGGAAAATAACATCTTTTTAAATGCATAGGTGAGTTTGCAAAAAATAAGTGCAGGATTTCCATTTCAGTAATGACAGTTTAGGTTATTTTTACCAAACATTCCTGAGAAAACAAATTAAAATATTGGATAA
This sequence comes from Meles meles, assembly GCF_922984935.1. Classification (NCBI taxonomy): domain Eukaryota; kingdom Metazoa; phylum Chordata; class Mammalia; order Carnivora; family Mustelidae; genus Meles; species Meles meles. Next base: position 71,603,613 of record NC_060087.1, read on the forward strand.
CATATTTATTTTAAAAGTACCTTTAGAAGCAAGAAAGAAATATTAAGACAGTTACAAACTACCAACCAAAATTTGAAGGGAAAGTGAGAATCCAGAGAAGTAAGAACATCGAAGTTATTTGGCCCTGAGAGAATTTGACAATAAAGAAAAATTTGAACCTTGTAAACTGGATCCTTAGAGTGTCAACCCTCTGGGTAAAAGTAAATCATAAGTATACCACATTTGTTACACAAATACATATTAACTCATCTAGAAAACCTCAAGCTATGAATTTAGTTTAACAAGGTAACAAACTTGTGGTGTCCCTAGGCATCCAGAAGCAGATGCAAGTTCTCCCTGGATGAAGTCACCTTTATTCTAAGTCTCACATTATTCCCACAATTAATTGCTCAAGGTGCAATGAGCAACACACATAATAATCAAGTATATAAATAATCCTGGTACCAGGAGTGAAAACCAGTGGAAAAATAGCAGATCCACGAAGACTTTAGATAATAAAATGATCAGAAATACCTTCAAAATAACTATGGTTACTAGGCTTAAAGAATTAAAAGAGAATAATAACAATGTTTTAAAAGATTTTATTTATTTATTTAACAGAGAGAGAGAGAGAGAGAGAGAGATCACAAGTAGGCAGAGAGGCAGGCAGAGAGAGAGCGGGAAGCAGGCTCCCTCCTGAGCAGAGAGCCAGATGTGGGGCTCCATCCCAGGACCCTGACATCATGACCTGAGCCAAAAGCAGAGGCTTAACCCACTGAGCCACCCGGGTGCCCCTAGAATAATAACAATTTTAGAAAGAACAAGAAACCATAAAAAGTGGCTCAGATCTGACAAAGCAGATCTGATGACACTTATAAAAGTAAAAAATACAATGACAAAAATAAAATGTATGGCTTTTAAAAGGAAATTATAAGGGGCACTGGCATGGCTCAGTGGGTTAAGCCTCTTCCTTCAGCTTGGGTCATGATCCCAGGGTCCTGGGATTGAGCCCTGCCTAGGCCTCACTGCTCAGCAGGGAGCCTGATTCCTCCTCTCTCTCTCTCATTCTCTCTCTCTCCCTGCCTACTTGTGATCTCTGCCAAATAAATAAATAAAATATCTTTTTAAAAAAGGAAATTATAAATAACTGAAGAGAGAATTTATGAATTGGAATATAAGTCAGAAGAAATGACCAATAATGCAAGAGAGATAAAAAGATTGAGAAGATAAAAGAGGTAGGAGATATGAAAATAGAATTAGAGTCTAACATGTGGTTAGAGTACCAGAATGTGGAAAAGGACAGGGTAGAATCAATATTTAAAGACATAATGGCTATGAATTTGCCAGCAATGGCAAAAGATACTAAAGATTTAAGAAGTGTAATGAATCCTTAAACATATACACAAAAGAAACTCTTACCTATCACACATCATAATGAAACAGCCACACACCAAAAAGAGAAAACTTTAATAACAGTATAAGAAAAGAGACATCCTGAAAAGAATGGCAAGTAAACAGATATCTTGTTTCTCAGTAGTGGCAATGGAAATCAAGACAGTGAACTAATATATTCATTGTTCTGAAATAAACTGTTAACATATAATTATATATCAAGTACAAATATTTTTCAACTTTTTGAAGAACCTCCATACTGTTCTCCAAAGTGGCTGCAACAAATTGCATTATTTATTATTTATTTATTTACTTGAAAAAACTAGTATGGTTATGGCAGACAAAATAGGCTTTTTTTTTTAAGATGGAAAACAAAATGTTATTCTAAAACTAGATCTCAATAACAAGGAAATAAAAAAGCTGGTTATTATAATAAAAAGAAAAATAAGATAAAAAGAATTTGCTTTAAATTTTTCTCCTGAAAATTTCAGAAAAGTACAGAATTCTCCCTGTACTAAACTGCCAACTCTCATTTATGTATATGGGAAGTATTCATTTTGGGGATTATCCAAAGAAAGTCTAAGGTCCCAGACTCTAAGAAACAAACTGAGGGTTTGAGAAGGGAGAGGAGTAGAGGGATAGGGTAGCTGGGTGATGGGTATTAAGGAGGGTTATGTGGGTATTAAGTAGGGCATGTGTTGTGATAAGCAGTAGGTATTATACACAACTAAGGAATCATTGAACACTACATCAAAAACCAATGATGTACTATATGTTGGCTAACTGAACATAAATAAATACATAAATAAATACATACATACATAAATGTGTGGTATAATTCCCAGGGTGGAAAAATAAAGTCATATTTACATATTTACATATTTACAAATTCTAACATATTTACAAATAACCATGTACCTGGGTTATTTTTGTCTTCAAGTAAATACATTCTCAAAGAATGCAAACAGGGTGTCTGACTGGTGAAGTTGGTTGAGCATGCCCCTCTTGGTTTCAGCTTGGGTTGTGATCTCAGGGTCCTGAGTTTGAGCCTCATGTCACACTCATTGCTCAGCATGGAGTCTTGCTTGAGATTCTTTCTGCCCCAAGGCAAGGGAAGCAAGGGCGAAAATGAACTATTGGGATTTCATCAAGATCAAAAGCTTTTGCACAGCAAAGGAAACAGTTAACAAAACCAAAAGACAGCTGACAGAATGGGAGAAGATATTTGCAAACGACATATCAGATAAAGGGCTAGTATCCAAAATCTATAAGGAACTTAGCAAACTCAACACCCAAAGAACAAACAATCCAATCAAGAAATGGGCAGAGGACATGAACAGACATTTCTGCAAAGAAGACATCCAGATGGCCAACAGACACATGAAAAAGTGCTCCACATCACTCAGCATCAGGGAAATACAAATCAAAACCACAATGAGATATCACCTCACACCAGTCAGAATGGCTAAAATTAACAAGTCAGGAAATGACAGATGCTGGAGAGGATGTGGAGAAAGGGGAACCCTCCTCCACTGTTGGTGGGAATGCAAGCTGGTGCAACCACTCTGGAAAACAGCATGGAGGTTCCTCAAAATGTTGAAAATAGAACTACCCTATGACCCAGCAATTGCACTACTGGGTATTTACCCTAAAGATACAAACATAGTGATCCAAAGGGGCACGTGTACCCGAATGTTTATAGCAGCAATGTCTACAATAGCCAGACTATGGAAAGAACCTAGATGTCCATCAACAGATGAATGGATCAAGAAGATGTGGTATATATACACAATGGAATACTATGCAGCCATCAAAAGAAATGAAATCTTGCCATTTGCGACGACGTGGATGGAACTAGAGCGTATCATGCTTAGTGAAATAAGTCAATCGGAGAAAGACAACTATCATATGATCTCCCTGATATGAGGACATGGAGAAGCAACATGGGGGGGTAGGGGGATAGGAGAAGAATAAATGAAACAAGATGGGATTGGGAGGGAGACAAACCATAAATGACTCTTAATCTCACAAAACAAACTGGGGGTTGCTGGGGGGAGGTGGGATTGGGAGAGGGGGAGCGGGCTATGGACATTGGGGAGGGGAGGCGAACCATAAGAGACTATGGACTCTGAAAAACAACCTGAGGGTTTTGAAGGGTCAGGGGTGGGAGGTTGGGGGAACAGGTGGTGGGTGATGGGGAGGGCACGTTTTGCATGGAGCACTGGGTGTTGTGCAAAAAGAATGAATACTGTTACGCTGAAAAAAAAATAAATAAATAAAAAGGGGAAAAAAAATAATATAAAAAAAAAATAAAAACGTGAGATTCTTTCTGCCCCTTCCACTTGTGTTCCCTCTCTCTCTCTGAAATAAATAAATAAATCATAAAAAGGAATGCAAATAAAATTGAATACTTGCTTAAGTTAACAGAATTGGGATTTAAATTTATGCTTAGGAAATATGCTCCAAAGGGAAATACTGGTTTGCATCAATATTTCCGTCTATTTTTTTGCATATAGTCAAAGAATCTGACCACATCAAAGTATTGGTATTTGAAAGTAACAATAATACAGCTTATTTACAGAGAAAAGACATTCAATTATTTCAAACACAAACCACAAGCATGTCAGTGGTGCCAGAGAGTAGCTGCTTTATGTAAAATGCTTCACTATAGAAGAAGCACATTACTTCAGAGTGAAAAAGTTTCAATCACCAAGGTAGTATAAAAAAATGTATGCATATAATAACACGGTCTTAAAGCATATAAAGCAAAACTTGACAGAAACCCAAAACAATCTCATTAATTAATAGAACAAATAGAAATGAACTGATAAACATATAGAAGACTTGAATAAGATGATTAATAAATTTGACAAAGTGTTTCCAACAAACTGAATAATAAAAACTGAATCCAACAACTGTAGAATAAATACATTTTAAATATTTTTAATTTAACTTCAACTAGTCAATCTGTAGTACATAATTAGTTTCAGATGTAGTGTTCCACAATTTATCAGTTGCCTATATCACCTAGTGTTCATTACATGAAGTGCCCTCCTTAATGCCCATCACCTAATTACCCCATCCCCACACCCACCTCCCCTCCAGCAACGCTGTTTGTTTCCTATAGTTAAGAGTCTTTCATGTTTTGTCTCCCTCTCTGATGACTTCCCCTTCATTGTTCCCTCCCTTCCCCTATGATCCTCTGTGCTGTTTCTTATATTCCACATATTGGTGAAACCATATGAAAACTATCTTTCTCTGATAGACTTATTTTGCTCAGAATAATACCCTCCAGTTCTATTCACGTCGATGTAAATGGTAAGTATTCATCCTTTCTGATGGCTAAGTATTCCATTGTATACAATATCTTCTTTACCAATTCCTCTGTCAATGGACATCTGGGCTCTTTCTACAGTTTGGCTATTGTGAACATTGCTGCAATGAACATTGGAGGGCAGGTGCCCTTTGGGTCACTGCATTTGTATCTTTGGAGTAAATACCTATTAGTGCAATTGCTGGGTCATAGGGTAGCTCTGTTTTTAACTTCTTGAGGAACCTCCATACTGTTTTTCAGAGTGGCTGCACCAACTTGCATTCCCACCAGTACTGTAAAATTGTGCCCCTTTCTCCACATCTATGCCCACATTTGTTGTTTCCTGTCTTGTTAATTTTAGCCATTCTGACTGGTGTAAGGTGGCATCTCATTGTGGATTTGGTTTTTATTTCCCTGATGCCAAGTGATACGGTATATATTTTCATGTGTCTGTTGGCCATTTGTGTGTCTTCTTTGGGGATGTCTGTTCATCTCTTCTGCCCATTTCTTGACTGATTGTTTGTTTTTTGGGGTATTAAATATATACCTTTACATGCATTGTGTTTAAGTTCCAGAACTGGGTCTTGAAGCTTGTTCTAGCAAATTCAGAGATCTGTATCTTAAGGTGGGCTGCATGGTAAGCAAACTAATACTGGAGCTAAGGCAGATGGTGATTCATGCCATTAAGTGGAAAAACCTTTGGTAAAAAATCTCCTACAATAACTGGGGAAATAAATCATGTTATATCCACAAATTTCAAAGAATTAAATGCATATAGGGCATGTTTCCTGGAAATACTTATCAAGACAAAAGGAGAGTTGGGGGAAGGGATGATGGGAGGGAGAGAGGAAAAGGAGAAGGGAAAGAGAATATATGAGAGGAAAACAGATAACAAATATCAGGAATAAAAAAGGAGTTAGCGCTATGTTATGGATATCAAAAATATAAAAAGCTATAATGGATAGACAAGATTAACTGAATAAATTTGAAAATGTGGAAGGAACGGGCAAATTCCCTTAAGCCACTGCCTTCGGCTCAGGTCATGATCTCAGGGTGCTGGGATCGAGTCCCGCATCGGGCTCTCTGCTCAGCAGGGAGCCTGCTTCCCTCTCTCTCTCTCTCTCTGCCTGCCTCTCTATCTACTTGTGATCTCTCTCTGTCAAATAAATAAATAAAATCTTTAAAAAATATACATTTTTTTAAAAAATTGACTCATATAGAAGTAGAAAACCTCAGTAGTACTATAACCATTAATACAGCTAAATAAGTTGCTAATTTTTTCTACAAAGAAAACTGCAGACTTAGGTGGCTTAGATGATTTCCACCAAATATTCAAAAATGAAATACCTTTATTGTTAAACAAAATTTTCAAGAGAATAGGTAAAAGAGGGAACACCGCCCCAACTCATTTTAGAATCTGTGATACCAAAACCTATCAAGGATTATATGAAAAAATACTTTATTAAAATTAACATCACTCAGGAACATAGATATGCAATCCTAAAACATATCTAATAGAAAGAATAAAGGAATGTATACAAATGACATGTCATTGAGCTTTTACCTGGAAAGCAAAATTTGTTTAACATTAGGATGTTAATTAATCATTTTAATAGATTGAAAGAGAAAACTTGTAAAATTTTTTCAATGGATTAAATAATGTTTGACAAAATTCAACATATTTTTTATTTAAGTATTATTAACACACAGTGTTACATTAGTTTCATTTCAGTTGTAACATCCATCACCATGCAACACTATTACAATCCTATTAACTATACTCCTTATGCAGTACTTTGCATCCCCATGACTTCTTCATTCCATTACTCAAAGCTAAAATACAAACAAAAGTCTGAGTAGAGGAAAAACAAAAAGTAAATTTAATCTGATTCTGGGTATCTAGTCCAAAAAAATGGAAACAAATTTACATAAGATTTCATATTTCATGATGAAATACCAAAAAAATCTAACTGTGAAAGACAAAAGTATAAATATTTTCAAAGAAAATACAATTAGATCTTGATGTCAAGGTAGGGAGAAACTTTTTTTTCATTTTTTTAAAGATTTATTTATTCATTTGACAGAGAGAGAGCACACAAGCAGGGAGAGCAGCAGGCAGAGGGAGAGAGAGAAGCCGGCTCCCAACTGAGCAGGGAGCATGATGTAAGACTCAATCCCAGGACCCTGGGATCATGACATGAACTGAAGGCAGCTGCTTAACCAACTGAGCCACCCAGGCACCCTGGGAGAAACTTTTTAAACAAAGCATAAAATTTATGAGATGCTGTGAAAACACTGCTAGGGAAAATTTTAACTCTAAATACATAGAGCAAAAATTAAAAAAAAAAAGATCTTCAATGAGTAATCTAAGTCTATACTTTCAGGGACTAGAAAATACCAACCTTGAGAAGATTAACAAAATGGACAAACCTTTAGTTACATTGACTAACAAAAAGAAAAAAAAAGAGGAGACTCAAATTATTAAATTGGAAATGAAATTGGGGGCATTACTACTAATTTCATGAAATAAAATGAGAGTATAAAAGAGTATTATGAATATTTATATACCAATGAATTGGATAATCTAGATGAAATGGATAGATTTCTAGAAACAATATACAAAAACTGATTCATGAAGAAATAAAAATCTGAATAGACCTATAACTGGTGTGGAGGTTGAATCAGTAATCAAAAGCCACCCAGCAAAAAAAGGTCCCGGACCAAATGGCATAATTGGTGAAATCTAACGAATATTAAAGAATTGTCAGCAACCCTTCTCAGTTTTTTTCCAAAATATTTAAGAGAAGAGAATGCTCTCTAACTCATCCTATGAAGGCTGTTAAAGCCAGACAAGGAAACTACAAGAAAAGAAAACTACAGAACAATATCTCTTATGAATATTGATGTGAAATGCCTTAACAACATACTAGCCAACCAAATTAAACAGCACATTAAAAAATATATACACTACAATCACACTGATTCAACATAATATTGTCAGTTATAGTCAGTACACTAAGATAATAAAAGACATAAAAGGCATCCAAATTTGAAAGAAGTAAAATTATTTCTGTTGGTAGATACCATGATATTATGTGTAGAAAATCCTAAGGATTTCACAAAGAACTGTTAAAGTTAATAAACAATTCAGTAAATTTGCAGGATACAAAATCAACACCAAAAAATCTGCTGTATTTCTATACACTAACACTGAACTATCCATAAAGAAAATTAAAAATAATTCAATTTATAATAACACTAAAACAATAAATTTTAGGAATAAATTTAACCAAAGAGACAAAAGACTTGAACATTGAAAATTATAAGACATAACTGAAATAAATAAGATATAAATAAATGAAAAGAATCCCACTTTCATGAATTGGAAGACTTAATATAGTTAAGGTGATTATACCATCCAAAGAAATCTACAGATTCAATGCAATCCTTAACAAAATTCCAAAAGCATTTTTTTTTGCAAAAATAGAAAATTTGCATATGGAATCTTAACAAAACAAGTATAGCCAAACAATCTTGAAAAAGAATAAAAAAGTTCGTGGCCTCATGCTTTCTGCTTTCAAAACTTACCACAAAGCTACAATAATCAAAACACAGTGGTATTTACATAAAGACAGATACATAGACCAATAGTATAGAAGAGATATCCTAAATAGAATCCTTTGTATACATGGTTAAATGATTTTTGACAAAAGTGGCAAGACCATTCTAAAAAACTGGATATTTACATGCAAAAAAATACAGTTGGACTCTTAACTTACACCATGTACAAAAAATAACTCAAAGTGGATTAAAAATCTAAGCATAAGAGCTACACCACTTTTAAAAGAAAACATAGGGTAAATATAACATTAGGTTTCGTGAGGATTTCTTGAATATGACATTCAAAGCACAGGCAACAAAAAAATAGGGAAATTGAACTTCATCAAAATTAAAAACTTTTGTACATCAAAGGACACTACCAAGAAAGTGAAAAGACAATTCACAGAATGGGAGAAGATATTTGGAAATCAAGTATCTGGTAAGTGATTAATTTCCAGAATATATAAAGAACTTCTACAACTCAACATCAACAGCTACAACAGTAACAACAAATAAAGCCTAATTCAAAAAATGGACAGAAGACTTGAATATAAATCTCTCCAGAGAAGATACACAAAGGGCCAATAAGCTAATGAAAATATGCTAAATATCACTAGCTGTTAGGGAAATACAAATAAAATACCACAATGAGATACAACCTCACAACCATTGGTATTGCTATCATAAAAAAGGAGAACAAGTGTTTGGGCAGATATGAAGAAACTGGAACACTTGTGCATTGCCAGTGAAAATGTAAAATGGTACAGCAGCTGTGAAAATCAGTATGGCAGTTTTTCAAAAATTAAGCATAAAATTAACATGTGTTCCAGTAATTCCACTTTAAGACATATACCCAAAAGAATGGAAAGCATGGACTCAGACAAATCATTGCACACCAATGTTCACAGCAGCATTATTTATGATAGCCAAAAGCACAACTAAAAGCCAGTCCAAATGTCCATCAATGGATGAACGAGTAAACAAAATGTGATATATATATATATATATATAATTTATATATATGTATAATATATATAATATATATGTATTATATATGTGCATATACTTATATGTGTGTATACTTACAAATACAGTAGAATATTATTCAGCCTTGAAAAGGAAGGAAATTTTGACAAATGTACAGCATGGATGAATCTTGAGGTTATTATCCTAAGGGACAAATATTGTGTGATTCCTAGGATGGGCAAATTCCTAAAGACACAAAGTATAATAGAGATTACCAGGGACTAGGAGTTCTTTTTTAAGAACTACAGAGTTTCTTTTTGAGATGAGGAAAAAGTTCTGACAATAACAAGTGATAGGGAGAATGGAGGCAACCAGGCCTCTCATAAATGTAGGAGTATAAAACAATACAAATATTTATTATTGGCAATATATTACAATAAGGGTACAAGGATGACACAATTGAAATCAATTGTATGAATAATGAATAATGACTTTTTCAGTTGAAGAGTCTAAACAGGGTTGTTATTATTATGGTTTGTGTATACCTGAAGTATTTTATTATTTAAAGAAATAAAGAATAAGTCATTGAAAAGGTGGTTTGTAAAGATGTGAGTTCTAATGTGACTAAGCTTCACCTATTCAAACGTAATTCCTCTGAAAAAATCTCCCAAACTCCTCATAGCTAATTCAGTCATTAGAAGTAAAGCCAGAAAAAAAGAAAAGAAAGAAAAGAAAAAGAAAGAACAAAGCCAGAACTAGTTTCTGGATCCTGGAATGTCTCTAATAAATTTTCATGATAACTGATTTTCTATTTCCATGATAGTTTCATGTAGAGCACCTGGGTTAAAAATACGCTAAGCCTGAGGATAGGTATGTGTCATGAACCCTACTTGAAGAAATCAAGAAATAAGCCATTTCCTTTACAGCTCTAAATTCTTGGGATATATAGGTACTTACTGTTCACAGATTCTCCAGATCCTAAAGGTTTAATCACTTGAAACGTCCAAATTCAAATCTTTTGGCCAAAGAACTATTTTATCTTTTAAAAAAGTAATTAACATCCCTCATTGTTTTAAAATCTCCAGGGTCTTGAATCTTAATTTCTGGCTAAGTTCCCCTGATGCTTGACCTTTCAAAACTATCTATAAATTGTTCAGATTCTAACCTTATCAATAAGATATGAAGCCTCAGGGCCCATTTTGTCCTTTGACACTACCATCAAGAAAAAAATCAGATCTAAAAATTTCCCCCATTTATAATTAACAACTTGGCAAATAAAAAATGTTTTAGGAGACTAATTCTTTTTCTATTATTATGGTAAGAACACTTAACATGAAATTTACAGTCAAATGTAAAAGTGCATGATACAGTATTATTTATTATAAGCACAATGTTGTACAACAGATCTGTACACTTTATTCACCTTGTAAAACTGAATCTTTGTATCTGTTGAATTGCAACTCTTCATTTTTCCTTCCTCTCAGCCCCTGGATACCACGATTTTATTGTCTGTTTCTATAAGTTTAACTATTTTAGATACCTTATGTAGTAGAATCACACAGTATCTGTCCTGTGGATTGGATTGCTTCATTTAGCATAATGCCTATCATATTCATCCATGTTGTCATCTATGGCAGGATTTCCTTCTTAAAAAAAATTTTTTTTTACTTATTTGTTTGAGAGAGAGAGAGAATGAGTAGTGGAGATGGGGAGAGGGAGAGAGAGAGAGAAGTGGACTCCATGGCTGAGCCAGAAGCTTGATGTAGGGCTCAATCCCAGGACGCAGAGATCATGACCTGAGCCAAAGAAAGATGCTTAACCAACTGAGCCACCCAGGGACCCCAAGATTACCTTATTTTTTTTAAAGATTTTATTTATTTATTTGTCAGAGATAGACAGAGAGAGCACAAGTAGGGGGAGCAGCAGGCAGAGCAGGCAGAGGGAGAAGCAGGCTCCCCACCAAGCAAAGAGCTCCAAGCAGGACTCGATCCCAGGATCATGATCTGTGCTGAAGGCAGAGGCTCAAATGACTGAGCCACCCAGAGACCACAGGATTACCTTCTTTTTAATAACATTTGTATGTATACACCACATTTCCTTTATCCATTCATCCTTTGATGGAGACTTACATTGTTTCCATATTTTAGCTATTACATATAATGCTGCAGTGAACATAGGAGTGCAGATATATTTGAGATCCTGATTTCAATATTTTGGGATATATATATCCCAAAGTATTGAAATACACACACACAGAGTACAGATATAGATATAGATGATGATATAGATAGATAGATAGATAGATAGATAGATAGATAGATAGATGATAGATAGATGATAGATAGATAGATGATAGATAGATAGATAGATAGATAGATAGATAGATAGATATAGGTAGATAGATAGATATATCCAGATGTGGGATTGCTGAATCATATGGATTCAGCCATTGGAAAAACTGGATATCCACATGCAATAGAATTAAACTGGACCTTTATCTCACATAATATACAAAATCAATTCATATGGATTAAAGAATTAAACTAAGACCTGAAATTGTAAAAGTCCCAGAAGTTGTAAAAGTCCCAGAAGAAAACATATAAGGGATGTTTTTGGCATTTGCCTAAGTAATGATTTCTTGGATATAACACTAAAAGCACAAGCAACAAAAGCAAAAATAAACAAATGGACTAAGTCAAAGTAAAAAGAAAAAACAAAAACAAACAAACAAAAACCTTGCACATCTAAGGAAATACTCAGCAGGAAAAAGGCAACCTACAGAATGGGAGAAAACATTTATATACCATATATCTGATAAAGTGTTAACATCCAAAATATATAAGTAACTCATACAATTCAATTTTAAAAAAGAAATAACCTGGTTAAAAATGGGCAAAGGATTTGAAAAGAGACTTCTATAGAGATGATATGCAAATGGCTAACACGTAAATAAAAAGATACTCAATGTCATTAATGAGATATCACCTCACACCTGTTAGGATAGCTATTACCAAAAAAGATAGAAAGTGTTGGCAAGCATGTGGAGAAATTGGAGCCCTTGTATACTGTTGGTGGGAATGTAAATGGTGCAGCCACCATGGAAAACAGTATGGAGGTTCCTTAAATAATTAAAAATACAATTACTATAAGATAGCAAAAGGTACTTAAGTCTTTAAATGCTTTCAGTATACTGAGTTGCAGGCAGAGAATGAATTTGAAAATGTTTTTAGAGTTTGTTCTAGAAGGGAGGGGGAAGGAGGGATAGGTGAGTCTGGTGATGGGTATTAAGGAGGGCATGGATTGCATGGAGCAGTGGGTGTTCTATGCAAACAATGAATCATGGAACACTACATCAAAAACTAATGGTGTACTGTATGGTGAGTAACATAACACAATAAAAAATAAAAATAAACAAAATAAAAAGTTTGTTCATTAAAGCCCAGTACCCTGGATACTTAATAATCAGGATTAGCAAATTTACAAATAATTACCACCCCTTAAAAAGCTCTGTTCTGGGGTCATGCTTAGGGTTAAATGTCATGATGCTAAAAGGTATGGGCTAACATCCTCTACCACAAGGACCAGAAGCAAGAATAGGAAAGTAGCAGTTCATAATTCAAGGACTAAACTCCAGTCAAATTAAATATGTAAGGGCACCTGGGTGGCTCAGTCAGTTAAGCAACTGACTCTTGATTTCAGCTCAGGTTATGATCTCACGGTCATGAGATCCAGCCCTGTGTCTGGCTCTGTGCTCAGCATGCAGTCTACATGATATTCTCTCTCTCTCTCTCTCTCCCAACCCCTCCTCCTGCTCCCTCCTTCTCTTTCTCAAAAAAATAATAAATAAAATCTTTTAAAAAATTGGATGTATAAAGGTATCAAGCATTGAAAATAGAAAAACTGAGTATAACATTGTTTGAAAGGTTTAACAGAAATGGAAGTTTGATTGTTTCCTGAATTCTGTTCTAGATAGAACTAAAATGCTCTCTTTCTATCCTAGACTGAAAGCTACATGAGCACAGTCACCATTTGCAGAGTGTTTATTGTTAATTTCCCTAGTACCTTGTACATTGCTTAGCATATAATAACCACTTAACAAATATTTGTTGAGTAAGTGAATCAATATTTCTCTGATGCTGACCATTCATTCATCGTTCATTACCTAGAGTTATTATGCAAAAAGTTCTGGCTTTCAAAAACCCAATACCTTCAGCTTCATACTGATGGTCCAGTGGGGCTCAGACCATAGTGTTCCATCCTGTGATTTTTCAGGGTCCCAGAACTTGCTTAGTTATTAGGATCATGTCCTGTTTTAACAGTCTCTTTAGTGAGATCTAAAACAAATGTCATCCCAGTGTAATAACATGCATATGGATCTAATGAAGAACTTTTGGATTTGGACTCCAACTTTCCATAAACTAACTGTATTCCTTTAAGTATGCCAGATCAACAAAGTACATCTCACTGAAAAAACAAGGGGGTTAAGCCAGACTACCTTTAAATATCTTTTCAGCACAAACAGTGTTGAAATCTTGAGAAAGTGACATGTTGTAAGTACAAATATCTTTAACTATTTCTCCTGAATATCAATGATGATAATAATAATGACAGTAATTAACATTTACACAGCACTTACTACATGCTAAATGTTTCATATGAATTATTTTTAAAGTTCTTATAATTTTTTCATTTAAATATTTATATTTTGATTCAAATTTAAGGGGTTTAAGAATAATATATGCTTCTTTTCTGATTAACACATGTTTATTTTGGAAAATTTACAAAATAAAAAATATCACAAAGCAAAAAATTGATAATTTTTGGTGTATACTATTCAAGTATATGTGTATGTGAATTTGTACTTGTATATAATTAAATTTGAATTATACTGAAATTCTATTTTACAATTTCTCACTCAACATAAAGTGAACTTTTCTCTATGACTTTTAATTACTGCATATTATTAAATTGTACAGCCTACCATGATTTAATCAATCCCTATTTTGAAATATGTTGGTTGTCTTCAAATATTGTGACATTATAATACTGCAATGAATACTTTTAGGCAAAATTATTTGAATTTATGGGTCAAAGATTATGCAAATTTTTGCTTGATACATATTGCCAAATTTCTTCTCAGAAAGATTTTAGCAATTTATGATATGACCAGCAGTAGGCCTTTCATTTTACCTTTTTAAAACTCTATTATTATTATTATTTGCCAAACCTATAAAGGAAAAATGTCATATCATTTTATCTTGCCTTTCTTGGATTCTTGCAATTAAAAAGAATCTTTTATAAATTACTTATTTATCTTTGCTTGTTTTTTTTTTCAAAATCAATAGTCATAATTTCACTGGCTTATAAGAACACTTTGTTGTTGGTATTTATTCCTTACCTATAGTATATATTGCAACATTTTTTCCAGTCTATGACTTGCTTCTGTTTCTGGTGTTACTGAATCTGTTAATCATCTTTTAATTTTTGTTTCAATTCCTAGAAATATCTTTCCTGTTATAGGTCAGATTATATATTGTTTACTTACATCTTCTTTGGTGTTTTATAGTTTAAAAGTTTATATTTAGGTCTTAAATTTATTTAAAATTTATTTTGGCATATGAAGTGAGATAGAAATCAAAATTATTTTTATAAATAATTTTCATAACAGCTTCTCTCAAATAATTTGTCCATCTTTTCCCCATACACGGATAAGAATACACTCTTTAAAATGTATTAAGCTGTGGTTCAGGGAATTAAAATGGCATAATATGGGTACCCTAGGCTTGCTTTGTCCTTCAAACATAACTAGATCAACATCAAATCATTTTGAGCAACTAAGAAACAGATCTGAGGATCAACAAAACAACCTGCACAGTTGGAGAGAAAGGATGAGGCAGATGCAGGGTTTGTAGATGTGAATTGGGGGAGAGAAAAGCTATGGAGCTACAGAGGGGAGCGAGCTCTTTTTGCATAGAAAAGTCAGGGAGAGAGGGAACAAGAAGACAGGGCAGTGTGTAGGGTTTGTGCAAGATGTCTTGGTGTGTTGGTCCCAGGGCCACATGGGAAAAGAATGATCCCCTTCCTAGAGAACATCTGGAAGAGGGTGTATTGCCTCTCCAAGGACAAAAGACTTACCAGGCACCACTGAGTGGCTGTTCAATAGCAGAGGACTAATTAAAACCTAGTAAATATACTTTTCATTTCACTGTGGCTAATTTAAGCATGTTAATTACTTTGTAGTAAATGACCCCCCACTTACAAAAAAAAAAAATAGCTGAGGACAGGGGCACATACAAAGGGCAGTTAACCTGGTTGCAGCTTTTTGCTGTGCTTCCCTATAGACTCCAGGCACCCACACAGACATGTGGTTGCTTTTCTGGGACAAAACAGTGCCAAACACAGCACTGGGAGGCTCTTCTGTGGAAGAGGAGACTACTTCTGTGCCTTACTGGGCCTTTAGGATTTGGATTTGCCTCACAGCTTCTAACCAGAGATATAACAGTGGAGAACTGTGGCACCAGGCACAATTATGGCCTGGGCACAAACAGGTTGAGGGCAGGAATCTTTCAAAATCCTGGGACACAGGAGGGGAGATCATTCACTTTTCTCTGAGGGCCTCCTGAACGTTGCAAGCTATGAGTTCCCCTCCCCAGGGCAAGAAAGGTTTGATGTCATTTTCATCCCACTGCATACCAGCATGGTGGGACTTCAGAAAGAAACATAGCATCTCCAGTGGATCCTGGAGTTGCCTACACCAAACCCCACCCCTATGCAAAGCAGTAACATCTTTACTAGGGCAAGTCTGACTGTGAGCCACCAGAGCTGGCCTCTCCCTTAGACCAACACAGGACCCCTTCGTGTACTAAGTCTACTGATCATAGAGTGCTCCAAATCATCAGTTTCAGTTCTGATGGAAATAGGATGAAGTTTACTTTTTTTTGGTATTTTTAAATTTATTTTTGCTTTTTTGGGGAGGGGGGTCAGGCTTACAGTTTTTGTGCATTTGTTGGTTTGTTTCCTTTTCTTGTTCTTTGGATCAGTTTTTTTTCTCCTTCTTTACTTTTTTCTTACTTTTTACTTTGGAATCAGCTTAAGGACTTTTGTTTGTTTGCTTGCTTTTTTGTTCATTTTCTGTCTTTCCATTCTTAGATCAGCTCCTTTTTTTATCATGCTTATCTTAACAAATAAATCAAAGCACACCAACTTAAAGTTCAAACACTCACCACTGCAAGCAAGGAAGAACACTGCAGAGAACTGACCTGTAAGAAAGAGCAGCCAAAACACAAAATCAGAGTTCACACGGCACACACCAAAAACACTTCCTGAAGTGCCAGGTCCTGGACAGTGTATGACTCCAGTCTTGGTTTTTTGGGTTTTTTTTGTTTGTTTGTTTGTTTTTTAAAGATTATATTTATTTATTTGTCAAAGAGAGAAAGTGAGAGCACAAGCAGGGAGAGCAGCTCAACTCAGAACCATGGCTTGAGATCATGACTTGAGATGAAGGCAGATGCTTAACTGACTCTGCCACCCAGGCATCCCTTTATGACCACGTCTTAATATAGTATTACTCTCAGGAGCAGGAAATATAAAAACCTTTCATAACATGCAACAGATAGAAACTTTGACATAATGACAAGATGGAGGAATTTTCCCTAAAAGAAAGATCAAGAAGAAATCACAGCTAGGGATTTCCTCAAAACAAGTAAAAGCAATATGTCTCAGCAAGAATTTAGAACGACAGTCCTAAGACTACTGTAATCATAAGACTACTAGCTGAGTTGGAAAAAAGCAGAGAAGACACCATAGAAACAGTTGCTACAGAGATAAAAGACCTAAAAACTAGTCAGGCTGAAATAAAAAATGCTATAACTCAGATGCAAAATCACCTGGATATAATCACAATGAGGGTAGAAGAAGTGGATGAATAAGTGAGTGAAATAACAGATAAAGTTATGAAAAATAATGAAGCTGAAAGAAAAGTACTAGATCATGACTATAGAGGTAGGGAACTCTGTGTTTTCACAAAGCACAACAATATCTGTATCATAGGAGTCCCAGAAGAAGCAGAATAGGAAAAGGGGCAAAACATATATTTGAAAATAATTATAACTGAGAAATTCCCAAATCTGGGGAAATAAACAGGTATTAAAGTCCAAACAGCCTAAAGAACTCCCCCCAAAATAATTGAAGACAGGACGGCACAAAGATTTATCATAGTGAAACTTGCAAAATACAAAGATAGAGAATTCTGAAAGCAGCTAGGGAAAAAATATCCTTAACCTACAAGGGAAGACCAAAAACTTACCCCCCAAACCCCCAACAGTGCATCTCTACTTCCTCATATCAGGGAGATCATATGATAGTTGTCTTTCTCTGATTGACTTATTTCGCTCAGCATAATACCCTCTAGTTCCATTGACATCATTGCAAATGGCAAGATTTCATTTCTTTTGATGACTGCATAGTATTCCATTGTATATATATATGCCACACCTTCTTTATCCATTCATCTGGTGATGGACATCTAGGTTCTTTCCATAGTTTGGTTATTGCGGACATTGCTCCTATAAACATTAGGGTGTATGTGCCCCTTTGGATCACTATGTTTGTATCTTTAGGGTAAATACTCAGTAGTGCAATTGCTGGGTCATAGGGTAGTTCTCTTTTCAACTTTTTGAGGAACCTCCATGCTGTTTTCCAGAGTGGTTGCACCAGCTTGCATTCCCACCAACAGTGTAGGAGGGTTCCCCTTTCTCCACATCCTCATCAGCATCTGTCATTTCCTGACTAACAATTTTAGCCATTCTGACTGGTGTGAGGTGGTAGCTCACTGTGGTTTTGATTTGTATATCACTGATGCCAAGTGATGTGGAGCACTTTTTCATGTGTCTGTGGCCATCTGGATGTCTTCTTTGAAGAAATGTCTGTTCATGTCCTCTGCACATTTCTTGATTGGATATTTGTTCTTTGGGTGTTGAGTTTGATCAGTTCTTTATAAATCTTGGATACTAGCCCTTTATCTGATATGTCGTTTGCAAATATCTTCTCCTATTCTGTCAGTTGTCTTTTGGTTTTGTTAACTGTTTCCTTTGCTGTGCAAAAGCTTTTGATCTTGATGAAGTCCCAATAGTTCATTTTTCCCTTGCTTCCCTTGCCTTTGGCAATGTTCCTAGGAAGAAGTTGCTGTGGTTGAGGTCAAAGAGGTTGCTGCCTGTGTTCTCCATAAGGATTTTGAAGGATTCCATTCTCACACTGAGGTCCTTCATCCATTTTGCATCTATTTTCATGTATAGTGTAAGGAAATGGTACAGTTTCATTTTTCTGCATGTGGCTGTCCATTTTCCCCAACACCATTTGTTGGAGAGGCTGTCTTTTTTCCATTGGACATTCTTTCCTGCTTTGTTGAAGATTAGTTGACCATAGACTTGAGGGTCTATTTCTGGAATTTCTATTATGTTCCATTGATCTATGTGTCTGTTTTTGTGCCAGTGCCATCCTGTCTTGATGATGATAGCTTTGTAATAGAGCTTGAAGTCTGGAATTGTGATGCCACCAACTTTGGCTTTCTTTATCCATATTCTTCTGGATATTGGAAGTCTTTTCTGGTTCCATACAAATTTTACAATTATTTGTTCCATTTCTTTGAAAAAATGGATGGGATTTTGATATGGATTGCATTAAATGTGTAGATTGCTTTAGGTAGCATAGACGTTTTCACAATATTTGTTCTAACAATCCAGGAGCATGGAACAATTTTCCATTTCTTTGTGTCTTCTTCAATATCTTTCATGAGTACTTTATAGTTTTCTGAGAATAGACTCTTTGCCTCTTTGGTTAGGTTTATTCCTAGGTATCTTATTGTTTTGGGTGCAACTGTAAATGGGATTGACTCCTTAATTTCTCTTTCTTCTGTCTTGTTGTTGGTGTATAGAAATGCAACAGATTTCTGTGCATTGATTTTATATCTTGGCACTTTACTGAATTCCTATACAAGTTCTAGCAGATTTGGAGTGGAGTCTTTTGGGTTTTCCATATATAGTATCATATCATCTGCAAAGAGTGGTAGTTTGACTTCTTTGCCAATTTGGATGCCTTTAATTTCTTTTTGTTGTCTGATTGCTGAGGCTAGGACTTCTAGTACTATGTTGAATAGCAGTGGTGATAATGGACATCCCTGCCATGTTCCTGACCTTAGTAGAAAAGTTCTCAGCTTTTCTCCATTGAAAATGATATTTGCGGTGGGTTTTTCATGGATGGTTTTGATGATATTGAGGTATGTGCCCTCTATCCCTACACTTTGCACAGTTTTGATCAGGAAAGGATGCTGTACTTTGTCAAATGCTTTTTGTGCATCTATTGAGAGTATCGTATGGTTCTTGTTCTTTCTTTTATTAATGTATTGTATTACATTGATTGATTTCCAGATGTCGACCCAGCCTTGCAGCCCTGGAATAAATCCCACTTGGTCGTGGTGAATAATCCGTTTAATGTACTGTTGGATCCTATTGGCTAGTATTTTGGTGAGAATTTTCACATCTGTGTTCATCAAGGATATTGGTTTGTAATTCTCTTTTTCGATGGGAACCTTGTCTAGTTTTGGGATCAAGGTGATGCTGGCCTCATAAAATGAGTTTGGAAGTTTTCCTTCCATTTCTATTTTTTGGAACAGTTTCAGGAGAATAGGAATTAATTCTTCTTTTAATGTTTGGTAGAATTCCCCTTGGAAGCCATCTGGCCCTGGGCTCTTCTTTGGAGATTTTTGATGACATTTCAATATCCTTACTGGTTATGCATCTGTTCAGGTTTTCTATTTCTTCCTGGTTCAGTTGTGGCAGTTTATATGTCTCTAGGAATGCATCCATTTCCTCCAGATTGTCAAATTTGCTGGTATATAGTTGCTCATCATATGTTCTTATAATTGTTTGTACTTCTTTGTTGTTGGTTGTGATCTCTCCTCTTTCACTCATGCTTTTACTTATTTGGGTCCTTTCTCTTTTCTTTTTGATAAGTCTGGCCAGTGGTTTATCAATCTTATTAATTCTTTCAAAGAACCAGCTGCTAGTTCTGTTGACTTGTTCTATTGTTTTCTTTGGTTTCTATTTCATTGATTTCTGCTCTGATCTTAATTATTTCTCTTCCCCTGCTGGGTTTAGGGTTTCTTTCTTGTTCTTTCTCCAGTTTCTTTAAGTGTAGGGTAGGTTGTGTATTTGAGACCTTTCTTGTTTCTTGAGAAAGACTTGTATCACTATGTATTTTCCTCTCAGGACTGACTGCTGTGTCCCACAGATTTTGAGCAGTTGCATTTACATTAAATTTGTTTCCATGAATTTTTTCAGTTCTTCTCTAATTTCCTGGTTGACCCATTCATTCTTTAGAAGGATGCACTTTATTCTCCATGTATTTGGGTTCTTTCCAAATTTCCTCTTGGGATTGAGTTCTAGCTTCAGAGCATTGTGGTCTGAAAATATGCAGAGAATGATCCCAATCTTTTGATACCAGTTGAGACCTGATTTATAGCCCAGGATGTGATCTATTGTGGAGAATGTTCCATGTGCACTAGAGAAGACTGTGTATTCTGTTGCTTTGGGATGAAATATTCTGAATATATCTGTGATGTCCATGTGGTCCAGTGTGTCATTTAAGGCCTTTATTTCCTTGTTGATCTTTTGCTTGGATGAACTGTCCATTTCACTGAGGGAAGTGTTAAAGTCCACTACTATTTTTGTATTATTTTTGATGTGTTTCTTTGATTTTGTTATTAATTGGTTTATATAGTTGCTGCTCCCACGTTAGGGGCATAGATATTTAAAATTGTTAGATCTTCTTGTTGGACAGACCCTTTGAGTAGGATATAGTGTCCTTCCTCATCTCTTATTATAGTTTTTGGCTTAAAATCTAATTGATCTGATATAAGGATTGCCACCCCAGCTTTCTTCTGATGCCCATTAGCATGGTACATTGTTTTCCACCCCCTCACTTTAAATCTGGAGGTGTCTTCGCGTCTAAAATGAGTTTCTTGTATACAGCATATTGATTGGTATTGTTTTTTTTATCCATTCTGATACGCTGTGTCTTTTGATTGGGGCATTTAGCCCATTAACATTCAGAGTAACTATTGAGAGATATGAATTTAATGCCATTGTATTGTCTATAAGGTGACTGTTACTGTATATTGTCTCTGTTCCTTTCTGGTCTACTACTTTTAGGTTCTCTCTTTGCTTAGAGGACCCCTTTCAATATTTCCTGTAGAGCTGGTTTGGTGTTTATAAATTCTTTCAGTTTTTGTTTGTCCTGGAAGCTTTTTATCTCTCCTTCTATTTTCAATGATAGCCTAGCTGGATATAGTATTCTTGGCTACATATTTTTCTCGTTAGTGCTCTGAATATATCATGCCAGCTCTTTCTGGCCTGCCAGGTCTCTGTGGATAAGTCTGCTGCCAATCTAATATTTTTACCATTGTATGTTACAGACTTCTTGTCCCGGGATGCTTTCAGGATTTTCTCTTTGTCACTAAGACTTGTAAATTTTACTATTAGGTGATGGGGTGGGCTTATTCTTTTTGATTTTGAGGGGGGTTCTCTGCACTCCCTGGATTTTGATGCTTGTTCCCTTTGGCATACTAGGGAGTTCTCTACAATAATTCTCTCCAATATACATTCTGCTCCCTTCTCTTTTTCTTCTTCTGGAATCCCAATTATTCTAATGTTGTTTTGTCTTATGGTATCACTTATCTCTCGAATTCTCCCCTCATGGCCCAGTAGTTGTTTGTCCCTCTTTTGCCCAGCTTGTTATTCTCTGTCATTTGGTTTCTATATTACTAATTCTCTCTTCTGCCTCATTTATCCAAGCAGTAAGAGTCTCCATTTTTTATTGCACCTCATTAATAGCTTTTTTGATTTCAACTTGGTTAGATTTTAGTTCTTTAATTTCTCCAGAAAGGACTTTTATGTCTCCAGACAGGGTTTCTCTAATATCTTCCATGCCTTTTCCGAGCCCGGCTAGAACCTTCAGAATCGTCATTCTGAACTCTAGATCTGACATATTACCAATGTCCATATTGATTAGGTCCCTAGTCTTCGGTACAGCCTCTTGTTCTTTTTTTTTCTGTGGTGAGTTTTTCAATCTTGTCATTTTATCCAGATAAGAATATATGAAGGAGCAAATAAAATACTAAAAGAGGGGCAAAGGCCCCAGTACAATGTGCTTTAACCAAATCAGAAGAGACCCAAAATCATGGGGGGAAGAAAGGGGATATAAAGTAGTTCAGGGAAAAAAAATAAAAAAAGAAAACAAAGAATAATTATAAAATATTATATAGATAGTAGACTGGTAATTAGAACAGCTTCACCCACTTAATTTTGGAAAAATTTTGGTCTCTTAGAAGAAATTACCTCCCTAAATTCTAAAGAATGAAAAACATATATAAGGGTAAACTCAATGAAGGGATGGAATATGACTATAAAGATGAATTTTTTTTAATTTCTTTTTTTTAACAGCTAGTGTATTTTATTTTTTTATTTTTTATAAACATATAATGTATTTTTATCCCCAGGGGTACAGGTCTGTGAATCTCCAGGTTTACACACTTCACAGCACTCACCATAGCACATACACTCCCGAATGTCCATAACCCCCCTCCCCCTCTCCCAACCCCACCTCCCCCCAGCAACCCCCAGTTTGTTTTGTGAGATTAAGAGTCACTTATGGTTTGTCTCCCTCCCAATCCCATCTTGTTTCATTTATTCTTCTCCAATCCCCCTAACTCCCAATGTTGCATCTCCACGTCCACATATTGGGGAGATCATATGATAGTTGTCTTTCTCCGATTGACTTATTTCGCTAAGCATGATACCCTCTAGTTCCATCCACGTTGTTACAAATGGCAAGATTTCATATCTTTTGATTGCTGCATAGTATTCCATTGTGTATATATATCACTTCTTCTTTATCCATTCATCTGTTGATGGACATCTAGGTTCTTTCCATAGTTTGGCTATTGTAGACATTGCTGCTATAAACATTCGGGTACACGTGCCCCTTCAGATCACTACGTTTTTATCTTTAGGGTAAATACCCTGTAGTGCAATTGCTGGGTCATAGGGTAGTTCTATTTTCAACATTTTGAGGAACCTCCATGCTGATTTCCAGAGTGGTTGCACCAGCTTGCATTCCCACCAACAGTGTAGGCGGGTTCCCCTTTCTCCGCATCCTCGCCAGCATCTGTCATTTCCTGACTTGTTAATTTTAGCCATTCTGACTGGTGTGAGGTGATATCTCATTGTGGTTTTGATTTGTATTTTCCTGATGCCGAGTGATGTGGAGCACTTTTTCATGTGTCTGTTGGCCATCTGGATGTCTTCTTTGCAGAAATGTCTCTTCATGTCCTCTGCCCATTTCTTGATTGGATTGTTTGTTCTTTGGGTGTTGAGTTTGCTAAGTTCCTTGTAGATTTTGGACACTAGCCCTTATCTGATATGTCGTTTGCAAATATCTTCTCCCATTCTGTCAGTTGTCTTTTGGTTTTGTTAACTGTTTCCTTTGCTGTGCAAAAGCTTTTGATCTTGATGAAATCCCAATAGTTCATTTTTGCCCTTGCTTCCCTTGCCTTTGCTGATGTTCCTAGGAAGATGTTGCTGTGGCTGAGGTCGAAGAGGTTGCTGCCTGTGTTCTCCATAAGGATTTTGATGGATTCCTTTCTCACATTGAGGTCCTTCATCCATTTTGAGTCTATTTTCGTGTGTGGTGTAAGGAAGTGGTCCAATTTCATTTTTCTGCATGTGGCTGTCCAATTTTCCCAGCACCATTTATTGAAGAGGCTGTCTTTTTTCCATTGGATATTCTTTCCTGCTTTGTCAAAGATTAGTTGACCATAGAGTTGAGGGTCTATTTCTGGGCTCTCTATTCTGTTCCATTGATCTATGTGTCTGTTTTTGTGCCAGTACCATGCTGTCTTGATGATGACATATTTGTAATAGAGCTTGAATTCAGGAATGGTGATGCCACCAACGTTGGCTTTCTTTTTCAATATTCCTTTGGCTATTCGAGGTCTTTTCTGGTTCCATATAAATTTTAGGATTATTTGTTCTATTTCTTTGAAAAAAATGGATGGTATTTTGATAGGGATTGCATTAAACTTGTAGATTGCTTTAGGTAGCATGGACATTTTCACAATATTTATTCTTCCAATCCAGGAGCATGGAACATTTTTCCATTTCTTTGTGTCTTCTTCAATTTCTTTCATGAGTACTTTATAGTTTTCTGCATATAGATTCTTAGCCTCTTTGGTTAGCTTTATTCCTAGGTGTCTTATGGTTTTGGGTGCAACTGTAAATGGGATTGACTCCTTAATTTCTCTTTCTTCTGTCTTGTTGTTGGTGTAGAGTAATGAACTGATTTCTGTGCATTGATTTTATATCCTGACACTTTACTGAATTCCTGTACAAGTTCTAGCAGTTTTGGAGTGGAGTCTTTTGGGTTTTCCACCTATAGTATCCTATCATCTGCAAAGAGTGATAGTTTGACTTCTTCTTTGCCAATTTGGATGTCTTTAATTTCCTTTTGTTGTCTGATTGCTGAGGCTAGGACTTCTAGTACTATGTTGAATAGCAGTGGTGATAATGGACATCCCTGCCGTGTTCTTGATCTTAACGGAAAAGCTTTCAGTTTTTCTCCATTGAGAATGATATTTGCGGTGGGTTTTTCATAGATGGCTTTGATAATATTGAGGTATGTGCCCTCTATCCCTACACTTTGAAGAGTTTTGATCCGGAAGGGATGCTGTACTTTGTCAAATGCTTTTTCAGCATCTATTGAGAGTATCATATGGTTCTTGTTCTTTCTTTTATTAATGGGTTGTATCACATTGATTGATTTGCGGATGTTGAATCAACCCTGCAGCCCTGGAATAAATCCCACTTGGTCGTGGTGAATAATCTGTTTAATGTACTGTTGAATCCTATTGGCTAGTATTTTGGTGAGAATTTTCACATCTGTGTTCATCAAGGATATTGGTCTGTAGTTCTCTTTTTTGGTGGGATCCTTGTCTGGTTTTGGGATCAAGGTGATGCTGGCCTCATAAAATGAGTTTGGAAGTTTTCCTTCCATTTCTATTTTTTGGAACAGTTTCAGGAGAATAGGAATTAGTTCTTCTTTAAATGTTTGGTAGAATTCCCTTGGGAAGCCGTCAGGCCCTGGGCTTTTGTTTGTTTGGAGATTTTAGATGACTGTTTCAATCTCCTTACTGGTTATGGGCCTATTCAGGTTTTCTATTTCTTCCTGGTTCAGTTGTGGTAGTTTATATGTCTCTAGGAATGCATCCATTTCTTCCAGATTGTCAAATTTGTTGGCGTAGAGTTGCTCATAGTATGTTCTTATAATTTTCTGTATTTCTTTGGTGTTAGTTGTGATCTCTCCTCTTTCATTCATGATTTTATTTATTTGGGTCCTTTCTCTTTTCTTTTTGATAAGTCTAGCCAGGGATTTATCAATCTTATTGATTCTTTCAAAGAACCAGCTCCTAGTTTCATTGATTTTTTCTATTGTTTTTTTGGTTTCTATTTCATTGATTTCTGCTCTGATCTTTATGATTTCTCTTCTGCTGGGTTTAGGGTTTCTTTCTTATTCTTTCTCCTAGCTCCTTTAGGTGTAGGGTTAGGTTGTGTATTTGAGACCTTTCTTGTTTCTTGAGAAAGGCTTGTACCGCTATACATTTTCCTCTCAGGACTCCCTTTGCTGTGTCCCACAGATTTTGAACTGTTGTGTTTACATTATCATTTGTTTCCATGAATTTTTTCAATTCTTCTTTAATTTCCTGGTTGACCCATTCATTCTTTAGAAGGATGCTGTTTAGTCTCCATGTATTTGGGTTCTTTCCAGCTTTCCTTTTGTGATTGAGTTCTAGCTTCAGAGCATTGTGGTCTGAAAATATGCAGGGAATGATCCTAATATTTTGATACCAGTTGAGACCTGATTTGTGACCCAGGATGAGATCTATTCTGGAGAATATTCCACGTGCACTAGAGAAGAATGTGTATTCTGTTGCTTTGGGATGAAATATTCTGAATATATCTGTGATGTCCATGTGGTCCAGTGTGTCATTTAAGGCCTTTATTTCCTTGTCGATCTTTTGCTTGGATGATCTGTCCATTTCAGTGAGGGGAGTGTTATAGTCCCCTACTATTATTGTATTATTTTTGATGTGTTTCTTTGATTTTGTTATTAATTGGTTTATATAGTTGCTGCTCCCACATTAGGGGCATAGATATTTAAAATTGTTAGATCTTCTAGTTGGACAGACCGTTTGAGTATGATATAGTGTCCTTCCTCATCTCTTATTATAGTCTTTGGCTTAAAATCTAATTGATCTGACATAAGGATTGCCACTCCAGCTTTCTTCTGATGCCCATTAGCATGGTAAATTGTTTTCCACCCCCTCACTTTAAATCTGGAGGTGTCTTCGCGTCTAAAATGAGTTTCTTGCTGGCAACATATTGATTGGTTTTGATTTTTATCCATTCTGATACCCTCTGTGTTTTGATTGGGGCATTTAGCCCAATAGGTAACTATTAAGAGATATGAATTTAGTGCCATTATATGGCCTTAAGGTGACTGTTACTGTATATCATTTCTGTACCTTTCTAATCTACTACTTTTAGGCTCTCTCTTTGCTTAGAGGACCCCTTTCAATATTTCCTGTAGAGTTGGTTTGGTGTTTGCAAATTCTTTCAGTTTTTGTTTGTCCTGGAAGCTTTTTATCTCTCCTTCTATTTTCAATGATAGCCTAGCTGGATATAGTATTCTTGGCTACATGTTTTTCTCATTAGTGCTCTGAATATATCATGCCAGCTCTTTCTGGCCTGCCAGGTCTCTGTGGATAAGTCTGCTGCCAATCTAATATTTTTACCATTGTATGTTACAGACTTCTTGTCCCGGGATGCTTTCAGGATTTTCTCTTTGTCACTAAGACTTGTAAATTTTACTATTAGGTGACAGGTGGGCTTATTCTTGTTGATTTTGAGGGGGGTTCTCTGCACTTCCTGGATTTTGATGCTTGTTCCCTTTGCCATATTAGGGAAATTCTCTCCAGTAATTCTCTCCAATAGACCTTCTGCTCCCCTCTCTCTTTCTTCTTCTTCTGGAATCCCAATTATTCTAATGTTGTTTTGTCTTATGGTGTCACTTATCTCTCGAATTCTCCCCTCATGGTCCAGTAGCTGTTTGTCCCTCTTTTGCTCGGCTTCTTTATTCTCTGTCATTTGGTCTTCAGATATTAGTCTATCACTAATTCTTTCTTCTGCCTCATTTATCCTAGCAGTGAAAGCCTCTATTTTTTATTGCAGCTCATTAATATCTTTTTTGATTTCAGCTTGGTTAGATTTTAGTTCATTTATTTCTCCAGAAAGGGCTTTTATATCTCCAGAGAGGGTTTCTCTAATATCTTCCATGCCTTTTCCGAGCCCGGCTAGAACCTTCAGAATCGTCATTCTGAACTCTAGATCTGACATATTACCAATGTCCATGTTGATTAGGTCCCCAGCCTTTGGTACTGCCTCTTGTTCTTTTGTTTGTGGTGATTTTTTTCTGCCCTGTCATTTTGTCCAGATAAGAGGATATGAAGGATCAAATAAAATACTAAAAGTGTGGCAAAGACCCCAGAAAAATGAACTGTAACCAAATCAGAAGAAATCCCAAATTGTGGGGGGGGAGAAAGGGGATAAAAAAAGGTTTAGAGAAAAAAAAATAAAAAGAAAAAAATTAAGAAAATAAAACAAATAAAGAAAAAATATAAAAAAGAAAGAAAAAATATATATTTTAGATAAACTAGTCAAAAACGTTAAAAAAGAAAAGGGTAAAAGTTTTAAAAAATTTAGTAGAAGAAAAAAAGAAAGAAAAAAAATTGAAAAAAAAATTGAATTAACCGCAAGACTAAAGAATCATGGGGAGAAAGCCATGAGTTCCGTGCTTTGCTTTCTCCTCCTCAGAATTCCGCTGCTTTCCTAGGTATGGAACCTGCTTTCCTTGATAGATGAACTTCATCCTGGCTGGATATTTTGTTGATCTTCTGGGGGAGGGGCCTGTTGTAGTGACTCTCAAGTGTCTTTGCCCGAGGTGGAATTGCACCACCCTTAGCGGGGGCCGGACTAAGTAATCCGCTCAGGTTCGCTTTTGGAAGCTTTTGTTCCCTAAACGCTTTCCGTAGAGTTCCGGAGGACGGGCATGAAAATGGCGGCTCCCAGTCTCCAGCCCGGAGGAGCTGAAAGCCTGGGGCCCCACTCCTCAGTGCGCCCCCAGAGAATAGCACCCAATCACTCCCGTATCCCCAGCCTCCAGCTGCGCTCCAAGCTCACCGAGCCTGTGACTGGTTCAAGGTAACCCCGAGCTTAGCCTTCAGTCCATGGCTCTGTCTCTGTAGCTGGCTTCTCCATTCTAATACCTGCGAGCTCTGCGACACTCAGACACCCCCGATCCTTCTGTGACCCTGCGGGACCTGGGGCCACGCTGACCCTGTGTGGGCTTCACCCCGGTTCAGCCTCTGGAGCAATGTCCCTCAGTGGAACAGACTTTTAAAAGTCCTGATTTTGTGCTCCGTTGCTCTGCCGCTTGCCGGGAGCCGGCCCCTCCCCCCACGGTCTATCTTCCCATCATTTTGGATTCACTTCTCCGCCAGTCTTACCTTTCAGAAAGTGGTTGATTTTCTGTTTCTAGAATCGCTGTTCTTCTCTTCAATCTCCCATTGGATTTGTAGGTGTTTGCAATGTTTAGATAAGCTATCGAGCTGATCTCCTGCTACCAGATGTAGTCTCAGCCTGCTAGTTCTCTGCCATCTTTACTCCTCCCCCCCTTTTTTTTTAATTTCTAAAAAAGGATTTGATAACATAAGTTTGTTGGGAGAATAAAGGAAAATAATGTGGAGAGAATTTGCTCAGGCTGGAGACTAGAACAATGTCCTGTGCTAGATTTAGGTGTATTTTGATCTATTAGAAGTTGTACCTCAAATTTCTTAGAAGAAAAACCCTCTGTGTATACAAAAAATAAAGTTAGATACAATGAAGGATAAAATATGGCTATAATAATGAAGGTTCAAAAAAGAATTTTTTTTATGAAAGTTATTGTTAATATAAACTATTTAAAAACCATTAAAAGATGAAAAGGGTAAAAGTTAAAAAAAATTAGCCAAAGAAAAAAAAATAAAATTAAAAAAATTAATTAACTTTGCAAGAGTAAAGAATCATGGGGAGAAAACCATGAATTCCATGCTTTGCTTTCTCTTCCTCTGGAATTGCGCTGTTCTCCTTGGTAAGTGAACTTGGTCTTGGCTGGATTTCTTGTTGCTCTTCTGGGGGAGAGGTCTGTTGTAGTGATTCTCAAGTGTATTTGTCTGAGGCAGAATTGCACTGCCCTTACCAGGGGCCAGGCTAAGTAATCTGCTCAGGTTCACTTTTGGGAGCTTTTGTTCCCTGAATGCTTTCAGTAGAGTTCTGGAGGATGGGAATGAAAATGACAGCCTCCCAATCTCCAGCCTAGAGAAGCTAAGGGCTCGGGGCCCCACTCTTGGTGTGCCCTCAGAGAAAAGTGCTCAATCACTCCCATCTCCCTAGCCTGGGGCTGCTCTCTGAGCTCACCGTCTGTGTCTCTGGCACACAGCCCCACCTGGAGTCTCCGAGCCCCACAGATCCCTGAGTTCTTCCAGTGGGGTCTCCCCGGATCTTGTGGGGTCCCTACTCACAGAGCAGTGGCCTATGCCATGGATCATGATAAGGTAACCCCAAGTTGAGAGCTCACTCCTTGGCTCTGTCTCTGTAGCCAGCTTCCCCACTCTAATGCCTTCAATCTCTGAGACACCCAGACACCCCCGATCCTTCTGTGACCCCATGGGACCTGAGACCATGTTGTCCCTGGGTGGGCTTCACCCCTGTTTAGCCTCTGGAGCAATGTCCCTCAGTGGAGCAGACTTTTAAAAGTTCTGATTTTGTGCTCCCTTGCTCTCCTGCTTGCCGGGATCTGGCCTCTCCCCCTGCAGTCTATCTTCCCATCGCTTTGGATTCACTTCTCCGTCGATCCTACCTTTCAGAAAGTGGTTGATTTTCTGTTTCTAGAATTGCTGCTCTTCTTCTTTTCAATCTCCTGTTGGATTTGTAGGTGTTCGGAATGGTTTGATAAGCTATCTAGCTGATGTCCTGCTACCTGATGTCATCTCAGCCTGCTACTTCTCTGCCACCTTGACTCCTTCTCCCTAATTTTAATTTTTTTACTCTTTTTTTTTCTTTCAAGTTTGTCTTGAAAAGCAGACAAAAACGGACCTAGTTTCCTTTAGTTTTTAAATGTGTATTTTATTTTATTTTGCTTTTCTTAACTTCCAAATGACAAGACAGAGAAATTCACTCCGAAAGAAGGAACAGGAAGAAATCTCAGCCAGGGATTTAATCAATATAGATATAAGTAAGATTCTGAACTAGAATTTAAAATAACAGTTATAATGATACTAACTGGGCTTTAAAAAAAATAGAAGACACTAGAGAATTCCTCACTGCAGAGGTAAAAGAGCTATAACCTAGTCAAGCTGAAATTAAAAATGCTATAACCAACAAGCAAACCCAAATGGATGCCATAACAATTAGGATGGATGAAACAGAAATGATTCAGCAATACAGAAGACAAAGTTAGATAAAATAATGAAGCTGAAATGAAGAGGGAAACAGAAGTAATGGATCATGAAGAAAAGGAAGATGTAGTGCCCAGGTGGCACAGTCAGTTAAGTGTCCAATGCTTGCTTTTGGCTCAGGTTGTAATCTCAGGGGTGTGAGATGGATCCCTGTGTCAGGCAGGCTCTGCACTCAGTGCAGATCTGCCGAAGACTCTATACTTTTCCCTTTATCCCTTTCCCGTTTTCTCTCTTTCTTTCTTTCTCTCAATAAATGAATAAATCTTTAAAAAATAAATTAATAAAAAATAATAGGAGGTGAGACAAAGGGTTTCCCAGACAACAAAAACTAAAAGAGTTTGTGAACACTGTACCAGCTCTGTAAAAAACACTAGGGGAACTCTTTGAGTGTGTAAATAGAAGATCAAAAGGAACAAAGACTAGAAAGGAATAGAGAACATCAACAGAATGACCAATTTTACTGATAACAAAATGGGAATAAATTCATATCTTTCAGTAATCACTCTGAATGTAAGTGGACTAAATGCTCGAATCAAAAGACATGTGGTATCAGAATGGATAAAAAAATCACCAAGATTCTATAAGAGATTCATTTTAGACCTAAAGACATCTACAGATTGAAAGTTAAGGGATGGAGAAGCATCTATCATGCTAATCGATGCCAAAAGAAAGCCACAATAGCCACACTTATATTAGACAAACTATATTTTAAACCAAAGGTTGTAACAAGAGATGAAAAGGGGCTCATAATTATATCATAATTGAGGGGTTATCAATGTATAAGATCTAACAATTGTAAACATTTATGCCCCCAACTTGGGAACACCCAAATATATAAATCAATAAATAACAAACACAAAAACGATCATTGAAAATAATACAATTAGAGTAGGGGATGTTAACACTCCACTTATAGAAATGGACAGATCACCTGAAAATCAACAAGGAAACAATGGCATTGAATGGCACACTCGACCAGATGAACTTAACATATATATTCAGAACATTTCATCCTAAAGCAGCAGAATACACATTCTTTTCAGGTGCATAGGAAACATTCTCCAGAATAGATCACATACTGGGTCACAAATCAGGTCTCAACCAGTAGAAAATATTGAGATCTTACCATGTGTATTTTCAGACCACTGTGAAATGAAACTTGAAGTTAACCACAAGAAAAAATTTAGAAAGACTTTAGAAAGACTACTAATACATGGACATTAAAGAACATCCTGCTAAAGAATGAATATATTAACCAAGAAATTAAAGAAGAAATTTAAAAAACACACACAAGCAAATGAAAATGAAAATATGGTAGTCCAAAACCTTTGGGATACAGCAAAGGCTGTCCTGAGAGGGAAGTATATAACAATACAGGCCTTACTTCAAAAAGCAAGAAAAGTCTTAGATACACAACGTAAACTAACACTTAAAGGAGTTAGAGAAGGAAAAACAAATAAAGCATAAAGCCAGCAGAAGGGATTGATAATGATTAGAGCATAAAGAAGTGATACAGAAACAAACAAACAAGGATTAGAACAGATCAACAAAGCTAAGACCTCATTTTTTGAAAGTATACTAAAATTGATAAACATTTAGGCAGTCTTATCAAAAAGAAAAAAGAAAGGACCCAAATAGTTTAATTCATGAATGAAAGGGGGAGATAATACAATCAATGTCACAGAAATAAAACAATTATAAGGGAATATTATGAAAAATTATATGCCAACAAACTGGCAAAACTGGAAGAAATTAATAAATTCCTAGAAACATACAAACTACCAAAACTGAAACAGAGAGAAACAGAACATTTGAACATACCCATAACCAGAAAAGAAACTGAACCAATAATCAAAATCTCCGAAAAAGCAAAAATCCCGGGCCATATGGCTTCCCAGGGGAATTCTTCCAGACATTTAAAGAAGAGTTATTACCTATTCTTTCAAACTGTTCCAAAAAATAGAAATGGAAGAAAACTCCTAAACTCATTATATGAGGCTAGTATTACCTTGGTTCTAAACCAAAGACCCAACTTAAAAGGAAAATTACAGGCCAATATCTCTGATGAATGGGGATGCAAAAATTCTCAATAGGATGGTAGCAAACTGAATTCCACAGTACATTAAAATATTTATCATATTCATTTATTCCTGGGATTCAAGAATTCCTGGGATTCAACATTTGCAAATCAATCAATGTAGTACACCACATTAATAAAAGAAAGGATAAGAACCATAAGATCCTGTTAATAGAAATAGAAAAACCATTTGACAAAATACAGCATCCACTCTTGATAAAAGCCCTCAACAAGGTAAGGATAGAAGGAACATATTTCAACATCATAAAGGTCATATATGAAAGACCCACAATTAATACCATCCTCAGTGGGGAAATACGGAGACCCCTTCCCCTATGATCATGATAAGGATGTCCACTCTTGCCAGTACTATTTAACATACTGCTGGAAGTCATAGCTTCAGCAATCAAACAACAAAAAGAAATAAAAGGCATACAGACTGGTAAGGAAGAAGTTAAAATTTCACTATTTGCAGATGATGACATGGTACTCTTTGTAGAAAACTCAAAAGACTCCACCAAAGAATTGTTAGAACTGATAAATGAATTCAGCAAATTTGCAGGATATAAAGTCAACTTACAGAAATCTGTTGTATCTCCATATACAAATAATGAAACAAGAGAAAAAGAAATCAAGGACTTGATCAAATTTGCAATTCTACCAAAATCAATAAGATGCCTAGGAATAAACCTAACAAAGGAGGTAGAACATCTGTACTCTGAAAAATTATAGAACACTCATGAAAGAAATTGAAGAGGACACACACACACAAAATGGAAACATATTTCATGCTCATGGATTGAAAGAATAAACATTGTTAAAATGTCTATGCCACCCAAAGCAATCTGCACATTTAATGCCATCCCTATCAAAATAACACCAGCATTTTTCAAAGCTAGAACAAACAATCCTAAACTTTGTATGGAACTATCAAAGACCACAAATAGATGAAACAATTTTCAAAGAGAAAAAGAAAAGTGGAGGCATCACAATTCTGCATTTCAAGCTCTATTACAAAGCTGAAGACATCAAGACAGTTTGGCACTGGCACAAAAACAAACACATAGATTAATGGAACAGAATAGAAAACACAAAAATGGACACACAACTACATGGTCAATTAATATTTGACAAAGCAGTAATGAATATCCAATGAGAAAAGGTCAGTCTCTTCAACATATGATGTTGGAAAAACTGGGCAGCAACATGCAAAAAAAAAAAAAAAAAAAAAAAGGAAGGAAGGAGAAGAAGAAGAAGGAGAAGGAGAAGAAGAAGAAACAAGAAAAGAAATTGGACTACTTTTTTGCACCACACACAACAAATTCGAGATGGATCAAAGACCTAAATCTGACACCAGAAACTATAAATATCCTAGAAGAGAACAGAGGCAGTAATACAGGCAGTTTCTTCTTTTGCATTGGCCATAGCAATTTTTATCTAGTTTGTCTCCTGAGGCAAGAGAAACAAAAGCAAAAATAAATTACTCTGGCTATATCAAAATAAAAAGCTTCTGCACAGTGGAAGAAACAACCAACAAAACTAAAAGGCAACCTACAAAATGGGAGAAGATATTTGCAAATGACATATCTGATAAAGGGGTAGTATTGAAAACATATAAAGGATGTATAAAACTCATCACCCCCCAAATTAATAATCCAATTAAAAAATAAGCAGAAGACATGAACATTTTTCCGAAGAAGACATCCAGATGGCCAACAGACTCATGAAATATGTTCATTGCCATTTACCATCAGAGAAATGGAATTTAAAACTATAGTGAGATATCATGCCATACATGTCAGAATGGCTAAAATCAACAACATAAAAAACAACAGGTATTGGTTAGGAAGTGGAGAAAGGAGAGCCCTCTTCCACTGTTAGTGGGAGTGTAAGCTGGTGCAAGCCACTCTAGAAAGCAATATGGTGGTTGCTCAAATAATTAAAAATAGAACTTCCCTGTGACCCAACAATCACACTACTGAGTATATACCCAAGAATACAAGAACATTACTTGAAAGGGATAATAGCACCCCTATGTTTATAGCAGGATTATTTATAATAGCCAGGATATGAAAGCAGCCCATGTGTCTATGAATTGATGAATGCATAAAGAAGTGTGAGATATATATATATATACATATATATATATATATATCACATATATAAATATATATATCTGAATCTATATATATACACACACATACACATACATACATATGTACACACACATACATATACACACACAGGAGTATTATTCAGCCATAAAAAAGAGCAAAATCTTGCCAATATCAGTGATGTGGGTACATCTAGAGAGTATAATGTTGAGCAAATAAGTCAGTCAGAGAAAGGGAAATACCATATGATTTTACTTACATGTGGAATTTAAGAGACAATACAAATGAGCAAAGGGGGAAAAGAAAGAGACAAATCAAGAAATGGTCTCTTACAAATACCATATGGTTTCATTCATATGTGGAATTTAAGAAGCCAAACAGGTGAACATAAGGGGGGAAAGAGGCAAGTCATAAAACAGACTCTTGACTACAGAGAACTAACTGAGGGTTGCTGGAGAGGAGGTGGACGGGAACATAGGTTAAATGGTGATTTGTTGTTGTCATGAGCACTGGTGTTGTATGTAAGTGATGGATCACTACATTCTACTCCTGAAACCAATATTACACTAATGTTAACTAGCTGGAATTTAAACAGAAGTTTTAAAACAAAAACAAAATGAAACAAAAAACGACAACAACAAAAAGAAATTTTATTTTTTAAAAGATTTATTTATTTATCTGAGAAATATTTGAGAAAAAGAGAGAGAGTGCATGAGGGGGAGAGAGACACCCAAGCACACTTCACGGTCAGTGCAGAGCTCAACTCAGGGCTCCATCTCATGACCTTGAGATCACAAGCTGAGCTGAAACCAAGAGTTGGATGCCTAACCAACTGCATGGTCCAGGCACCTCCAAACAGTTTCTTAGTTATAGAGAACAAACTGATGATCATCAGGAGTTAAGGGGCTGGGAGAAGGGTTAAATAGGTGATGGTAATTAAGGAGTTCACTTGTTGTGATGAGCAGTGGGTGATACAAGGAAGGGCTGAATCACTGTATTTTCTACCTGAAATTAATATACCACTGTACATTAACTGGAATTAAAATAAAAACTAAAATCAATAAGGGTGTCAAACTTAGGTTCTTTGAATTCCCTACCAGCTCTCACACTCTAGGATCCAAGTAAATATATGATAATAGAAATAGTTTCTATTTTTGGTAATAATTTCTTTATTCTATACTTTTAAAAAAAATTCTATCTATTCATCTGAAAGAGAGATAGAGAGTGAGTGTGAGCAGGGGAGCGAACCAGAGGGAAAAGCAGACACCCTGCTAGGCAAGGAACCCGACAGAGGGCTCGATCCCAGGACCCTGAGATTTTGACCTGAGTTGAAGGTAGATGCCTAACCGACTGAGCCACACAGGCACCTTCCCATTATTCCATAATTTAACAAATTCACATAGTAAAGATAATGTGGGTTAGGATGCAAACCAGACTTTCACTGATTACTTCAGAAACATGTGAAGGAATTGGAGGTTGTGAAGCAGAGAGTATGTTTTGCTTTTTTATATCTTTGCACCCTATTTTTTCATTTATGGCCATAAGCATGAGTTGCTATTTGAAAAAAAATAAGTAAATAAACTAAATAGAAAAACAATTCATCCATTTCTTCAAGAAATATTTACCAAACACTCAGTACTGCCAAGCCCTGTGCAATAGAATCATGAGCAAGACAGATAGGGATTTTTCTCTCATGAGCCTTGAAACAAGGATAGGTCCTCTGAAGAAATATAGAGAATCTGACCTAAAGACACATTTCTTAATTGTGGTCTGGAGGTTGCTTGTATTGGAACCACCTAGGCACTTGAAAAGTCCAGATTCTCAGGTGCCATCATAAACTTATTGAATAAATATTGGGGTGACGCCTGGAACTCTCAGGTTTTAACAAGTAGCTCAGGTGATTCTTCTGTACACTATAGTTTGAGAATTTCTATTCTAGAGCATGAGGTAGTCTTATAATTTGTTCTCTTGTACATCTGCATTTTCTCCAGTTTCTTCAGTGAATACGCAATATTTAAGAAAAAACTATTTAAGTTATTTAAGAAAATTTACCAAATGTATAGCGAGAA
Source organism: Meles meles (assembly GCF_922984935.1). Taxonomy (NCBI): domain Eukaryota; kingdom Metazoa; phylum Chordata; class Mammalia; order Carnivora; family Mustelidae; genus Meles; species Meles meles. The sequence goes on from NC_060087.1 coordinate 71,640,784, forward strand.
TAACTGATAAAAGAAATCAGTGTCATAACCAGGGTGTGAATTGTAAGATAGAAAAATCAAAAGTTATGTTTTGAAGGATGTGATGTCAATAGATAAGCTGAGAAAATATTCCAAAAATGTAGCACAGACTGTTAAGAAATACATGGAGATAAGAGTAAGCGAAATCTGGTCAGAGAATTAATGAAGTATATCTGCCCAGAGCAGAGGGGTTTTTTGGGGAGGAGACTGATGATGTTGAGGAGCAGAAAAGGTACCATATTAATGAAAGGTCTTGTTTATCAAGCTGAGGCGTTTTGATTTGATTCAGGTCAATCACTAAATTTCCTTGACCAGGGGTGGATGGAATTATGCAAACCGAGCCTTGGGAAGATTTGTTTGGTAATGTTATGCAAGCCAAAGAGAAAAGAAGAAAGACTAGAATAAGGGGAATTTGCTATAAGGCTGGTGGAGTAACACAGACATAATTTGATGAGGTCCTTAACAAGAGTGATGGCTATAAAATTGTACTGAATAAGGGGCTAAAATAGTAAATAAAATTAAAAAAATTGATGCTTCTAAAAACCTCTATTCTCCATATTTTTATATTAATAGACACAGTGTTTTGTGCTTTGATTGGAGGACAGGGCTAATAGGCTCTTTCAGACATATGAAGACCTGATTTGCCATGTTTAAGGACTGACTCCTTTGAGCATTTAGTTATTACACTGTAAATTTTTAGTAACGAGAAATTTATTTTTTTTAATTTTTTTTAAGATTTTATTTTATTTATTTGACAGAGAGAGAGATCACAAGCAGGCAGAGAGGCAGGCAGAGAGAGGAGGAAGCAGGCTCCTGCGGAGCAGAGAGCCCGACGCGGGGCTCGATCCCAGGACCCCGAGATCATGACCTGAGCCGAAGGCAGCGGCCTAATCCACTGAGCCACCCAGGCGCCCCGAAATTTATTTTTTTAAATGCCGAAGAACAGACCAGCCTTTATATGCTTTACTTGTTTCTGAGTTATGAGACCCTAAGAACAGAGCTTTAAGGAGGCATCATCTTGTAGATTCAAGGTACAGTAATCTGGAGAAAATTTTCACTAGCTTTAGATAATTGTTAAATGTTAGAGCTGAACGGTCTAGGGTGATTATCTAGACTTACTATCTGACTTTATCAAAAAGGAATTTGAAGCCTAGAGTTCAGTGACTAGATGTGCATTTCCAATAAGCCAGGGTCAGAGTCCAAAGAAGAACCCAGAGCTCTGCCTCCTAGCCTTAGTTCTTTCTGCTACACCATGTAGTTTTTTGACATCATTGCCTTATTTTGTGTTTGGCCAATCATTGTGATTATCATCGCCTCTGCCTTTTGAAAAAAACCCTCATCTGGGGGCGCCTGGGTGGCTCAGTGGATTAAGCCGCTGCCTTTGGCTCGGGTCATGATCTCAGGGTCCTGGGATCGAGCCCCGCATCAGGCTCTCTGCTCCGCAGGGAGCCTGCTTCCTCCTCTCTCTCTCTCTGCCTGCCTCTCTGCCTACTTGTGATCTCTCTCTCTGTCAAATAAATAAATAAAATCTTTAAAAAAAAAAAAACCCTCATCTGTTAACTTAGCAGTGTTACAGAATTTTTTTGTCCCGTTAGTGCTTGCGGCTCCTGGTTCCACCGCTTCGAAGAATGAAGACATGAAGACGTAGACTGGAGAGTGATGGGCAGCAAAACAAAGTTTATTAAACGGAAGTATAAAGCTCCCAGAGAGGGAGGGGACCTGGAAGGGTTGCCATTTTGGTGTTCAAATCTAGGGGTTTTAATAAGCTCTTTTGAAGAACTATCTTGAGCCTCCTGAGTGTGGGCCCCCTGTGGCTTGGCTGCTATGGTGTGCCAATAATAAAGGCCTTGATCATGCACCTGTCTATCCATCAGGTTATTGTTCACTTGTTTATGGTCTTTGGGGCTGACATATGGATACTAATTGTCTCAGCTTGTGATAGTGACTGTTTTATGGTGGTTTTATTCAGGAGGTTTTGCAAATGTCACTCTTTTTTTTTTAAAGATTTTATTTATTTATTTGACAGAGAGAGATCACAAGTAGACAGAGAGGCAGGCAGAGAGAGAGAGAGAGGGAAGCAGGCTCCCTGCTGAGCAAAGAGCCCGATGCGGGACTCGATCCCAGGACCCCGAGATCATGACCTGAGCTGAAGGCAGTGGCTTAACCCACTGAGCCACCCAGGCGCCCCTGCAAATGTCACTCTTGCAGAGGCTACTAGACAGGATGCTATCATGGTCTTGTCTAAGCTGTAAAACAGGATGCGAGTGCAGTTTCATCCCAGCTGTACTAGCTCCCCCTTTTCTTGTTGGGGACCCTGGCCCTGACTACCTAAGCACCCAATTAACTCCTGGCAGTAGGTCCCCTCTCATAAGCTTAGTCAAGTAGTGTCATATTTGCTAAATTTTTTTAAAGATTTTATTTATTTATTTGACAGACAGAGATCACAACAAGGCAGAGAGGCAGGCAGAGAGAGAGGAGGAAGCAGGTTCCCTGCTGAGCAGAGAGCCCGATGTGGGGCTCAATCCCAGGACCCTGGGATCATGACCTGAGCCGAAGGCAGGGGCTTTAACCCACTGAGCCACCCAAGTGCCCCACATATTTGCTAATGTTAATCAAAATGTACTAGTCTTCCTGTGAGAAGTTTAGACATCAAATTTAAAGTCATTTGGCTCCATATTTCCAGTTTTAACCTAATACACTTCCCACTCCTGAATTAGCGCTTTCAATGTCACATTGGAACGTCAGAGCCTTAACTTTTAAAAAATAGGGGGGAAATGCTGGATTTTATAGTTTTGTGCATGTAATATCACACTAGAACAATTTATGTTTAAAAATTTTTACTGGGGCGCCTGGGTGGCTCAGTGGGTTAAAGCCTCTGCCTTCGGCTCAGGTCATGATCCCAGGGTCCTGGGATCTAGCCCTGCATTGGGATCTCTGCTCAGCAGGGAACCTGCTTACCCCTCTCTCTCGGCCTGCCTCTCTGCCTACTTGTGATCTCTGTCTGTCAAATAAATAAATAAAATCTTTAAGAAAAAAATTTTCCCTATATTTAGATGGTCCAGGACAAACATGAGGACAAAGACCATAGGCAAAATTTGAAATACTGTGAATCCAACTGAATTTACCCAGAGAACAAAAATGGAACTGTTGTTGTAGTACAGCTGGTTTGTTGCCAGCCTTTTCTGTGCTAGAAGAAGAAGCAATGCAGAGGGAGGTGGGAGAGGATATTCCCTTTCTCCCAAGGGACATATATGTAAAATTATAATGGTAATCTCTGGCAAGGAGAGGGTTTCTTTAACACATAAAAAAAGCCATCAAGTTTTTTTTTGTTTTTTTTTTAAAGATTTTATTTATTTATTTGACAGAGAGAGAGATCACAAGTAGGCAGAGAGGCAGGCAGAGAGAGAGGAGGAAGCAGGCTCCCCGCGGAGCAGAGAGCCTGATGCGGGGCTCGATCCCAGGACCCTGAGATCATGACCCGAGCCGAAGGCAGCGGCTTAATCCACTGAGCCACCCAGGCGCCCCAAAAAAAGCCATCAAGTTTTAATAAAAACAGTCAAAGATATTATGAATGAAAAAAAGATACTATGAATTTATGATCCACCAAATCTAAGTCCAAGTAATTAAATAGAGTGTTCACCTTTTAGCACCTGGCATTTCATTCCAAGACCCAGGTAAAAAGCCCTGTTCCCTTTCGTGAAAGCACCTTCACAATAGCTCATTACCCCAGGGCCAAGTAAGTATGGGTCTACTTGCATATGCAAGGACTGGACTTGCTTGGGGGGGAAAGGTAGCTCCAACTCTCTCTCCCAATCTCTCTCTCTCTCTCTCTCTCTCTCTCTCTCTCTCACACACACACACAGGCGCGCGCACGCAGCAAAACCTCCAAATAAGACCCATATCTTGTATTTGGCAACTGAAGTAATTACCGCATAATTTACTTTACTTTGCCTTTACCTGACAGAGCATTCTTTTTTTTTTTTTTTTTTTTTTTTTTTTTTTTTTTTTTTTAAAGATTTTATTTATTTATTTGACAGAGAGAGATACAAGCAGGCAGAGAGGCTGAGAGGGAAGCAGGCTCCCTGCCGAGCAGAGAGCCCGATGCGGGACTCGATCCCAGGACCCTGAGATCATGACCTGAGCCGAAGGCAGCGGCCTAAACCACTGAGCCACCCAGGCGCCCCTGACAGAGCATTCTTACTAGTGTAAGAAAGTCATGCAGAAATAGAGGTTCACCTAGAAAAGGAAAATAATGTATTCTGGGTATTAGAAAACTCCATCTGAAATCATACTTATGAAACCAGTTCATAGATGGATATGCCCTAACACAAAGCTCCTTCTTAGTTACACATTTGCCCTCCCCGCTTTCCACTTTCACTGTGTAAACATTTTCTCTCCTTGGCTGACCTTAAACCATGAAGTCCTGGCTGTTCCACTCCTCTAGTTGAGCAGAGAAGCTCTTCTAAACTGTACTGATCTGCTTGCTAAAATAGCAACTTTTGCCCAGCCCATTTAAATATTTTAGACAAACTGACTCTGCTCTTGTTGACCCACCCATCTAGCAACTGTTATTCTCAGAACAGAGAATTCTGCACTAGATATACTGTATAAATAAGCTCAAGCATTTTGTATCAAATATTAGTGCACTAAACAGTGTACTGACATTGTGTGCTTGTATGTATAGAATGAAAGAACATGTGGAAGGGAGTTGTTCAAGGAAAATAAACAAGTTTCCTTTAACTACAAAGTACTTCCAATCTATTGAGAGGAAAACAAACTAAGCTACCTAGAATTTAAAGTTGTTTTTTGTTTGTTTGTTTGTTTTTGTTTCTGTTTTTACAAAGAACAGGAAAGAAAGTTGTAGGAAAATGTCACTTTAGCTTTACTTTGGATCCAACAGATGATAATATCAATTACAACTCTTTAACTACTTCCTTTCAGGACAAAGTAGACAAGACTCATAGCATAGTAGTTTTCTTTGAACTTCATCAACCAATGTCTTCAGATGTTTTGGGGATGTTCTGATATCTCTTTTCTGGAAGGGTCATCTCAGTATTGCCATATATAAGATAAAGTAAAAAAATCCAGATAACATTGATTTAAATAAAATTAGTCTGAAGTTTTTTGTTGTTTTTGTAAGTGTCAACAAAGGAGACAAGAAACCTTAAGCTTAAAAAAGTATTTTCAAGGAAAATGATAGGTGCGGGAAACAAGCAATAACAACAAAAAACCTCATCTCTGGAGGGCATGGGTGAAGTAGGTTAAGCATCTGCCTTTGGGTCAGGTCATGATCTCAGGGTCCTGGAATGGAGCCCTGCATTGGATTCCCTGCTCGCAAGGAGCCTGCTTCTCGCTGTCCTTCTGCTCGTGCTCTCTCTTGCTATCTCTCTCTCTCTCTCTCAAATGAGTAAATAAAATCTTAAAACAAAACAAAACAAAACCTCATCTCTGTATTTAACTTCCGGTAACTAATTTGGGAGTAAACCAAATTTGGGTCTGGAAAGTTGTGTTAAAAATGTGTTACTTAGTTACTGAAGGCAAATATTTTTGAGAAAACATATGCTTGGCAACATTCAAAGTTTTACTATTGTCCTTGACCTCTTAAAATACTTAGTCCACCTATCTATTTTTATAATCATTACTTTTTATAATCATCTCTCTCTCTCCTTCTCTCTTTCTGACATAGAAAATTCTTCCATGAAATGACAATATTAACCATATCACTGCCAGACACTCCCTCTGCATCAGGATTCAGCTAATCAAAATAGTAAGCTAGTCCATGCAGCAAACTGAATAAGATCATGACTGCAAATCAGAAGCATTCAAATCCCAACTTTACCACAAATTAGTTGGACAAATCATGTAACTTCTCTGTGCCGCAGTCATCTATCAGTTAAATATAGCTGTTTTGGATGTAACATTCATTAGTTTTGATGTAATATTCAATGATGCATCAGTTGCATATAACACCCAGTGCTCATCACATCACAAGCTCTCCTTAATGTGCAACACCCAGTCACCTCATCCCCCTACCCATCTTCCTTTCTGCAACCCTCAGAGGATCTATGGTTTTAATTTAAAAGATTTAGTCAGTAGGCACCAAAATCCCAGTAATGTTTCACACAATCATATACCTTATCTTATTTGATATTCATAAAAACCCAGAGGTAAGCAAATATTAATCTGTCCACTTAAAATATGTATAAATGTATTATAATCACAATGTTTAAGGACCTTTTAACTAAGACCACTCAGTAAGTGGTAGAATAGTGGTTATTCAAAGCCAATTTTTTTGGACTTTGATTGTTCCCATACCACCATATAATTAATAGCTTCCTCATAAGGTATGTACTTCTTCCAAAAGACAGATAAATCAAATTTACCTTATTTTCATTAACTAACATGTGACCATGCTGTACATTACATTCCCATTGAGTAAGGAAAGGGTTAAGCTATAGGCAGGGAGAGCTAAGAGGCCCCTGACTCCCTAGAGTAGGCTCACACAGGGGCTTACTTGACCAGGCTCACAGAAATCCCAGATGTGGAGAAATGCTAAAGCCTGCAAAACCAACCAGAAGGGGACACAAGGAATCCACCTTGTTTGTCTCAAATGTTATAGATATTTTCATGATAGTTACAAATTGACCACAAATAGTTATCAAGTTCCCTGGTCAGTTTCCTATCAAAGACCCACAGTAAAAGCACTTAGGGGCAAACCATTCATGACTCTTCTCACTCCAGAGAGCTTTTTCCCAAATTTCCTTTCTGTTATCACACTCACTTAATATACCTCCACTTCACCCTTTTGTGTCTGCAAGAGTCATTCTTCAACTCCATGGAACAAGAACCCTGCAACCCCATGACTTAGTTTATAACTGCAAGTTTATACCTTTTAAACCCTTCACTCACTTTGCCCGCCCAAATCCCCCACCTCTGGTAACCACCAATTGTTCTCAGTATTTTTGAGCATCATTGTGTTTTTTTAGAATCCACGTGTGGGGCGCCTGGGTGGCTCAGTGGGTTGAAGCCTCTGCCTTTGGCTCAGGTCATGATCCCAGAGTCCTGGGATCGAGCCCCACGTCGGGCTCTATGCTCAGCAGAGCGCTCTCTGCTCAGCGGAGCCTGCTTCCCTCTCTCTCTGCCTGCCTCTCTGCCTACTTGTGATCTCTCTGTCAAATAAATAAATAAATAAAATCTTTAAACAAAAAAAGAATCCACGTGTAAGTGAGGTCATATGGTATTTCTCTTTCTCTAATTTGTTTAACTCAACATAATGCGCCCCAAGTCCCATCCATGTTGTAGCAAATAACAAGATTTCATTCTTTTTTTTTTATGGCTGAATAGTGTTCCATTGTGTGTATTCATATATACTGTAATTTTTATCTATTTATCCATCAATAACTAATTGTTTCTTCGATCTTGACTCTTGCAAATAATGCTTCAATGAACATGGGGATGCATATATATGTTGACTTATTGTTTTTGTTTTCTTTGAATAAATAACCAAAAAGTGGATTGGCTGGATCATATGGTAGTTCTATTATAAATATTTTGAGAAACCTCCCATACCCTTTTTCACAGGGGCTCCAATTTACATTCACATTCCCATCAACAGTTCACAAGTGTTCTCTTTTCTCCATATCCTAACCAACACTAGTTCTTTCTTTATTTTGATTGATTGATTGATTATAATAACTCTAACAGGTATGACAGGATATCTCATTGTGGTTTTGATTTGCAATTCCCTCATAATTAGTGATGTTGAGTGCATTCCTTGTACCTGTTGCTCAGGTAAAGAAGACCTATGTCTTCTTTAGAAAAATATCTGTTCAGTTCCTCTGTCCATGTTTTATTTGGATTGGGTTTTTTTTGTTTGCTATTGAGCTGCATGAGTTCCTTATATATAGTGGATATTAACACCTTATCATATATATGATTTGCAAATATTTTTTCCCATTCAGTAGGTTGCCTTTTAATTTTTTTTCTTAATTTTTATAAACATATAATATATTTTTATCCCCAGGGGTACAGGTCTGTGAATCGCCAGGTTTACACACTTCACAGCACTCACCATAGCACATACCCTCCCCAATGTCCATAACCCCGCTCCCCCTCTCCCAACCCCCCTTCCCCCAGCAACCCCCAGTTTGTTTTGTGAGATTAAGAGTCACTTATGGTTTGTCTCCCTCCCATCCCCATGTTGTTTCATTTATTCTTCTCCTATCCCCCTAACCCCCCATGTTGCATCTCCACGTCCTCATATCAGGGAGATCATATGATAGTTGTCTTTCTCCAATTGACTTATTTCACTAAGCATGATACCCTCTAGTTCCATCCACGTCGTCGCAATGGCAAGATTTCATTTCTTTTGATGGCTGTATAGTATTCCATTGTGTATATATACCACATCTTCTTTATCCATTCATCTGTTGATGGACATCTAGGTTCTTTCCATAGTTTGGCTATTGTAGACATTGTTGCCTTTTCATTTTGATTATTATTTTCTTTGCTGTGCAGAAGTTTTTAGTTTGAAGTAGTTCCATTTGTTTAATTTTGCTTTTGGATTCAGAGCCCTAAAATCATTGTCAAGACCAATCTCAAGCTTACTGCCCGTGTGTTCTTCTAGAAGATTTATGGTTTCAGGTCTTACAGTCAGGTCTAGTCCATTTTGACCTCATTTTAATGTATGGTGTAAAATAGCCATCCAGTTTCATTGTTTTGCACGTGTCTGTTTTCCCAACACCATGTACTGAAGAGACTGTCATTTCCCCATTGTATCTTCTTGGTCCCTTTGGCATAAATTAAGGGACCATATTTGTTTTGGTTCATTCTGGAGCTCTCTACTCTATTCCATTGATCTATGTTTCTCTTTTTATGCCAATACTATACTCTTTTTCATTACTATGAGTTGGTAATAGAATTTGAAATCAGGAAGCATGATGCTTCCAGATTTGTTCTTTCTCAAGATTGTTTTGGCCATTAGGGGTCTTTTGTGGTCCCATACAAATTTTAGTATACAAATAGTTCTCGTTCTATGAAAAACACCTTGGAATTTTGATAGGAAATGCATTGAATCAGTAGATTGTTTTCAATAGTATGGACAAATAAACAATATTAATTATTCTAATCTATAAACATGGAATATCTCACATTTAATTGTGTCATCTTCAATTTCTTTCATCAATGTTTTATAGTTTCCAGAGTACAGGTCTTTCACTTCTTTGTTAAAATTATTTCTAGGTTGGGGCTTCTGGGTGGCTCAGTTGGTTAAGAGTTTGACTCTTAATTTTGGTTCAGGTCATGATTTCAGGGTTGTGGGACAGAGCCTCTTGTCAGGTACTATGCCTAGCACAGAGTCTGCTTGTCTTTCTCCCTCTGCTCCGCCCACCCACTCATGCTCTCTCAAGGGAAAAAAAATTATATCTTTTAAAAAATATTCCTAGGTATTTTATTCTTTTTCATGCAATTGTAAATGAGATTGTTTTCTTAATTTCTTTTTCTGATAGTTTATTAGTGTACATAAGCACAATAAAATTTGTATATTGATTTTGTATCTTACATCTTTATTGAATTTATTGATTAGTTCTAACAGTTTTTAGTGGAGTATTTAGGGTTTTCTATATACAGTATCATGTCAACAACAAAGAGTGACAGTTTTACTTCTTTCTAATGTGTATATCTTTTCTTTATTTTTCTTGCCTAATTGCTCTTTCTGGGACTTCCAATACTATGATGAATAAAAGTGGGGATAGTTGACATCTTTGTCTTTTTCCTGATTTCTTTTTTTAAAGATTTTATTTGTTTATTTGACAGAGAGAGACACAGCAAGAGACGGAACTCAAGCAGAGGGAGTGAGAGAGGGAGAAGCAGGCCTCCTGCCAAGCAGGGGGCCCTATATGGGACTCGATCCCAGCACCCTGGGATCATAACCTGAGCTGAAGGCAGATGCTTAAGGACTGAGCCACCCAGGTGCCTCATTGTTCCTGATTTCTTGATTTGTACATGAACTATCCTTGTATCCCTGGAATGAATCCCAGTTGATCATGGTGTACATATTGTAGAAAATGTAGAAAGGTATTGCTGAAATCAGTTTGCTAATATTTTGTTGAGGACTTTTACATCTATATCCATCAGTGATATTTACCTGTAATTTTCAAATTTACATTTCCTTCCTCCCTTCATCCTCTCTTTCTTTCTTTCTCTCTCTCTTTCTTTCTTTCTTTTCATTGTCTGGTTTTGGTATCAAGGTAATGCTGGCCTTGTGTTTGGAAGTAAAATGTGTTTGGAAGTAAAATGTGTTTTCTTCTTTTCTTTCTTTCTGTTTTCTTCTGTTTTTTTTTTGTTTTTGTTTTTGTTTTTTTGCAAGAGTTTGAGAAGGATTTTTATTAATTCTTCTTTGAATGGTTTTTTTTTATTTTTTTATTTATTTATGTATTTTTTAATTCACCAGTAAAATTTGTGGTCCCAGAGTTTTGTTTGCTGGGAAGGTTTTTTTGTTGTTGTTTGTTTTTTTTTTTAAAGATTTTATTTATTTATTTGACAGAGAGATGACCTGTAGGCAAAGAGGCAGGCAGAGAGAGAGAGGGAAGCAGGCTCCCTGCTGAGCAGAGAGCCCGATGCGGGGCTTGATCCCAGGACTCTGGTCTGGGATCATGACCTGAGCCAAAGGCAGAGGCCTAACCCCGTGAGCCACCCAGGTGCCCCTGTTGGGAAGGTTTTGATTACTCACTTAATCACCTTACTAGATAACAGTCTGTTCAAATTTTATACTTCTTCATGATTTGTTCTATGTTGTCCAATTTGTTATTGTGTAATTGTTCATAGTAATCTTTTATGTTCCATTGTGTTTTTGTGGTATCAGTTATAATTTCTCTTTCATTTTTTATTTTATTTATTTGAGCCTGATCTCTCTCTCTCTTTTTTTTTTTTTTTTTTTTGGTGAGTGCAGCTTAAAGTCTAGCTATTTTGTTTATATTTTCAAAAGCCAGTTCTAAGTTTTATTGATTTTTTTCTATTGTACTTTATGGTTCTATTTCATTTATTTCTGTTTCAGTCTTTCTTTCTACTAACTTTGAACTTCATTTTTTTTTTCTTAGTTGCTTAAGGTATGAAGTTAGATTGTTTATTTGAGATTTTTCTTTTTCTTTGAGCTAAGCATTTATCACTATGAACTTCCCTCCTAAAACTGCTATTGCTGCATCAGTAAATTTTGGTATGTTTTATTTCCAATTTCATTTGTCTCAAGATATTTTTTAAATTTCTCTTTTTGACTTCTTCTTTGATCCATTGGTTACTCAGCATCAGATTTACTTCCTTGTTGATGATTTTTTAAAATATTTTATTTATTTGACACAGAGAGAGAGAGAGATCACAAGTAGAGCAGCAGGCAGAGAGAGAGGGGGAAGCAGGCTCCCTGTGGAGCAGAGAGCCCGATGTGGGGCTTGATCCCAGGACCCTGAGATCATGACCTGAGCCGAAGGCAGCGGCTTAACCCACTGAGCCACCCAGGCGCCCCTTGTTGATGATTTTTTATGTTTAGTTAGAAAGTTCAGACCTTTTCTAAAACCAGAATCTTATTCCATGTGCCTACTCAAGGTCTCAATTTTTACTGAAATTCAACATGTGTAAACTGAAACAATGATCTCTCTACCACCACCATCACCATTACCATATAAGCAAACACAACTGAAGGGAAGTGTTCCATTATTTAAATGCTTCCTATTCAGTTTTGCAAACAAGCAAAGTAAGTGTTATCCTTAACACACCCCTCTTAATTTCCATATCCTATCCATCACCAAATTCTTACATTTACCTGCTATATTTATATGAATAAATTCATGTATAATCAGTTCTACTTCCAATACACTACCCAAAGCTACTACTATATCTGTCTGGAATAGACAAGATAGCCTCTTAACCTTAACCTTTTTTTCACTCATCCCCCTTTCCCTAAACCATTTGCTCTCCATACAGCAACTAGAGTCATAGTTTTATACTGAAAATCCAATCATGTCACTCGTCAAAACATTCTATGACATTTCACTGCATTTAGGAATAAGAGTTAACCCTCAACTCTATGGTCAACTAATCTTCAACAAAACAGGAAAGAATGTCCAGTGGAAAAAAGACAGTCTCTTCAACAAATGGTGTTGGGAAAATTGGACAGCCACATGCAGAAGAATGAAACTGGACCATTTCCTTACACCACACACGAAAATAGATGAGAAATGGATGAAGGACCTCAATGTGAGAATGGAATCCTTCAAAATCCTTGAGGAGAACACAGGCAGCAACCTCTTTGACCTCAACCACAGCAACTTCTTCCTAGGAACATCGCCAAAGGCAAGGGAAGCAAGGGCAAAAATGAATTATTGGGACTTCATCAAGATCAAAAGCTTTTGCACAGCAAAGGAAACAGTTAACAAAACCAAAAGACAACTGACAGAATGGGAGAAGATATTTGCAAACGACATATCAGATAAAGGGCTAGTATCCAAGATCTATAAAGAACTGATCAAACTCAACACCCAAAGAACAAATCATCCAATCAAGAAATGGGCACAGGGGGGCGCCTGGGTGGCTCAGTGGGTTAAAGCCTCTGCCTTCAGCTCAGGTCATGATCTCCATTTTACAGAAAATAGAATGGAGGTTCAGTAAGTTAACTCACTTATTTAATGTCATTTTGCTAATTAGTAGTGAGTTTGGATGTGTCTCACTGCACATAGCATACTGTCTCAGAAATCTAAAGACAATGAAATTTCTATTTTTGTCTTTCCCTCACCTATGAACAAATATATGAAAATAAAGCTTTACTCAGTGTTTGTATACACATTTTTTATTTTATTGGTGCATCGCTGATGGAAAATATGTTATATATACTACATGATAGGTAATTAAAATAATAAGGATACTCTTACATCTTTTGAGAAATCAAGTTTTGAAAGCATTTACATGTAAATTTGTAAATTTTCTAAGTTATGTGACCATAAACTTACATTTCACTAATAATTTGAAACAAATAATACAAAGTGGATCAGTTTATCCAGCCAAATAAGATAATGTGTTGATCATGGAGATCAGTGCAGGGTATCTCTTTCTAGTCTCACTATCTCTGATTAAACAAAAAGCATTTTGTCGCCGTAAGAATGATTTATGGCTCTTACTTCTAGTACCTTATCCCATTTGTAAGTGTGTTGTCTACTTGGTGTAAGGTTAAATGACCAGTGACTCTGCATTACAAAACTCCAAACTGTCTGCAGGTGAAAATGGGGCCACATTATTTAAGCACTTAATGGTTGACTTTGTGCTATCTGTACATCCTTGTTGGGGGGGATAGGATTTTAGAATTTACTATAATAAATAAAGAATCAGATGTTAGCTTATAGGGGAAAAATCAATATTGAAGATAATCCCAGAAAGACATTTGTAACAACCAGCTGTTCATCTGCTGTATAAAATTGTAACTCTCACTGGTTTTATTCCATTGCATATTCTATAACAAAATGTGCTAAGAAAATTTTCAAGAGTTCTGATACTCTTAACAGATGTGGCCTCTGAACAAATTGCTGGGTATCCTATGCTTGTCTTCTATGTCTTCTCTGTGAAATAAAACATCTTCCTCCTGTAAGGTTCCGGTAACCTTGTACTGTCTCCTAGTATTCTTCCAAATCTGTTCTACGTAAATGACATTCTGAGCTTCTCCTTTGACTCTCCTCATTATAAAATTCTCTGTGAATCTTTTATATTCCAAATGAGTATGCTATTCTATAAAGAAAGATTGATATATCAATTAAAAATGTACTCTGCGGAATGATGTATTTGATAAAGGGTTAATATCCAAAATATATAAAACTTATACACCTCAACACCAAAACAGAAACAAAACCCCAAAACCCCAAGCAATCTGATTTAAAAATGGGCAGGGCACCTGGGTGGTTCAGTTGGTTAAATGCCTTTGGCTCAGGTCATGATCCCAGGGTCCTGGGATAGAGTCCTGCATCAGGCTCTCTGCTTGGCGGGAAACTGCTTGTCCCCCTGTTCCTCCCCCTGCTTTCTTTCTCTCTCATGTCATACAAATAAATAAAAATCTTTTAAAAATTAAAAAAATAAAATGGACACAAGACCCAAATAGACTTTTTTCCAAAGAAAACATACAGATGACTAATAGACACATGAAAAAATGCTTTACGTCCCTAATCACCAGGGAAATGCAAATTAAAACCACAATGAGATATCACCTTATAGCTGTTAGAATGGCTAAGTCAAAAAGACAAGAAATGAGTGTTGCCAAGGATGTGGAGAAAAAGGAACCCTTGTGTACTGTTGGTGGAAATGTGAATGATACAGTCACTGTGGAAAACAGTATGGTGGTTCTTCAAAAAGTTAAAAATAAAAATACTATATGACCCAATAATTCCATTACTCAGTATTTATCCAAGGAAAACAAAAGCACTAATTTAAAAACATACATGCATCCTTATGTTTATTGCAACATTATTTATGGTACTGTACATCAACAGACAAATGGATAAGGAAGATGTGAAATATGTATATATATATGTCATTCAGTCATAAAAAAAGAAAGAAATCTTGCATTTGCAACAACATGGATGGACATAGATGGTATTATGCTAAGTGAAATTAGTAAGACTGAGAAATATAAATACCATATGATGTCACACATATGGAATCTAAAAACCAAAACACATAAATAAAAAGCAGAATTGACCTGTAAATACAGATAATAAGCTGATGGCTACCAGAGGGAGGGGGAGTGGAGACAGGCAGAATGAGCAAAGGAGAAGGGAAATGTGGGTTTTTAGTTATGGAATGAATATGTCATGGTAATAAAAGACAAAACATCAGGAATATAGTCAATGATATTTAAATAGTGTACAGTGACAGATGGTGAGCATAGCATAATCTATAGAGAATCTGTATCATTATGCTGTACACTAGAATTCGTAACATTGTTTGTCAACTATACTCAAATATAATGAAATTTTTAAAATGTACTCAGCTATAAAGAAAATCTTAATATAAAAGTTTAAAGAGGTTAGTTTGGGATCAGCAACCTAAGGTTATTACTATGATGACATTGATTCCAACTTCCTAATTACCATTCTCAGCAATATAGCCTTTTACTCTCATGCTGGTTGCCTCATGATTATGAGATAACTACACTATCTCTGTATCTCACAGTTGAGAACCTGGCACCAAAAAAAGGGAGTGTGAAGGGGCAAAATGGTGCAAGACTTTCTCTTGGCTAGATTTCACCTTTCAAATCAGGAAGGTATGCCCTTTCCAGAGACTTCCTCATACATTTCATTGATCAAAGTTATGTCTCATGGGTACTCCTAATTATCTAATGCAGCTACAGGGAAACTGGAAAATGAGAGTTGTTTTTATCTGGCGCATTACCACCATGAGCAAGATAAGGTTTCTGTTAGTAAGGAAAAAGGAAGAGGTATCACAGGTATGATAAGCAAGAAAAAACAACATCTACCTAATAGGTATTTTGACACTACATGAAAAAGAAGAGTGGAGGGAAAGAGGGAAGGAAGCAATGAAGTAAAAAAATTGAAGAAGAAGAAGAAGAAGAAGAAGAAGAAGAAGAAGAAGAAGAAGAAGAAGAAAGGAAAGACATCAGTGAAAAGAACATAGAAGAGATATTTTGGAGAATAAGAGGCTTTTTCTGAGACCATTCAATATCCATATAGATAGAAGCCCACATCATAATATAATAAGAGATACCCATTACTGAATGCCTACTTTATGCTATGCATTAAAGGTATTTTATTTTCACAATAACTCTAGAAGAGTGCAGGCTAATTGTGATACCATATAAGAAGTACTAAAAATAAGCCACATTTGCAATGGAAACACAGAAGACAAATGTATATAATTTAGATCTGAGCCTTGTAAAAGTTGAGATTGTATCTCTCTTCAAGATTCTTATATTGGTAGTATAAAAGAATGTGGTATGGTAGAAAGGACAGATGACAAATCTAGGTTTTATTGTAATCCAGTAAAAAAAAAGTATGTTTGAATTTATACTAGGCCTATATGCTATTGTTGCTTTTGAAACTTTGCATCATGTCTACCCACTGCAGACAAATGTGGCCTGATTTTTCCAACACTGTCTTGGAAGTACACTATCATCATTTGTCTTGACGGAATTGCTCGTTTTGGGGTATCTGTCAATAACAATCCCACAAGAACCAAATTTCTTTCTCAATTTTTTAAAACATTTATTTTACTTGGATTTTTGTTTACGTGGCCAGTTTGTGGAGTTTTTTGGTTTGCTTGCTTGTTTGTTTTTTTTTTGTTGTTGTTTGCATTTTACCCAATTCAGGTAAGTTCCATTACTTGATCTGAATTGCAACCACTGCTATTCGTTACCATTCACAAGAAAATATTGTTTTTGCAAAGACTGCAAGGGAATGTTTCGTGTGCCTTTCTGAAAAACAATGCAGATTGAAAAGCTTCCTAATGCATTTGAAAATGTTTGCTTTTTATTTTTTTAAATTTAAAAAATATATTATTTAAATTTTTAAAATTCTATTTAATTAACATATAGTGTATTATTAGTTTCAGAGGTAGAATTTAGTGATTCATTTGGAAATAATACCTAGTGCTCATTACATAAAGTGCCTTCCTTACTGCCTATCGCCCAATTATACCTTCCCTCCCAACTCCGCTCCAGCAACCCTCAGTTTGTTTCCTAGAATTCAGTGTCTCTTATGGTTTGCCTCACTCTCAATTTTCATCTCATTTTATTTTTCCCTCCTTTCCCTTATGTGCATCTGTTTTGTTTTGTAAATTCCACATACAAGTGAAATCATATGGTATTTGTCTTTTTATTTTTTTATGTTTTTTAAGATTTTATTTATTCATTTGACAGAGAAAGTACAAGCAGGGGAAGCATCAGGCTTCCTGCTGAGCAAGGAGCCCGGTGCACAACTCCAACCCAGGACCCCAGGATCATGACTGGAGCTAAAGGCAACTGCTTAATCCACTGAGCCAACCCGGTGCCCGGTATTTATCTTTTAAAAGAGCACCAAGTGGGGGCGCCTGAGTGGCACAGTTGGTTAAGTGTGGAACTCTTAGTTTCAGCTCAGTTCATGTCATGGGTCCAGAGATCAAGCCCCATGTCAGGCTCCATGCTCGGGGTGGCGCGGGTTGGGGGGTGGGTGGGAGGAGGGGAGTCTGCTTGAAGATTCAGTCCTCTTCCCCTCCTTCCTTTCTCTCTCTCTCAAATAAATAAATAAATAAATAAATAACTCTTTTTAAAAAAGAGTACCAGGTGTTTAGTGCTACTTACAAGACTACCATTATGAAAAATATGAAGGAAAGAACTGAGTATTTGGACACTCTCTTAATATGGTCTTAACAAAAGAGAGATTTCTCAAGGACTCAGATATACTTATTCAGTGTTGGCTAATTAGTCTTTATCAAAAAGAAGTAGCCTTTCACCAACAGCTAACAAAATATAAACTTACCCACCTTCAATACTGAAAAAGATATGGAAGTCTGGTACTGTAGACAGAACAGTCAGAATTAAGGTGATTCATACTCATATAGCTATTACAAGTGTGCTTTCCTCTCTACATCAGACATTTAAATATCTCAGTTTTTTGGTCTATTTTTGTTGTATTTGGCTTTTTTAAAAAATTAGTTTGTAATTCAGGTAATCAGATATTGTCTCAACAGTGGAAGATATCATAGCTGCTAGTGTTATTTTGACTTTTCAACAGTGGAAATTTCCTTGAGTGCTTTTAGGCCAGAAATAAATACACTGTAGATAGACACATATCCAGTTCACTTTTATTTTCTAGATCAATCTGGTATCAATAGTTGATGAAATTGTTGTAAGCCATCATTTCCTTGGGATTTAATTAAGACTATAAATTCCTAAAACCATGAATCTCATCATCTGTACATTCTAATCTACATGTACTGTGAATTATGAACCTTATCCTCTCAACTGGCTAAGCAACATGTGCATTTGGTGTGATTGCACTGGGGAAAAGAGGCTCTTCATCTCTCCCTGATTCAAGCTCTAGCTCTAATTCTAATCAGCTCCTGAAATGACTTACTCATCCTGCATGCGTAGCTACACATCGTCACTGACCCAGAGACTTATGAAGAAGTCTCTAAGGAGGGGGCACCTGGGTGGCTCAGTGGGTTAAAGCCTCTGCCTTCGGCTCAGGTCATGATCCCAGCGTCCTGGGATCCAGCCCAGCATCACGCTCTCTGCTCCGCGGGGAGCCTCCTTCCCCCCTCTCTCTCTGCCTGCCTCTCTGCCTACTTGTGATCTCTATCTGTCAAATAAATAAAAATCTTTAAAAAAAAGTCTCGAAGGACTTACAAAAGTAAGGCATGAAGCTGACTATTGAGTCTGATCTGATTTCCAGAGAGATTTTAAGGAAGTACACACCCCATTCATCACAGAAACTCTATGTAGGTTTACAACAGCCCATATCCTATCGGCTTAAAGCATCAGGCAAAACAGAATTAATCAGGATTGAGTATCAACAATGCTGCTTCTAAACTGCTTACTCCACTTCCAGGAATTGGTTTCAATTTCAGTTTAAACAACATGATTCCCTTCATTCTCAAATACATTGCAATCTTACTCCATATATCCAAACGAATGGAAGTTATATCACACCAGCCACTTTCAAAAGGACTACCTTATTTTTCAATAGGCAATGTGTATGCAATATGAATTTCTATAATCACAAACTCTTTTATGGTCTTACAATAACTGATCTTTTTTTTAAAAAAGATTTTTATTTATTTATTTGACAGAGAGAGATCACAAGTAGTCAGAGAGGCAGGCAGAGAGAGAGAGAGAGGGAAGCAGACTCCCTGCCAAGCAGAGAGCCCGATGTGGGGGCTTGATCCCAGGACTCTGGTTTCATGACCCAAGCCGAAGGCAGAGGCTTTTATCCACTGAGCCACCCAGGCGCCCCCATAACTGATCTTTTTTAACAATATTTTTTTTTAATTACAAAAATAAATGTATATCAAATGCAGAAAATCGTTAAAACAGTAAAGAGTACAAGGACCAAAACATTATATGTAATACTGCCACCCAGAGATAATCATTGTTAACATGTTTGTATATATATGTATATACTTGTACAGATTTAGTTACATTTATAACTACATTTCTGTATATATTCTAAAGCGGTATCATACTGTACATATTTCTGATCCTCAAATTTTTAACTTAGTACTGGATTGTTTTTTCCCATGCCAACAGATATTCTCCAAAAATATGATTTTTAAAGGCAGTATACACATTACCTCTATATAGAGTTACTATAATTTACTTAAAACAATTTTCCATAGCTGGACATTTTGATTATTTCTAACTGTTCACTATTATAAATAATAGTATAATGAAAATCCTTATGTATTAATTTTTGTATACATATCTGATCATTTCCTTAGTATAAATACCCAGGAAAGGAATTGCTAGAGGAAAGATCATGCATATTATAAGACTTTTTATGCTTTTTGTCAAGCTAGACCTGGCCAAATACATGTTTGCATTATATGTTGCAGTGGAAAGAGTATACATCAGTTTTTGTTTTTGTTTTTGTTTTTGTATGAAGAAAGAGCTATACATATATTCAAAGATTTATATAGGTTATTATTTTTGCACATGATATAATGCCTGTATGTAAGTACATTTATTTCTTTCTGGCCAATATTGTAGGCCAAATCAATGTTGCATATATTTATTTTTCAGTTAAATTCAGGACACTACCCAGAAGCTTCCAGGTGAACACAGATATCACCAGGGAGTGGGGAAAAGCAGAGCACCAGCAGAACTGAGCATTTTCAGAATATGTGTACCCTGGACAAACAATAGAAGTGAAAGTGTAATGGGGTCAAAATGGCAAGGGTTTTTCAACAAGTCTATATCAAGTGTTTGCTTTATACAAGTTATTATGCTAACTACCCTGTATTTGCATGTGCATAGGTTTGGGGAGATTGAGGCAAAGTCATATATACAAAAACAAAATCAGAAGCTCTGCTTTCAAGGACTGCCAGGAAAAGGTTATTGGGCAATGAGATAATTGGTAGAAAGGCTATATGGGGGATGTAGCAAGGCCATCTTACCAAGTAGAAGCAAATCCAGATGAATAGATTAAAACTAAAAATTGGTTTGTGGGGCGCCTGGGTGGCTCAGTGGGTTAAAGCCTCTGCCTTTGGCTCAGGTCATGATCTCAGGGTCCTGGGATCAAGCCCCGCATTGGGCTCTCTGCTTAGCAGGGAGCTTGCTTCCTCCTCTCCCTCTGCCTGCTTCTCTGTGATCTCCGTCTGTCAAATACATAAATAAAATCTTTAAAAATAAACAAATAAAACTAAAAATTGGTTTGTGATGATTACAAACAAAAGTTTGTTCTTATAACTCTATTTTAATCTCATTACTGTTATTTTAACATGAAAAAGATTCCCTAAAATTATGCTGTAATGCAAAAGAAACACAGAATATCTATTCACACAGAATATAGATAAATAGCACATTTTCAAATCAGTCCTGATGGTAATGTTCCATTGTGAAACATTATTGTAGCAGGAGGAATAGGTTATCATAAAAGGCAGACAGCTTTAGAATTGAGATGGAGGTAAAGAGAGGTCCCTTGAATTCCCAGAAAGCATTTGTGCTTTGATTTATTAAACCTTATATTGATTGTTTGACTACCAATGCTATCATTGGTACCATGCTAGGTTCTGTGGAGACAAAGACAAAGCAAAGTGTCTTCCTTTATCTAATAAAGAAAAGCAGCAGGAAATAATAGATAATTTAATAGTGAAGACTGAATATATGTATTAGGTTTTGGGGCTGTAAGAAACAGAAAATGACTATGCCTTAATTAGGGATAGAAGGGTAGTTCATACACTCACAGTCTAATGGGCCCAGAGAAACCAAGTTGAAGGTTTCACAGGTTGCACTGATGAGAGATCATGGACTCTGGGAACTACACCTACAACTTACACCACCACTGACTCCAGTAATTGGGCATGGTTGCTTCTACTGCCATCACCCATCACCAAAATTACTTCTGAAAGACCCGTGTCCTCACATTTCTAGCTTCCATTCAAAGTAGGTGATTTTGACAGGCAGAGTCTTAATATTCTTGTGTTTTACTTGCAAGGGAAGTTGGTGAAGGGAATATCTGGTTTCAGTTTCAGTAGTGGGAGGTGGGATATGCCTCATAAAGTGAAGAATTGCCAAAATATAAGCAGATGTTCAAGATACAGGGCAACTACAAAGAATTACAAGTATCCATTATGGTTAGAAACTGTGTTAGGTAATTTATATATCTTTTCTTTCTTTTTTTTTTTTTTAATCTGCAGGGAACAGCTATGTTAGGTGGATGCATCAAGTCTAATTAGGCAAAGTGAGAATCAGGAAAACCTGCCAAATTAGCTCCCATTTCATTGGCCAGAACTACTCATGTAATCGTGTCTAAAATAGAAGGGGTGGCGAAGCATAATCCTCCATATACCCATAAGTATAAAGAGAACCAGCTTTAAGGGGAATATTAATAATGTGTAAAATGTAGGCACTATTTTTATTAGTACCTTCAATTTTGAGGAAATGTAAATACAGAGTTTAAGTCAGATAGTAGTAAATGACAAAACTGGAATTTGAACATGTCCTAAAATAATATTTTTTAATAACAGTGATATCTAATGTGCATTGCGAATCACTAAGTATTATTTTAATTTTAACAACTCTTTGTGACAGGTTTAATCAGTGTCTCAATTAAATAGATAAGGAAACAAGGGCTGTGAGAAGTTTGATAATTTGTTCAGGTTTACCCATTTAGTACAGAATGAATCAAGCCTGAAAGCAGTAGTGTAATTTCAAAGCTCATGTTTTAACTATCCTACTACACTGCCTCCATATACTCTACTTTCCTTTTTTTTTAAAGATTTTATTTATTTATTTGAGAGAGAGAGAGAGAACATGAACAGGGTGAAGGGCAGAGGGGGAAGTAGACCCCCACCCACGCTGAGTAAGGAGCCTGGTTGCAAGGTTGTATCTGGGACTCCGGGATCATGACCTGAGGTGAAGGCACACACTTAATGGATTGAGCCACCCAGACGCCACCATACTCTGCTTTCCAAGGCAGTATAAATAATGTATAGTTACCAGCTTATTTGAATGAGTGTAATCGACTACTCAAAGTGGGTGTTTCATCATACATCTTTAGAGCAGCAAGGGATTTTAGAGATTGTCTACTCCAATCATGCGTTTTTAGTTTAGTTTTTTTTTTTTACTTTTTCTTTTTTAAATTTTTTCTTGACGTATAATTAATACACAGTGTTATATTAGCTCTAGGTGTACTATATAATTCTACATGTTACTGAGTGCTCATCCTGATAAGTGTATTCTGTGGAGTTAATTTTAAAAAATATGATTTGAACCTCCTGGCATGAGTCGAAGGCATTTGCTGAAACGTCCGCATCAGCTTTGCCTCAACTTGTTGCATGTTTGGTATTTGAGACAAAGCTCTCATGACCTTTATGAGGCTCTAGGGGGCAGGGATATTTATAATTGATCTTTTTCCTATATGTACTTTCTGAGTAACTGCACATATCCTGCACATATGGATGATTTAGTAGTTAATGTTTAAAAAGTAATAGCTCTCCTTTGTTCTGCTCCTTCCTTGCTTTGAATTGGTCAATGCAAGCTCCAGATAATTTCTCAATAAAAACCATGTCTAGACCCAAGCAGTCACTGTTCTCCAGAGACAGTCCTGCACGTCCACTCAGCATTGAGTCTGAGGGTATTATTTTCAGTGCACAGTGACAGTATTCTCAATCCCTTTTATCTAAGGTCATCCATTCCCCTCCCCCCCCCACCTTCCCTTTGGCAATCACCAGTTTGTTCTCTGTATTTAAAAGTATATGGTGGGGGGGGGGGGGCGCCTGGGTGGCTCAGTGGGTTAGGGCCTCTGCCTTCAGCTCGGGTCGTGGTCCCGGGGTCCTGGGATCGGGCCCCGCATCGGGCTCTCTGCTTGGCGGGGAGCCTGCTTCCTCCTCTCTCTCTGCCTGCCTCTCTGCCTGGTTGTGATTTCTCTCTGTCAAAGAAATAAAAAAAAAAAAAGTATATGGTGGGGGAGGAGTCAAGATGGTGGAGAAGTAGCAGGTTGAGATGACATCAGGTAGCAGGACATCAGCTAGATAGCTTATCAAACCATTATGAACACCTACAAATCCAACAGGAGATCAAAGAGAAGAAGATCAGCAATTCTAGAAACAGAAAATCAACCACTTTCTAAAGGTAGAACCGGCAGAGAATTGAATCCAAAGCGACGGGAAGATAGACCGTGAGGGGAGGAGCTGGCTCCCTGCAAGTGGCAGAGCAAGGGAGCACAAAATCAGAACTTTTAAAAGTCTGCTCCACTGAGGGATATCGCTCCAGAGGCTAAACAGGGGTGAAGCCCACCCAGGGACAGCGTGGTCTCAGGTCCTGCGGGGTCACAGAAAGATCGGGGTGTCTGAGTGTCACAAAGCTCACAGGTATTAGAGCAGGAAGCCAGCTACAGAGATGGAGCTGAGGAGTGAGCTCTCAACTCGGGGTTACCTTATTGTGATCCATGGCACAGATCACTGCTCTGTGAGCAGGGACCCCACAAGACCTGGGGAGACACCCCTGGAAGAACTCAGGGATCTGTGGGGTTTGGAGATTCCAGGCAGGGCTGTGTGTCAGAGACAGAGACACTTGGTCACAGGCTGGGTGAGCTCAGAGCGTGCCCGGAGGCCAGGGAGACGGGAGTGATTGAGCACTTTTCTCTGAGGGCACACTGAGGAGTGGGGCCCCTGGCTCTCGGCTCCTCTGGACTGGAGATTGGGAGGCCGCCATTTTCATTCCTGTCCTCCAGAACTCTACAGAAAGCGTTCAGGGAAAAAACTCCCAAAAGCGAACCCGAGCAGATTACTTAGCCCGGCCCCTGGTAAGGGTGGTACAATTCTGCCTCGAGCAAAGACTCTTGAGAATCACTATAACGGGCCCCTCTCCCAGAAGATCAACAAGAAATCCAGACAAGACCAAGTTCACTTACCAAGGAGAACAGTGGAATTCCAGAGGACCAGAAAGCAAAGCCTGGAATTCATGACTTTCTCCCCATGATTCTTTAGTCTCAGATGGATTTAATTCAGAACATTCTATCCTAAAACAGCAGACTACGAACTCTTTTCAAGTGCACACAAAACATTCAGAATAGATTACAACTTGGGCCACAAAACAAGTCATGACAAATTCAAAATGACAAAGTCATTCCATGCACCTTTTCTAACCACAGCGTTATGAAAGTAGAAATCAACACAACAAAAAAATCTGAAAAGAGAAAAATTAAATGGAGGTTAAATAACATGCTACTAACTAATGAATGGGTCAACCAGGAAATAAAAAAAAATAAAAAATTACTTGGAAAAAAAACCCGAAAATGAAAATACAATGACCATAATTTTTAGGAGGCAGCAAAAGCTGTTTTATGTGGAAAGTTTATAGTAATACAGGCCTACCAGAAAGAAGTAAGAAAAATCTCAAATAAGCAACCTAACCTTACCAGTAAAAGAGCTAGAAAAAGAACAATAAGCAGAATCCAAAGCTAGCAGAAAGAAGGAAGTGATAAAGATTAGAGCAGAACCGAAAGATACAGAAAATTATAAAAAAAAAATCTATGGAACAGATTGATGAAAAAAGAAGGTGGTTCATTGAAAAAATTATTAAAATTGATAAACCACTAGACAGACTCATCAAAAAAAGAGTGGACTCAAATAAAATCACAAATGAAAGAGGACAAATAACAACCAACACCACAGAAATACTAACAACTGTAAGAGAATATTATGAAAAACTATATTCCAAGAAATTTGACAACCTGGAAGAAATGGATAAATTCATAGAAACATATGTTCTACTAAACCTGAAGCATGAAGAAATAGAAAGTTTGAGCAGACTGATTATCAGCAATGAACTATAACGAGTAATCAAAAAATTCCCAACAAACACAAGTCCAGGACCGGACAGCTTCACAGAGAATTCCACCTAACACTTAAAAGAGTCAATACATACTTCCCAAATACATACATACTTCCCTAAGTATTACAAAGAATATAAGAGAAAGGAAAAGTCCCAAATTCATTTTACGAGGCCAGCATTACTCTGATACCAAAGCCAGATAAAGACACGGCAAAAAAAGAAACTATATGCCAATATCACTGATGAACATAGATACAAAATTCCTCAACAAAATACTACCAAACCAAATCCAACAATACATTGAAAAAATCATTCACCACAATCAAGTAGGATTTATTCCTGGGATTCAAGGATGGTACAATATTCACAAATCACACAATATAAGATATTACATCAATAAGAAAAAGGGCAAAAACCATATGATCATTTCAATATATGCAGAAAAATCACATCACAAAGTACATCATCCATTCATGATAAAAAAAACCCTCAGCAAAACAGGCCTACAGGGAATATACCTCAACATAATAAAGCCCTTATATGAAAAACCCACAGTGAGCATCATACTCAATGGTGAAAAATGGAGAGATTTTCCCCTAAGGTTAGGAACATGAGAGAGATGTTCAATATCACCACTTATACTCAAAATAGTACTGGAAGTTCTAGCCACAGAAATCAGACAAAAGATATAAATAAAAGACATGCAAATTAGTAAGTAGGAAATAAAATGTTTATTTTTTGTAGATGCCATGATACTATATATATAGAAAAACCTGAAGATTCCATGAAAAACTTACTAGAACTGATAAATAAATTCAGTGAAGTCACAGGATATGAAATAAATGTAAACATCCAGTAACACAATTACTGGATTATAGGGTAGTTCTACTTTTTAACTTTTGATGCACCTCCATACTATCTTCCACAATGGCTGTACCAGATTGCATTCCCACCAACAGTACACAAGGACTCTTTTTTCACAAATGGCCTTTATTATGTTGAGACATGTTCCCTGTAAACCTACTTTGTTGAGGATTTTTATCATGAATGGATGTTGTACTTTGCCAAATACTTTTTCTGGATCTGCTGAAATGATCATATAGTTTTTATCCTTTCTCTTGGTAAGGTAATAGATCATGTTGATTGACTTGTGATGTCTGAAACAAATCTACTTGATCATGATAAATTATTTTTTAATATATTGTTGGATTCAGTTTTCAAATACTTTGTTGAGGATTTGTGCATCTATGTTCATCAGCTATATCTGCCTATAGGTTTTTTTTTTATTAGTGTCTTTACCTTGTTTTTATATTGGGGGTAATGCTGGCTTTGTAGAATGAATTTGGAAGAATTACTTCCTTTTCTGTCTTTTGGAATAGTTTGAGAACAACAGGTATTAACTCTTTAATTGTTTAATAGAATTCATCTGTGAAGCCATCTGGTCCTGGACTTTTTCTGTTGTTGTTGTTGAGAGTTTTTTGACTACTGATTCTATTTTATTGGTCTGTTTGAATTTTCTATTTCTTCCTAATTGAGTTTTAGGATTTTTTGTTTCTAGAAATTTATCCATTTCATCTAGGTTGTCCAATTTGTTGGAATATAACAATAGAAAAATATAACCAGTTTTATTTGTTGGTTGTGGTGGGTGCTAAGGTAAATGATCATTTAAAGTACCTTCTTTGTTGACATCATTTGGCCTTAAAATGACACAAAAAAACATAGAATGTTACACATAAGGAATAATCTAATCCAAACCCCTTATTTTACAGATGAAACACAGACTGGCACAGAGAGGTTAAATGATTTACCTAAGGTTTCTTAGAAACTTACAAGTTAAGTTTGGAGTTTGAACTCAAAATTCCCTAAATACAGCCGTGTGTTCTTTATATTGCCTCCCTACCCATAGCTTAATTTGAAAATGGAGATAGAATACAGGAAAACAATTACATGACTCATAAAACAATATCTCAACAAATTTTTATGATTCCTAGCCTTAGGGTAGATTAGCAATGTTGTTTTGTGTTATAAAATATATTTAATGAAAGATAATCAAACATTATGGTTAAAAATCAAAACAAATTTTATCCTGAAATTAATAGCATTAACATATTTACTTGACTATGGTTATCAAGTTGAAGTTTAGAAAATAAAATGCACTGTACTTCAACTGTGCCTCTTCTGGTAATAACTTCATGTAAAGCCAGTTATTCCAACTGGTACTGATTGATCCCAGTGATTATTTGTAGAGCAGCTGGGAAGAAAGGCATGATCCAATGTGACTGTTCATATATAAACACTTATTTTATAAATGTGACTTATTTTTCATTGGTATTATTCCTTGATCCCTCTATTCCTACAAGGTGATGCAGAAACAGAAATTAAAATAAAATTAATTCAGTTGATAAACGGACTAAGAGAGCTACACTGATTCTCATTCAGATTAATTAAACTTGGGTAAATGGTTTTCCTTAAAATGCAATTCCCTGATTTCAAAGTTGCTCATAAATGAGGAAGGGTCTAAGAGGGAGCAGAGATATCAGTGATGTTAGTGGATCTCATTAACATTCCAATCACACAGGACTGCTGTGACTCCCTTTCAATTTCTTTTTCATTAAATCATCTACTTTGTGTTATTACAGCACAGTGAACTCTTCAGTTTGTATAACATTTTTAAACAGTGATTTAAATTGTGGGCAAAGTAATAAATATAAGAATATAGTATCCTTTCACATGTATTGCTCAGGAGCTTGCAGTTCTCTTCTCTTAAATCCCTATCTCTTTGATCATCCATAGCAAATAATAAAATTTTAGAATTCTAAAAAGGGGCACAGGACATTGTATGTAACTGGCATAACTGAGGCCAAAATTTGGATTTGACTCAGCAGCAAAATGAGGCATAGGGGTAATAGAATACTTTTAACTGAGAGAGAGAGAGAGGATTAACAACACAATTTCAGGCATAGGGACTTTTCTTTAGGTTTTCACCAGGCTGTCCTTACCATCCAAATAAAGAAACAAAATGAAGTATTTATAGTTCCAGTCCAAAATAGGCCTGGGATGCTTGAAAACATATGTCAGAGTCCTGTCCTTCATGTCAGCTGTGCCCTGGCATGAAATAAGGTATGATAATTATAAGGATATTGTACCAATAGTACAGTCAAGATTAAACAGGTGATGTGAGTTCTCAGCCACTATGCTCATTTTCAGCCTTTCTGTGCCTTCCTCTCTTACATCCTTTTTCTCAAAAGAAAATTGAAATGGCATTGTAGTTTGAGGCTGTCCAATTGTAACTCTGTAGCCAGTTAAACTGTCAGGCTCTCAAGGAAGGCCAATGTTTTTCTGCCAATTACTGATACTGAAAATTTTGAATTATTATAAAAACCATAGACCACGTGATCAATATAAAAACTAGGCCTGTGATGAACAATCTACTCTTCCCTGTGTATTTATATCTTTTCCCTAATGAGGCTCATTAGAGGCTTGTACATGAAAGGGACAGCTCAGTGTTGAGCACTCCTTTCTAAATGTCCCTGTTTAGTTGCCTCTTTGTAAAAAGGCAGAAAAAATATTAGAAGTCATTCTGTCTTGTTTGTTTTATGATATGAAAGACAAAGTTTTCCTTTTTCTCTTTCTAATGTTGTTAAACAAGAATGGACAACTAATTTAAAAAAATAAAATCTTATCTTTTATGTGTGTAGTATTCCTTATGATTCACCTTACATTTACTATACAAAACATTTTCAAATTAATTTGATCTTCTAAGCAGCTCTTTGAAGTGCTTTTAGCCCAATTTTGCAGATGAAGCAATTGAGGCTCAGAAATATTAAACAACTTGAGAAAGGCAATTGAGCAATAAAGCAGGAATAAAACTGTTGGGTTTCTAAAAGTAAAGACAGAAACTCAGGCCAGTGAAATACTTTAGATGATATGAGGGTTGAGAAGATTCATTTGTCAGTTCCAAAAGCAGGTAGATATAAGGCTCTTAATGTTTTTTTCCAGGCTAATGGAGGAATTTTCAATGTAATATAATTCAACAGAACCAAATCTTCATTTACTACTACCAAGAAAAATAATAATGCAATGAAGTATTTTAAATCTGTCTGTCCAGAATCAGTGCACCATGTCAAAGCCTTTTTAAGTGTCTTATTTAAACAGACAAATCACTATTTTGTATAGTCAAGAAGCAGATAAACTCATATTCTTGGTTCGGAATCACTTGGCCTTTAGAATAGGAAAAAAGTACTATTACTGAAATTCTATAAGGGATCTGCTGTCCCCATGCATACACACTTAAAGATTCTGAAGGTATAGATATCAAGGCATTTCCTTAGTGAACTAAGAATATTGAGAATACAGCCAGTTTTCCAGTATGTTTAACTACTTTTGCTATGGTGATTATACTACTTTCTCATGACACTGAGCCACTAAGAAACTTGGAAACTTTCTTTACAAAGAGATGAGGAGTATTTTTTGCAGGATCTTGATTAGCAAAGTACAATAAGTGTTCAGCAAACCTATATGTATCACCTTTCAGATATTTTTGGGCTTTGTTTTTTTGACATTAGCCTCTCGAGGACATCTATTTGATTTGTCTGATAGTAGAACATATTTGCTCAGTAAAGAAGCCAGAGCAAATATCAAGCTTTTCTTTGGAAGGAATTGTGCTGAGATTTGAAAGAGCACAAATTGATGGATGGCAAAGTAAAAACATAAGACTGGCTCTTTGGTCAAACTGAGAAATAGGACAAGTCTATCTTAATCCCAACTTCCCACCTTTCTGTTCATGTAACATTTGAAGTTCTGTGTCTTTTCCTGGTATCTTTTTCCTTTACCACTTATCATACTAAAACTTTAATGTCCTCTGCCTTAATCTCTTGGCCAAGAAATAGATAAACCACCAGTAAATTGTTAATGAGCACAAATGATATTCAATCTGTCATTCTCTGGACTTTACAGTTGTGTATTAAGCCATAGGAGGGATTGAAAATATTGCCCACTGTGACAGGCAAAATCTACTAGGGAATTGGAGGATTAATGTGTGTTTTACATGTCCATCATTTGACACTATATACAGAGATTCTCACTACCTGCATATGGACTCTAAATTCTGGTGAAGGATTTAAAAACCAAGGGTGTTAAGGTGGTAAAAAGAGGACTTTGGAGGTGTACCTCAGATTCATGCTCTTGATTTCAAAACATGAAAGATTCTACACTTAACCACATAATAACGATTTCTAGAATTAGAAGGACATAGACCCCCTGCAGAGTAGTTCTCACTGGAATAATTTATGCATCCTCTATGCTTCCTAGAACACATCTGGTAAATGCCAAACTGAGACTTCAGTTCAGGACTCTGTGCCTAACTCCAAAGCCAGTTTTTCCAATATATCAGAATTTCCACCCAGCTCTCCCTGCTCTCTCTCTTCCATGTTTTTAATCACATTGAATTCAATTCTACTTATTTATACATCGCTCCTCCTACCTGAACCATCCACCTTTCTGGTAGCTCATCTGTTATGTGTTTGACACTCTCATATTCTTGCGAACAAACACTTCCATATTTATGTGCAAGGATCTGGAACCAGATTGCTTGGATTCAAATTCTGAATCTACCACTTACTAGTTTATTTTTTTTTATGTGTACTTAAGCTGGACACTTAACCTCAGTTTCATGATCTATAAAATGTGGAGACCATTTGTTCCTATATTACAATGTTGTTTATTGGCTTAGATGAGCCAAAATATGTAAATCACTTAGAAGAATGCCTGTAATATTTTAAGTGTTCAATAACTGTTGCCTGATTATTATATTTCTTCTGTCATTTCACTTTATTTTTTTTAATTTTTATTTTTTTTAAAAGATTTTATTTATTTATTTGAATGAGAGAGCATGAGAAGGGAGAAGGGCAGAAGGAGAAGCAGACTCCCCATGGAGCTGGGAGCCCAATGCAGAACTCAATCCCAAGGACTAGGGGATCATGACTTGAGCTGAAGGCAGTTGTTTAAACAACAGAGCCACCGAGGTGCCCCCCACCATCTGACTTTAATTAAAGCATGGGTTTTACCTGAAACCATACTTAAAACTTCACTTTACCCTTGTGCCTCTTATTCTCAATACAGATGGACTCTTTTCTACAATCTCCACTCCATCTCAGTTATTACCCCATATGTCCATCCTCATTTCCTTCTGTTGTAAAAGAACATGTTTCTGTATTTCTTGGTTAACCCTGTATCTCCCATTTCTTTAGCAACCTAACTGTTCTCTTTCTTGTGTCTTTGATCATTTCCTCTTCATTAGTTCCTTCCCCTTAGTCTGCAACTATCTTCAGGGATCATCTCCTTTCAAATCATCTCTCAGTTCTATTGGTTACTCAAATTTTAGAATGCCAGTGATTGCAATTTGAATTCCACTTCTACCACTCCAAGTTCCTCAGTGACCACTAATCAATATATCCAATGTTTTTTCCTGTTTGAAGAATAAAAATGATTATTTTGAATCTTTTTTCTTCCTTTGGCTTCCTTGATATACCTAGGCTACCACACTCCAATACCACTCAGCCAGGCTTTTGTTAACATTTCTCTTTTTAACTATGGAAAGTTCTGTGAATTAACATACATTTATACATACATATAGAACTTTCCATAATTTTCACATATATGGGGGACAGAGAAGGAATTTTTGGAGAGTTAGAGCTGGAATCAAAATAGTGCATTATTGTCCAGACAACCAAATCTTGTGTCTGTGATATGCAATTAATTGTTCATTAATCTCTGAAGGTAAAGTTGAAGTGATTGCAACAAAAGGTGTAATAGTGGTACAATGAAACTCACCAAATAAGAGGTAGTTGTAATATTCGTATTACAACTACACCACAATGAATTATTGACTTTTATTATATGTTAATTAATAGCTATTATCAAGCCAGGAATTTAACTGTCTTTGTTAACAAAACACATCAGTGGCTATGTACTCATAAGAATTTAGTCTTGTTTTCTATCAAATAGTGTATCACTGGTTGAAGGAAATGAGAAAATGCATGTGAAAGCCATTTGAAATCTGTGACATGGTATTCTTTTAAGCCCTATTCCTGTATTTTTCATTGTTTTTATTGTATATATTTTAAATATATTTATAAGCATTTGTGAGTACATTAACTTTAAAAAAAGTTTTTTATTTAAATTCCAGTTAGTTAAAATACAGAGTAATATTAGTTTCAAGTGTACAATTTAGTGATGCAACACTATATACAACACTGGGTTCTCATGGTGACAACTGCACTCCTTAATCCCCACCGCTTATTTAACCCATCACTCCCACCCACCTACCTCCTGATAATGATCAATTTGTTCTCTATAGTTAAGAGCCTGTTTCTTGGTTTGCCTTTATCTCTTTTTCCCTCCTTGTTCATTTTTTTGTTGCTTAAATTCCAAATATGAGAAATCATATGGTATTTGTTGTTCTCTGACTAATTTCACTTAGCATAATACTCTCTAGCTCCATCCATGTCATTGCAATTGTCAAGATTTCATTCTTTTTATGGCTGAATAATATTAAATATATATATTTAATGTATATATAAATATAAATCTGAAAAAATATATGTATATATATATATATATATATAATTTCATCTTTATCCATTCATCAGTCAATGGACATTTGGGCTATTTCCATAATTTGGCTATTGTAGATAATGCTGTTATAAACATTGGGGTGCATATATCCCTTTGATTTATTGTATTTTTGTATTCTTTTGATAAATTCTTAGTAGTGCAATTGCAGGAATCTAGAGTAGTTCTATTTTTAACTTTTTGAAGAACCTCCATATTTTCCACAGTGACTGCATCAGTATGCATTCCCACCAACACTTTAAGAGGGTTCCTTTTTCTCTACAGCCTCACCTATTGCTCCTTGTGTTGTTAATTTTAGGCATTCTGAACATTTTAATATATTAATATATTGCATTTATTTATGTGTGTATTATACATATGTATGTATACACAGTTTTAAGGAACAAACAGAAAAGAAGTTGAAGAGTAATTAAACCTTTCCAGGTTTCCCTGATTGCCATTCAATACACAAAGCTACTGATAAATTACAAATATCTTCCAATGTAGTTTGGCAACAATTATTAATTATAATCATGATTACCTAAATTTGTATAATATAAGATTAAGTATGTATAAGACTCAGTGGTTGAGCAAACAGGAGAAAAGCTACTTTGAGACAGCTGATTAAAAATGGCAAACATCTGTTTTTGTAAAAGTGGATGTGAGCCAAGGTCTTTTACCCTGTTTGCTAACTGATTCTAATAATTTCATGTGGCCCGGAGTGATTCATGGATGCTCACACTTGTAAAAAAGAAAACAACCCAACTGTTTTCTAAATACTGCTTCTACCTTTTCCCACTCATCATTCCCTACTTCCCTTTCTAATCATTAGAGGGTATTTGGGGGTTTTTTTTGGTTGTTTCACTTTGTTTTCTCCCCCTTTCTTGTGTCTACATCTTGGGAGACAGAAACCCTTTGTGTGACTTCTTCCCAAAACTTTCTCCATTTGCTTGAGATGCCATTTAATTCTGGTATGCATGGAATTTGGTGGGAGGACCACTAAAGTTCAGATACCTGGGCTCTTTTTCTAGTTCTAGCATTAAATTTTTGTGTAACTAAAACATGTCTCTTCTACCTGGAGCTCAGTTTCCTCACCTGTAAATGAAAGAAATAGATAAAACTATTTTTCAGGTTCATTCCACCTGTATTTAGCATTTGATTACTCTAGTTGGTGGGCCAGATGGCTTCCTTTGGTGATATGGAATGCCTAGAGAAACGTTTTCCAGGGAATGGAACTATTAATAGAAATTTTGATTTAGTTTATTACTGCTTTTAGACCTTTGCTTTGATAAAGGACTTTAAACATAAATGCATTCACTTCTTATGGTACCAAATCTGGGCTCACAGCTTCAAAAACAGTACAGGTATGATGTTGAGGAGTACTACAATAGCATGAGACAATAATTTCAGCTTTGCTTAAAATGGGGTTCACAAACTCACAGTCAAGGAATGCAGTGTTCTGGTGATAATTTGTGTTCAAATGAAACAAAGTATTTTACATTTCATTTTGGACACCGAGTATTACTGCAAGTCCGCTTTTAAACTGGCATTATCTGAATCCATAGCACATCAAAATGGGAGCTACTTGAAGTAATCTGAGAGTGTAGGACTGCTAGAGACCCTAATTCTAGCCTTTCCCCACCCCCAAGTCTGGGCCTCAGTTTTATCGTCTATAAAGTTACATTAAGAAGAAAAGGGGTGCTTGTCTCGCTCAGTCCCTAGAGCACGCCACTCGATCTCTGGAACCTAGCTGCGTGTAGAGATTACTTAAAAAAATAAAATCTTTAAAAAACAAAGAAAAGAAAAAGAAAAAAAGATTTCTCTCTTTTTTAAAAGATTTTATTTATTTATTAGTCAGAGAGCGAGCGAGCGAGAGAGAGAGTGAGCACAGGCAGACAGAGTAGCAGGCAGAGTCAGAGGGCAAAGCAGGTTCCCCGCCGAGCAAGGAGTCCCATGTGGGACTCCATCTGAGGACACTGGGATCATGACCTGAGCTAAAGGCAGCCGCTTAACCAACTGAGCCACCCAGGCGTCCCAAAAAAGATTTCTCATGAACACTAGTGAGTGGCTCTTCTTCACTTCAGCTTGGCATTCCAGTACATGTCTCATTTATTGAGAAATCTGTGACCCACTTGTTGCCTCCAGGTTAGTTTTCTTCTTTCCCTGAACTCATATTCACTTTGTGTGTGTGTGTGTGTCTGTTTACTCTTCTCATGAGAGTCCTTATAGCACACCCACAGACATCTGGGCAGTATCACAAGGAAACAAAATTGCAACAGCTCTTATGCGCGTAAAAGGTCAGAAGACCAGCTCCCCACCAACGGGCCCCTTCCCGCCCAGGGCGTAGGGCAAGAGCTACATCACCAGCACCCCCCCACACACACCCGGAAGCGCTCCAGGCGCTGGAGCGAGCGTTGACCCGCGTGCGCAGTGTGGGGTAGCCGGAAACTATCCAAACAAGACCCAGCCGCTGGATTGGTGGCTGAGGGGATCCTGCCCCCGCGGCGTCAGGCCTGACAGCGTAGGGAAAGAGGCAAGTAGCAAGATTGTTTACTGTAGCCATCGCGTGGCTACAGAGGGAGGTGTTTACTTTTCTGAGGAGCAACCTTTGAAAGCCTTAAATGGCGACGCTGTCTGACGGGAGCGCCATTACCTCTGGATAGGAAGAGGCCTACCTGGACTGCAGGACAGAGGGGCAGGGTGACAAAGCGGCCCCCTGGCCCCTCCAGACTCAGGTGGTGAGGTCACTTTGGCCTTGAATCTCAGTTCCGAACCCCACATTACACGGTTAGAGGTCCTGATAGACTGGTAGCAGACCTTTGGGTGAGGGCAGCGCAGGGAAACTGTCCTATGGAAAACAAGAGGGAAGAAGGGTGGGCGGGACGGTTAGATTGGCCAACTAACAACTCTTTGGGACTCCGCGGTAGATTGGATGATGCTCTCTGAGGTGAAGGTCTCTGGAGACTCCTTCGCAGGAACAGCGTGAGTCAGAGCTAGGACAAAAATAGGGAGCAGGGGTAAGCGTTCAGAAAAGGCTGACTTCAGCTCAAACATGAGGGAAACTTCCCACGGAATTTTAGCCGTTGGCGGGCTCAAGCTGTTGCCTTATCAAGTTCTGCGCCATTTCTGTGGTAGCTATTCCAACCGTCGAATTCCAATGTTTCGGTTAGATATCACCTGCTTTTTGTTTTTTGTTTTTTGTTTTTGTGTGTGTGTGTGTGTGTTTTTTTAATTCCCTGAGTCAGTGGTTCGTTCTCTATAGTAGTAATATAGTAATCTGTATCAACATTATATTATTCTCTTATGGAAAAGGAAATACACCGTGTTCAGAACCTATGCTGATTTAATTTAGAATCTTTTTGTTTAAGGCTTAACACTTTATTGTCTAGAAAATGGATAATAGGACTTCTGTGGTTGTGCGTTTTAAATACATTAGGCTTAATTAAAATGCTAACAATTAGCAACCGTTTAACGTCTAGTTTATCACCTTACAAAAGCGATGGACCCAAGCCTTTCAACATAAAGAAATGGAATTGGAAAAAAAAAATTTAAAGCTAGTCAACATTCGTAAGAATAGACACTGAAGTCTTGAGGAAGGAAATTTTTCACTATCCTAGATCATTAATATTTACTTATTTTTTTAGTGTTTGTTTTGGTAGTTTTGTTTTCCTCCTTTCCTTTGGCGGGGGGCTCTTTTAAAGCGGAGATGGAACTGCATAAACAGCTATATGGAATTATAAGAGGAGAAAATGGGCAGTAGTCCTCTGAACTAAAATTAGGAAGAAAGCAATGGAAACTGGAAAGACCAAACTGAGAGAAAGGAAAAAAAAAGAAGTCATTTAGGTAGATTCCAGAAGTAATGTATATGTTAAATACAAAAAAAAAAAAATAGGGAAACCATTGCACATCATAAACTCCTTTCCTCGAAATTAAAGGACTTTAAGTGATGTACAATTATATAAAGCACAACTACATCTTTTAATCAATGAAATTTCCTCTGCCTGGCACATAGTAAGCACATTATTATTGAATGTGTTTGAGTGACATTTTTGCCTATTTATCTTAACACTCTGCTGAATGTGAGAACTTCATATGCATTTCTGTCTTACTAAATTTATTTTAATTTTTTCAGAATAACAACCCCATTGGAGATTTAGTTCACCAGTGGAGGCTTCCTAAATATCCTTTCCTTTATCCACCTCCCCCACTCTGTACAGCCTCTCCTACCCTCACACCTGAGGTGAAGGGGAAATCAGAGAAGCACCAGTGACTTGCTGGTGTTGGTAGGCTCATTGCTGATTTCATAGTGCATTTCAGGACTACAGATAATCTGACAGTAAGCATCAGGATTCTTTTGGATCTTCCTATTCCCCTAGCAACCCTCATTTTCAGTCTGAGATTGTCCACCAAGTATGTAACCCTGATGCTTGATAAGAGGTTCTAGAACTGTGTTGTCTAATGTGGTAACCACATGTGGCTACTTAAATTTCAGTCAATTAAAATTAAAGATTTATGTTTTCAAGTCTCACTAGTCACAGTTTTCATGCTTGATAGCCGTATGTGGCCAGTAGCTACTGTACTGAATTGTGCAGATGTATAATATCCCAATATTACAGAAAGTTCTTTTGAACAGTGCTGCTCTAGTCATTTCTTTAGTTTAAATGATACTCAGTTTCAAACTCAGTTTTCTTGCAGGGCAAGATAAAGGTAAACACAAATATGCTGTAGTAGTTCAAAAAGTGGCTGTGAAAGGCAGGGCCTGAATGCATTGATTGAAGTAAAACATGGCAGCACCACTCATCCAATTTGGTCATACTTATTTAGGTTGGGAAAATACTACCCATTTTTAAGTTTTTTTCTTTGTTTGCTTTTTGTTTTGTTTTGTTTTTAAAGAAAAGGATTCAGCTGTGATTGTAGACTTTTTGTTTAATGTGAACATCAATAATTTACATTTGTAAAACATTTCTATATACAAGGCCATAAAATTTAGTTTAAAGATGGTAAATGGAAGGAGAGAACAGTTGATTCTAATACGACAATTACACAATACTAGTTAAATTGTCATTAATGTGTCCTTGGTATCTTGGTTTCAAGAGCTTAGTAATACAGATAGGAAAACTGCAAGCTTAACAAATTGGTGATTGAAAACTACCAGGATTCATAATGATTCACATTTCCATGATGAATGTTTTACTTTAAAAAAATAAAAGACTTATTTATTTATTTCAGATAGAGAGGGAGAGAGAGTGTGGGCCTGGGAAGGGTTAGAGGGAGAGAGAATCTCAAGTAGGCTCCCTACTAAGCATGGGGCCCTAAGCTGGTCTAGATCCCAGGACACTGAGATCATAACCTGAGCCAAAACCAGGAATCTGACACTTAACTGATTGTACCACCTGGGCACCCCAGTTTCACATTTTAAAAAGCATTCTCCTTCCTATTTGTTTGTTTATTTATTTATTTATTTTTTCTTTTCTTGGGTTTCATAAGACACTCCTGATGTAGGTAAGGAAGATGTTATTTTACTTTTTTTTAAAAAAGTTTTTTTTAAGATTTTATTTATTTATTTGACAGACAGAGATCAGAAGTAATCAGAGAGGCAGGCAGAGAGAGAGAGGAGGAAGCAGGCTCCCTACCAAGCAGAGAGCCTGACACGGGGCTTAATCCCAGCACCCTGGGATCATGACCGGAGCCAAAGGCAGAGGCTTAACCCACTGAGCCACCCAGGCACCCCGGAAGATGTTATTTTTCTCTCAACATTCTTTTCTGTCTAGTCTTTGCATTGACTCAGATGCTACCTGCTGCATGAAGCTGTCTCTTTTCCTTGCAGTTGAACAAACTCCTTAGCACTTTTTCTGTATAGTAGTTGTCTCAAGCTAATTAATGATGCTGTTCATGTGCTTTTGATCCTTCTTAATAGATTCACAATTCTTTTTGGACAAAAGTTGTGTCAGGTTTATTTATTTATTTATTTTTGGCTTTAAAATTTTATCTCATGTAAAATTTACATAACAAAATCAACCATTTTAAAGTCTGCAATTAAGGAGTATTTAATATATTCACTATGTTGTACAATCATCACTTTTATTTAGTTCCAAAACATTTTCATCACTCCAAAAGGGAGACCTGTGCCCATTAAACAGTCACTCTTCCCTACTCCCCCCAGCTTCTGCCAACCACTGATTTTTGGTTGCCAGTATAGGATTTACCTATACTGAATTTTTCAACTAAATAGAATCAGACAATATGCAACCCTATGTGTCTGGCTTCATTTGCCTAGCATGATGTTTTCAGTGTTCATCCACATTGTAATGTATCAGTATTTCATTCAGATTTATAGTTGAGTTTTTGTATTTACTAAAGAGATGTACAATACATATTTATTATTTAATTATTTTATCCCAAACTCCCACACCTGATAGCATATGCTAATATAATGCATTCTGTATGAATAGGTAATGCCTAAACCTGATTGAGTTCTGTTATTTTATTCTTAGCTACTCGGATTATCTAAGCCTTAAACATTAAACGCCAGAAGATTTTCTCTATGAATCCATTCCAAGACATGGTACAATCTTTTCATCTTCCTCAACAAGGACCTACTGTGACATCCTCTCCTACCGAAGTTTGTGTGTGGATAGAAGGTAAGATGTTTTGAAACTTCGTAGCTCTGCACATCACAGTTCATCTTTTATCGGTTCAGCTGACCATATTTCACAGAATATTAGTGCATAAAAACTATATGTTATTTTGTACTCTTTTATGGAACATGTTTCAATATTAATGATTTGAACCTGAAGTCTGTAACTCTAAGGTCCTAACATTGTGTTTTAATAAACACATTCCAAGAATAATTTCCTTGTCTTGATTAATGTATTTTTGTATGAATATTAGAATTAATATAGTATTCTTGATTAATATATTAGTGTGTGATTTTCTTATTAATAGAAGTAATATGTGAATATTGGAAGCAACCAAATATTCTAAAATAATGACATTAGATAAACAGTAAAACAGTAAAAACAGATATGATTTACATTCTTCTATTGGAAAGAGCCATTGTTGACTGAAGAGAATGGATTGTGTAAAGGAATAGATGCAATGAAAGAGTTAAATGCAATTAAGTTAAATAATTTTATTATTAATTTTAATTTATTACATTTAATATATAGTTTACCTTTGAGAGCACATGCTTTTCCTGCCTCCGTCACTTAGTGTTTACATAAATACATACTAAGAAATGGTATGTTAAATGATTTAAAAGGGAAGAAAAATCCAAAGTCTTCTTAATGATCAGCTGTCTTTATTAGGATCATACCAATGAGCACTTTAAGAAAGATTGGCAGTGCTTACCATTTTTTAATTATAGAAACTCTTTGAAAGATGATTAATTACTATGAAGCTTTGGTCTATTTGCAATGTTTTCTTAATGTAAAGCTGGTTTAGTATATTCTGTTGTGTTAAGTATAGTGGATTAGTTACTACATAGATGAAAATAATATATTATCATTACAGATTTATAGTATCTTTTTGAAATTTTAATTCCTCATCCATAAAATTCAGTTCGGTAAGATTTTCCTCCCAATAAATTGAGTACATACAGTTATTTATCACAATATATGTGAGTTTATTATAAAATAATTTCAATTGTGTCATAAAATTATTTTAATGGAGAGGAATTTCAAATCAATAAACTTCAAGTTTTCTTGGTTCACACTTTAATCATACCTTTTATAATTTTTAATAGTAGAAAACATAAACATTTTAACATCACCCTACTTACTAGTTTAGGGAATAAAATACTGGTTCCTGCTTTTGAAAAAAAATTGCTAGTTTTCTCCACTGCATTGCTATTTTTTTTCTTAGTGATTCCTTTTAAATTTCAGAACTTGCATTTGCAAACTACTGGGAATAATACTAATGCAAGAAGAAATGTCTTCTTCCCCCTGTGCTTCCATAATATTTGCTTTGTATTTCAAAAAACTTCATGCCTATCACTGTGTTTGTGTGTAGGGGGGTAGTTCTCTTCTTCCTACCAAATTGCAAATAGTTTGAAGGCAAAATGCAATATTCTACTTATCTTTGTATCTCTGACAACATTCAGCACTATCCCTTGCAAAGATTGGGTGTTTAGCAAATATTTTTGTTATTATTGACAAAATAATGACTTTTAGTATTTCACTTCTCAATTTTTCCTATAAAATTGGCCTAATGCCCAGAAACTTTCATGTTGCCACTCTTAGTTAACTTTTGTTTGGTGATATTGGCATATTCTTATAACAGTAATTGTAAAAGAAAGTAATTTCAAGGGGCGCCTGGGTGGCTCAGTGGGTTAAAGTCTCTGCCTTCGGCTCAGGTCATGATCCCAGGGTCCTGGGATCAAGCCCCACATGGGGCTCTCTGCTCAGCGGGGAGCCTGCTTCCTCCTCTCTCTCACTCTCTCTGCCTGCCTCTCTGCCTACTTGTGATCTCTGTCAAATAAATAAATAAAATCTTAAAAAAAAAAAAAGAAAGTAATTTCAAGTAAACAGGCTATGAATTCTAGGCACCAGACTTTTATGTCTTATTGGTATCCTAGCTTGGATTTCATCTTTGATTAGTGATAAGTTACAACACTATTAAAGAGGTAAATGGTTTCTATTATATGAACAGAAAACAAAAGATGATTATAACAATTTGACTTACTGGAGACCTTTTTACATAGTTAATTTAGAGGGAAAACCTAGAGCAGGCTAGCACTATTAAAACTGAAAGTGCGAAACCAAAACAAAACAAAACACAGAAATCTTAGAATGCCAGAGGGTTTTTCAGGGAGCTGAATTTTATTTATTATAGCATATCAAATATATTATGTGTAAACATGTTACTTTAAGAGTATTAGTCATATTGCC
This sequence comes from Meles meles, assembly GCF_922984935.1. NCBI lineage: Eukaryota > Metazoa > Chordata > Mammalia > Carnivora > Mustelidae > Meles > Meles meles. The sequence continues at coordinate 71,682,319 of NC_060087.1, forward strand.
GTATCGAAGTTTGGGTGCAGTTTGAGACTCAAAATATAGTTTAGAGGAATAAACTGCTATTGAGACTGCCAGTGTTTTTAAAAAATCATTATTTCTTCTTTAATTTTTCTTAAATCTTTTATTTTTTATTAACATATAATGTATTATTAGCCCCAGGGGTACAAGTGTGTGAATCGTCAGGTTTACACACTTCACAGCACTCACCATAGCATGCTCTTGTCTTCAATTTTTATTTGTGTTTGTTTGTATGAGCCATGTTGATGGATTGTGGTCCCACGTTGCATTTCTAGTCCAGTTCAGGTGTTGTGCTTTCCAAAAACTCTCAGGTTGTTCTCACAGTTCCCACAGAAACTCCTTTTGGTGTGGATTGAATTGCAGAATCACTTAGCATAATACACTCTAGCTCCATCCACATTGTTGCAAATGGCAGGATTTTGTTGTTTTGGATGCCTGAGTTATATTCCATGTGACTGACATATATATATGCTGAATGGATAAGGATGTGAGATATATATATATATATATATATATATATATATATAATCTTATTTTTATTGAGGTATAATCACATATAACATATTAGTATGTGTGTATGTATTTGAATTCCAATATAGCTAGCATAAAGTGTTACATTAGTTTCAGATGTACAATATAGTGATTCAACCATTCCAGACATCACCCATTGCTCATCATGACAAGTGCCTTCCTTAATCCCCATCACCTATTTAAATCATACCCCTATCCACCTCCCCTCTGGTAACTAGCAGTTTGTTCTCTGTAGTGAAGGATCTGTTCCTTGGTTTGCTTCTCTCTCTTTTTCTTTTTTCCTTTACTCACTTGTTTTGTTTCTTAAAATCCACATATGAGTGAAATCATATGGTATTTGTCTTTTTCTGACTTATTTCACTTAGCATTATGTTCTCTAGCTCCATCCACATTGTTGCAAATGGCAAGATTTTATTCTTTTTTTTGGCTGAATAATATAGTATCATCCACCCATCTATCTATCTATCTACCTATATGTCTGTCTATCTTATTTCTTCATTCTTTTGTGAGTCTATGGACATTTGAACTGTTTCCATAATTTGGCTATTGTTGATAATGCTACTATAAACATCAGCGTGCATGTATCCCTTTGAATTAGTGTTTTTTGTATTTTTGAGTAAATACCCAGTAGTACAATTACTGGATCTTAGGATAGTTCTATTTTTAACATTTTGAGGAACCTCCATACTCTATCCCAATGGTGGCTCTACCAGTTGACATTCCCACCAACAGTGCAAGAAGGCTCCTTTTTCTCTACATCCTTGCCAACACTTGCTGTTTCTTGTGTTGTTGATTTTAGCCATTCTGACTGGTTGGTGTGAGGTTATATCTTGTAGTTTTGATTTGTATTTCCCTCATGATGAGTGATGTTGAGCATCTTTTAATGTGTCTGCCAGCAACATTTTTATAGATGTATCTCCTGAGACAAGAGAAATAAAAGCAAAAATAAACTATTGGGACTAAATCAGAATAAAAGTCTGCATACAGTGAAGGAAACCATCAACAAAATGAAAAGGCAACCTACTGAATGCGAGAATATATTTGTAAATGGCATATTCAATAAAATGTTAGTATCTAAAATATATTTTTTGTTTTAAGTAAAGGATTTTTCCTGAATTTTAGTACAAAATAGAAAGTGTGATTTAAATTTGGTAGTTGGAACATCTTGAATCTATTGAAAGAACGTAAGCTGAATTTGGAGCCCTGACTTCTAGGCTTGAATTTATCACTAAACTCCATTGTGACCATAGATGAGGACCTTGGCCGTTAGGATTTCTAAAGTTTTCTTTATTTTTTTTTAAATTGGTTTTCTTTCTTAGTATCTTTCTTTCCTTCTTTCTGTTTCTTCCCTTCTTTCTTTCATATTTTTTTTCTTTTCCTCTCAATTTAGCAATATAGTTATGTATGTCTTAGACGTTTGTTGCAGTGAAAAGTAAAAAAAAAAAAATCAGGGCACCTGGGTGGCTTAGTTGGTTAAGGGTCTGCCTTCACCTCAGGTCACAGTCCCAGGGTCCTGGGGTTGAGCTCCAGTTTGTCAGGCTCCCTTCTCAGCAGGGAGCCTCTCTCTCTCCTTCTGCTTGCTGTTCCCCCTGCTTGTGCTCTTTCTCTCTTTCTCTCTCTCTCTTTCTCTAATACATAAATAAAATCTTTAGAAAATCAATAATAACAAATATTTGGGGAGGGTAAAGGACAAAATGAATGTGAAATGTATTTTATCATTGTTCTTATTTTTATCCCACTATCAGTTCAACTATTGTTACTATTATGCTAGTGTCTACACTGGCAGAAGCACCAACATATCATTACTGTTTATCAGATTTCTTGGATCTTACAGGTTTAGAGGATTGTTAGCTCTATGTATATATGGATTTTAATAACATAAAACAGGTATATCTTAAATTAGAAAGCATCAATTAGTGGAAAATTTTCATTAAGAAAATATTTGTTTGTGAGAAAAGATTAAGTTAGGGAGCTTGCAAAATTAGTAAATTAGGAAAGATCATAATAATGGGAACCTAAGGTCCTCTTCCTTCACTGCTGATACACACTGATATTGTCAAAATCATAAGGTATGCAAGATATATTTGATAAGGGAAATCATTCTGCTTTAGTGACTATGACAATATTGAATTTATCATTCTGGAAAAGACTTGTGAATGAGCAGAAAGGCTTTGTATTAAAGATAAATAAGAATGGTAGGTATCAAAACATCAGGAAAGACAGGTGGGGATACTCACCACTGTACTAATGAGGATGGCAAAACATCAGGAAAGAGACCAAGTAATTGTTATAGCCTGTTCCCTGAAATAATAAAAATACCTATATAGATTTTGGAAGAGATTGGGTAAAAATCACCAGTTATGTTATATGATGAAATAACAAGAGAGAAATTTTTATTTGTGGGTAAGACTCTTTCAAATGTTTCTTAAATTACATTTCACAGATGACTGACTTTGCTGTGTTTATCTCATGTCCAAGGCGAGTATTGAGTAGCAGGATAGCTATAGACACTTCTGGGGGGGCGGAAAAAGATGCCACCCTTCCTGGTCTCTATCTTATTCATGTTTGGGGATGGAGATTTGACCCTGATAGTGAATAATAGGTGGGGATGACTACAATTGCTGTTTATAGACTGCCTGTGCCAGATTTACATTCAAATCATAAGTTGTGCACCTGGGGAGCTGCTTTAGCTTTCAGAGTTCCAGATGCTATTACTGAGTAAACTGATGTAATTGTTTTTGCTTAACAGTCTGTAGAAGACAGAAATCTACAGCATTGCATAGAAAATGACTTCTTAAAACATTAAAGTGTCACAGATCTTAATCCCTTTGAAAATTTGATGAAAACTATAGACTCTATCCTTCAAAATATACATACGTGCTCTATTTTGTATATCATGACAATCAGATGGTATGTACACCAGTATTCCAGACCAGGGAACTTCTTCACTAGGTAATGAATCATTAATGTGTGATGAGCAGATCTTCCTCCCTTTTTGTCTTCAATATTTTCCCACACTTCTAAGCATATTGCTCAGATTTAAAACACTGAAACAGTTTCTCCTAAGTGAGAAGTTATTGTTGTATAGTATGCATAAAGCAAAACAGAAACAAAAACAAAAACATGGAGGTATAAAGACTAGGAACACATTCTTGCCATGAAGAATATTCATTTCCCCTATCGGTTGTCAGAGTTACCAGGTGGTTAAGCACCACGTATATAAGTATATATCTGCAATATTTTGACTGTATTAGTATCTATCATAATTTGAAGTAGGTTTTATAAAGAGTTCTTATTGTTTCCATCAATTTCTTTTTGTCTGCTTGTAGGCTTTTTGCTTTTGTCCTCTGTGGCTGATGGAAAAGTGACTACATTTACAGTATTTCCTCAGTATCGTTTTTAGTTTTTTTTCCCAAACCAGGTCTTAGCCTCATCAAAGAATGCAGTTCTTCACCAAAAAGCATGGCATTATAAAGCTTCCGTGCTTTCTTCGATCCCCACCATGCCCCCAACAAACCTGAGCTGAGTTTTTTGAAAAAAACCAAAGTGATCTTTATCTTTATTTCTGGTAATGGTCTGTGGATAAGAGGACTGAGAATGTCCAGTATTTAAATCGAATAGTCAATCTCTATTTAAAAGAATTATACTTACTTGTAGATCCCAGTCTTTCCCCCCATTCATAATAGAAACTAAAGGTCTGTATTGTTTTTTAAAAATGTATTTTATATTTTAGGGCAGTTTTACGTTTATAAAAAAAATAGAGCAGAAAATATAGTTTTCATATATTCCCTGTTTCCACATACGCAGTTTCCCCCACCATCAACATTCCAAGCCACAGTGATGCATTTGTTAGAGTTAATCAACCTACAATGACACATCATTAACACCCAAAGTCAATAATTTACATTAGGGTTCACTCTTGGTATTGTACATACTATGAGTTTTGTCAAATGTATTACATGTACCTGCCATTGTAGTATCATATGAAATAAGTTTACTGCCCCCCAAATTCTCTGTGCTCTGTTTGTTCATTCCTCCTTTCATCTGAAGGAAAAGAAAACTTTTTCCTCTACCCTTCAAGGTCTTCCATCTGGACTAACTATTGTATTTATGGAGACAGGTTAACAGGAGTAAAAAACAAAAACAAACAAAACAAAACAAAAAAACCCAGAAAGCTTTGTTACATGTGCAAGGAGACCCGATATTGAAATTGAGACCTAAAGAAATGACCAAGGCAGGCAATTTTTAGATTCTTTAGACAAAGAAACAATAAATTTGTGAGGAACTGACAAGATAAAGGAAACAAGTTTGGGAGATTTTTTTTTTAAAGATTTTACTTATTTATTTGACAGACAGAGATTACAAGTAGGCAGAGAGGCAGGCAGAGAGAGAGAGGGAAGGAAGCAGGCTCTCGGCTGAGCAGAGAGCCCGACGCGGGGCTCGATCCCAAGACTCTGGGATCATGACCTGAGCTGAAGGCAGAGGTTTTAACCCACTGAGCCACCCAGGTGCCCCAAGTTTGGGAGATTTAATTAGCAAAGAATTCTAAGTATCTGAGCTGAGGTACTAGAGTAAAAAGGTTTGTCTCTATAGCTTTCTCAGCTTTAAATTTCCTATCTCTGATGATAAGACTCTCTCTCTGCTTCTTTGTACAGGGAGGGTACTTTTCATATGAAATATTAAGTTCCTGCTTTTTTGGGGGGGAGAAAGGAGGGTTTGAGTGTCCTTGCACTGGCTATTTCTTAAGTAACTTTTATTTAAAATGATCAATATGTCAAAGTGGCACATTTTGAGGTGATCTGCCATTGGCTCCTACACAAACTAACCACTGGCAATCACCTATCTTTTTACTGTCTACATAAATTTGCCTTTTCCAAATGTCATATAGATGGAATTACACAGTATGTAGACTTTTAAAATTGGTTTCTTTCACTTAATTATATGCTTTTAAGGCTATTCCTTATCATCTCATGGTTTTATAGCTCATTTCTTTTTGCTGCTGAATAACAATTCGTTGTCTGGATGTTCCACAGTTTATATATCCATCCATCTGCTGAAAGACATCTTGGTTGCTTCCAAGATTTAGCAATTGGGAATAGAGCTGCTATAAACATTTCTGTGCAGGTTTTTGTGTGGATGTGTTTTAAACACCTTTGAGTCGGGGCAACTGGGTGGTTCAGTGGGTTAAAGCCTCTGCCTTCGGCTCAAGTCATGATCCCAGGGTCCTGGAATCGAGCCCTGCATCAGGCTCTCTGCTCAGTGGAGAGGCTGCTTCCTCCTCTCTCTTTATCTGCCTGCCTCTCTGCCTACTTGTGATCTCTGTCTGTCCAATAAATAAATAAAATCTTAAAAAAAAAACCTTTGAGTAAATACCAAATAATGTGATTGCTGGATCTTATGGTAAAATATGTTTAATTTTGTAAGAAACTGCCAAACTGTTTCTCAAAGTGGCTGTATCATTTATCATTCTACCCAGCAATGATCAGAGAGCTTGTTGCTTCACATCCTGACAACATTTGTTGGTTGTTTTTTTTTTTTTAAGTTAAATTCTGGTTAGCTAACATAGAGTGTAATATTAGTTTCAGGTGCACAATTCAGAGATTCAGCACTTACAAACAACACCCAGTGCATCACAACAAGTGAACTCCTTAATCCACTTACCCATCCCCCCATGCACCTCCCCTCTTGTAACCATCACTTTGTTCTCTGTATTTAAGAATATGTTCCTTAGTTTGCTTTTCTCTCTCTTTCTTTTTTCCTTTACTCATTTGTTTTGTTTCTTCAATTCCACATGAGTGAAGTCATATGGTATTTGTTTTTCTCCAAATAACTTATTTCATTTAACACATGATACTACTCTCTAGTTTCATCCATGTTGTTATAAATGGCAAGAGTTCATTCTTTTTTATGGATGAGTAATGTTCCATTGTACATATAGAACACATCATTTTTATCCATTCTTCAGTTGATGGACATTTTGGCTGTTTCCATAATTTGGCTATTGTAGATAATCCTGCTGTAAACTTCCAGGTGCATGTATCTCTGTCAATTAGGAATTTTGTATTCTGTAGGTAAATACCTAGTAGTACAATTACTGGATGGTAGGGTAGTTCTATTTTTGATTTTTTGAGGAATCACCATACTGTTTTCCACTTTTTTACACCATACACAAAAATAAATTTAAAATGGATTAAAGACCAATGTGAGACAGGAAACCATTAAAATCCTAGAGGAAAACACTGCAGTAAATTCTTTGACATTGGCTGTAACAACTTCTTACTAGATATGTCTCCTGGCAAGGGAAACAAAACCAAAAATAAACTATTGGGACCTCATCAAAATAAAAAGCTTCTTCATAATGAAGGAAACAAGTCAACAAAACTAAAAGTCAACCTATAGATTTTAACAAGTTTTCAGGATTCAGAGATAATATACAAAGGTCAACCATGTTCCTATATAGTAGAAATGAAGAAGTGGAATGTGAAATTTGAAACATAATATCATTTATATTAAGGACTCCAAAAAATGAAATAGTTATAGATATGATAAAATCTGTAGAAGAAAACTCCTGGAACTAACAAACCATTATAGCAAGGTTGAAAGATATAAGATTAATACATAAAAATCTATTGCTTTCCTATATACCAACAATGGACAAGTGGAATTTGAAATTAAAAACAAAATACTGGGGTTCCTGGGTGGCTCAGTCGGTTAAGCATCTACCTTTGGCTCAGGTTATGACCTTTTAAGATTTTTTAATCTTAAAATCTTTTAAGATTTTATCTACTTATTTGAGAGAGAGAGAGAGAGAGAGCGCTATCACAAATAAGCAGAGAGGCAGACGGGGGGAGGGGGCGGGAAGCAGGCTCCCTGATGAGCAGAGAGCCCGATGCGGGGCTAGATCCCAGGACCCTGAGATCATGACCTGAGCCGAAGGCAGAGGCTTAACCCACTGAGCCACCCAGGTGCTCAAATAAATAAATATAATCTTAAAAAATAAAAATAGAAACACAATACCATTCATATAAGCACTTCAATAAATTGAATACTTAGGTATTATCTAACAAAATTTTTAAAAGATCTATAAGGGGAAAACTAAAATCAGAGAACTACATAAATGAAGATATATTCCCTGTTTAGAGATAGGAAGGTTTAATATTGTCAAGACATTAGTTCTTCCCAAATTGATATATGTATGTATATACTATATATGTAATATATAGTATATATATAATATATAGGTTTGATATACTCAATCAAATTTTCAGCAAGTTATTTTGTAGATATCAACAAATTGATTCTAAAGTTCATATGGAATGATAAAAGACCCAGAATAGCCAATACAATATGAAAGGCAAACAAAGTTCACTGACACTACCTGACTTCAAGACTTAATATAAAAATGCAGTAATCATGATACTGGTGAAAGAACAAAAACAAAAAAAATCAGTTGATACAACAGATTAGGCCAGAAACAGACCCACATAAATATAATATACTGGTCAGAGGAGCAAAGGCAATACAATGGAGAAAGAATAGTCTTCTCAAAAACATTAGGGAATTGTAAACTAAAACACCATTGAGATACCATTACACACTATCAGAATGGTTCAAATGTAAACCACTGATAACAACAAATGTGTGATGTTGAGCATCTTTTCATATCTCTGTTGATTACCTGGATGTCTTCTTTGGAAAAATTTCTATTCATGTCTTCTGCCTATTTTTTAGTTGCTTCTAGGATGTTGAGTTTTATAAGTGCTTTATATATTTTGGATACTAACCCTTTCTCAGATAGGTCATTTGCAAATATCTTCTCCCATTCTATAGGTTGACTTTTAGTTTTGTTGACTGGTTTCTTTTTTCAAATCTTTTGGGTTTTCTGCATAAACAATCATGTCATCTGCGAACATAGAATTTTATTTCTTTATTCCCTATCTGTATACGTTTTAATTCCCTTTTTTCTCTCATTGCATTGTCTAGGATTTCTAGTTTGATGTTGAAAAGGAGTGGTATGGAGGCGCCTGGGTAGCTCAGTGGGTTAAAGCTTCTGCCTTTGGCTCAGGTCATGATCTCAGGGTCCTGGGATTGAGCCCCGCATAGGGCTCTCTGCTCAGCAGGGAGTCTGCTTCCCTTCCTCTCTCTCTGCCTGCCTCTCTGCCCACTTGTGATCTCTGTCTGTCAAATAAATAAATAAAATCTTTAAAAAAAAAGAAAGAAAGAAAAGGAGTGGTATGAAGGTACATCCTTGCCATGTTTCTGATGTTAGGGAAAAAGCTTTTGAGTTTTTCACTCTTAAGTAAGGTGTTAGCTATAGGGTTATTTATTTATTTTTCTGGTAGATGTTCTTTTTTTCATTAAGATTTTATTTATTTATTTGACAGAGATCACAAGTAGACAGAGAAGCAGGCACAGAGAGAGGGGCAAACAGGTTCCCTGCTGAGCAGAGAGCCCGATGCAGGGCTCGATCCCAGGACCCTGGGACTATGACCTGAGCTGAAGGCAGAGGCTTTAACCCACTTAGCCACCCAGGTGCCCCGTCTGGTAGATGTTCTTTATCAAGTTGAGAAAGTTCCTCTCTATTCATAGTTTGCTGGAAGTTTTACTATGAACTGGTATTGGATTTTTGTCTAATATTTTTTCTGCATCTTTTGATATAGTTGTATGATTTTTCTTCTTTAGACTGTTGATGTGATGGGTAGCATTAATTGATTTTCAAATATCGTACCACCAGCCTTGCGTACCTGGGATGAATAATTATTTTTTATACATTGTTAGACTCAATTGGTTAGTATTTTCCCAAGTTCTTTTTTTTAAAGATTTTATTTATTTATTTGACAGTGAGAGAGAGATCACAAGTAGGCAGAGAGGCAGGCAGAGAGAGAGAGAGGGAAGCAGGCTCCCTGCCCAGCAGAGAGCCCGATGCGGGACTCGATCCCAGGACCCTGAGATCATGACCTGAGCCTAAGGCAGCGGCTTAACCCACTGAGCCACCCAGGTGCCCCAATTGGTTAGTATTTTGTTGAAGATTTTTGCATCTATGTTCATGAGAGGTAACTGGTTTGTAGTTTTCTTTTCTTTTGATACTTTGCTTTTGGTATGAAGTAATTCTGTCCTCATAGAATGAATAAGGAGTATTTCCTCTACTTTTACATTATGGAAGAGATTGTAGAGAAATTGTGTAATTTTTTTCTAAAATATTAGGCAGTATTCACCAGTAAACCTACTTGGAACTGATGCTTTCTGTTTTAGAAATTTATTAATTATTGATTTAATTTCTTTAATAAAGGTAAGCCTATTTAGATTGTCTCTTTATTCTTGTGTGAGTTTTGGCAGATTGTGCCCCTCAAGGATTTCATCCATTTAAACTAGTTTACCAACTTTATGGACATAAAATTGTTCATAATATTGCATTAGTATCCTTTTAATGGTAGTGGGATCTGTAATGCTATTCCCTCCTTCATTCTTTATATTAGTAATTTCAGTCTTTTTCTTTAAATTAGCTTGTTTTTTTTTCAATTGTGTTATGTTAGTCACTATACAGTACAACATTAGTTTTTGATGTAGTGTTCCATGATTCATTGTTTGCATATAAGTCTTGTCAGTTTTATTGATTTAAAGAACCAGGTTTTGGTTTTGCTGATTTTCTCTATTGATTTCTTATTTTTATTTTTTATTTGATTTATTATTTTTAAATCATTATTTCTGCTCTAATTTTTATTAATTCATTTTTTCTGCTTACCTTGGATTTAACTTTTACTTTTCTTTTTCTAGTTTCCTAATGTGGAAACTTGGATATTTATTTTAGATATTAGTTTTTTAATGTATGCATCCAGTGCTCTAAATTTTTCCCAAGGCACTGCTTTCCCTGTATCTCACAAATATTTATAAGTTGTATTTTCACAATCATTTGTTCAAGATAATTGTTAAATGTCTCTGGAGATTTCTTCTTTTGTCCATGTATTATTTAGAAGTATGTTGTTTAATCTCCAAAATTTCTTTTTTTTTTAAGATTTTTATTTATTTGATAGAGAGAGAGATCACGAGTAGGCAGAGAGGCAGGCAGAGGGAGAGGGGGAAGCAGGCTCCCTGCTGAGCAGAGAGCCCAATGTGGGGCTCAATCCCAGGACCCTGAGATCATGACCTGAGCCGGAGGCAGAGGCTTAACCCACTGAGCCACCCAGGCGCCCCTCCAAAATTTCTTTTAATTTTCCAGATATCTTTCTGTTATTGATTCTTAATTTAATTCCACTGTTACCTGAAAGCAGACGTTGTATGACTTTTATTCTTTTAAATGCGCTAACATGTATTTGATGATCCCGTATGTGGCCTATATTGGTAAAAACTCCATAAGACCCTAAAAAGAACGTGTGTATTCTGCTGTTTGGATGATATAGTCTATAGATGTCAATTATTTCCGGTGGATTGATGGTGCTGTTGAGTTCATCTATGTCCTCACTGATTTTATGAATGCTCGAAATGTCCATTTCAGGTAAAAGTATGTTGAAGGCTCCAAAATATATTACTGGATTTATCTATTAATTCCTGCACCTCTATTAGTTTTTGCTACATGTATTTTGATGCTGTGATGTTAGGCACATAAACAGTAAAAATTGTCATGTCCTCTTGGAGAACTGACCTCTTTATCATTATGTAATTCCTTGCTCTTAATTCTGCTCTGTCTGAAATTAATATAGCTAATCCAGCTTTCTTTTTATTACTGTAAATATAGTATATCTTTATTCATCTCTTTTCTTTCATTCTATATGTGCCTGTATATTTAAAGTGTATTTCTCGCAGGCAACATAATGTTGGATCTTGGTTTTTTATTCACTCTGATAATTTTTTTAATTGGTATATTTAGACCGTTGAAATTTAAAATTATTATTGATATAGTTTGATTAATATCTACTGCATTTGTTATTGTTTTCTATTCATTGCCCTTGTTTTTCGAAGTTTATTATCCATTATGTTTCTGCCTTTGTGATTTGATTTATTTTTTTACGAAAAACATTTATTTCTTTTATTTATTTATTTATTTAAAATATTTTATTTATTTATTTGACAGAGAGAGTGATCACAAGTAGGCAGAGAGGCAGGCAGAGAAAGGGGGAAGCAGGCTCCCTCCTGAGCAGAGAGCCCAATATGGGGCTCGATCCCAGGACACTGAGATCATGACTTGAGCCAAAGGCAGAGGCTTAACTCACTGAGCTATCCAGGTGCCCACAAACATTTATTTATTTTGCTGGTGGAGGTTGGGAATCAAAATGAGGAATGAGAAATCAGGATTGTGATGCCAGCAGATTTTGTGTTCAGGAAGGGTTTCCTGGTTCGTAGACAGTACCTTCTCACTGCGTCCTCATGTTGCGGAAAAGGTGCTGGAGCTCTCTGGAGTCTCCTTTGTAAGAACCCAAATCCCATTCATGAGAGCTCCACTCTCATGAACTAATCACCTCTCAGAAATTCCCCACTTTCTAATACCAACATATTGGGAATTAGATTTTCAACATATAAAGTTTGGGGAACACAAATCTTCAGACCATATAATATGGTAAAATGGATAAAATATAAAATTTACCATTTTAACCTCTTTTTAAATATATAGTTCAGTAGCATTAAGCACATTCACATTGTTGCGTTATCATCCCCACTAACCATCTCCATAATTCTTTTCCTTTTGCAAAACTGAAACTCTGTACCCATGACAAAGTAACTCCTCAGTCCCTGGCAGCCACTACTGTGCCTCTTGTCTCTATGAATTTTACTATTTTAGGTACATCATTTAAGTGGAATCACACAGTTGTCTGTCTGTGACTTTATTTGGTATGGTATCCTCAAGACTCATCCATGTTGTAGCATGTGTCAGAGTTTTCCTCCTTTTTAAGGCTGAGTAATGTGCCATTTTATGAATACACCACATTTTGTTTATCCATTCAGTTGTTGGTGGATTCATTTCCACTTTCTGTCTGCCTTTGTGAGTTTATTTTATTTTTTAAAGATTTTATTTATTTATTTTTTTGACAGACAGAAATCACAAGTAGGCAGAGAGGCAGTTAGAGAGAGAGGAAGGGAAGCAGGCTCCCTGATGAGCAGAGAGCCCGATGTGGGGCTCAATCCCAGAACCCTGGGATCCTGATCTGAGCCTAAGGCAGAGGCTTTAACCCACTGAGCCACCCAGGCGTCCCTGCCTTTGTGATTTTAATTGAGCATTTTATATGATTTCATTTTCTCTTAGCCTATCAATTACACTTTTAAACTTTTTTATATATGCTTTAAGGTTTATTTACAATCAATCCAAACCCACTTTCGAATAACGTTTTACCACTTTCCTGGTAATTGCAAGTATCTTATAATAATAGAATATTCCCAATTTCTCCATCCTGTCCCTCGTATCATTGCTGTTCATTTTACTTATACATAAGATATAAATATTGGGTATATATTTGCTATTATTTTGAGTACACTGTTATCTGTTAGATCTATCCCAAATAAGTAAAACAATAGTTTTTATCTTACCTTCATCTTGTCCTTTTCTAATACTTTTCTTTCCTTTATATAGATCTAAGTTTCTGAACTGTATCATTTTCCTTCCCCTTAAAGAACTTCTCTTAACATTTCTTACAAGCAGGTCTACTTATAACAGAGTCCCTCAATTTTTGTTTGTCTGAAAGTTTTAATTTTTCCTTCATTTTTGAAGGATAATTTCACAGAACAAATTCTAGGTGGATGGGAATTTTTTTCTCAGTACATTAAATGGTTTACTATACTGTCTTCTTACCTACATGTTTTCTGAGGAGAAGTTGGGTATAATTCTTACCTTTGCTTCTATATAGGTAAACTTACTTCCATCTGGTTTCTTTCAAGATTTTTTCCTTTTCTTATTTTGTGCACTTTGAATATGATATGCCTAGGTGTAGGTTTCTTTGTTTTTTGTTTTGTTTTGTTTTGTTTTATTTTTGGCATTTATACTGTTGGTGTGAGATTTCTGGATCTGTGGTTTGATATCTGACCTTTATATTTGGAAATTCTTAGTCATTATTCCCTCAAATATTTTATCTATCCTTTTCTCTCTTTATTCTTCTTCCGGTAATCGCATTAGGAAAATTACTTTTATAGTTGTCCCAGAGTCTTTGGATATTCTCTTTCCATTTTTTCAGTCTTTTATCTCCTTGATTTTCACTTGATTTTCAGTTTTGGAAATTTTTATTGACATATACTCAAACTCAGACATGTTTTTCTGAGCTGCGTTCAGCCTACTCGTGAACCTATCAAAGACATTGTTTTTCTGATACAGTGTTTTTATCTCTGACCTTTCTTTTTTGATTCTTTGTTAGAATTTCCATTCCAATACTTACATTACCCATCTGTTATTGCATGTTGCCTACTTTTTGAATTAGAACATTTATCATATTAAACAAAGTTGTTTTAAATTATTTATATGATAATTCATCATTCCTGCCATATTTGAGTTTGGTTTTAATGCTCTATGTGTCTCTTTGAACATGTTTTTTGTTTTGTTTTGTTTTGTTTGCTTTTTAGTATGCCTTGTATTTTTTTTCTTGAAAGCTGGACATAATGTACTGAGTAAAGAGAACTCTGGTAAATAAGTGATGTGACAGTAAGGTTTGGTGGGACTGTAAACGTTTTGTATTCCTATGATTGGGCCTTAGATAATATTGGTAAGCCTGTGACCCTCAGTTGTGATTTCATAAGTGCCTCTAAGTTTTTTCCCCACCTTTGGTGGAACAAGATGTCTAGTGGGGGCTGTAATTTTGTATTTTCCTTCCCCCACATGGAAGGTAGAAAAGGTTAGAGTATTTTCTTCCACTAGGTAAGTTAGACTCTGATATAAGACCAATAGATAAGGCTCTGGTAAAATCATTTTTCTTGAAGTCAGGCATTCTAAGAGCTGAGTGCTCTAGTGCATTTGAAAATTGTTCTTTTTTGCCTTTCCCTGCTGGAAACAAGAGTATTTTTCTTCAATATTCACTGTAAAAACCTGGTAGGAATCCTATTGGTAAAATTTACAAAAACGTGAAGTCTCTGTATAACTGGACCCCACATCTAGAGTTTTTAACTCTCAGACTTATCCACAGTATCTCCAGCAATTTATCAATAATAGTTTAGATTTTTCTACCTGGGTACTGATTCCTAAGGTTTTTGCTTATAATAAAGGTTATGCTCTGGGCAAATTGTGATCTGTTATCTGCCTGTTGGTCTTTCCAATTTGGGGGGCAGCAGTTTGCCCTGTGACCTTGCTAGGAAGTTGTACCTGAAAAGAGTTGTTGACTTTTCCATTTGTTCAGAATTTTACTTGTTAGGATGGAGTGATGACTTCTAACATCCTTGCATATCAGACTGGAAACTGGAAGTCCTCTTGGGTTTATGTTTTCACACTTTTATTTATTATTTATTACTTACTTATTTACTTATTTTTTATTAAGTTTTTTTTTTTTTTTTTTTTGAACTAAGCTCTATGCCCAGCGTGGGTCTTGAACTCACAGCTCTGAGATCAGGAGTCATGTCCTCTACTGACTAAGCCAGCCAGGCACCCATGAATTTTTATATTTTAGTGAAATAATAATATTCGAGCATGTCAGGCATAATTTTAAACATTCAAATAGCTTCCATGCTAGATCTGAACAAAATGTGTAATTTACTTTGAGATCCTGATAGTTTGCGTTCACATTCCTTTTATTTTTATTTATTTATTTATTTTTTATTTGTTTATTTTCAGCGTAACAGTACTCATTGTTTTTGCAGCACAACCAGTGCTCCATGCAATATGTGCCCTCTCTATTACCCTCCACCTGGTTCCCCAACCTCCCACCCCCAACCCCTTCAAAACCCTCAGTTTGTTTTTCAGAGTCCATAGTCTCTCATGGTTCATCTCCCCTTCCAATTTCTCTCAACTCCCTTCTCCTCTCCATCTCCCCATGTCCTCCATGTTTTTTGTTATGCTCCACAAATAAGTGAAACCATATGATACTTGACTCTCTGCTTGACTTATTTCTTCATAAGAAATAAGTATAATCTCTTCCAGTCCCGTCCACATTCCTTTTATTCTTGTTCTTGAATGAAGTAATTATCTGTTCTGCTGGAGTTCATTTGGAAGCAGTGTTTTCTAAAAATAATGCTTCTTCTGGGATAATTAATTAGTTCTGCCAGGATGTACACACCATTAATAAAATTATATGTATTTAAAAATGCATATGTAACATTTATTATGTATTGAGAAAATATGGAGAAGAAATAAGAAACTAAGAATCGTCGTAATCTCTATAATTCAGGTACCTACAGGAATTTTTTCCTGTATGTACTTCCAGATACTTTTATCTGCGTAAACACATGCAACAGAATCCTTTTCTTTAACAACATTGGATTATCCATGTTCAGTATTGAGGACTCTGGCATTTATTGCAGTTTATTGATAAAGCATGTGATTTGATTCTACCAGTAACAGAAAAAAGAATCAAGGGATTATGGGGGTGTTCTTTTTAAAAAAAATTTTTAAAAATTTTATTTATTTATTTGGCAGAGATCACAAGTAGGCAGAGAGACAGGCAGAGAGAGAGAGAGCAGGAAGCAGGCTCACTGCCGAGGAGAGAGCCTCATGTGGGGCTCAATCCCAGGACCCTGGGATCACGACCTGAGCTTAAGGCAGAAACTTAAACCCCCTGATCAACCCAGGTGCCCCAGGGGTGTTTTTTTTTAAATACTTTTTTAAAGTTTTTATTTGAATTCCAGTTAATACAGTATAATATTAGTTTCAGGGATACAGTATAATGATTCAGCCCTTTTATACAATACTCATGGCTCATTAGAGTAAGTGCATTCCTTAATCCCCATCAACTATTTCACCTATCCCACCCACCTACTCATCTCCCCTCTGGTAACCATCAGTTTGTTCTCTATAGTTAAGAGTCTCTCAGTTTGCCTCTCCCTATTTCTTTTTCCCCCTTTGTTCATTTGTTTTATTTCTTGAATTCAGCATATGATTGAAATCACGGTATTTGTCTTTCCTGGATGACTTACTTTGCTTAGCATAATACTCTCAAGATCCATTCATCTCCTTGCAAATAGCAAGATTTCATTCTTTTTTATGGTTGATTAATACGCCATTGTATACATATACCACTTCTTTATTCATTCATCAACCATGGACACTTGGGCTGTTTCCATATCTTGGCTATTGTAGATAATGCTGCTAAAAAACATCAGGATACATCTATCCTTTTGAATTAGTATCTTGATATTCTTTGGGTAAATACCTAGTGGTGCAATTGCTGGATGGTAGGATAGTTCTATATTTAAATTTTCAAGGAAATTCCATACTATTTTCCAAAGTGGCTGCACCAGTTTGTATTCCCACCAATAGTACAAAAGGATTCCCCTTTCTGCACATCCTCACCAACACCTGTTTTTTCTTACATTGTTTATTTTAGCCATTCTGACAGGTGTAAGGTGATAGCACATTGTAGTTTTGGTTTTGTATTTCCCTTATGATGAGTGGTGTAGAGCATCATTTCATGTGTCTGTTAGCCACCTGAGTGTCTTCTTTGGGAAAATCTATTCATGACTTTTACCCATTTTTTTCTTTTTCTTCTATCCATTTTTAAATTGGATTGTTCCTTTTAGGGTTCTTATTGAGTTTTTTGAGTTTTTTGTATATTTTGGATACTAACCCTTTCTCAGATAGGTCATTTGCAAATATCTTCTCTAGGTTGCCTTTTAGTTTTGACTATTTCCTTTGCTGTAAAGAAGCTTCTTATTTAAAAAAAAAGAAGCTTCTTATTTTGATGAGGTCCCAATAGTTGATTTTTGCTTTTGTTTCCCTAGAAAGAAGTTGTTGCAGCTGATGTCAAAGAAATATTGCTTTTGTTCTCTTCTAGGATTTTTGTTTTCATGTCTCACATTTAGGTCTTTCATCCATTTGGAATGTATTTTTGTGTGTGGTGTAAGACAGTGGTCCTGTTTCATTCTTTCACATGTTGCTGTTCAGTTTTCCTGACACCATTTACTGAAGAAACATTCCTTTTACCATTGGATATTCTTCCCTGCTTTGCCAAAGATTGACCATAGAGTTGTAGGTTCATTTTTGGGTTTCCTATTCTGTTCTGTTGGACTGTGTCTATTTATGTGTCAGTACCAAACTGTTTTGAGGGATGCCTGGATGGCTCAGTTGGTTAAGTGTCTGCCTTCGGTTCAGGTCATGATCCCAGGGTCCT
Organism: Meles meles; assembly: GCF_922984935.1. NCBI lineage: Eukaryota > Metazoa > Chordata > Mammalia > Carnivora > Mustelidae > Meles > Meles meles. Next base: position 71,700,093 of record NC_060087.1, read on the forward strand.
GGGATCGAGTCCCTCATCTGGCTTCCTGCTCAGTGGGCATCCTGCTTCTCCCTCTGCTTGCTGCTCCCCTTTCTCGTGCTTGCTTGCTCTTTCTTGCTCTGTGACAAATAAAATCTTAAGAAAAGAACCAAAAAACAAAACACAAACTGCTTAGATTACTACGGCTTTGTAACATAACTTGAAGTCCAGGATTGTGATGCCTCCAGCTTTGCTTTACTTTTTCAAGGTTGCTTTGGCTATTCAGGGTCTTTTGTGGTTCCATACAAATATCAGGATTGCTTGTACTAGTTCTGTGAAAAATGCTATTGATATTTTGACAGTGATTGCATTAAATCTGTAGATTTCTTTGGGCAATATAGACATTTTAACAATATTTGTTCTTCTAATCCTTGAACATTGAATATCTTTCCATTTCTTTTTGTTGTCTTCAATTTCTTTCTTTAATGCTTTATATATTTCAGGGAAACAGGTCTTTCTCCTCCTTGGTTAATGTTATTTTCAGGTAAATTTTTTTTGGTGTACTTGTAAATGGAATTGTTTTCTTAATTTCTCTTTATGTTCTTCATTATTCTATAGAAATGTGTCAAATCTGTATAATGATTTGTATTGTGGGACCTTAATGAATTTATTTATTAGTTCTAGTTTTCGATGGAGTCTTATGGGTTTTCTCTATATATTATCATGTCATGGCAAATAGTGAAAGTTTGACTTCTTTGTTTTTTTGACTGTTTCCTTTACTGTGCAGAAGTTTTTAATCTTGATGAAGTCCCAAAAGTTCATTTTTGCTTCTTTTGTTTCCTTTGCATTTGGAGACATGTCTTGAAAGAAGTTATTATAGCCCATGTCAAAGAGGATACTGTGTATGTTCTCCTCTAGGATTTGGTAGATTCCTGCCTCACATTGAGGTCTTTTATCCATTTCAAGTTTATCTTTGTGCATGGTGTAAGAGAATAGTTGAGTTTCATTCTTCTATACGTAGTTGTCCAATTTTCCCAGCACCATTTATTGAAGAGACTGTCTTTTTTCCACTGTATGTTTTCTCCTGCTTTGTCAAAGATTATTTGACCATAGAGTTGTGGGTCCATATCTAGGCTCGCTACTCTGTTCCACTGGTCTCTGTGTCTGTTTTTGTGCCAGTACTCTGCTGTCTTGGTGATCACAGCTTTGTAGTAAAGCTTGAAATCAGGCAACATGATGCCCCAGTTTTGTTTTGTTTTGTTTTCAATATTTCCTTGGCAACTCAGGGTCTTTTCTGGTTCCATACAAATTTTAGGATTGTTTGTTCCAGCTCTTTGAAAAATGCTGCTGGTATTTTAATCAAAATGGCATTGAAAGTATAGATTGCTCTGGACAACATAGACATATCCTTCCCATCTACGAGCAGGAATGTTTTTCCACCTTTTTGTGTCTTCTTCAATTTCTTTCATGAGTGTTTTGTGGTTCCTAGAGTATAGATCATTTACATCTTTGGTTAGGTTTATTCCAAAGTATCTTATAGTTTTTGACGCTATTGTAAATGGAATTGATTCTCTAATACCTCTTCCTACAGTTTCATTGTTAGTGTTTAAGAAAGACGCTGACTGATGTGCATTGAGTTTGTATCCTGCCACATTACTGAATTGCTATATAAGTTCTAGTAATTTAGGGGTGGAGTCTTTTAGATTTTCCACTTAAAGTGTCATGTCATCTGTGAAGAGAGTTTGACTTCTTCTTTGCCAATTTGGATACATTTTATTTCTTTTTGTTGTCTGATTGCTGTTGCTAGGACTTCCAGTACTGTGTTGAACAATAGTGGCAAGAGTGGGCATCCTTGTCATGTTCCTGATCTTAAGGGAACAGTACTCAGCTTTTCCCCATTGAGAATGATATTCGCTGTGGGTTTTTCATAGGTGGATTTTATGAAGTTCAGGAATGTTCCCTCTATCCCTATACTCTGAAGAGTTTTAATCAGGAAAGGATGCTGTATTTTGTCAAATGCTTTTTCTGCATCAATTGAGAGGACCTTGTGGTTCTTTTCTCTTATTAATTTGTTCTATTACATTAATTGATTTGTGAATGTTGAACCACCCTTGTATCCCAGGGATAAGTCCCACCAGGTCATGCTAAATAAACCTGTTAATGTACTGTTGGATCCTGTTAGTTAGGATCTTGTTGAGAATATTGTCATCCATATTCATCAGGGATATTGGTCTGAAATTCTCTTTTTGATGAGGTCTTTGCCTGATTTTGGGATCAAAGTAATGCTGGCCTCACAGTAAGAGTCTGGAAGTTTTTCTTCTGTTTCTATTTTTTTTGAAACAGCTTCAGGAGAATAAGTATTATTTCTCCTTTGAATGTTTGGTAAAATTCCCCATGGAATCCATCAGGTCCTAGGCTACTGGTTTTTTGTTTTTTTTTTTTTTTTTGGGAGGTTTGTGATCACTGCTTCAATTTCATTTCTGGTTATTGGTCTATTCTTGCTGTCAATTTCTTCATGTTTCAGTCTTGGAAGTTTATAGATTTCGAGGAAGGCGTCTATTTCTCCCAGGTTGCTTAACTTATTGATATATGGCTGTTGATAATAGTTTCTGATTATTCTTTCTATTTCCTTGGTGTTAGTCATGATCTCTCCCCTTTCATTCATAATTTTATTAATTTGTGTGTTTTCTCTTTTCTTTTGGTTAAGTCTGGCGAGTGGTTTATTGGACTTATTAATTCTTTCAAAGAACAAGCTTCTAATTTCATTGATATGTTCTACTGTATTTCTGGTTTCTAATTCATTGATCTCTGCTCTAATCTTAATTATTTTCCTTCTCATATGTGGGTTAGGTTTAATTCATTGTTGATTCTCCAGTTCTTTAAGGTGTAAAGAGAGTTTGTGTATTTGGATTTTTTCTATTTTTTTTTTTTTTGAGTGAAGCTTGGATGGCTATTTATTTCCCCCTTAGGACCGCCTTTGCCATATCCCATAGGTTTGACTGATATGTCTTTATTCTCTTTGGTTTCCATGAATTGTTTAAGTTCTTTTTTTTTTTGAAGATTTTATTTATTTATCAGAGAGAGATCACAAGTAGGCAGAGAGGCAGGCAGAGAGAGTGAGAGGGAAGCAGGCTCCCCTCAGAGCAGAGAGCCCGACGTGGGACTCGATCCCAGGACCCCGAGATCACGACCCGTTGACCCAAACATTCTTGAGCAAGATGGTCTTTAGCTTCCAAGTGTTTGGATTTCTTCCAAACTTTTTCTTGTGATTGAATTCCAGTTTCAAAGCATTGTGGTCTGAAAATATGCAGGGAATAATCTCAATCTTTTGGTGTCAGTTGCAACCAGGTTTGTGATCCAGTATGTGGTCTCTTCTGGAGAAAGTTACATGGGCACTCAGGAAGAATGAGTATTCTGTTGTTTCAGGGTAGAATGTTCTGTATGTATCTATGAAGTCCATCTGGTCCAGTGTGTCATTCAAAACTCTTGTTTCTTTCTTGATTTTTCTGCTTAGATGATCTTTCTATTGCTGAGAGTGGAGTGTTGAGGTCTCCTACAATTAATGTATTATCATCAGTATGTCTCTTTATTTTGGTCAACAGTTGGCTTATGTAGTTGGCTGCTCCCATGTTAGGGGCATAGATATTTACAATTGTTAGGTCTTCTTGTTGGATAGACCCTTTCAGAATGATATAGTGTCCTTCTGTATCCCTGACTACAGTCTTTAGTTTAAAATCTCATTTGTCTGACATGAGAATTTCTACCCCAATTTTCTTTTGCGGTCTATTGGCATGAAAGATGGTTCTCCATTCTCTCACTTTAAGTCTGGATGTATCTTTAGGTTCACAATGAGTCTCTTGTAGATAACGTATTGGTGGGCCCTGTCTTTTTATCTAGTCTGAAACCCTGTGCCATTTTACTGAAGCCGTTCATGTTGAGAGTGATTATTGAAAGATACGATTTTATTGTGATCATGTTGCCTTTGTGGTCCTTGTTTCTATAGATTATCTCTGTAAATTTCTGTTCTATATCACTCTTGGGGTCTTTCTACTTTTATAGAATCCCCCCTTAATATTTATTGCAGGGCCAGCTTGGTGGTCCTATATTCTTTCAGTGTTTGCTGGTCTTGGAAGCTGTTTATCTTTCCATCCATTCTAAATGATAGCCTTGCTGGATAAAGTATTCTTGGCTACATATTCTTCTCTTTTAGTGACCTGAATATGTCTTGCCAGCCCTTTCTGGCTTTCCAGGTCTCTGTGGACAGTCTTGACATTATTCTGATATTCCTCCCTCTGTATGTAAGGAATCTATTTCCTCTAACTGTCCTTAAGATGGTTTCCTTGGTTTTAAAATTCACAAGTTCCACTATTACATGCTGGGGTTTTGGTTTATTCTCCTTGATCTTGGGAGGTGTTCTCTCTGCCTGTAGGACATGAATGCTTGTTTCATTCCCCAGATTAGGGATGTTCTCAGCTAGGATTTGCTCAAATATATCTTTAAGTCCTCTCTCTCCACCCACTCAGGTATCCCAGTAATTCTTACATTGTAGCATTTCAGGATGTCATTTATTCTTCTAATTCTGTTTTCCTGGATTCTAAGCTGTTTGTTCCAGGCCTCCTCCTGATCCTTCTTTTCTATCAGTTTGTCTTCTTGATTGCTAATTTGTTCTTCTACCTCTTTAACCCTAGGTGTTAGAGTATCTAGATTAGATTGGCTCTCGTTGATAACATTTTTAAATTCTGCCAGATCAGCTCTCACTTTTGCCCTTAGAGAATCTATGTTGTCTTAATGGTTTTCTCCAACCTAGCTATTGTCAGCATAACTGTTACCCTGAAGTCTATTTCTGACATCTTGCTTATAACCATATCTATTAGTGTTGTGGCAGAGGTCACAGTCTCTGAATTTTTCCTGTGTTGGAGGTTCTCTTCTTAGTCATTCTTTTAGGTGTGTTTGAGGGAATGTACAGTGTCCAAATTATTGACAACAGCCCAAGCAAGATACACCTGTTTTATGTGGACCTTAAGGTAGTTGGCCTCTTGTTCTTTCAGCCTGTTTTCTAGGGGAGGGGCCTGCTGCGCTATTACTTAGGCAACCCTGTTTGGGCAGAGTTGCCCTGTCCCCCCTGTGAAGAGTGGGGGAGTGGACTCAGTGAAAACCGGTTTGGGGAGGGTTTTGTTCTCTGGCGGCTTTCTGCGTCTCTTCTGAGAGTCAGAGCAGAAGTGAACTTATACAAACCTCTGTCTCAGAACAATGAGTTCACAGCCTATTCTTCTTTAAACACTTCAGGCCACATTGTCTCCATTTTCGTCTGTGCTGCTAAAAACCACAGTATCCTGGGTTATGTGCCCCACAGCAGCACTCCCAGCCCTCACTTTTGGGTCTAAGCACGTCTCTGGCCTTGTGTTTCTCAAACTAGCAGCCATCCCTGGTTCTCACACATGACCCCCAGCTCCAGGTATCAGTCTGGGATGCTGCCCTAAAGTCCTTTCCCTGATGCTATGGGTCTGTGAGTCTGTGCTCAGTTCCCAGCACAGGAGGCTTTTGAGCTCCGGCTTTGCAGGATCCGGGAGCTACCCCCCACCTTCTGTTTATCTTCCAATATCTGCCCACAGAATCACGTCTCCCTGCTTCACTTTGTACCTCGAAACCAAGCACTGGGAATATTCTGTTGTTATAGATCCAGATATATCTCCTTACATCTCAGGCTGATTTTGTGGGTGTTTAGAGTGTTCTGATAGGTATCCATCTCAATTCAGGGGACTGGTTGAAATAGGGTCCCCTACTCCTCCACCATCTTGTGCTCCTCCTGTATTCATTTATTTTAGAGAGAGAGCACAGGGAGAGAGGATGGGGGAGGGAGAGGAAGAGGAGAGAATCTCAGACTCCCTGCTGAGCATGAAGCCTAGTATGGGGCTTGATCCCATGACCCTGAGATCATGACCTGAGCTGTAATCAGGAGTCAAATGCTTAACCAGCTGAGCCCCCCAGGCACCCCAGCTGGCATATAAATTTTCAGATATTCTTTTATAACATTTTGTATTTCTGTGGTGTCAGTTATTTCACCTCTTTCATGTGTGAATTTATTTTACTCCTTTCACTATTTTGATGAATGTGGCTAAAGGTTTATCAATTTTGTTGATCTTTTCAAAGAACCAGCTACTGGTTTCATTGATTTGTTCTACTGATATTTAATAGTTTCTTTATTATTTATTTCTGTTCTAATCTTTATAATTTTCTTCTGCTGGTTTTGGATTCTGTTCATTGTTCTTTTTCTAGCTCATTTTGGTGTAACATTAAGTTGTTTATTTGAAATTGTTCTTTCTTCTTGAGATATTGTTATAAACTTTCCTATTAGAACCACTTTTGCTTCATCCCCCAAATTTTGGACTACTGTGTTTTCATTTTCATTTTTCTCTATGTAGTTTTTGATTTCTTCTTTGATTTCTTAGTTGACCCTTCATTGTTTAGTAGCATGTTACTTAATCTTCATGTATTTGTGCTCTTTCTAGATTTTTTCTTGTTGATTTATAATTTCATAGCATTATTTTCATAAAAGATGCATGGAATGACTTCAATCTTTTAAAATTTGTTTAGACTTGTCTTGTGGCCTATTATGTGATCTATTCTGGAGAATGTTCTGTATACAGTTGAAAAGAATGAGTATTCTTCTGTTTTAGAATGGAATGTTATAAATATGTCTGTTCAATTCATTTGTCCCAGTGTGTCATTGAAAACCATTCTTTCCTTCTTGATTTTCTGTTTGAATGATATATCTATTGATGTATGTGGAATGTTAAAAACCTCTACTATTATTGTATTATTATTGATTAGTTCCTTTATGTTTGTTTTTAACAATTTTATGTATTTGTTTGCTCCCACTGAGGGTGCATGAATATTTACAATTGTTATATTTTCCAGTTGGATTGTCTCCTTTATTATTATATTGTGCTTCTTTTTTGATTGTTGTAGTCCTTGTTTTTTTTGTTTGTTTTGTTTTGTTGTTTTGTTGTTTTTTTTATGTAAGGCTTTTTTTAAATTTTTTTTTATTTGTTTATTTACAGCATAACAGTGTTCATTGTTTTGGCATCACACCCAGTGCTCCATGCAGTATGTGCCCTCCCTATTACCCACCACCTGGTTCCTCAACCTCCCACCGCCCCGCCCCTTCAAAACCCTCTGGTTGTTTTTCAGAGTCCATAGTCTCTCATGGTTCATCTCCCCTTCCAGTTTCCCTCAACTCCCTCTCCTCTCCATCTCCCCATGTCCTCCATGTTATTTGTTATGCTCCACAAATAAGTGAGACCATATGATACTTGACTCTCTCTGCTTGACTTATTTCGCACAGCATAATTTCTTCCAGTCCCGTCCATGTTGCTACAAAAGTTGGGTATTCATCCTTTCTGATGGAGGCATAATACTCCATCGTGTATATGGACCACATCTTCCTTATCCATTCATCCATTGAAGGGCATCTTGGTTCTTTCCACAGTTTGGCGACCATAGCCATTGCTGCAATAAACATTGGGGTACAGATGGCCCTTCTTTTCACTACATCTGTATCTTTGGGGTAAATACCCAGTAGTGCAATTGCAGGGTCATAGGGAAGCTCTATTCTTAATTTCTTCAGGAATCTCCACACTGTTCTCCAAAGTGGCTGCACTAACTTGCATTCCCACCAACAGTGTAAGAGGGTTCCCCTTTCTCCACATCCCCTCCAACACACGTTGTTTCCTGTCTTGCTAATTTTGGCCATTCTAACTGGTGTCAGGTGGTATCTCAATGTTGTTTTAATTTGAATCTCCCTGATGGCTAGTGATGATGAGCATTTTTTCATGTGTCTGATAGCCATTTGTATGTCCTCGTTGGAGAAGTGTCTGTTCATATCTTCTGCCCATTTTTTGATATGGTTATCTGTTTTGTGTGTGTTGAGTTTGAGACGTTCTTTATAGATCCTGGATATCAACCTTTTGTCTGTACTGTCATTTGCAAATATCTTCTCCCATTCCGTGGGTTGCCTTTTTGTTTTGTTGACTGTTTCCTTTGCTGTGCAGAAGCTTTTGATCTTGATGAAGTCCCAAAAGTTCATTTTTGCTTTTGTTTCCTTGGCATTTGGAGACATATCTTGAAAGAAGGTGCTGTGGCTGATATCGAAGAGGTTACTGCCTATGTTCTCCTCTAGGATTCTGATAGATTCCTGTCTCACGTTGAGGTCTTTTATCCATTTCGAGTTTATCTTTGTGTACGGTGTAAGAGAATGGTCGAGTTTCATTCTTCTACATATCGCTGTCCAGTTTTCCCAGCACCATTTATTGAAGAGACTGTCTTTTTTCCATTGAATATTTTTTCCTGTTTTGTCGAAGGTTATTTCACCATAGAGTTGAGGGTCCATATCTGGGCTCTCCACTCTGTTCCACTGGTCTATGTGTCTGTTTTTATGCCAGTACCATGCTGTCTTGGTGATCACAGCTTTGTAGTAAAGCTTGAAATCGGGTAACGTGATGCCGCCAGTTTTGTTTTTGTTTTTCAACATTTCCTTAGCAATTCAGGGTCTCTTCTGATTCCATACAAATTTTAGGATTATTTGCTCCAGCTCTTTGAAAAATACCGGTGGAATTTTGATCGGAATGGCATTAAAAGTATAGATTGCTCTAAGCAGTATAGACATTTTAACAATGTTTATTCTTCCAATCCAAGAGCATGGAACGGTCTGCCATCTTTTTGTGTCTTCTTCAATTTCTTTCATGAGTGTTCTGTAGTTCCTCGAGTACAGGTCCTTTACCTCTATGGTTAGGTTTATTCCCAGGTATCTTATGGTTCTTGGTGCTATAGTAAATGGAATCGATTCTCTAATTTCCCTTTCTGTATTTTCATTGTTAGTGTCTAAGAAAGCCACTGATTTCTGTACATTGACTTTGTATCCTGCCACGTTACTGAATTGCTGTATGAGTTCTAGTAGTTTGGGGGTGGAGGCTTTGGGGTTTTCCATATAAAGAATCATGTCATCTGCGAAGAGAGAGAATTTGACTTCTTCCTTGCCAATTTGGATACCTTTATTTCTCTTTGTTGTCTGATTGCAGTTGCTAGAACTTCTAATACTATGTTGAACAAGAGTGGTGAGAGTGGGCATCCTTGTCCTGTTCCTGATCTCAACGGGAAGGCTGCAAGCTTTTTCCCATTGAGGATGATATTTGCTGTGGGTCTTTCATAGATAGATTTTATAAAGTTCAGGAATGTTCCCTCCATCCCTATACTTTGAAGTGTTTTCATCAGGAACGGATGCTGGATTTTGTCAAATGCTTTTTCTGCATCCATTGAGAGGACCATGTGGTTCTTCTCTCTTCTCTTATTGATTTGTTCTATCACATTGATTGATTTGCGAATGTTGAACAAACCTTGCAACCCAGGGATGAATCCTACCTGGTCATGGTGGATAATCTTTTTAATGTGCTGCTGGATCCTGTTTGCTAGGATCTTGTTGAGAATCTTACCATCCATATTCATCAGTGATATTGGTCTGAAATTCTCCTTTTTGGTAGGGTCTTTGCCTGGTTTGGGGATCAGGTAATGCTGGCTTCATAAAAAGAGTCTAGAAGTTTTCCTTCTGCTTCAATTTTTTGGAACAGCTTCAGGAGAATTGGTGTTATTTCTTCTTTGAAAGTTTGGTAGAATTCCCCAGGGAATCCGTCAGGTCCTGGGCTCTTGTTTTTTGGGAGTTTTGTGATCACTGCTTCTATCTCGTTACTAGATATCAGTCTAGTCAGGTTGTCAATTTCTTCCTGGTTCAATTTTGGGAGTTTGTAGTTTTCCAGGAATGCATCCATTTCATCTAGGTTGCTTAGCTTATTGGCCTATAACTGTTGATAATAATTTCTGATGATTGTTTCTATTTCCTTAGTGTTGGTTGTGATCTCTCCCTTTTCATTCATAATTTTATTAATTTGGGCTTTCTCTCTTTCTTTTGGATTAGTGTGGCCAATGGTTCATCGATCTTATTGATTCTTTCAAAAAACCAGCTTCTAGTTTCATTGATACGTTCTACTGTATCTCTGGTTTCTACCTCATTGATCTCTGCTCTAATCTTGATTATTTCCCTTCTTGCATGTGGAGTTGGTTTGATTTGTTGTTGTTTCTCCAGTTCTTTAAGGTATAGAGATAGCTGTTGTATTCTGGATTTTTCAATTTTTTTGAGGGAGGCTTGGATGGCTATGTATTTCCCCCTTAGAACCGCCTTTGCTGTATCCCATAGGTTTTGGACCGAAGTGTCTTCATTCTCATTGGTTTCCATGAATTGTTTAAGTTCATCCTTGATCTCCTGGTTGCTCCAAACATTCTTAAGCAAGGTGGTCTTTAGCTTCCAGGTGTTTGAGTTCCTTCTGAACTTTTCCTTGTGATGGAGTTCCAGTTTCAAAGCATTGTGATTGGAGAATATGCAGGGAATAATGTCAGTCTTTTGGTATCAGTTGAGTCCTGCTTTGTGACCCAGTATGTGGTCTATTCTGGAGAAGGTTCCATGTGCACTTGAGAAGAATGAGTATTCTGTTGTTTTAGGGTGGAATGTTCTGTATATGTCTATGAGGTCCATCTGGTCCAATGTTTCATTCAATGCTCTTATTTCTTTATTAATTTTCTGCTTCGATGATCTGTCTATTTCTGAGAGAGGCGTATTAAGATCTCCTACTATTATTGTATTCATATCAATATGACTCTTTATCTTGATTAATAGTTTTCTTATGTAATTGGCTGCTCCCATATTGGGGGCATAGATATTCACAATTGTTAGATCATCTTGGTGGATAGTCCCTTTAAGAATTATGTAGTGTCCTTCTGTATCTCTGAATACAGTCTTTAGTTTAAAATCTAATTTATCTGATATGAGAATCACTGCCCTGGCCTTCTTTTGAGGCCCATTGGCATGAAAGATGCTTCTCCATCCCTTCACTTTCAGTCTGGGTGTATCCTTAGGTTCAAAATGGGTCTCTTGTAGACAGCATATGGATGGGTCCTGTCGTTTTATCCAATCTGCAACCATGTGTCGTTTTATGGGCGCATTTAGGCCATTCACATTGAGAGTGATTATTGAGAGATAGGTTTTTATTGACATCGTGTTACCTTTGAAGTCTTTCTGTCTGTAGATTGTCTCTATATTTCTGTTCAATGATATTCTTAAGATTTTTTTCTCTTTTATAGGACCCCCCTTAATATTTCCTGCAATGTCAGCTTGGTGGTTGCATAGTCTTTTAAGCCTTGCCGGTCTTGGAAACTCTTTATCTCTCCATCCATTTTAAATGTCAGTCTTGCTGGATAGAGTATTCTTGGTTGCATGTTCTTCTCATTTAGTACTCTGAATATATTTTGCCAGCCCTTCCTGGCTTGCCAGGTCTCTGTGGACAGGTCTGACGTTATTCTAATGGGCTTTCCTCTGTATGTAAGGAGCTTCTTTGTCCTAGCTGCTTTTAAGAGGGTCTGTCGTGAAACATAATTCCTCATTTTAACTATAAGGTGCCGTGAGGACTTTCGAGAATCTAAAATCTTGGGAGGAAATCTTTCTGCCTCTAGTACATGAAAGTTGTTTCCATTCGTGAGATTGGGAAAATTTTCATAGACAACTTATTCCACTATATCTTCTAGACTTCTTTCTTTTTCCTCCCCTTCAGGGATTCCAATAATTCTGACGTTGGAACGTTTCATGGCATCATTTATTTCCCTGATTCTGTTTTCGTGGCTTCTGAGCTGTTTGTTCCAGGCTTCCTCCTGATCCTTTCTCTCTATCTGTTTGTCCTCCAGATCACTAATTCTATCTTCTGCCTCAGTTACCCTAGCTTTTAGAGAATTTAGATTAGATTGGAACTCATTGAGAGCATTTTGAACATCATCCCTGGTGGCTTTCACTTCTGCCCTAACATTGTGAACATCATCCCGGGTGGCTTTCAGTTCTGCCCTAATCAATTCTGTTTGGTCATCCATGGCTTTCTCCAACCTAGCTATTGCCTGGATAATTGTTAGTCTGAATTCCTTTTCTGACATATTGTCTATGTCGATAGCCATTAGCTCTGTTGCAGAAGGCCCATCCTCTGTATTTTTCTTCTGTTGGGTATTCCTCCTCCTAGTCATTTTGGTAAGAGATGACTGAAGAGATGCAGGTGGACTTTTCGATTGTGGTTCAGTCAAGGTGCACCCTGGAACGCTTCCATGCAATCAGGGCTCCCCACCCAAATGAGAGAGAAAAGAAAAGAAAAAAAAAATAGAGAAGAAGAAAGAAAAGAAAGGGAAAAGAAAAAATGAAAAAAAAAAAAAGGAGAGAGAGAGAGAGACAGGAAAAAAAGGGAAGATAAAAGAGAAGGCTCAGCCCAAATGGGCTACAAGGTAAGGTTTGTGAAGTATACAAACAAAAACAGACAAACAAAAAGACTGATAAAAGTATATGACAAGAGAAAAAAAAATATATATATAAGCAAAAAAAAAGGGAAGAACCTCATCAGAAAGAACCCCAAGTATAAGATTTATATATTATCAGGACAAACACAAATTCACAGAAACACTGACGGAAGGAAAAATTGGGAGAGTGGTTATAAATTCTCAGTGTGGCTGAGGAAGGTTATCTTGATTCTTCCTGAATGTATCTTGATGTTTTTGTTAAGGGACTCAACTTTCCTAAGTTACAGGGGGATTAGAAACTGGTTTGTCTATAGGGGTAGCATTGATTGGGAAAAGGGGATTACCTTGAAGTTTAACTCTATATGTATAGTAGAAAATAAAAATTAAAAAAGAATAAACTAGACTAAACTAAGTTAAAATTTAAAAAGAATTAAAAAAATAGAAAAGCAAAAGAAAAACACCGGTGTATGTATCAAAAAGTTCAGGTTAGAAGGTTATTAAAGAATTTGATGTACTGGACATCTCAGTGTGGTGGTAAATAGGTTAAAAAATTATCTGTATGTATAAAAAAAAAAGAACCAGAATATTGGTAAAGAGTTAAAAATAAAAGTTGTATTTATGAAGTAGTGGTGGTTGTTCTCTTGTAGTCTTTTTTTTTTTCTTCCTTCCTGGTTGGTTTTCTGGGGGAGGGGCCTGCCACGTGGGTTTTCAGACAAATATGTTCCCTGAGTTAGGTCCTCCCACTCCCCTCAAGGGGGTGGGCTCTGAGGAGACTGATTTTTTCAGGCTTTTGTTCTCTGGGGGTTTTTATGTTCTTTCATCTGCTTTCTCTCGCCTTGACAGCTTTTGATGGTTTTTGGATGTTTAGAGGAGAGCAAACTGCACCCCGACCTCCCTCTCAGAGAATGTTCTGCAGAGCTGCTGGCAGAGTCGGTTCTGAGTCACTGTCCCTGGGGATGCAGGAGCTCCTCCTTGTACCCAATACCAGGGCAGCTGTGGCTGTCTAGGCAGCTCCAGACCGCCAGAGAGGTTCCGAGCAGAGATCGCACACTGAGATTTTCCCGCTGTCCCGGGCTGGGAATGTCTGGTTTTTCTGGATGCCAGAGCTCCAGGCTAGCACCTATGAGCACCTCTCCCAAGGAAGGGTGTGGGACGTGCGCGTTTCAGGATTGCCATCTGGCCAGGCTCCCAGCCCCTCATGGGAGCCAGACCCCACTGGAACTCGGGCGGGCTGGCGGGTCAGGTGCACTGGCGGCTCAGGGACGGAGACCTGATTTCTCCTCCGCACTCTCTCTGGCTCAGCGCCAGGGGAGGCTGTCCTGGGTCAGAGGACTCAGGTCCCTAACTCTAACCGCCCAGATTCCCACTATTTCCCTCCCCCGCGATCCTTTGCTCTTTGTTTTTTGAGTGTTTTCAACCAGACTCCAAGTTAATGCTAGTCCCCAGACGCAGGGCACTCTCGTATTGGGGTATTACTTTTCAATCGGTCACCTCTGGTGGCTCCCTCCCCCTTTTTGTTTATCTTCTGATATCAGTCCAAAGCTCCCAGTCTGCTTTACCTGCCACTGGTGTCTTCTGCTCCTGTAGAGATCCAGACATGTATAATTCTGATCTCAGGCTGATTTCATGGGTGGTCGGAGTTCTTTGGTAGGTAATCAGCTCACTTTAGGGTACAGTTTGAAAAGGTGCCTCTTCCTACTTCCCCGCCATCTTGACTCCCCCCTGTTTTGTTGTTTTTTGAAGTGAAGTTAAAGTTCATTAAGTGAAGATTAGAACAGAAAGGAAAGAACTTTCTAGAGTGAGAGAGGTCCTGAATGGGTTGCCCATATAGTCCTTGTTTTAAAGTCTACTTTGCACAAAGTATTTATTGCTATCCTGGCTGTCCTGTGACATTGTTTTGCATAATAAATGTTTCTCTGTCCTGTCACTTTAAATCTTCATGTGTCTTTAGGTCAGAAATTAGTTTCTTGTAGGCAGCATATAAATGGGTCTCATTTTCTTTTTTATCTAATCTGTCACCCTATGCTTCTGGATGGAGCATTAAGTCTATTTACAAAGTTTTTATTGATAGATATGTATTTATTGCCATTTTGTTGCTTGCTTTGTGGTTGTTTTTGTAACTTTTCTCTGATCCTTCTCTTGCTCTTTTTTTGTGGTTTGCTGGCTTTGTTTAGTGATATACTTGGGTTCTCTCTTTCTCTTTTTTTCTTTAGTTTTTGCTTGTCTATTACTGTTTTTTGACTTGTGCTTATCATTATGTTTGTATATATCATCTTCTGTATATAACAGTCTATATTAAGTTGATGGTCACTTATGTTTAAACCTATTTTTTTACTCCTCTCCCCTCCCCCCATATTTTAGGTATACAGTGTTATATTTTACATACTTTTATTTTGTGAATCCCTTGACTGATTTTTACAGGTATACTTACTTTTATTCCTTTTGTATTTCCTACTTTTCCTACTCTTACTTATGATATTTCATAAGTTTCCACTCAGTGAGTCCCCTTTATATTTCTTGTATGAGTAGTTTAATTTTCATGAACTCCTTTAGCTTTTGTTTGTCTAAAAAACTCTCTCTCTCTCTATTCTGAATGATAGGCTTTCCAAACAGAATATTTTTGCCTGCAGGTATTTTCCTTTCAGCACTTTGAATATGTCATGCCACTTCATTCTGGCTTGCAGTGTTTCTGCTAAGAAATCTGCTGATAGACTTATGGGGTTTTCTTTGTATGTAACTGTTTTCTTTTCTCTTTTGAGTTTTAAAATTATTTATCACTTCTTTTTACCATTGGTGTAAGTTTGTTAAGTAGTGAATGTGGGCACTGTGCTGGTTCCCACAGGTGGCCATGTGTGTATGCTCAGGGATAGGGGACAGAAATAGCATGTGCCAGCTCCTTTGTTCTTCAAAGGGTTACCCTGATATCCTGCCACTCTGGGACATGTTCTGGGATGAGTAAATAGATCTTCCTCTGCCCCATGTGTTTTTTAAACTGTTGTTTCTATACTGCATCTCTGCTGGCTATTTGCCATGTTGTGTTTTTAAGGGTGAGGACCCAGCTGCCTATTGCTCTCTGGGCTTTCCTGAA
Source organism: Meles meles (assembly GCF_922984935.1). Lineage (NCBI taxonomy): Eukaryota > Metazoa > Chordata > Mammalia > Carnivora > Mustelidae > Meles > Meles meles. Next base: position 71,715,514 of record NC_060087.1, read on the forward strand.
ACTGAACCTACTGATTTTTTAAATTCCAGGCCTTAAGTCCCTCTGGTGGTAAGAACTCATGAAATTCTGCTCCTCTTGCTTTCAAAGCCGAATATTATGGAGATTCATCTTCCCCATGCAAGCTCCCCAGTGTGACAGTCCAGTCCGTTTCTTGCCCTTCTCTGTGCTGGTTGCTCCCTTCCCTATCTTAAGGACAATTGTGTTTTGTTTGCTCCCTACTGCATCTCCTTCCTCCTGACCCCCTTCAATGTGGCCTCTTCTCTACTTTAATTGTGGAGTATTTTCCGGCAGTCTTCAGTTCTTTTTTCTAGGTTATTTACACTGATGTGAGTGTTATCTAGTTGTATTGGTTGGATGAGATGAGCTCAGGGTCCTCTTACTCTGCCATCTTTACAGCATTCTGAAGTGTTGTTTAATGATTGTCTGAAAGCTGCAACCCCTCATCCTACCAAAAAAAAGGCAAAATTCAATGTTCAAATTCTTATAACTCTTAAAGTTCAGGCCATTTTGGCTGGGGGGAGGTTAAGAGTTATATGGTTGAATGATAGGGTGAATATTTTGTTTTCTTTTACTTTTTTTCTGGAGAGGGACAGGTGGAAGGAACAAGGATTACGAAGTCTCCATTTTAGGTGGGGGATTATCCATGGATTCCTTAAAAATGGTATTTTCCTTACCTTCTTTTTTCCCCAATCCTCTAGCATCATTGCCATCTAACTACTCAGTCAGACTTTACTGAAAGGAATCTGGGATGAAATAGAAATTAAGATGGAGACCAATAAAGTAGATTCAATTTTTAATTCTTCTATTTATTAATGATTTATATTGAACTATTTATGGGGTTATTCAATTGTGTTGTATCTCCTTGCTACCTATCCTATCCTAGCATCAGTAATAATGACACTACAAGCTACAAGTTCACTGCTTGTTTAGTAAGTATCATTCACTGTGCTAAGATCACTTTACTTCCATTATCTTAAAACTAGCAACAACTTTGAGCATGATACTATCATCACTTTAATTTTAAACATTAGGAAGTTGGGATTTAGAAAGATGAATTGACTTGCCTGAAATCATGAAACTCGTAAATATCAGGGCCTGGATTTGATCTGAGGCAGCTTGGTTTTAGTGTTCTTACTTTTATTAGTTATTAGTTATTAGTTATTAGTACTCAGAACTAATGTATATACTGATTGATCCAGGACCATCAAGCACAATGGTCAAAAAGAGAAATTTTGAGATGTTTTATGGTACAAAAACATTCTTATATTATAGCACTTGGACAGGATCCATGGAGAGAAAGAACTACATTTGTGATTGTGAAGAGTGAGTGATTATGTTGAAAGGAATTACAAAGGTCCCAAAACAAGATTTTCTTATTTCACAATTTTATCTGAGATCTGTTTTGTCAATAACTATGTTGAAGCAAAAAGGTATTCTCTAAGACAACAAAATTAGATCTCAACAGTTATTTTTTAATAGTAGTTTTTTCAAAGTTTAATATTTTGGGTTTCATGACATATTTATGTAAACATTTAAAATCAGCCTCCCTACTCCCACCTCATCATTTGACATTGATAATTGTTTTAGTGTCCTTAGAAACATCTTTATTACATGTTCTTGCAGATTTCATTGCATGCATTACAAAATATATATATATATCAATCACTTATAATACACTCTTCTCTAAGTAGTATGCAAGCAGTGTTCTTCCAAACATCTTTATTAGAAGTGTTCTTACATGCCACTCTACATGGATTGCAGAATATGTATAACTTCCATTCACTGACAAAACATTGATCTCTATATAGTAAGCAAGTATCATTCTTAGAAACATCTTTATTAGAAGTGTTCTTAAATACTTCACTACATGCATTGCAGAATGTATAGATATCATTTACTGATATCTCAAAGTATATGAAAGTAGCAGAATTTTATAATTTAAGTAACAACACAAGCCACTTAAAAATTAAGAAATATACTTGCCACAAAATGCACTTGCATACATACACACAAAAAATTAACATATCTCCTTGGAATTCCAGATGTATATAAAATGTATATGCATTTACTTTAGATTATCTATGTTCATAGTCTCATTAAAGAAAACATTGAAAATTAACTTTGTATATAATTTAAAAAAACCATTTTATTTTTAAAAGATTTTATTTCAGAAAGAGAGAGAGCAAGCACAAGAAGGCAGCAGCAGGCAGAGGGAGAGGGAGAAGTAGGATCCCCATTGAGCAGAGAGCCTCACGATGTGGGCTTCATCCCAGGACCCTGGGATCATGACCTGACCTGAAGGCAGACACTTAACTGACTTAGTCACCCAGATGCCTTCAAATACCATTTTAAATATAGTTCTTAGTATTTAGGTAGAGTTTTACTGTAGCTTGTACTCATTAAACTTTATAATTTTTTACCATTGTTTTCAAGCAATTTATTCCTACAATCTTCTTACTGTATATTTTTTTAAAGATTTTATTTATTTATTTGACAGACAGAGATCACAAGTATGCAGAGAGGCAGGCAGAGAGAGAGGGGGAAGCAGTCTTCCTGCAGAGCAGAGAGCCCTATGTGGGGCTCGATCCCAGGACTCTGGGATCATGACCTGAGCCGAAGGCAGAGGCTTTAACCCACTGAGCCACCCAGGCGCCCCAATCTTCTTACTGTATTTTAAATTGAGTTCTGTTGGATCTATTGAGCATCTTTCTTATGTTTGATTATTGTTCTATAACATCAAATCAAAGTGATAGTTTTCCATTGGTGCCAGGTTTGTTTTGCGCCTTTGAAATTCCTGGCTTTTTGGAATCTAATTTTGTAGCTTGCTTATAGTAGTATTTCTAGATTCCATCACTTATGGTTTTTATGACTTGGTAGTGTGAAGAAGCTCTCAGTTAAAATGCTAACAATCATTTGTTGCTTGAAAAATCAGTAAATGAAGAGTTTTAAAATACATTTGGTGTCTTTTTTGGCCTCTCTTTTCTTTCAAGTATAGACCAGTTCCTTATAAAATATAAATAGATGAAATTTTAACTGTTGAGTTCCAGAAAATTTTAAATGCTTTTGGCTGTAGAAGCATCTCTTTAAATTTCAGTTGTGGTATTGGTTTAAATAATTTAATTAGCCAATTTCTGACTCATATAACTTGGCAATATGTGGATTTTTTTCTGAAGTCTTTTCAGTCTTTTTTGTATTTATCTCTTTTAGATAAAGTCATAGCACATATAAATAAGAAACCAAATTAGACTCAAAGAAGTATTTTATTAACCTATATACAGTATGGTGGATTTTAAGAACATGAAAGAATTGATTGGTGAAGCTGAATTACATGCTGTATATAGTGTTAGGAAATACTAGATTGCAGTTTTATTGTGCAGGATATGTGTATGTAAAAACATTGCCCCATTTCTCAAATTCATTCTAATCTTTCATCTCTTTGATTAACTAATGCCTACCATATTTCTCATTTACTTAACTCGGGGCATAGTTCTTTAAATGTGAGGTACATGATATTAACATTTTTTGTGTGTTTTTCTTTGGTTTCATAAAACAAAATTGTAAGCTCTTCAAGCGTAGAGATTGTGTTGTGTTTCTTCCCATTTCCCACAATTTCTAACATTTATTGTACATACAATAATTTATGAAATATTTTCTGAGAAAATACATGAGTGAGATTAAGGAATGATGAGCTGTACATACAGATTACAGTGTTTCCAAAAATTCATAGATGTGGATAGCTTGCTTCACTTAGATTACTCTGAGGTTGTGATCAGCTATCTCTTACATCTTTAAGCATGCCATTTGGGATTATTTTATGGGTGTCATAGAAGCCATTTCCAGTCTTAGGCCATCTCAATTAGTATGACAAGTAGTATAACATAGTGGTTAAGAGCATGAGATCTGTAGTTAAACTTCTTAGATTTAAATCCTGATTCAGCTACTTACTGTGTGTTCTTCATTAAGTGACTAACCTCTCCTTAAGTCAGTTTTTACATCTGTAAAGTGGATATAATAGTAGTTCCTATGTCATAGAGTTGTTGTGAGAATGGAGTTAACATATAAAAAGTGCTTAGAATACTGGCACATATTAGTTACTGTCATTACAATGGGGCTTGCAACTTCTTAACCTAAAAGAAAAAAGCTCCAGTTATTTTTATTTATAAATGAAATACACAGGCTAATCTTGATGGCTTATGTCAATCCCCATACGTATACAGTGGGGTCATGACTGTATAAATTACTGATATATTTGGGAAAATGTAAAATTTATATAAGCACATGCATGCACATACTCAGACATATACACAACATTTAAGAATAATACTGTGACTCAAACTTGTAAATCAATATTGTTAATATCAAGCTCTTATGGGACAAAATGACAAGGGATAAAAATAAATCCTGGGTAGGTGTGGATGTGTATGCCATAAAAATCAATTTGAAAGTCAGAAATTTTCAGATTGATAGCTTAGTATTCAATCATAAAATTTATCCTTGGCAATAATTTGAATATCACCATCATGAATGTGTGAAAGTATGTCAAAATACAGATAGTTTTACAAACCTGGAACTCTGTGTGCCAGATATTGAGAATGAGATTTCTGCTTTTCTTTGATGGTATCACTTTGAAAGGGCATACCGATTGTGGAATTTTAATCAATTCTTAGGCTTGTTTTGCATCATGACATTTAGCTACTTCTGTCTTTATGCTTCCTTAAAGAAATGACCATGTCTTTGATTAGCAAGCTTTTCATGCTTATAACCTGATATATGTTAATCAGACCAATTTGTTAATTATGACATTAATGACTTAAAAGGCCAATGTTTAAATGAAAGCAAAATGATATGTATGGATTCCATCAAAAATCCCGTAATCAAAGCATGTAGGCTATTTGTTGGTGAAGCCATAGAACTGGTTTCAGGTCCATATTTATTATCTGGTCCATATACTTTCTAGGAAGTTTTAATAAAAAGGTTTATAAAAACAAAGGCAGAGAAACCAAGCTCAAATAAGTTACATTTACTGTATCAGATACTCAATCATCTTTAGAGACTATTTTGTTTTAATTATATTTGTATATATATATATATCACAATTCTTTAATTTAGTTCTACAGTCTTGTTGACAATATATTATATTTTAGTGCAAGTATCTGTTGCAGTTTATAAAACAGAATGTGGCCCTGGGCTGTGTGAAATAGTCAAGGCATTATTATTCATTCACCATACACACATGAAGAGTAAAGATAAAATCCTGATAAGTCATTCAACATTTAAATATATTTCCTGAGTAAAGTTTCAAGTACATATGAACATCATCCATAAGACTTTTATATATCATCCTATTGGATAAAACTATATATAATTTTCTCCTAGCCAATTCCTAGCATAAAAACTGACCCATACTAATCTGCTTATTTTTTAATCATATTTAGCAAATGTAACAAGTACTGTAAACTCTTCTATAAGTTAATAAGAAGAGTACTTTTAGAAATTTAGCTTTCAAATTTATTTTGACATAGTTACACAGCTTCACCAAATAGCCAAATCAAACTTTGAAAAAGAAAAACAAAGCTGGAGGCATCACAATTGTGGAATACAAGTTATATTACAAAGCTGTTGTGATCAAAAGAGTATAGTACTGGCACAAAAAATAGACACATTGATCAATGGAATAGAATAGAAAACCCAGAAATGAACCCACTAATATATGATCAATTAATCTTCAACAAGGCAGGAAAAAATATCCTGTGGGAAGAAGAGAATTTCTCCTCTTTTTTTTAAAATTTACTTTTAGCTATTCATATAATATGTACCCTCATAAATCAAATACTTGATTCTCTTTACCTAATGAAAGGAAATTATAAACTTGAAAAATAAGTTGAGAGAAATACACCCAAGTTTTGGTAGGTACTTTGTAACTCTCTGAATAACATTACTGGTTATTTTATAGCATGGAGCAGAGAAGTATTCTCTATTATAAAGCTCCAAGGGAAGAAAGTGGGAAATCTGAATAAATAAACTGATAGAAGTTAGGTTATTCCAGGTGGCTTTACTTTTTAAATTTGTAAATGCAATGAGAAACTACTAATTTATGAGTAATAAAGGATAAGGCCATTCTAAATATGTGGGATTGAGAATTATAAAAATTTAAAATAGGGGCACCTGGGTGGCTTGGTCGGTTGAGCAACTACCTTCGGCTCAGGTCATGATCCCAGGGTCCTGGGATGGAGTCCTGCATCCGGCTCCCTACTCCATGGAGAGTCTGCTTCTCCCTCTGCCTCTGCCATTCTCTTTCTGTCTCTCATGAATAAATAAATAAAATCTTATTGCAAGCTGGTGCAACCACTCTGGAAAACAGCATGGAGGTTCCTCAAAATGTTGAAAATAGAACTACCCTATGACCCAGCAATTGCACTACTGGGTATTTACCCTAAAGATACAAACATAGTGATCCGAAGGGGCACGTGTACCCGAATGTTTATAGCAGCAATGTCTACAATAGCCAGACTATGGAAAGAACCTAGATGTCCATCAACAGATGAATGGATAAAGAAGATGTGGTATATATACACAATGGAATACTATGCAGCCATCAAAAGAAATGAAATCATGCCATTTGCGACGACGTGGATGGAACTAGAGCGTATCATGCTTAGTGAAATAAGTCAATCAGAGAAAGACAACTATCATATGATCTCCCTGATATGAGGACATGGAGAAGCAACATGGGGGGGTAGGGGGATAGGAGAAGAGTAAATGAAACAAGATGGGATTGGGAGGGAGACAAACCATAAATGACTCTTAATCTCACAAAACAAACTGGGGGTTGCTGGGGGGAGGTGGGATTGGGAGAGGGGGAGCGGGCTATGGACATTGGGGAGGGGAGGCGAACCATAAGAGACTATGTACTCTGAAAAACAACCTGAGGGTTTTGAAGGGTCAGGGGTGGGAGGTTGGGGCAACCTGAGGGTTTTGAAGGGTCAGGGGTGGGAGGTTGGGGGAACAGGTGGTGGGTAATGGGGAGGGCACGTTTTGCATGGAGCACTGGGTGTTGTGCAAAAAGAATGAATACTGTTACACTGAAAAAAATAAATAAAATGAAAATAAAAAAAATATTTAAAATAAAAGAAATATAGTTTTACAGCTTTAAGGGCAGATTGTAATAAGAATGTAACCAACAAACACCAAAAAAAAAAAAACCTGATTAAAAAATGGACAGAAAAAAACTTTAAAAAAATGGGCAGAGGACCTGAATAATTATTTTTCTAACAAAGACATCAGGTGGCCAACACACAGATGAAAACATGCTCAACACCACTAATCACAGAAATGCAGATCAAAACAGCAGTGAAATATCACCTCACACCTATAAAATGGCTGAAATCAAGAAGACAGAAAACATCAAGCGTTGGTGAAGATATGGAGAAAAAGGAACTCTTGTGCATTGTTGGCAGGAATGTAAATTGGTACAACCATTATGGGAAATAGTATAGAGGGTCCTCAAAAAACTAAAAATAGAAATGCATATAATCCAATAACTCCACTATTGGGTATTTATGCACTCCTGTATTTATTTATTGACGCTTTCCTTAGAATAGCTAAGACATGGAAGCAACTTAAGTGTCTATCAATAGATGAATGGATAAGGAAAATGTAGTAGGAATAAATATATATAATATAGGTAATGTGGTATATTATTATGTATTATATATGTGTTATGTCATATAATGTATAGGATGAATAAGAAAAATATGGTGTATGTATATATATGTGTATATATGTTTAAGTGTGTATATATTATATATACACATATAATCTATATATACATATATACATATATAAATATATATAATATATATATACACACTTAAACATATATACACATATATATACAACCATATTTTTCTTATATATATATATATATATATACACATATATATAATAAGTATAATGGAATAGTACACAGCCATAAAAAGATGAGACAGTGTTGTTTGAGACAACATGGATGGACCTAGAGGTTATTATGCTAAGTGAAATAAGTCAGACTGAGAAAGACAAATACCATATGATTTCACTCAGGGAATTTAAAAGAAAATGAATAAAGAAACAAAGAACAGAATCAGAACTATAAATACAGAGAAAAAAATTGATGGTTGCTAGAGGGGAAGGGTGTGGAGGGTTTAGATAAGATGGGTGAGGAGAGGGAGATACAGGCCTCCAGTGATGGAATGAGTGAGTCATGAAAATAAAGCATGTGAAATACAGTCAGTGATATTGTAATAGTGATGTAATGGGACAGATGATATCTGTACTTGTGGTGAACATAGCAAAATGTATAAACTTGTCTAAACAGAAACTAATGTAACTTTGTGTGTCAAATATACTCAAATGAAAATAAATAAATAAAAAGAAAGTAAATTTAATAGCAGTCATTAATAAGCCTTGTTTTAATAAATAAGAATGCAAATATTATTTAATTAACATATAAGTGCAATGAAATATATATATGCAAAGTACTTGGTAAGTTTAAAAAGCAGTTTATTCCTCATGAAATATTTATATTATCTAATTAGCAAATTATCTAAAACTATTATAAAGGTAAACACTCTCCTAAGTTAATTATTTTTGAAAAAACAAAGTAATGGGATCTATGTTAATCAACTTATAACATTAGTTTCCAGGATTTTAGCCACACTCACTTTCACAGGGAAGTTCAACATCAAATTTCAAACAAATAATAAGTTAAGTTTTGACCATTTCCAATGTACTCCTACTCTTATTATGTATAACCAAAGTAGAATGATAATTGGTTTTTTAGTCTTCTGAGGCCTTTAGTTATCATAGCTCAGCCTACTTTTATGTCATATTAATTTTTCACCGTCATGTAATATATCGTGTTACTTTTGGAACCTCTAATTACTTCTTTCCTTCTTTCTTTCTTTTTTTAAAGATTTTATTTATTTATTTGACAGATAGAGATCACAAGTAGGCAGAGAGGCAGGCAGAGAGATAGAGAGGAGGAAACAGGCTTCCTGCTGAGCAGAGAGCCTGATGTGGGGCTCGATCCCAGGACCATGGGATCATGACCTGAGTCAAAGGCAGAGGCTTTAACCCACTGAGCCACCCAGGCACCCCTAATTACTTCTTTCTAAATAAAGCTAAAGATGTGGCAGAATTTCACTAAAATATGTATCTGAATATTTTTAGTTTTTTTCTATTTTAATTATAGTTATGAAGCAGTTTACCCAAGAGATTGTACTCACCCAAAATAGTTCACATATATTAATTATATAGATTCTTTTTTTAAAATTTTTAATTTATTTCTTATTTTTTTATAAACATATAATGTATTTTTATCCCCAGGGGTACAGGTCTGTGAATCGCCAAGTTTACACACTTCACAACACTCACCATAGCACATACCCTCCCCAATGTCCATAACCCCCCTTCCCCTCTCCCAACCCCACCTCCCCCCAGCAACCCAATTACATAGATTCTTAATTGATAAAATTCCAAATGTGAAAGCAGTCACAAATCAAAAAGCACATTTATCTCAGTTCATTTAAGTCCATCTTAGATATTATTATAACATTATGAATATGCTTTCAGTTATAACCTCTGACTTTAACTGGGTCTCTTATTAATTAAATTTTGTACTTATAACAATAGTTAATTTATTAATTAAATTTTGTACTTAAGCATTTCTGTAAGCATCTGCAAAAATTTGTCTTCCTAAGCCTAACTAAAGATACTGCACTTAAGGTGGACTGTTGGAATAAAAACAGCAAATAGCTCATTGATAATGATAAAACTCCACAAGTAATTCTGTTTCTAAAAAAAAATTATTTTATTTTCATAAGTAATTCTATACTATAGAAGCATATATTTATCTTTACAAGGAGGTACAGACTTTATTTTCCTTGAAATCTCCTCTACCTCTTTTTTCTTTTTCAGGATTGGATTGTAGTTTTCCAGTCTATGGAGAAAATTTTGAAAGAGCAGAAATCAATGGAGAGAAACTACTTAATATCACCCGGCAACAACTTAGTGATCTTGGCATAACCCGGACTGACCACCAGGACCTCATATTGAAAGCAGTTGCTAATATTTGTGAAAAGGTGAGTATAACACTGTTCTATATTGCCTTTCTTTCTAAATAACTAGTAATAATTGAAGATTTTTCTTCTGTCTGATATTATATTCTCTACGGTGAATTGCAGTTTTTTGTCTTTACAACTCAAAAGTAGTTATGACTGATACAGTTTTTTATTACTCTACTTAAAAATTATGTGGGCCCTTCTTAATCCTATATTTGAATCATGGCACTGTCTGAAGTGATTGTTGTTTCTTGTTCTGCCTTGAGGATAATGTGTCCCATCATTCCTGGGAAAAGTCAAGGATATTCTGCCTAAACTCAAGGGTATTGTGCTTCCCAGAATTGAAAGTCAGACATGGAGATTCTAGGAAATAAATTTACAAATTTTTATAGGATCAAAGGATTGAGAAGACTGCTATCTCTACCATGGCTCAAAATGAATTGAAGAATGGTAAGGGGTTATCAGGGCCAGACACAATATTCTTGACAGATGTCTCTGCATCTAGAAATAGAATTGTCACTTTATATAATAGCTAAGTCAACCCACAACTCAATAATAAATACAAAGAATATACCTGGCACTGTTTAACAAAGATGAAGAAAATGTGGAGTTTTTCATTATTTCAGGGCTGTGATCAAATTCGTTTATCTACTCAACAAATATTGACTGAGGACCTTCGGTTACTTGAGAAATTCAAGCCTAATTTTGTCTAATGAGTTTCATTTTCCACATTTTCATTTGATAGACTTGAAAACTACTTTTTCTCAATCTGACCAATTTCACTCAGCGTAAAAGCCTCTAGGTCCCTCCATATTGCTGCAAATGACAAGCTTTCATCCTTTTTGTGCCTGCATAATATTCCATTGCATGTGTATACCACTTCTTTATCCATTCAGCCAGCAGTGGACACTTAGATTGTTTCCATACCTTAGCTATTGTAAATAATGTTATAGGAAACATAGAGTTGCGTATATATTTTTGAAGTAATGTTTTCATTTTCTTTGGGTAAATACCCACTAGCAACATTATTGGATTGTATGGTATTTCTATTTTTAATTTTTTTTGAGCCACCTCCACATTGTTTTCCACAGTGGCTGTACCAATTTATATTCCCACCAATAGTTCTCAAGAGTTTCTTTTCCTCCACACCTTCACCAATACTTGTTATTTCTTGTCTTTTTGGTTTCAGCCATTTTGACAGCTGTGTGGTGATATCTTATTGGGTTTTTGATTTGCATTTCTGTGATAATTAGTAATGTTGAGTATTTTTTCATGTGTCTTTTGTCCATCTGTATATCTTCTTTGGAAAAATGTCTATTCAGGTCCTCACTCATTTTTGCAATGGAATGCTGTATACTCCTTTTTAAAGTATCCCTTGTGTATCTTTTCCATCTTAGTTATTACAGTAGTATGGCAATATGTGTATTTAATTACACTTTATATCCCATTAAGTTAGGTATTCAATTGAGACTACTAACTAGTAAACAGCATGAGAACTCTTATATACTGACTGAACAAACTTAGTGTGTCAGTCCTAAAAGGGTTTAATTTTAACAGTCATCCATACAATTTAAATACAAGTTTATTTCTGTATGGAAGAAATATTGGAGACTATTGATTATGTCAAGAGGTCAAGTAGTTTTTCCCTACAGAGTAGAATACCACTTTAAAATATTGGATGAGAAAAAAAAGAAATATTTGATTGGGGGGAAACTCCAAAAAGATCAATTTCTCTTAACTGGCCAGCCATTCTCTAGAATATCTTGGCATCAAAATTGTTTCTATTCTTAGATAATTTCGTAAATTCTTGTGATTATGCTACCATGTTACCCATCCTTCATAGCATGTTCTAAAGGGTATCCTTTTGATTAAAAGGGAAAAAAAGATTTGTAATGTGTCAGTATTTCAGTCAAATTATTGAGGTATATATGAACCTGAAGATCTTAAAAACTTATACCCTCTAAATGTTTTCTGACCATGTTTATCTTCTGAGATCTGTCTGAATAAAAACACTTGGGCTGAATAGCCATGCCATAAGCCATATTTCATTGAATTTAAGATGCAGTCATTGAAGTTTGCTATTATTTCATTTACCCCTTTGAAAGAAAAAAAAAAGCAACCAATTAAGCTAGTCCAATGATTTCTTCCCATATGTATAAACAATCACATCCTGATTTAGGAAATTTTAGAATTCAAAAATAAATTTGCCTTCTCCAATCAATGCAATGTGGTATTTTGTAAGTTTATATGGTCCCTAAGGTATGGGATGTGATAATATTTTGAAAGATCAAACTGAAAAGGGACACATGTTCCTAAAGGTAATAGATAAGTTTTCATATAGCTGTTTGAGTAATGACTTTTGGTAAGGCTGTTTTTGACTCTGAAAATTAGCCAAGTATCATATCATATACTATATATATCATCATATTTTAACTGGATATCTGGGACTTCCAGTGTGGAATAAATGATAACCCCATTAGAAGAAAAATGTTCAAGGGGCGCCTGGGTGGCTCAGTGGGTTAAGCCTCTGCCTTCGGCTCTGGTCATGATCCCAGGATTCTGGGATGGAGCCCGCATGCATTGGGCTCTCTGCTCAGTGGGGATCCTGCTTCCTGCTCTCTCTCTGCCTGTCTCTCTGCCTACTTGTGATCTCTTTCTGTCAAATAAATAAATAAAAATCTTTTAAAAAAAAAGAAGAAGAAAAATGCTCAAAAAGTGTGACCTGGAAATAAACAGAAAAAGTAGTGAAGGGACAGGCTCTGAATAACAAATGATTTCTTAGTAAAGAGGTCTGTATTTATCTTATTTCTGTGCTTTCACAGAGGGATGAAACTTGAGAAATGAGAGAAGACATCAGCAATTGTAAAATATAACTATTCTTCTTGACATGTATTTAATAGAAATCTATCATAATTTCTTCAATATCAAGTAGAAAGTAGATACATGGATCACATGCATATAGATTTTAAATATAAGATAAAAGATAAAATTAAGAGTGTAGATAAAGTGGTGCCTGTGTGACTCAGTGGGTTAAGCCTCTGCCTTTGGCTCAGGTCATGATCTCAGGGTCCTGGGATGGAGCCCCACATTGCACTCTCTGCTCAGCAGGGAGGCTGCTTCCCCCTGTCTCTCTGCCTGCCTCTCTGACTACTTGTAATCTCTCTCTCTCTGTCAAATAAACAAATAAAATCTTAAAGAAGTATAGATATAAAATATGGTATAAAATTATCAGTTTTCAACACTATTACAATTTTATAGATTTAAAATATGGTTTATGTGTGGTTAGAGGGTGGGAATTCATATATAGAGATAAAATTTTGAAGGCTAACACAATGAGAGGTGATAGTGGAAATCTTGGGAAATGTTGGAGAATAATAGAAAGCTCAATTTGAAGATTTTTGAAGTAGTAATCTTAATATAATATTATTGACTTTAACTTTACTTCATATTATTATTGATTTTTAACTTGACTGTATGTAGCAGGGAATCATTTATAAAGTACCATTCCGTATTCTATTCTGATTTTAACAACTGAGGGGTAAGAAAAGAACACCAGGCATTCTAAAACACATACAAAATAGAAATTTTAAAAGGATGAGTTAAAAAAAAAGAACATTATGGATAACTGCTGTCATGCTTGTTTTATAGATGAAGAAACTCAGTCGTAGAGTTTGTTTTGTTCCATGATTGCTTGATGAATAAATGATGGAGATGGGTTTAGAGTTCAGATTGTCTGGCTCAGTATTTTTACACTCAAAGAAGATACCAGAGGAGAAAAGAAGGTGGGCAAAGGTGAGAATGAATGAGAGGGATCTAGAGGCTATCAAAAGAGTGAGGAAATCACCAGCAGTTAAGGGAGATATATATCTGAGGAGGGCAACATCAGCAAGGTAAAATATTACCAAAGAGGTAAAAGAAATTCTATTATAGTCTTATGGGTAGTAAAGTTTGAGGCAAAATATTTTCATACATTAAAAATTAATTGTTTGATAAAGAGAAATAAGTTAACCAAACTTAACAAACTTATCTGTATTACTTTTGTTGGGCCCTTCTTAAATATACCATTTGCTTCATGGGCTATTGCTATTATCCAGTTAGCATTTATTTATTTATTCATTTATTTTTAAAGATTTTTATTTACTCATTTGACAGATAGAGAGAGAGAGAGAGACAGTGAGAGAGGGAACATAAGCAGAGAGGGAGTGGGAGAGGGAGAAGCAGGCTTCCTGCCGAGCAGGGAGCCTGATGCTGGGGCTTGATCCCAGGACTCTGGGATCATGACCTGAGCCAAAGGCAGACACTTAATGACTGAGCCACTCAGGCGCCCCGGTTAGCATATTTTAAATCAGCTAAGCAAGAAGAAAATAATTGTTGAATTTTTATACTTACCCATATTCATCTTTCCTTGATTGAGAAAGTAGTATCATGTATTATTAGAAACCTCAGTAGGACATTTATGGCCCTGGTGAAAGGTCTCTCTTTTCTAGAAAGACAGAGAGATATTTGGTGGAAGATGACAATGTATAATTATATTTTTTAAACTGCATATCCCCATGCAGTGAGGAAGTACTCAATAGATTTTTCATCAAAGCAATCAAAGCATGAAGTTGAAAATCTGTCTTCGGTAGATCTATCTTTTTTGAACCTGGGCTTTCTCATCTCTCTGAGTTAATTACGAAGACCAGTACCAGGCAAGAACAATATCAAAGAAAACAGATTATTGATGTTATATATAGATACTTATAGATAGGTTCATTCATTTGGCAGTTAATAAATGAAAATTGTATTTAATATAATTAAGGGTTAAGTTATGTGAAGGTAATTACTGACAAACATGATAAGTTAATATCATTATAAACAGAAATTCAACTCCGTGAATGCAAAGATTTGTGTCCCTCAGAGGAGTAGGGAAGATTCTGTGTCTGGAATCAAGTAATAGGAATTCATTGAACTATAGCTCTCCAATATGTCCTTTTAGTATCACAGATAACCATAATTACTATCAGTGCCATTTATAGAGTTTGGAAAGCCTTTCCAAAGATTTACAATTGATCACTATTATAGAAAAATAGCAATTGGGAAATAATCAATAGCATAAAATTTTTTCAAAAATGGAAAAAATAGAAGGAATAGTGATAATTATGTTTCAAAAATTACATAAAATCCAAATAAGTTTGTCCTTTTACCATATGGAAAAATAATTTATTTCTATGTTCTTTTCTGAATTTAGCTTGTTTATCTAGCTCATGCTTAAGTCTAGGGCAGAATCTATCATTCTAAGTTATTTCCTTTATCCTACTTTTCATTATAGATTATGTCATCAAGTGTGGGTTAAAGTTTATTTTATGGAATATTTTCTTGTATCTGAGAAATTCAGAAAAAGAAGAAAAAACACTATTGTTTTACTTATGCCACTATTGCTTTCCTTATGGCACTATTGCTTGATTTTACATAAAATCACATGTACTTTGAAGTTTGGAATAGAATACTAGACATTTGAAAGTTTACTTTCCTATATGACTCCTCTTGAAATGTTGAGTAGAAGGATGTAAAGATGTCTACACCTTTACTTCCATGGTGGAACTAATTCATAATGCATACTAAAAAATTCCAGTAAAATCAGACAGGCAGACAGTGTTTTCAGACACTCAGACTGTTGTTCCCTGCTTTAAACCTGGGAAATATAGAGATTACTGTACAGCTTCCTTTCAAAATATATCCAGTTGCTACTTAGTCCCATGTTTCTATAACAAATGGTGGTAAGTTGTAACCATGTTAACAGAATGGAATGTGATTTACATGATGACAAAGCAGATGGTTTACTGCTCAGCAGTCAGAAGGAAAGATCAATAACTGATTTCGGTTTCAAGACTTAACTCATTCAAGTTAATTTTACCTGCAACAAACTTCCTTGGAGATTATCTAGGAAAAAAAATTCAAAATCTTTATCTCTCATCTCAGAAATAGAAACCTTTCTGGGATATGCAAACTGTTCATTAAAATGTCCTTTATTTCTGCTTCCCAGTATAAGGAAGTTTGACATCAATAGCTCTAAACAGAACAAATAGAAATGGGGAAAAAAAACTCAATTTATTTACTACATGCCCCAGAACAATGTGTTAATGGATAATAAAATTTGAGGAACTTGTATTAAACTTTAATTTCTTTAATTATAGTGGGAATGAGAAAATACCTAGATATGAAAATAACTGATATTGCTTATGAATGTAAACCAGACAGAGTCTTGCTCTGCTTTCTGTGGTATCATAGTACTGGCTAACTAATTCAATGTTCTAAAACATTATTACGTTATCACTTTTTCTGTCTTCTTTTCATTCTTCATTATAATTATATTGAAGATGAACTAAACTCAGTGTTCAGTTATTGCTCTTTCAGGCGTCTTTCTTTTTACCCAGAAATAAATGAATGGTTCTCTGTTCTGTGAAGAAATCCGACACAACTTATTTTCCTATCTGTCAGTTTTTATAGTTCTTGTTATGATTTATCATCAATATATGTTTGTAATTAAAAGTCATCTTCCTTTCCTTCTATTCTTTAACTTTCCAAGAGGGAAACCTTAAATAATTATAAAGCTGAGAAATCCAAATAATGCTATCTTTTGTTCTTCTACAATATCATTTTTCTACTCTTAATAGAAACTAAAGTTAAATATAAAGACTAAAGATGTGTAATATAAAAAAACTAATGTCTCGGCCACTGTTTGAATAGATACCTGGGTTCCACAATGGCTGACTGTATGGTAAACCAAAAGTTAAGGAAATTGTGTTATTCTCTCACTATAGACAGTTTATCACTTAAGTAGCCTATAGAGCAGGAATTTCCTCAAGTTCATTCGTCATTATTTAAATTCCACAATTGTTAGCTGGTTGGTTTTTTATATTGACTCTGAGGTAAGTTACAGTTGTAATGGGGGACTTGAACTATTTGGACAGCTGCTTGGAAATGTCATTCTATTAATAGCAAGACATGTGTCTGACTATGCCTACCATTCCCTTCCTTCATTACTACTTACTAACTATAAGATGACATGACATGGTCACTTTTTCCCAAGGCTTCTAGGTTTTATAGTTATTTTTTGCTCAAAATTTGGACCAGATAAACTATTCTTATCATGTTTTTCTTTTCTGAGAAATGAAATTGCCAAGAGTGCAAGTCTTCAGACTCAGGTGAATTTTTTCTGAGAGTATGGGGGTGGAAACTAAATACTTAACATATTATTTTAGAAGGATGGTCAGTAATCTCATGGGAGAGATGCCAGAAGCTTAAGAAATTGGAATTTCTTTTTATCTTAAAGAGCTGTTTTACAAAGTGTCTCCAAACATAAATGTTTTGTGAGATATAGATATGTTGGTTGGATGTAAATACAATTTGTAGATAATTAAATAACTGCACTAAAATACTAGTATGTCATGCATTTAAGCTTGATTATCACATAAGTAGAGTTGAAGTTCACTGAACATAAATTATAGTTCACCTTATCTTTACTTTTATTAACAACTTAACTTCTCTTTAAAATACAGCTTCCTCTTTTTGACTGTATATGCTCCATTAAATTATCTTGATTTTTTTTCCCCTTAGGACAAAGTTGAAGAGAAAGATATGCAAGGAGAAGATCAGGTAAGAAAACAATAGTAGCAACAATGACAAAAAGTCTATTGAGGAAAACTAAGTAAAAAATTATTTGTTGCAAACCTAAAGACAAGTGTGATGGGGTATCATGTACTGAGATTTATAATTTTATGGTTCAAATTATAGTTACTAAATTGTCTTGGAATTGCTACTATTAACAGCTGCCTACAATGTGGGAAAAAGTGAGTCAAATGGTTCTTTTCACAGTATACCAAATATCCGGCTGGAAACATCTGGATGACTTACTGGTTCGCTTTGCGTGGATCATATTTAGTTCTGTTTCTGTAAAAGTTTTAGCACTTGATCTCTTTTGGCTCTGGGCTTTTGAATGTCATGGTAGTTGAATACATTGTCACCTCCTTTATCTTCTGTGCTAGTTATGTGTGTGTATGTGTGTGCGCATGTGCGCACGCGCATGTGTGTTTGAGGGGGGGAAGAGAGACAGAGAAAGAGAGAAAGAGAGAGAGAGTGTGTTATATAATGTCCAAGAAATTGCTGGACAATTATGTTATTTTTTGTTTCTACTAGTGTATAAGAGTTTCTAAAATAGGGAAGATGTTTCTGTTTTTGTCCATTTTTTGTAGGCGATATATCTGTTTACCAGAAAATTTCTTTTAATTAATTTACCACTGTCTTAGAGATGTATTTTTGTCAGTGAGAAGAATTTGAATACACAGAAGTGAATATACAGAAGCATTATTGAAGCATGAATGTATTTCAGTAAAGAGATACTAATTTTTCAATTTTTAGTCACAGAACTTAGAAAAACTACAGTTACTATAAGAAAATATATTATTGATTAGGTGTGTTTTCCTTTTCAAATTTGGCATTTTACATTTGAGAGTCAGGCTCAAAGTACACAATTTAATATGTTCAAAGCGTTTGGTTGAAGTAGAATCTCTTGCTTAAACAATTGGCCTTTAAGGTAGAGGGCTAAACATATATTTTTTAAAGATTTATTTATTTTAGAGAGAGAGCAAACACAGTGGGGAGGGACAGAAGGAGATGGAGAGAGAAAATCTCAAGCAGACTCACCCCCTTGCAGCTGAGGACAGAGTTCAAAGCGGGGCTTGATCTCAAGACCCTGAGATCATGGCCTGAGCCTAAATAGTCGGAAGTTCACCTGACTGAGCCACCCAGGCACCTCATAGAGAGCTAAACATATTTTCTGAGTACATTTTCAGGAATTCACATACTATTACTCTCTCTCTCTCCCCACCCACCCCCCCATACACACCACAAACATAGCTACAGCAGGTATGAAAAGGATACTTAGAGATTAATTTGTAAGTTGCCTTCTAGGCAACCAACTTAGTATAGATTGTGTATGAGTTCATAATTTGTGGATTTTTAAAAATATGTCATTGTCATCCTTGGTGGGATTAAATTGGATATGTATGTCATTATCATCCCTGGGATTAAGTTGGATATGTAAACAATCAGAAAATTTGATTGTTCCTTATTAGCAGTGAATAATAAGATAGATACCTTGAAGATAGCCTAATTGCAGAGTTTCTCTGTTTAGTGACTTTTGAGGAATGATACACTTTCTCCTGAGTTTTGAGATTTTAGAGGTTCATATATCCTCTGCTTTTAATCACTTTCACCTACTGCTACATGATTTTTTAGGTCTATAGTAGCTTCTAAAGGAAAAAGATAAATATATTTGCAATTATAAATAGTTGTCAAATTTAGAGTTCTTCAGTAAAATTTTATCAAATGCTGTTTCATTTTTTTAAGTTTTTTTTATTAATTTAAGTATAATGGACATACCATGTTACATTAGTTTCAGGTACACAAAATAGTGTTTTGACAGTTGTATACATTACTTGGTGCTTTCATTCTAAGCATACTCTTAATTCCCTTCACCTATTTCACCCATCCTCCCACCCACGTCTCTCTGGCAACCACAAGTTTGTTCCCTATAATATTTAAGAGTCTCAGGTTCTTTGTTTGTCTCTTTTGTCCTTTGTTAATTTTTTTGTTTGTTTCTTAAATTCCATGTATTAGCGAAATTATAGGGTATTTTTCTTTCTCTGACTGACTCATTTCACCTAGCAATAAAAAATGCTATTTCATGCAAAAACAATGAATACTGTTACACTGAAAAAATAAATAAAATGGAAAAAAATGCTATTTCCGTTAATCTTATCTTGGGGCATCACACTCATTTATCTACAGATACTCTGATTATTGTAGAATTTTTTAAAATTAGCTTTTAATTCAAGAGTACTATTGGAAATGCATTCAATTAGTTGGGGGTATGGCACCTTAAAGAAATCAAATCTTTAAACTATTCAGAATTGGAATTTAGAATTCAGGTTTAGAATTTAGGCTCTAGAGTCAGGCTGCCTAGGTTTACATTCCAGATAAAACGCACTAGCTATGATGTTGCACATATTACTCACTGGCTCAGAACTTCCCTTGCTGTATCTGCAAAATTGAGATCATGACAATGCTAAAATTGTTGTATTACCTGAGATAATTAATTTTTGTGTATAGTGCTTAGTATTAGCTGTATCAGCTATTTCTTTCCCTCCTCCATCTCTTCCTTCCACTCCATTGCTGCTACTGCCTCCTCCTCCTATTCCTCCTCTGTAGTAGTAATAGTAGTATTGAAGAGCTGTATACCACAGTCTCTTGGCTTTCTGCTCCAATACACACTACAAAGTTTATCCAGAATAATCTTTCTTTGGCATTATCCTCAAACATTCCCTTGTGCAGAAATATGACTGATTAAAATCAGACTGCTAACTCTACCATTAAAGGTTCTTTGTTAGTTTAATTTTTAGCTTTAATGTTAGCTCTCCAGTTCACTTTTCAGCATTCCTGACTTTTCTACTTTATTTCAGACAATTAAATCCTTTGCAATTGCTGGCCCAAAACAACAGGTTTTAAGAATGAGAAGGAAAGGAGGGGTGCCTGAGTGGCTCAGTCAGTTAAGCATTTGCCTTCAGCTCGGGTCATGTTCCCAGTGTCCTGGGATGGAACCCCATGTTAGACTCTCTGCTCAGTGGGGAGTCTGCTTCTCCCTCTCCATCTGCTTGGTATTCCACTCTCTTGTGCTCTCTCTCACTCTCTTTCTCTGTCAAATAAATAAATAAAATCTTTTTTTTTTAAAGAATGAAAAGGAAAGGAGCCTAGGCATCTTGAAAAATAGTGATGGTAACAATAAAAGCTATAATATTAACAGCTTAACATTTGTAAGTTTTACCATATTTCATGATCTGCAAAATACATTCATATATATATAAAGTTTATATATACACACACACATATTAACAGCTTATATACACACATATGCTAACACCTTATCTATCTATCTATATATATATATACACATACATATTAACAGCTTACATTTGTAAGCTTTACCATCTTTTACCATCAGCAAAATACATACATTTATAAAGTTTATATATATATATGTTGTGTATATATGTGTGTGTGTATATATATATGGTGTGTATATATATGTGTGTGTCTTTGTGTATGTACAGACACACACAGACACACATGTATACACACACACAGACACACACACACACATACTTCAGGATTACAAAATGCTTTACACATCTTTCCATAACTTTTCCTCATTCAAAAAGGGAAAGGGTTTCTCTGAAAAAATCAACACATAAATAATATATGAATTTGAGGTTGTTAGAACAGACCATGAAGAGTCTTTTTTTTTTTTACCATATAACACAGTATTTTAACCATAAGCTTTTTACCATAGCCCTTCTTAGAATAGATAGATGAGTAAATTCAGAACTGATGATAAAGTCCTTAAGGGTATATAAGAGGCAACACTCTTCATTAGGAATGATCATCTCAAGTTAAAAAAAAAAGTTTGAGGGATTGAGGAGCACAACGTGTATTTGAGAGATAATGAAAGACCACAACTTTTTTTTTTTTAATAAGTATGTAAAAGAAGGATTAGCTTGGAGAGTCATTGTGGATGCCTGTAATGTTTTGGATTTCTATGAATAGAAGTTGTGGAGAAGTCATAGTCTAATATAGAGTCCTAACCCCTTATTTCATAAGGTCCGAAGAGATTACTATTAGCTTTGTTTAAAGAGTCACTTTATAGGTTCCCTTTCCCTCATGTTTTGGTTATCACCATACTTCATAGAGAAGGGAAAAAAATGATTATCTTTGCCTTTGTCACATGTCAGAGTACTCAGGATTCTTATTATCCTTGGATGCTATGCCCTCTTTAGATGGCAGGAATTTTGTACTTACTCTTTTTTGCATCTATGTACTTAAGTCTAATTGTCTTAACATAATGAATGAAAATTCACTTAAAAAAGTGAAATTATACTAAGCATGATACCCTCTAGTTCCATCCACGTCGTCGCAAATGGCAAGATTTCATTTCTTTTGATGGCTGCATAGTATTCCATTGTGTATCTTTTTTTTTTAATATTTTATTTATTTGACAGAGAGAAATCACAACTAGGCAGAGAGGCAGGCAGAGAGAGAGGAGGAAGCAGGCTCCCTGCGGAGCAGAGAGCCCGATGTGGGGCTCGATCCCAGGACCCTGGGATCATGACCCGAGCCAAAGGCAGAGGCTTTAACCCACTGAGCCACCCAGGTGCCCCTCCATTGTGTATCTTTACCACATCTTCTTTATCCAGTCATCTGTTGATGGACATCTAGGTTCTTTCCATAGTTTGGCTATTGTAGACATTGCTGCTATAGTGAAATAAGTCAATCAGAGAAAGACAACTATCATATGATCTCCCCGATATGTGGACGTGGAGATGCAACATTGGGGGTTGGGGGATAGGAGAAGAATAAATGAAACAAGAGGGGATTGGGAGGGAGACAAACCATAAATGACTCTGAATCTCACAAAACAAACTGGGGGTTGCTGGGGGGAGGTGGGGTTGGGAGAGGGGGAGGGGGCTATGGACATTGGGGAGGGTAAGTGCTATCGTGAGTGCTGTGAAGTGTGTAAACCTGGCGATTCACAGACCTGTACCCCTGGGGATAAAAATACATTATATGTTTATTAAAAAAAAAAAGAAGAGCAGAACTGTACTTTTAACGAAATCCAATCTTTTTTTTCTTGTCTTTTTGGATCATTAAACACCTGTTTTATCTTTAAAAAAAATAAGTGAAATTATAAGTCAGTGGTGTACTGGCAAATGTTGAACTGGTTGTTTAGAAAAAACAGGTATGATATATAAATACAGATTTAGATAGATATATAAATATATATGAACATATATGGTATATATATTACTGATATTAAGGTGTGTAGCACAGAATTAAATAATAAAATGTATGGTGCTCTTTATTATAAATTCCATATAGCCAATTTTCAGAGAATACATTTGTTGATTTTTTAAGTCTTTATTTAAATTCCAGTTAGCTAACATACAGTGTTATATTAGTTTCAGGTATACAATATAGAGATTCGACAATTTCATGCATTACTCAGTGCTTCATCATTAAATGCACTCCTTAATCTGCGTCATCTATTTAACACAGTGCCCCACCTCCCTTCTCTCTGGTAACCATCTGATTGTTTGCTATAATTAAGAGCTCTTTCTTTATTTTACTTATTTTTATTAAAAATGTGTTTTTATTTTATTATTTTTTGAAATTTTAGATTATCTTTAATGACAGATTCATATTGTTTATATATGTGTATTAAATTTACTCATAAAATACCTGGTTATGTTTAATTTAGTTAATACACTAATTATGCAGAATAAATTTTATAAAATTATATCAATACTAACCAACTACTATTGTGATTTTTATATGATCTAGCTTAAAAAAATACTGCAGGATTTTAACAAGTATCTGTTAGGCTAAATGGAGCAGAAAAATGTTAACAAGAACAAAATACTAGCACCATTTAGTAAAAGTTAATTGAACACTTGACACTGTACTAAGCGCTATGTGTACCAGTCTTACTGAATCATTGTAACATTCAGATGATGTAGTTATTTTCCAGCATCCTCATAGATGATGATGCTTCCCTAATAACTGTTTCTATTTGGACATGCCACACATAGTAAGGATTATACTTACCTATTTTTCCAGGCAGTTGTACATATGTATATGTACACACATGTGTGTGTGTGTGTGTGTGTGTGTGTGTGTGTACTACATCTTTATCTGTTCATCAGTCAGTGGACATTTGTACTATTTCTGTAACTTGGCTATTGTAGATAATGCTGATAGCCAAATCACTATTTAGTAGTACTGGAGCTGGTTGGCTAGAGCCTTCATCTTGATTAAAGCACAGTAAGAATGGGTCTTCCACATTATTTGTGGAAATAACTTATAAACTCAGCTTCTGTTAATAAATGAATGAGTGATTCCTATTAACAGGCTGAAGTATATAGGATACAGTACTCAATCACAATATTTACAACTATTTCAGATGTCAATCAGAGAGATGAATTAAATGAGAAAATGAGATTCCTGTTGCACATAGAAGTACAAACTGTTATCAATATGAAAGTTTATAGCTTGTAAACTCAACTTTAAATTCATCAATTGCACAAGGAAGGCAAATCTTGCAGTTATCATACAGATTTGTTTTTTATATTGCATAAAATAAATCACTTTTCCTATTCATTGAAATAATTGTTTTAAATACCAGGCTGGTGATATCATGGGATTATAGAGGTGATTATCTGTAATTTCAGATATTTCTTTTTTTTTTTTTTACTTGTGAGAGGACTAGTTTCAACTTAGTTATTTTTTTTCCTTTCCCTAAATTTTTTTTAAAATTCCAGTTAGTTAACATAGAGTGTAATATTATTTTCAGGTATAGAATTTAGGGATTAATCAACACCCAGTGCTCATCACAAGAAGTGCCTTCCTTAATACACATCACCTATTTAATCCATCTCCCTGCCTACCTTCCCTCAAGTAATCATCTGTTCTATACAGTTAATAGTTGTTTCTTGGTTTCCCTCTCTTTCCCCCCATGTTCATTAGTTTTGTTTCTTAAATTCCACATATGAGTGAAATCACGTTTTTCTTTCTCTGACTTATTTTGCTTAACTGAAGTCTTTGTGGTTCCATCCATGTCGATACAAATGGCAAGATTTCCTTTTTATGGCTGAATAATATTTCATGGCACATATATGTGTATATATGGTACATATGTATATGTACACATGTGTGTATGTGTGTGTGTGTGTACTACATCTTTATCTGTTCATCAGTCAGTGGACATTTGTACTATTTCTGTAACTTGGCTATTGTAGATAATGCTGATATAAACATCAGAGTACATGTATCCTTTGAATTAGTATTTTTGTATTCTTTGAGTAAATACATGTATTCTTTGAATTAGTATTTTTGTGTTCTTTGGGTAAATACCTAGTAGTGCAGCTGCTGGATTGTAGGGCAGCTATATTTTTAATTTTTTAGGAACTTCCATACTGTTTTCCAGAGTGGCTACACCAGTTTGCATTCCCACCAAGAGTGTAAGAGGGTTCCCCTTTCTCCATATCCTCACTAGCATCTAATGTTTCTTGTATTGTTGATTTTGGCCATTCTGACAGGTGTGAGGTAAGTTCAAACACAGTTTTAAAATAGTTTCAGGTGTACAGTATAGTACTTCAAAACTTCCATACATCACCCTGTGCTCGTCATGACAAGAACATTTCATAATCCCCATCACTTACTTAATCCATCCCCTCACCAACCTACCCTCTGGTAACCAGGCTATTCTCTATAATTAAGAGATTTTCTTGCTTTATCTGTCTCTTATTTTTTCCCCTTTCCTTGTTTGTTTGTTTTTTTCTCTTATATTCTCCATCGGGGCAGGGCTCCTGGGTAACTCAATTGGTTTCTGTCAAATAAATAAATAAAGTCTTTTAAAAAATAATAAATTCCACATAAGAGTGAAATCACATACTATTTGTCTTTCTCTAATTAACTTATTTCTCTTAGCTTTATACTTTCTAGCTCCATACATGTGATTTTAAAGATTTATTTATTATTTTTTAAACTTTTTTTTAAGATTTTATTTATTTGACAGACAGAGATCACAAGTAGGCAGAGAAGCAGGCAGAGAGAGAGTAGGAAGCAGGCTCCCTGCTGAGCAGAGAGCCCGATGTGGGGCTCGATCCCAGGACCCTGGGATCATGACCTGAGCCGAAGGCAGAGGCTTTAACCCACTGAGCCACCCAGGTGCCCCAAGATTTATTTATTTTTTTGACAGACAGAGATCACAAGTAAGCAGAGAGGCAGACAGAGAGAGAGGAGGAAGCAGGCTCCCTGCTGAGCAGAGAGCCTGATGGGGGTCTTGATCCCAGGACCCTGGGACCATGACCCAAGCCGAAGGCAGAGGCTTTAACCCACTGAGCCACCGAAGTGCCCCATCCATACATGTCATTTTAAATGGCAAGATTCCATTCTTTTTTATGACTGGATATTATTCCATTTTATATATATACCACTTCTTCTTTATCCATTCATCATTGGATGGACACTTGGGCTGCTTTTGTATCTTGGCATAGTAAATAATGCTGGTATAAATGCAGGGGTGCCTGTATCCCTTTGAATTAGTGTTCTTATATTCTTTAGGAAAATATCCAGTAGTGTGATTGTTGAATCATAAGGTAGTTCTATTTTTAATATTTTGAAGAACTTCTTTACTGTTTTCCACAGTGAGTGCACCAGTTTGCATTCCCACCAACAGTGTAAGAGGGTTCCCCTTTCTCCACATCCTCGCCAACACCTGTTGTTCCTTGTGTTTTTCATTTTAGCTATTCTGAATATTGTGAGGTGATATCTCATTCTAATTTTAATTTTAATTTTCCTGATGATAAGTGATGTTGAGCATCTTTCCATGTCTGTTGGTCAAGTGTTTATCTTCTTTGGATAAATGTCTGTGCATGTCTTCTGCCCATTTTTAAAGTGGATTATTTGCTTTTGGGGTATTGAGGGTTTTTTTTTGTTTTTTTTTTAAATTTTTTTTTTATTAATTTGACAGAGAGAAATCACAACTAGGCAGAGAGGCAGAACTTTATACATTTTGGATACTGACCCTTTATTAGGTATGTCATTTGCAAATATCTTCTCCCATTCCATAGGTTGCCTTTTAGTTTTATTATTTCCTTACTGTGCAGAAGATTTTTATTTTGATTTAGTCTCAATAGCTTAGTTTTGTTTTTCTTCCCTTGGCTCAGGAGACATATCTAGAAAGAGTTGGTAAGGCTAGTGTCAAAGAGGTTACTGCCTTTGTTCTGTTCTAGGATTTTTATGGTTTCAGGTCTCATGTTTAGGTCTTTAATCAACTTTGAATTTATTTTTGTGTATATTGTAATAAAGTTAGCCATTTTCTTTCTTTTGCATGTTGTTGTCCAGCAACAATTGTTGTAGAGACTGTCTTTTTCCTTTTGGATATTCTTTCCTGCCTTGTCAAAGATTAATTGACAGTATACTCATGGTTTTATTTCTGGGTTTTCTATACTATTCCATTGAACTATGTATCTATTTTTGTACCAATACCATACTGTTTTGGTACAGCTGCATAATACAACGTGAAGTTCATAATTGTGATGCCTTTGTCTTTGCTTTTCTATTTCAAGGTTGCATTGGCTCCTCAGTATCTTTTGTGGTTCCATGCAAATTTTAGGATTGTTTGTTCTAGTTCTTTGTAAAATGATGTTGCTATCTTGATAGGGATTACATTAAATGTGTAGACTGCTTTGTGTAGTATAGATTTTTGAAGAATATTTGTTCCTGTAATCTATGAATATAGAATGTCTTTTGACTTCTTTGTGTCATCTTGCAATTTCTTTTATCAGTGTTTTGTAGTTTTCAGAGTAGAGGGCTTTCAACTCTTTGGTTAGGTTTATTCTTGGGTATTTTATTATTTTTGGTGCAGTTGTAAATGGGACTTTTCTTCATTTATCTTTCTGCTATTTCATAATTGCTATATAGAAATACAACAGATATTTGCAGATTGATTTTGTATCCTTTGACTTTACTGATACATTCATCAGTTCTAGCAGTTTTTTTGGTAGAGTCATTCATGTCATCTACAAATAATGAAAGTCTTCTTTTCCCATTAAGAGTGATGTTATCTCTTTTTTTTAAGATTTTATTTATTTATTTGACAGTGATCACAAGCAGGCAGAGAGGCAGGCAGAGAGAGAGGAGGAAGCAGGCTCCCTGCTGAGCAGAGAGCCAGATGCGGGACTCAATCCCAGGACCCTGGGATCATGAACTGAGCCGAAGGCAGAGGCTTAACCCACTGAGCCACTCAGGCACCCCTATCTCTGGGTTTTTCATATGGCCTTTATTATGTTGAGTTATGTTCTCTCTAAACGTATTTTGCTGAAGATTTTTCTCATGAATGCCTGTCATACTTTTATAAATGCTATTTCTTCATCTATTGATATGATCATATGGTTATTACCTTTTCCTTTATTGATGTGATGTAACACGTTGATTGATTTGTGAATATTGAACCACACTTGCAACCCAGCAATAATTCTCACTTGTTCATGTTGAATGTTTTTTTGATGTATTGTTGAATTCAATTTGCTAGTATTTTGTTGAGAATTTTTGCATATATGTTCATCAGAGATTTTGGCCTCTTGGTTCTCTTTCTTACTGGTACCTTTATCTGTTGTTGTTTTTTTTTTAAAGATTTTATATATTTATTTGACAGAAAGAGAAAGAGAGAGGGAGAACACAAGCAGGGGGAGTGTGAGAGGGAGAAGCAGGCTCTCCTTGGAGCAGGGAGCCCAGTGCGGGCCTTGATCCGAGGACTCTGGGATCATGACCTGAGCCAAGCCAGAGGCTTAATGACTGAGTCACCCAGACACCCCTATCTGGTTTTCTTATAAGGTCAATGCTTGCCTCATAGAGTGAACTTGCAAGTTTTCCTTCCATTTTTTGGGGACTAATTTGAGAAGAACAGGTATTCACTCTTCTTTAAATGTTTGGTAACTTTAATTTGTGAAGCCATATGATTATGGACTTTTGTTTGTTAGGAGATTTGTGATTACTGATTAAATTTCTTTGCTGGTTATCAGTCTGTTCAACTTTTCTATTTCTTCCTGTTTCAGTTTTGGTAGTTTATACATTTCTGGTAATTTATCCATTTCTTTCAGGTTATTCAGTTTGTTGGCATATATTCATAACATTCTATTAAAATTATATTACTTTGGGGGGCACCTGAGTGGCTCAGTGGGTTAAAGCCTCTGCCTTCGGCTCCAGTCATGATTCCAGGGTCCTGGGATCGAGCCCCCAATTGGGCTCTCTGCTCGGCAGGGAGCTTGCTTCCTCCTCTCTCTCTGCCTGCCTCTCTGCCTACTTGTGATCTCTATCTGTCAAATAAATTTAAAAAAATCTTAAAAAAAATTATATTACTTTAGTATTGGTTGTTATTTATCCTCTGTCATTTGTGATTTTATTTGAATCCCTTCTCTTTTTTTTTGATAAATCTGGCTAGAGTTTTATCAGTTTCACTGATTTTTCCCCAAAGAACAAGAACCTGTTTTCATTAATCTGTTCTATTGTTTTTTCAGTTTTGATATCATTTCTTTCTGCTCTAATATTTATCATTTCTTTCCTTCTACTGGTTTTAGGTTTTGTTTGTTGTTTTATTTCTAGCTCCTTTAGGTGTAAGTTTAGGTTATTTATTTGTGATTTTTTTTGTTTCTTGAGGTAGGTGTGTATGGTTATATATGTCTTTCTTAGGACTTCTTTTGCTGCGTTCCATATGTTTTGGACCATTGTGTTTTCATTTTCATTTGTTTCCATGTATTTTTTTTTATTTTTAATTTTTAAAATTTCTTTTCAGTGTACCAGAATTCACTGTTTATGCACTACACCCAGTGCTCCATGCAATACATGCCCTCCATAATACCCGCCACCAAGCTCACCCAACTTCCCACCCCCACCCCTTCAAAACCCTCAGATTGTTTTTCAAAGCCCATGTATTTTTTAAATTCTTCTTTGATTTCCTGTTTGACCCCTTCGTGTTTAATAGAATATTATTTAACCTTCCTTGTATGTATGTTCTTTCCAGACTTTTTCTTGTGTTTAATTTCTAATTTCATAGTGTTGCAATCAGGAAAGATGCATGGTATAACTTTAATCTTCTTGAATTCCTTGAGACTGGTTTTGTGGGATGATATATTATCTGTGCTGAAGAATGTTCCGTGTGCATTTGAAAAGAACATGTATTCTGTTGTTTTAGGATGGAATGTTCTGAATATATCTTTAAATCCATCTGTTCCAGTGTGTTCCTCTAAACCTATCGTTTCTTTGTTGGTTTTCTGTTCAGATGATCTGTTCATTGATGTAAAGGGGGTTTTAAATCCCCTATTATTGCTGCGTTATTATCATTAGTTTAATTATGCTTGGTGTTAACTGTTTTGTGTATTTGGGTGCTCTTCTTTTGGGTGAATATTTACAATTGTTATATCTTCTTGTTGAACTCCTTTATTATTATGTTGTGCCCTCCTTTTTCTCTTGTTACAGTTTTTGTCTTATAGTTTGTTTTTGTCTGATATAAGTATTGCTACCATGGCTTTCTTATAACATCCATATGCAAGGTAGATGTTTCTTTATGCCCTTACTTTGAATCTGCAGGTGTCTTTAGGTCTAAACTGTGTCTCTTGTAGGGAGCATATTGATGGTTATTGTTTTTGTATCTATTTTGTCACCCTATAACTTTTGATTGTGCATTTAGTACATTTACATGTGAAGTAATTATTGCTAGATATGTATTTTTGTCATTCTGTTACTCGTTTTGTGGTTGTTTCTGAAGATTTTTTTGATCCTTGTCTTTTTCTCTTTCATGATCTGCTGATTTTCCTTAGTAATGTATTTGGATTCTGTCTCTTTATTCTCTTTATTCTTTGCATATTTACTAGTGATTTTTGATATATGGTTACCCTTAGGCTTGTGTATGACCTCTTCTGCATTTAGCAGTCTGTATTACAAAGTCATGCAAGTTTGAACAAATTCTTGTTCCTATTCTCCCTATATTTAGGTATGGAGAGGGGAGACAAGATGGCTTAGGTATGAATTGTTATACTTTATACCCTTTTTTAAAAGATTTTATTTATTTATTTGACAGAGAGAGATCACAGAGATCACAGGTAGGGAGAGAGGCAGCCAGAGAGAGAGGAAGGGATGCAGGCTCCCTGCTGAGCAGGAATCTGGGATCACGACCTGAGCCAAAGGCAGAGGCTTTAACCCACTGAGCCACCCAGGTGCCCCTATTTTATACCCTTTTGCTTTGTGAATTCCTCAATTAATATTTTTAAAGAAATATTTATTTTTAATGCATTTATGTTTTTCCTACCATCATCATACTTTCACTTTTGGTGTCTCCTTTTCACTAAAAAAAAAAAATCCCCATTAATATTTCTTGCAGGGATGGTTTAGTGGTCATCAACTCCTTTAGTTTTTGTTTCTCTAGGAAGCTTTTTATCTCTCCCTTTTTTCTGAATGATAGCCTTGCTGGGTATTCTCAGGTGCATATTTTTCCCATTCAGCACATTAACTATATCATGCCACTGCTTTCTGACTTGCCATGTTTCTGTTGAGAAGTCTGCAGCTAGCCTTATGGGTCTTCCTTTGTAAATTAAGGACTTCTTTTGTCTTGCTGCTTTTAAGATTTTTTCTTTATCACTATATTTTGCAAATTTAATTAGAACATACCTTAGTGTTGGTCTGCTTTTTTTGACTTTGACGGGAGTTCCCTGTGCTTCTTGGATCTCGATATATGTTTCGTTCCCCCTAGTAAGGAAGTTTTCAGTTATTATTTCCTCAAGTTTTCTGTCCCTTTTTCTGTCTTCTCTTCTTCTGAGACTCCTACAGTATGAATGTTATTACATTTGATGGAGTCATTGATTTCCCTAGGTCTATTCTCATTTTGCACAACTGTTTTTTTTTTCTTTCTTTTGATCAGCTTTGATTACTTTCCATTACTCTTGTCATCTATGTCACTAAATTCATTCCTCTGCTTCCTCCATTGTGTTGTTTATTCCATCAAACATGTTTCTCACTTCATTAATTGAGCCATTTATCTCTGCTATGTTATCTATTATTTTGTGTTAAGGGTCTTGTCATGTCTTCTAATCTTTTTTCAAGTCCATGAGTATCTTTATAATCATTGCTTTATATGCTCTTTCAGACATGTTACTTATATCTGTTTTACTTAGCTCTCTGGCTATGGACTTGTTCTGTTCTTTCATTTGGGATAAATTTCTATATCTTTTCATTTTGTCTGCCTCCCTGTGTCTGTTTCTGTGTGTTAAGAAATTCAGCTTTAAACAAAAGCTAAAAAAAGAAAGAAGGAAACAAAGAAAAACTAATCTATGTCTTCTGCTCTGGAAAGTAGTGACTTTATCCTGAAAAGTTTCTGCAGTACCCTGGCACTTCAGAAGAGTATTTTAATGCGTTGCTTATGCCCTGCTCTTCTGTTTGAGTCACTTTTCCTTTTAGTGCGGTCATCTGCACTGTCTGCTGTGAGTTTTGCTTGTTCTCTGTGGTATTAGTGGGACCCAGGCAGGTCAGCTCTGAGGGAGTATGCCCACTGGATAACTTGAAAGTAGGGAAACTGTGCAAAATTTGTACTGAGCCACTAGCCCTGCACTTGATTTATAGAATCAGAAGTTTGTCAGTTTCCATGGTGAAGATACTCTGTGTCTGATTTCAATCCATCACCATGATGCAGTTGGGAAGAAATGTACAGTAGTATACCACCTTATAGATACAATAGATTTAAATGACTCAAGAGAATGGGGAAGAAAAATGTGGTAAAACAATAAAAAGTGAGTTTTGAGCATTTACTACCTTTGTTTTTAACATAATTCAGGTAATTGTACCTGAATTATGTTAAATTTTTATTTATTTTTAATAATGGCTGTATTTAACCACCAGTTTGCCAAATTTCTGATGGTTCATAAGTTACCTTTATCAAACTAGTAAAAGCCAGCTCTTGTTATCCACTGAAAAATAATACCATTGATTCATTAAAAATTTTTGAGTGATTCTGGGTGTTATCAAGCATTTTTTGAGATATAATTGACTAATAACATTGTATGATTTTAAGGTATACAACCATGTTGATTTGATATATTTATATATTGCAATATGATTACTACTGTAGCTTTGGCTAACACCTCTATCATGTCACATAATTATTGTTTTTCTCTGATAAGAATATTTAAGATCTTATCTCTTAGCAATTTTGAAGTGTATCACACATTATTGCTGACTATAATTACAATGTTGTACATTGGATCTCTAGAACTTGTTCATTTTCTAATTTAAAGTTGAGACATTTTGACCAATATCTCTTCATTTTCCCAAAGCCCAGTCCCTGGTAACCACCATTCTACTCTCTGATTCTGTTAATTCATATTTTTTATATATAAAGCAAAACCACAAGAAATATCACCTCACACCTGTTAGAACGGCTGTCGTCAAAAAGACAAAGAGACAGCAAGTGTTGATGAGGATATGGAGAAAAGGGAACACTTGTGCAGTACTGGTGGGAATGTAAATTCATACAGCCACCATGGAAAATAGCATGAAGGTTTCTTTAAAATTTAGAAATAGAACTATCATATGATCCAACACTCCCACTTCTGGATTTATTTGTAAAAGAAACAAAAACAGGATATCAAAAATATTTGTTATTCCATGTTTATTGCAGCATTATTCACAATAGCAAAGATATGGAAACAACCTGTTTATCAATGAATGAATAGATAAAAGAAGACTTACTATGTACATGCAGTAGAATATTACTCAACCATAAGAAAGAATGAAGTTCAGCCATTCACGATGACATGCATGGTATCCCTTATTTGTGGAGTAATGTAAAAAACCTAACCTCATACCCAGCTTGTTAATCATACAGAGGAAGTCACTGTAGGAAAGTATTAACTGTTAAAATGATTACTACCTATAAACCCTGTCTGAATGCAAAGGTCTGCATATTGAATGATATCTTTAATATTATTTGTGGTACCTATATAGCGTCCTTCAGTAAACTTCTAAAACTTTTTAAAAAATAAATACACCACCAAATGTTATAGGAGTAGGAAACATCAGG
Organism: Meles meles; assembly: GCF_922984935.1. Classification (NCBI taxonomy): domain Eukaryota; kingdom Metazoa; phylum Chordata; class Mammalia; order Carnivora; family Mustelidae; genus Meles; species Meles meles. The sequence goes on from NC_060087.1 coordinate 71,749,336, forward strand.
GTGGGAAACAAATGAAGAAGAGGGGAGTCTGAGGTGAAGAAGACTGAGATAGGGAGATAGTAGCAGGAGGCATCCATCTCAATAGTAACCCTGAAAAATGTAACTCCAGTTGTATGTTTTCTATTCCTGCTATAATAAATTAGCACAAATTTAGGATCTTATAACAACACCAATTTATTATTTTATATTTTTGTAGCTTGGAAGTCTAGTATATATCTGAGTGGCATAAATTCAATGTGTCTGCAGAGCTGCTTTTCTTCTCTTGTTGTACCAGGGAAAAATCCATTTCCTTGTTCATTCAGGTTAGTGTCAGAATTCAGTTTCTTGCAGTTGTAGGGATGAGGTCCCTGTTTCCTTGCTGGCTATCACTGAGAATGACTCCTAGCTTTTAGAGGCCATTTACATTCTTTGCCTTATAGCCCCACACTTCATCTTCAAAGCCAGAGATGGCTGACTGAATCTCATGCTTTCCATCTCTCCTGATACTTCTTTCACTGTGATATCTTTGTGATCTTTTCATCTTCCTCTTTTCAAGGACCCATGTTATTGCACTAAGCTTATTTGAATAATTCAGCATAATCTTCTTATTTTTAAGGTTGGTTGTTAAGCAATTTTAATTCCCTTTTGCCATATAACATAACACATTCACAGGTTCCAGGGATTATGACATGAACGTCTTTGGAAGGGCCACTATCCTGCTTACCACATCGGAGTGGAGCTTTATATAAGCAACATTTGAAGTTACCGACCTTTATTTTTGCTTTTACCCATTTTGGTGTTAAGGAAAGATGTGTTACTATGGTCTTCCTTCCATCTATCCCCCAGGAATATCTGTTTTTAGACATTTTGTTCACCCTTAAGTGTAAATGGCTAAAAGCTGTTTTTGCAGGGAAGTCACATTGTGTTTAGATAAAATATTTTCCATATTTTACCTCAAGCAGGTAATTGTTAATTGTGTTACAACTGTATGGCCTTGAGTAAGTTATTTAACTTTTCTAATCTTCAGTTTCTTCATCTACTGAATTGGGATCAAACAGATATCTTGTAGCATTGTTGTGAGTATTAGAAATAATATGAGTAAATCCTGAGTCCAGTGCCTAGCATATAGTAGGGGTTCAATAAATTATATATGTTGTAATTATAAGCTATGATTTCATTTACAGTGTTCCATTTGAAGTAAGATTCATTTAGTTTTGGATCACCAGTTATGTACCATGTGTACAATGTGTACTTACAGAAGAATGATTGTATTTCACACTAAAAAATTCACAAAGAATTGGTCTCCAGTATTGATATATCTAATTTAAACAACTGACATATCTAACCTAGTGTAAGAAGAAATTTCAGAAAAAATTATTATAGCTTTCAAATTTCTAATAAAGATTTATTATTGGTTAATAGTGATAAGTGCTTTTCTGTGAACAAAGATACTATTTACATTATGGTATATTTGGCTCTTTAGCCACATAAAATTGTAAGCCATCTTTGACTTTAAAGATGCTATTGGGAAAACTGGACAGCAACATGCAAAAGAATAAAACTGGACCACTATTATACATCATACACAAGAATAAATTCAAAATGGATTAGAGATCTAAATGTGAGACCTGAAACCATAAAAATTCCAGAGAAGAGCACAGGCAGTACCCTCTTTGACATCAGCTGTAGCAACTTCTATCTATATATGTCTTCTCAGGCAAGGGAAACAAAAGCAAAAATAAACTATTGGGACTTCATCAAAATAAAAGCTTCTACATAGCAAAGGAAACAATCAGCAAAACTAAAAGGAAACCTATGGAATGAAAGAAGATATTTGCAAATGACAAATCTGATAAAGGGTTAGTTTCTAAAATACATAAAGAACTTATAAAACTCAACACCCAAAAAATGAATAATATAATTAAAAAATGGGTAGAAGACAAGAATAGATAATTTTTAAAGAGGACATTCAGATAGCTAACAGACACATGAAAAGATGCTCAATATCACTCATCATCAGGGAAATACAAACAAAAACTGCCATGAGCTATCACCTCACACTTGTCAAAATGGAGAAAATAAAAAATACAAGAAACAACAGGTGTTGGGGAGGATGTTGGGAAAGGGGAACCCTCTTGCACTGTTGGTGGGAATGCAAACTGGTGCAGCCACTCTGAAAAACAGTATGGAGGTTCTTCAAAAATTAAAAACAGAACTACCCTATGATCCATAGTAATACCTTGTGTTACTACGTATTTACCAAAAGAATACAGAAATACTAATTCAAAGGGATACACATACCATGATGTTTATAACAGCATTATCTACAATAGCCAAATTATGGAAATAGTCCAAGTGTGCATCAACTAAATGAATGGATAAAGAAGATGTAATAGAAAATGGCTACACGAGGGCCTGTGTAGCTCCATCAGTTGAGTGTCCTGACTCTTGGTTTCAGCTCAGGTCATGATCTCAGGATCCTGAGATGAAGCCCTGTATTGCATGTTCTGTGCTCAACATGGAGTCTGCTTGGGATTTTCCTCCCTCAATCTCCCTCTGGTCCTCTCTTCCCCCAGCTCACACTCTTTCTCTAAAATAAATAAATAAATAAAATCTTAAAAAAAATGGCTGGGATGCCTGGGTGGCTCAGTAGGTTAAGCATCTGACTCTTGTTTCAGCTCAGGTTATGATCTCATGGGTCAGGAGATCAAGCCTTTCCTTGGGCTTCATTCTCAGTGCAGAGTTTGCTTAAAGATTCTCTCACTTTGTCCTTCCCCCCAAAATAAATAAATTAACCTTTAGAAAATAATTAAAAAATAAAATAGCTAAAAGACACATGAAAAGAAGTCAACACCATTCATTTTAAGGGAAATACAAATCTAAACTATAATGAAATATCACCTCACACCAGTCAGAATGGCTAAAATTAACAACGCAGGAAACAACAGGTGTTGGCAAGGATGTAGAGAAAGAGTAATCCTCTTACACTGTTGGTGGGAATGCAAACCGGTGCCACCACTCTGGAAAACTGCATGAAACTTCCTCAGAAGTTACAAATAGAACTACCTTTCCATCCAGCAATTGCACTGCTAGGTATTTACCCAAATGATACAAAAATACTGATTTGAAGGGATATGTGCACCCCAATGTTTATAACAACATTATTAACAATAACCAAATTATAGAAAGAGCCCAAATGTACATCAACTGATGAATGGATAAAGATGTGGCATGCATATATATAAAGGACTATTACTCAGCCATAAAAAGAATGAAATCTTTCTGTTTGCAATGACGTGAATGGAGCTAGAAAGTATAATGCTAAGCTACATAAGTCAGTCAGAGAAAGACAAATACCATATGATCTCACTTATATGTGGAATTAAACAAAACTAAAGATCAGAGAGAACAAAATAGAAGCAAACCAAGAAACAAACTCGTAACTATAGAGAATAAACTGATGGTTACCAGAGGGGTGGTCGGTGGGAGGATGGATTACATATGTGATAGAACTTAAGTCATGCACTTGTGATGAGCACTGAGTGTTGTATGGAAGTGTTGAATTACTATACTGTACAACTAAAATTAATATTACACTGTAAGTTAACTAACTGGAATTTCAATAAGAACTTCAAAAATTCTACTTCTTGAATATTCTATATACAACTACTTCCTAAAACCTGCTGATTTTTCCTTTTTCAATTTTTAAAATCTACATCTTCTTTTCAATTATTTCTCATGAGGTACAGGGTTTAACTGTGCTGGCTAATGATTCATGAGTAACAGAGATGGGAGTCATGAAAATCATGTAGGTTGAAAACTTATCAGATCCTGAGAGTCAGGTGATGAACTTCAGGACATAAGATGTATATCCAAAGGGATGAGAGTGATCATCAGATCATCAGTGGTGTTTTTAAAGGCATGGTATTTGTTGGTAGATTTTGTTTCCAGTTGCAAGGGACAGGCATTCAAGTGTTTGAAGTTTGTTTGGCAGAATATAGGAAAAATGAAGACCCACTACATTCCTCTCATTCTGTTCTTTGAGACTGATCCCATACCTTAGATATTTAGGAAATAAGAATAGTTATAATAAAAGTAAATATTAAGGGGGCGCCTGGGTGGCTCAGTGGGTTAAAGCCTCTGCCTTCAGCTCAGGTCATGATCCCAGAGTCCTGGGATCGAGCCCCGCATCGGGCTCTCTGCTCAGTAGGGAGCCTGCTTCCCTCTCTCTCTCTCTGCCTGCCTCTCTATCTACTTGTGATCTCTCTCTGTCAAATAAATAAAATCTAAAAAAAAAAAAGTAAATATTAGGATGTATTCCTCTATATCTCTGTTTCTCTGCTTAATTCTTCTAAAGATTTATAAAAACTCCATTAAGAGCAATCATTTTCCTTTAATAATACTGACACTTACAAGTTTATAGAATATAGTAACAATTCTAAGTAAAATATTTAACCACTTCTAGGCAGTTCATCCACATAGATCTGGATATTTTGAGTCATTCTACCTCTCATATGCTATCTTTTGACAGCCCTTTAATGCCACAACTATACTTTTGGAACATTACTTACCATTTAAAAGTAATATCTTCTTCTGAAGAACAATGTAATCGTTAAGTGTACAGCCTCAAGAATCAGACCACATGGGATTGAGTATTTCTAATAATTTATTTTTGTTACTTTGGGAAATAATTATTATTTTAACCGGATATTTGTTGACTACTTTTCATGTGTCAGGCACTGTGCTGAGTAACTTACATGAAGTATTTCATTTAATTCTTCTTGCTGTTTTGCTTCAGTTTCCTCATTTGAAAAGTGAGGTTAATGATAGTTTGTATATCATCCAATTATAATGAAGAATAGATATGTTAATCTAATGCAGAATACATGACTCAAAAATTATGTAATTTTAGCCATTATTTTCATAATAGTTATCATTAGTCTATTCCAGTCTTCTTTCTTTTTTCAAATTTGCTAAAAGCTAAAAAAAATCCTTTTGGAATGTTCTGGCGGCTACAAAATTCAGCAGGGGCTGGCCACATTGTTGTTAATAGATCCAAAGGAACAGAGTGAAGCATGTTCCCTTTTCTTCTTTCAGAGAAAGACAAATGCCATATGATTTCACCATATGTGGAGTTTAAGGAACAAAACAAATGAACAAAGAAAATAAACCATGTTCTTAAATATAGAGAACAAAGTGGTGGTTGTCATAGAGGAGGTGAGTGGGAGGAGGGATGAAATAGGTAAAGGTGATCAAAAGTAGACTTATCTTATTGAACATAGATCAATGTATAGAGTTGCTGAATCATTTTATTGTACACCTGAAATAAACACTTAAATAAACACCTGAAAACAACACTGTATGTTAATTATATTTTAATAAAAGAAAGAAAGAAAAAGGGATAAATTATTTTTATTTTTTTAAAGATTTTATTTATTTATTTGACAGAGAGAGACATAGCGAGAGAGGGAACAGAAGCAGGGGGAGTGGGAGAGGGAGAAGCAGGCTTCCTGCTGAGCAGGGAGCCTGATGCTGGGTTCCATCCCAGGACCCTGGGATCATGACCTGAGCCGAAGGCAGATGCTTAACAACTGAGCCACACAGCTTCCCCTAAAAAGGAATAAATATTTAAAAAAAACTGGGATGCTTGGGTGGCTCAGTGGGTTAAGCCTCTGCCTTCAGCTCAGGTTATGATCTCAGGGTCCTGGAATTGAGCCCCGCATCGGGCTCTCTGCTCAGTGGGGAGCCAGCTTCTCCCCCTCTCTGCCTGTCTCTCTGCCTACTTGTGATCTCTCTCTCTGTCAAATAAATAAATCTTAAAAAAAAAAAAAACAACACTAAGATTTTCCCTGCTTTGTAGTGACAAGTGACATTTTATGAATTATATCTGATACTGACCTTCCTAAAGTATACTTTTAATATACTCTGGACTTTTAAGACATTGCATTAAAAATTTTCAAAGGTTCATTTTAATGTAATTTTAATTCTGTTTTTACCATTTAATGAAAATATCCAATTTACATATCATAATTCTTTAGGGTGTTCTTTATCCCCTAGTATCCTTGGAATATCATAAAATAAATACATAAATGAGGTGAATAAATAAATATATAAAATGTCAAAAAATATCCAACTCCACCTAGCTATCAATGATTTTAATGCCCTCCTTTTCTATTTCTTTCCCCGTTCATCTGTACTGCACATCACCTCCTCCCAATACATCTAGCTTGGGTAATGGAATAGTGGAATCTATTTAAAAGAATATAGCCTTTTAGCTGAGATATCCTCATGCCTTTTCTATGAGTTTCCTCTCAGGAGAGCAGGTACTAGAGTACCTAAATGGATTGATCAGGCGTCTAACATCATTTATCCATCTATTGGTTCCAAGAGGGGACAACAAGTAGTAAGGAATCTATGTCCTTAACACATGTTAACAAACCCAACATTTGAGCACTTATCACCCAGTAGTACAAGTCATTCTTCATGATAAATTCCCTGGAATCAAAAGATCCATGCCATAGTATTGTAAGTGTGTCACTGAGGTATTATTGGAAGCCAACTTGTGACAATATTTAAACTTACTTATTTTGAAATAAAAATGTTCCATTGCACCTAAAATCATCTAGTATTTGGGAGCTCAAGATCACCATGCTATGGGTGCTTGGGTGGCATAGTCTGTTAAGCTTCTGACTCCTGGTTTCTGCTCAGGTTGTGATCTCAGGATTGCAAGATCAAGCTCCAGGTCAGACTCTCCACTCAGCAGAGTCTGACTGAGACTCTCTCTCCCTCTCCCTCTGCCCCTCCCACTCATGCTTTCTTTCTTAGAGTGGTATTCAAGAAATGTGAATATATTGTATATAACAAATCTCTGTAATTAGGCATAGAAATGTATTCTTTTTTTTTTTAAAGATTTTATTTATTTATTTGACAGAGAGAGAGATCACAAGTAGGCAGAGAGGCAGGCAGAGAGAGAGGAGGAAGCAGGCTCCCCGCGGAGCAGAGAGCCCGATGTGGGGCTCGATCCCAGGACCCTGAGATCATGACCTGAGCCGAAGGCAGCGGCTTAATCCACTGAGCCACCCAGGCGCCCAAATGTATTCTTTTAATAAGAAATTATTAGGATAATGCCATCACTGAAAAAATGATATTGGCCAGTGGAAGCTCTGCATTTAAAATAAAATTTTTTAGTTTAAATTTAAAGTAAATATAAAATAAATTATACACAACTAATGAAATCATTGAACACTACATAAAAACTAATGATATACTATATGTTGGCTAATTGAATTTAAATAATTTTTTTAAAAATTAAAAAAAAATGTGGTGCTTCAAGCAGTCTAAATTGGATTCTTTAATATTATCTCACCATAACACAAAAAGAATGAATTGTATTAATCTTTTGTAATAGATTGATCATACACCGTATTCATCAGGCCATTTTCTGGAATTTAAAGTGTTGCATTATTTCATTAATCATTTGTTTACCAAAAAGCTAAAAAATGAATTCAAAATGTGAACCTTCAGGTATTTATAACATTTTATCTTGGTATTTTTCTTTTTGAAATACTATATTAATTTGGAATGAAGCATGGTTCTGTTAATGTATTTGAAGACTCTTCAAAGCAGGGGGCTGAAACAACTTCCACACCATTAGCAGTTGAGATATACCTCTAGGTATTTTGAGGTATATTAACATAATTAGAAATTTTTTAGGTTAATTATAAGTGCAGTAAACATTACAAACATGGGATACAATGAGATGTGCTATCAATTTAATTGAGAGATGTATATAAAGCAATTTGCAGTCATTATAGTAATGTCAAGAAGATGCTTAAGTGTGAATCCAAAACAGTTACAGCTTTTAAATTTTAAAGCATTTGGTAAATTATTGCTGAGTTTTTTTTCTATTGCCAATAGCAAAGTTCTTTTCCATTGAGAGAATTTAAGACTCTCAAGCATTTGAATATGACAATATTTATAAATGTGTGGTTTGGAGGAATTGTTTAAATTCCGTTTCCTAATATCTTTTCTCTTCAGAATAGATTCTTTTAACAAGTAATTTGTAGTGATGACTATGTTGACTTCAATTTTGGAGTGTCATAGATATGTTAAAGATTAACTATCTGGTCTTACTGAAGCCAACATAGAACTTTTCTGCTGTTTTTTCTTCAGTGATAAATAAAATACAGAATTTTAAAATAATAATATAAGAATAAAAAATTAAATGAATGTGGATACACATTCATTTGTGTGTAAATGTATTTAAACTCTCTGTATTCATTTAATACAGAGAAAGATATATCTAAAAAAGAATGATGAGAGAGATGTAGGGATATGAGAAAAAAGAATAAATGTGGAAAGTAACGAAGTAGAGCCCTAAGTAACAGAGGTACTTTTTCCAATCATAAAGAAAAATCAATGCCTCTGAGACAGACTTGTTTTTGTAACTAATGGCTTTCCATTTTAAAAAATCGGACATCAACAATTCAGAGGCTAAAGTTAAGGAATAACTTAATTAAAATAATTTGAAAAAGAGGAAGATGGCAGCAGAGTAGGAGGATCCTGGCTCATTTTGTCCCATGAACACAACTAGATAACTGGCAAATCTTCCTAAATACCCCAGAAATTGACTTTAAGCCTGAAGAACAAACTCCACAACAAAAGGGAGAAAAGAGGCCACATCAGAGAAGGTAGAACTTGCAGAGACATGGTTTAGAGGAGAATCGGATCATAGGTGCTGCACAGAGGAGGGAGCCATTGTCAAAGAGAAGGGTGAGAGAGAAAGGAGCACACGGGAATACACAAAGAAAATGTTTCCTCAAAACCATTGACTTAGAAAATGAGAGGGGCTGAACTTTGTGAGTTCTTGTAACCAGTGGGGATTAAAGCCTGTAGTATTAAGGGACAGTGGGCTTGGCTGAGATAGAACCTAGAGGGCACTGCATTGCTCCTAGAAATGAGGCAGGCAAACAACTGGAGGTGCAGACAGCATGACAACTGTGATCTGAAGAGCACCTGAGGCACACCGTGGGGAGATTATTTGTAGTGCATTCCTGAAAGACAAAGGAGCTGGCTGTCGCCATTTCCCTCTCCCTCCCCAGCATAAACACGAGTCACCTGCAAGAAGCAGTGCTCCTCAGACACAGCATGCACAATTTGCATACACCAAACCCCACCCCTCGCCTACTGGTGGTGCTACCATTCTCAGTCAAGATAGCTTAAGTCTGAGCACAGCATGCCCCTCTCCCAATTGTGCAGCCTGAGAATAGACTTAGGGAAATCAGTGACTCCATCAAACATAATAATATTCTTATTATAGGAGTCCCAGTAGTAGAAGAAGATAAAAAGGGGCAGAATATTTGTTTCAGAATATAATAGCTGAAAACTTACCTAATTTGGAGACGGAAACATAACCATTTCTAGAAAGCATGGAGAGCTCCCATCAAAATCAACAAAAACAGAACCGCACCAAGACATATTGTAGTTAAATTTGTAAAATATAGTGCTAAAACATATATTAAAAGCACCAAGACAAAAGAATTCCTTAACTTGCAAAGAAAGAACCATAAGACTAGCTGCAGATTTCTCAACAGAAAGATGGCAAGGCAGAAGAGAGGGGCATGATATATATTCAAAGTGATGAATAGGAAAAATCTGCAACAGAGAATATTCTCTCCAGCAAGGTTATCATTCAGAATATGAGAGAGAGTTTCCCAGACAAACAATAACTAAAGGAGTTCAATATCACTAAATCAGCCCTGCAAGAAATATTAAAGAGGAGTCTTTGAATGGAAAGGAGAAATCAAAGTGACAAAGAGAAGAAAGGATCAAAGAAAAATCTTCAGAAATAACCACAAAACAGGTAATAAAATGGCAATAAACATATTTATCACTAATTACTTTGAATGTAAATTGACTAAATCATCCCATCAAAAGGTGTCTGGTTTCAAAATGGATGAAAAGCAAGACTCATGTGCACGCTGTCTACAAGAGACTCATTGTAATTGAAAGTGAGGGGATGGAGAAACATTTAATATGCAAATGCATGCCAAAAGTAAGCCAGAGTAGCAGTACTTATTTCAGACAAACTAGACTTTAAGACAAAGACTGTAACAAGAGACAAGGAAGGACAATATATAGTCATACAGGGGACAAACCAACAAGAAAATATAACAATTCTAAATATTTATGCACCCAAAGTGGGAGCACTCAAATGTATAAAACATTTAATAACAAACATAAAGGAACTAATTGATAAAAATACAATAATAGTAGGGGACTTTAATAATCAACTTACTTCAATGGACAGGTCATATGAACAGAAAATCAATAAGGAAACAATGGATTTGAGTGGCATACTGGACCAGATGGACTTCAAAGATATATTCAAAATACTCCATACTAAAACAGCAGATTACACATTCTCTTCAAGTGTACATGGGATATTCTCCAGTATAGATCACCTATTAGACCACAAAACAAGCCTCAACAAATACAAAAAGTTTGAAGTCATGCCATTCATCGTTTCTGACCAGAATGATGTGGAACAAAAAAATCAACCAAAAGAAAAAAAAATTAGAAAGACCACATGTATATGAAGGTTAAACAGCATCCTATTAAACAATCAATGCGGCAACCAGGAAATCAAAGAAGAGGTAAAAAATAAATACATTGAAACAAATGAAAATGATAATACAACAGTCCAAAACCTTTGGGTTACTGCAGAAGCGGCCCCGAGAGGGGAGTATACAGCACTATAGACCTACCTCAAGTATCAAGAAATATTTTAAATAAACAAGCTAAATTTACATCCAAAGGACCTAGAAAAAGAACAATAAACAAAGCCTAACGCCAGCAGAAGGGAGGAAATAATAAAGACTAGAGCAGAGGGGCACCTGGGTGGCTCAGTTGGATAAACATCTGACTCTCAATTTTGGCTCAGGTCATGATCTCAGGAATGAGAAACTGAGCCCCATATCAGGCTCCTCACTGGGCATTAAGCCTGCTTAAGCTTCTTTCTCTGTCTCTCCTTCTGTCCTTCCCCATCAACATACACACAAAAAGTTTAGAGTATAAAGAAAGGATATAGAAAATTTAAGAAAAAAACAGTAGAACAGATCAATGATACCAGGAGGTGGTTCTTTGAAGAAAATTAATAAAATTGATAAACCCCTAACCAGACTTATCAAAAAAAAAGAAAAAAAGAAAATCACAAATGAGAGGAGAAATAACAACCAACACTACAGAAATACAATTATAGGGGAATATTATGAAAAACTATATGCCAACAAATTGGACAACCTGGAAGAAATGGATAAATTCCTAGAAACATATAAACTATCAAAACTTAAATAGGAAGAAAGAAAAATTTGAACAGACCGATAACCAGCAAACAAATTAAATCACTAATCAAAAACTTCTGAACAAACAAAAGTCCAGGACCAGATGGCTTCACAAGAAAATTCTAACAAACATTTAAAGAAGAGTTAATACCTATTTTCAATCTATTCCAAGAAACAGAAATGGAAGGAAAATTTCAAATTCATTCTATGAGGCCAATGATACCAAAACCAGTATAAAAGCTACCACTAAAAGAGAGAAGACCAATATCCTTGATGAATACAGATGCAAAAATTCTCACTAAAATACTTGGAAATCGAATTCAACAATACATTAAAAAATTATTTGATATGATCAAGTGGGATTTATTCCTGGGTTGCAAAGGTGGTTCAATATTCTCAAATCATTTGATGTGATATACCACATTAATAAAAGAAATAAGAACCATGTGGTCATTTCAATAGATGCAAGAAAAGTATTTGACAGGGTACACCCATTCATGATTAAAAAAAAAAAAAAGAACCTTAACAAGATAAGTTTAGATACACCTCAACATAGTAAAGGCCATGTATGAAAAGCCCACAGCTAATATCCTAAGTGGAAAAAACAAAAAACAAAAAACAGAGATTTTCCCCTAAGGTTATGAATAAGACAGGAATATTCACATGCACCACTGTTATTTAACATAGTACTAGAAGTCCTAGCCATAGCAGTCAGACAACAGAAAGAAAGTACATCCAAACTGGCAAAGAAGTAGTAAAATTTCACTATTTGCAGGTGAGATGATCTAGAAAACCCTGAAAGATACCACCAAAAATACTGCTGGAGATGATAAATTGAGTAAAGTCAGAGAATACAAAATTAACATACAGAAATCTGTTGTTTTTCTATACACAAATAGTGAAGCAACAGAAAGAGAAATCAAGAAATAAATCCCATTTAAAATTGTACCCAAAACAATAAGATAGCTACGAAAAAACCTAATCAAAGAAGTGAAAGATCTGTACTCTGGAAACTATAAAACACTGATGAAAGAAACTGAAGATGACATAAAGAAGAGGAAAGATATTCCAGGCTCATGGATTGGAAGAAAAAACATTGTTAAAACGTCTATACTACCCAAAACAATCTTCACATTTTTTAAAAGATTTTATTTATTTGATAGACAGAGATCACAAGCAGGCAGAGAGGCAGGCAGAGAGAGAGGAGAGCAGGCTCCCCACTGAGCAGAGAGCCCGATGCGGGGCTCCATCCCAGGACCCTGGGATCATGACCTGAGCCGAAGGCAGAGGCTTTAACCCACTGAGCCACCCAGGTGCCCCCAATCTTCACATTTAAAGCAATTCCTAACAAAATACCAACATTATTTTCCACAGAGCTAGAAGAAACAACTCCAAAATTTGGATAGAACCACAAAAGACCCTGAATAGAGAACGCAAACTTGAAAAAGAAAAGCAAAGCTGGAAACATCGCAATTCCAAACTTCAAGTTATATTTCAAAGCTGTAGCGATCAAGAAAGTATGGTACTGGCACAAAACCCAAGGAATTGATCAATGGAACAGAATAGAAAACAACCAGAAATAAGCCCACAATTATATAGTCAATCAGTTTTCAACAAAGCAGGAAAGGACATCCAAAGGGGAAAAAAGAACAAGTCTCTTCCACAAGTGATACTGGGAAAACTGGACAGCAACATGTAAAAGAATGAAACTGTACCACTTCCCTTCACCACACACAAAATAAATTCAAAATGGAGTAAAGATCTAAATGGGAGACCTGAAACCATAAAAATCCCCGAACAGAACATAGGCAGTAATTTCTCTGACATCAGCCATAAGAACTTCTTTCTAGATATGTCTCCTGAGGCTAGTGAAACAAAAGCAAAAATTAAGTATTGGGACTTAAGCAAAATAGAAAGCTTCTGCACAGTGAAGGGAACCATCAATAAACATAAAAGACAGCTGAGAGAATGTAAGATATATGTAAATGACATGTCTGATAAAAGGTTAGTGTCCAAAATATATAAAGAATTTATAAAACTCAAAACCCATAAAATGAATAATCTAATTAAAAATGAGCAGAAGTCATGAATAGCCATTTTGCCAAAGAAGCCATACAGATGGTCAACAGGCACATGAAGAGATGTTCAGCATCACTTGTTGTCAGAGAAATACAAATCAAAACTACAATGAATCTTGGAACACTGAAAAAATAAAGTTTAAATTAAAAAATAGAAAATAAAAATCATCTTGAAGGCTAAAAAAAAAACTTACAGTGAGCTATCACCTCACACTTGTCAGAATGGCTGAAATTAACAACACAAGAAACAACAGGCTTTGGTGAGAATGGGGAGAAAGGGGAACCCTCTTACACTGTTGGTGGGAATGCAAGCTGGTGAAGTTACCCTGGAAAACAGTATGAAGGTTCCTCAAAAATTTAAAAATAGAACCATATTACAACCCAGCAATTGCAGTACTAGGTATTTATAAGAAGAATACCAAAATACTGATTCAAAGGTATACATATACCCTGATGATTTTAGCAGCATTATCTACAATAGCCAAACTATGGAAATAGCACAAATATCCAATGTCCAACAACTGATGAATGTATAAAGAAGTGGGATACACACACACACACACACACACACACACACACACACACACACACACACACACACACTGGAATCTTACTCAGCCATAAAAAGATATCTTGTCATTTGCAATAGCATGGATGAAGCTGGAGAGTATTATGCTAAGCGAAATAAGTCAGTGAGACATATTTCAGAGACAAATAGCATGATTTCACTCGTGTATGGAATTTAAGAAACAAAACAAATGAGTGAAGGGACAAAAAGAGAGGTAAACCAAGAAATAGACTCTTAACTGTGGAGAACTGTGGAGAACTGTGGTTGTTTGCCAGAGTGGAGGTGGGTGGGTATATGGGTAAAATAGGTGATAGAGATTAAGGAGTGCACTTGTGATGAGCAGAGGATATTATAACAACTTACCTTCAGTCACATATAAAATCTGTACACTCTTTTCCTCACCACATGTTTTATGGTATGTCACACTTTATATCTTTTTATATTGTAGCTTCATTAAAATTTATTGTAGGCTATAGTTATTTTTAAGGTCATTTTCTAACTTATACTAGAAACAAAAGTGATTTACATAGAATCATTAAAGTTTTGTGGTATTCTGGCTATGAATTAATCCCTTTGCCTGGGTGTAGCAAGGGAGCCTTGTATTGGCATTGCTTTGGGTGTGATGAGCTTTGCCCGCCTGACTCTTGGATTGAGTGTTGCTGGTTACACAGCTTCTAGGTATTCTTGTCAGTCCTTCTGGTTTAATGGGGCCCAGGAATCACAGTGGTTGAGGCTGTTTCAGCTCACTTGTGGGAGCAGGATGGAGAGGAACCACTCCAGGCAACTCCCAGATTTTTTCAAGTAGTTTTTGGGCAGGAGGTGTCAGAAGATATCCTTGGCCTTGGCTATGAATTAATCTCTTTGGTTGGTTATAGCAATGGAGCTATCCATGCTCAGTATTGACTGCTTGGGGGTGATCCGCCCTACCCACTTACTTCTTAGCTTGAGCATTTTTATGTTACACAGTTTCTGGGCGCTCTCACCAGGCTCTTTGACCAGATGGGACTGGGAGACCCTCTAACCATCAGGTGGGACTATGGCTCAGCTCCTTGCCTGGACATAAGTAAACCAAGTTCTAGGGCCAGTAAAACTCCTTTTTTGAAGACCTGAATCAGGCATATCTCCATCCCAATTGAGATTCTTGGTCAGAGTGTGTCACTGACTTGATTCTGCAGATACACAAAGCCACTTGGCTGGGATTACTATTTAGACACTGTAGGTAATTACTTGGTCTGCCAAGATCCATGTGCTGGATACTTCAACCCCTCTCCTCTCCTTCACAAATTCACAATTGGTTGAGTCTTGGAAATTCCCCTGAAATTTCTATGGGTCAAGACCAGACTAGGGGTTCCCATGAAGTGTCTCACAATGCCGGGGACACTGGTTGTCCCTCCTGGGGTTCCCCCTGGAGGAACTGGAGTCTCAGGGGAAACACCTCCATATAGTTCTGTGCTAGCCTGTGGGAGGGGTACTATGGTCGCTGTGTAGCCATTTCTCTTATCCTTCTAATGCACTCTGTCTTGATCTCTTGGTGAAAGGGGTTGCTTAAGCCTCACCCCTGTGTTCTAGAATTCTCTCAGTGGTGTCTTGTTCATAGGTAACTGTCAGTTCTTTTGGGGAGAGGAAACAAAGTCAGAATGACCTATATCACCATTTTGGGGACATCACTCCTCAATTGATAGAGTATTCTGAATTTGACTATATATTTACCTTCAACCAGTGAGTTTTGTGCTTTTATATGTTTTCATCTTATCACTTAGTATCCTTTTATATCAACTTGGAGAGTTCTCTTGCAATTATTTTAAGAAACTGTATGGTGATGATTTCCATTAGCTTTTGTTTGTCTGGGAATGTCTTTGTCTCTCATTCATTTGTGAAGGTCAGTTTTGCCTGGCGTAGTCTTCTGAATTGTCAATTTTATTTTTCATTCAGCTCTTCAGATATATCATCCCATTCTTTTTGGGACTGGAAGGTTTTTGTAGAGAAATACACTGATGAACCTATAATGGTTCTCTGCTATATGAAGTGTCATTTTTCTCTTGATGATCTGAAAATTGTCTTTGTCTTTGACTTTTAATATTTTGATTATCATGTGTCTAGGAATAATCTTGGTGAGGCTGATCTTGCTTTGTGTTTTGAGCTTCCTGTACTGCAATGTCTTATCTCTTCCAAAATTTGGGAAGGTTTCAGTAATTATTACCTTATTTTATTTACAGCATCTTTATTTATTTACTTATTTTTAAATAATAATTTCTTATTTAGATTCAATTTAGTTGACATATACTGTATTGTTAGTTTCAGGGGTAGAGTTTGGTGACTCACCAAATGCATTTAACACACAATGCTCATTACACCAAGTGCCCTCCTACATGCCCATCAGCCAATTACCACTTTCCCCACATACCTCTCAACCAGCACCCCTCTGTTTCCTAGGGTTCAGCATCTCTTTTCTTTTTTATTAATTAATTTATTTTTATTTGCTTATTTACAGCATAACAGTGTTCATTGTTTTGGCATCACACCCAGTGCTCCATGCAGTACGTGCCCTCCCTATTACCCACCACCTGGTTCCTCAACCTCCCACCCCACCCCACCCCCGCCGCCCCTTCATAACCCTCTGGTTGTTTTTCAGAGTCCATAGTCTCTCATGGTTCATCTCCCCTTCCAGTATCCCTCAACTCCCTCTCCTCTCCATCGCCCCATGTCCTCCATGTTATTTGTTATGCTCCACGAATAAGTGAGACCATATGATACTTGACTCTCTCTGCTTGACTTATTTCGCTCAGCATAATTTCTTCCAGTCCTGTCCATGTTGCTACAAAAGTTGGGTATTCATCCTTTCTGATGGAGGCATAATACTCCATTGTGTATATGGACCACATCTTCCTTATCCATTCATCTGTTGAAGGGCATCTTGGTTCTTTCCACAGTTTGGCGACCGTAGACATTGCTGCAATAAACATTGGGGTACAAATGGCCCTTCTTTTCACTACATCTGTATCTTTGGGGTAAATACCCAGCAGTGCAATTGCAGGGTCATAGGGAAGCTCTATTTTTAATTTCTTCAGGAATCTCCACACTGTTCTCCAAAGTGGCTGCACTAACTTGCATTCCCACCAACAGTGTAAGAGGGTTCCCCTTTCTCCACATCCTCTCCAGCACACGTTGTTTCCTGTCTTGCTAATTTTGGCCATTCTAACTGGTGTTAGGTGGAATCTCAATGTTGTTTTAATTTGAATCTCCCTGATGGCTAGTGATGATGAACATTTTTTCATGTGTCTGATAGCCATTTGTATGTCTTCGTTGGAGAAGTGTCTGTTCATATCTTCTGCCCATTTTTTGATATGATTATCTGTTTTGTGTGTGTTGAGTTTGAGAAGTTCTTTGTAGATCCTGGATATCAACCTTTTGTCTGTACTGTCATTTACAAATATCTTCTCCCATTCCGTGGGTTGCCTCTTTGTTTTGTTGACTGTTTCCTTTGCTGTGCAGAAGCTTTTGATCTTGATGAAGTCCCAAAAGTTCATTTTTGCTTTTGTTTCCTTGGCCTTTGGAGACATATCTTGAAAGAAGTTGCTGTGGCTGATATCGAAGAAGTTACTGCCTATGTTCTCCTCTAGGATTCTGATAGATTCCTGTCTCACGTTGAGGTCTTTTATCCATTTCGAGTTTATCTTTGTGAACGGTGTAAGAGAATGGTCGAGTTTCATTCTTCTACATATCACTGTCCAGTTTTCCCAGCACCATTTATTGAAGAAACTGTCTTTTTTCCATTGAATATTTTTTCCTGTTTTGTCGAAGATTATTTGACCATAGAGTTGAGGGTCCATATCTGGGCTCTCCACTCTGTTCCACTGGTCTATGTGTCTGTTTTTATGCCAGTACCACGCTGTCTTGGTGATCACAGCTTTGTAGTAAAGCTTGAAATCGGGTAACGTGATGCCGCCAGTTTTGTTTTTGTTTTTCAACATTTCCTTAGCAATTTGGGGTCTCTTCTGACTCCATACAAATTTTAGGATTATTTGCTCCAGCTCTTTGAAAAATATCGGTGGAATTTTGATCGGAATGGCATTAAAAGTATAGATTGCTCTAGGCAGTATAGACATTTTAACAATGTTTATTCTTCCTAATCCAAGAGCATGGAAGAGTCTTCCATCTTTTTGTGTCTTCTTCAATTTCTTTCATGAGTTTTCTGTAGTTCCTCGAGTACAGGTCCTTTACTTCTTTGGTTAGGTTTATGCCCAGGTATCTTATGGTTCTTGGTGCTATAGTAAATGGAATCGATTCTCTAATTTCCCTTTCTATATTTTCATTGTTAGTGTCTAAGAAAGCCACTGATTTCTGTACATTGACTTTGTATCCTGCCACGTTACTGAATTGCTGTATGAGTTCTAGTAGTTTGGGGGTGGAGTCTTTGGGGTTTTCCATATAAAGAATCATGTCATCTGTGAAGAGAGAGAGTTTGACTTCTCCATTGCCAATTTGGATACCTTTTATTTCTCTTTGTTGTCTGATTGCCGTTGCTAGAACTTCTAATACTATGTTGAACAAGAGTGGTGAGAGTGGGCATCCTTGTGTTCCTGATCTCAACGGGAAGGCTGTAAGCTTTTTCCCATTGAGGATGATATTTGCTGTGGGTCTTTCATAGATAGATTTTATGAAGTTCAGGAATGTTCCCTCTATCCCTATACTTTGAAGCGTTTTCATCAGGAACGGATGCTGGATTTTGTCAAATGCTTTTTCTGCATCCATTGAGAGGACCATGTGGTTCTTCTCTCTTCTCTTATTGATGTGTTCTATCACACTGATTGATTTGCGAATGTTGAACCAACCTTGCAACCCAGGGATGAATCCCACCTGGTCATGGTGGATAATCTTTTTAATGTGCTGCTGGATCCTGTTTGTTAGGATCTTGTTGAGAATCTTACCATCCATATTCATCAGTGATATTGGTCTGAAATTCTCCTTTTTGGTGTGGTCTTTGCCTGGTTTGGGGATCAGGGTAATGCTGGCTTCATAAAAAGAGTCTGGAAGTTGTCCTTCTGCTTCAATTTTTTGGAACAGCTTCAGGAGAATTGGTGTTTTTCTTCTTTGAAAGTTTGGTAGAATTCCCCAGGGAATCCGTCAGGTCCTGGGCTCTTGTTTTTTGGGAGGTTTGTGATCACTGCTTCTATCTCGTTACGAGATATCAGTCTAGTCAGGTTGTCAATTTCTTCCTGGTTCAATTTTGGGAGTTTGTAGCTTTCCAGGAATGCATCCATTTCATCTAGGTTGCTTAGCTTATTGGCATATAACTGTTGGTAATAATTTCTGATGATTGTTTCTATTTCCTTGGTGTTAGTTGTGATCTCTCCCTTTTCATTCATAATTTTATTAATTTGGGCTTTCTCTCTTTTCTTTTGGATTAGTGTGGCCAATGGTGTATCGATCTTACTGATTCTTTCAAAAAACCAGCTTCTAGTTTCATTGATACGTTCTACTGTATCTCTCGTTTCTACCTCATTGATCTCTGCTCTAATCTTGATTATTTCCCTTCTTGCATGTGGAGTTGGTTTGATTTGTTGTTGATTCTCCAGTTCTTTAAGGTGTAGAGACAGCTGGTGTATTCTGGATTTTTCAATGTTTTTGAGGGAGGCTTGGATGGCTATGTATTTCCCCCTTAGAACGGCCTTTGCTGTATCCCATAGGTTTTGGACCGAGGTGTCTTCATTCTCATTGGTTTCCATGAATTGTTTAAGTTCATCTTTGATCTCCTGGTTGATCCAAGCATTCTTAAGCAAGGTGGTCTTTAGCTTCCAGGTGTTTGAGTTCCTTCTGAACTTTTCCTTGTGATTGAGCTCCAGTTTCAAAGCATTGTGATCGGAGAATATGCAGGGAATAATGTCAGTCTTTTGGTATCGGTTGAGTCCTGCTTTGTGACCCAGTATGTGGTCTATTCTGGAGAAGGTTCCATGTGCACTTGAGAAGAATGAGTATTCTGTTGTTTTAGGGTGGAATGTTCTGTATATGTCTATGAGGTCCATCTGGTCCAATGTTTCATTCAATGCTCTTATTTCTTTATTAATTTTCTGCTTCGATGATCTGTCTATTTCTGAGAGAGGCGTATTAAGATCTCCTACTATTATTGTATTCATATCAATATGACCCTTTATCTTGATTAATAGTTTTCTTACGTAATTGGGTGCTCCCATATTGGGGGCATAGATATTCACAATTGTTAGATCGTCTTGGCAGATAGCACCTTTAAGAATTATGTAGTGTCCTTCTGTATCTCTGACTACAGTCTTTAGTTTAAAATCTAATTTATCTGATACGAGAATCGCTACTCCGGCCTTCTTTTGAGGCCCATTGGCATGAAAGATGCTTCTCCATCCCTTCACTTTCAGTCTGGGTGTATCCTTAGGTTCAAAATGGGTCTCTTGTAGACAACATATGGATGGGTCCCGTCATTTTATCCAGTCTGCAACCCTGTGTCGTTTTATGGGCGCATTTAGGCCATTCACATTGAGAGTGATTATTGAGAGATAGGTTTTTATTGACATCGTGTTGCCTTTGAAGTCTTTCTGTCTATAGATTGTTTCTATATTTCTGTTCAATGATATTCTTAGGATTTTTTCTCTTTTATAGGACCCCCCTTAATATTTCCTGCAGTGTCGGCTTGGTGGTTGCATAGTCTTTTAAGCCTTGCCGTTCTTGGAAACTCTTTATCTCTCCATCCATTTTAAATGTCAGTCTTGCTGGATAGAGTATTCTTGGTTGCATGTTCTTCTCATTTAGTACTCTGAATATATTTTGCCAGCCCTTCCTGGCTTTCCAGGTCTCTGTGGAAAGGTCTGACGTTATTCTAATGGGCTTTCCTCTGTATGTAAGAAGCTTCTTTGTCCTAGCTGCTTTTAAGAGGGTCTCTCTTGAAACATAATTCCCCATTTTCACTGTAAGGTGCCGTGAGGACTTTCGAGAATCTAAAATCTTGGGAGGAAATCTTTCTGCCTCTAGTACATGAACCTTGTTTCCATTCATGAGATTGGGAAAATTTTCATAGACAACTTCTTCCACTATATCTTCTAGACTTCTTTCTTTTTCTTCCCCTTCAGGGATTCCAATAATTCTGACGTTGGAACGTTTCATGGCATCGTTTATTTCCCTGATTCTGTTTTCGTGGCTTCTGAGCTGTTTGTTCCAGGCTTCCTCCTGATCCTTTCTCTCTATCTGTTTGTCTTCCAGATCACTAATTCTATCTTCTGTCTCAGTTACCCTAGCTTTTAGAGAATTTAGATTGGATTGGAACTCATTGAGAGCATTTTGAACATCATCCCTGGTGGCTTTCAGTTCTGCCCTAACATTGTGAACATCATCCCTGGTGGCTTTCAGTTCTGCCCTAATCAATTCTGTTTGGTCATCCATGGCTTTCTCCAACCTAGCTATTGCCTGGATAATTGTTAGTCTGAATTCCTTTTCTGACATATTGTCTATGTCGATAGCCATTAGTTCTGTTGCAGAAGGCCCATCCTCTGTATTTTTCTTCTGTTGGGTATTCCTCCTCCTAGTCATTTTGGTAAGAGATGACTAAACAGATGCAGCTGGACTTATCGATTGTGGTGCAGTTAATGTGCACCCTGGAACGCTTCTGTGCAATCAGGATTCCCCACCCAAATGAGAGAAAAAAGAAAAGAAAAAGAAATAGAGAAGAAGAAAGAAAAAAAAGGGGAAAGAAAAAAGGAAAAAAAAGAGAGAGAGAGATAGGAAAAAAAGGGAAGATACAAGAGAAGGCTCAGCCCAAATGGGCCACAAGGTAAGATTTGTGGAGTATACAAACAAAAACAGACAGACAAAAAGAGTGATAAAAGTATATGACAAGAGAAAAAAAATATGTATATATAAGCAAAAAAAAAAAAAGGGAAAAACCTCCTCAGAAAGAACCCCAAGTATAAGATTTATATATTATCAGGACAGACACAAATTCACAGAAACACTGACAGAAGGAAAAATTGGGAGAATGCTTATAGATTCTCAGTGTGGGTGAGGAAGGTTATTTTGATTCTTCCTGAGGGTATCTTGATGTTTTTGTTAAGGGACTCAACTTTCCTAAGTTACAGGGGGATTAGAAACTGGTTTGCCTATAGGGGTAGCATTGATTGGGGAAAGGGGATTACCTTGAAGTTTAACTCTATATGTATAGTAGAAAATAAAAATTAAAAAAAAATAAACTAGACTAAACTAAGTTAAAATTAAAAAAGAATTAAAAAAATAGAAAAACAAAAGAAAAACACGGGTGTATGTATCAAAAAGTTCAGGTTCGAAGGTTATTAAAGAATTTGATGTACTGGACATCTCAGTGTGATGGTAAATAGGTTAAAAAATTATCTGTATGTATAAAAAAAAAGAACCAGAATATTGGTAAAGAGTTAAAAATAAAAGTTGTATTTATGAAGTAGTGGTGGTTGTTCTCTTGTAGTCTTTTTTTTTTTTTTCTTCCTTCCTGGTTGGTTTTCTGGGGGAGGGGCCTGCCATGTGGGTTTTCAGACAATGATGTTCCCTGAGTTAAGTCTTCCCACTCCCCTCAAGGGGGTGAGCTCTTTTTTTTTCAGGAAACTGTTTTTTTTCAGCCTTTTGTTCTCTGGGGGTTTTTATGTTCTTTCATCTGCTTTCTCTGGCCTTGACTGCTTTTGATGGTTTTTGGAGGTTTAGAGGAGAGCAAACAGCACCCCAACCTCCCTCTCAAAGAGAAGCCTCAGACTGTTTTGCAAAAGCTGCTGGCAGAGTTGGTTCTGAGTCACTGTCCCTGGGGATGCAGGAGCTCCTCCTTGTGCCCAAAACCAGGGCAGGGGTGGCTGTCTAGACAGCTCCAGACCGCCAGAGAGGTTCCGAGCAGAGATCGCGCACTGAGATTTTCCCGCTGTCCCGGGCTGGGAATGTCTGGTTTTTCCTGCTGCCAGAGCTCCAGGCTAGCGCCTATGAGCACCTATCCCAAGGGAGGGTGTGGGACGCACGCATTTCAGGATTGCCGTCTGGCCAGGCTCCCAGCCCCTCACGGGAGCCAGACCCCACTCGTTCTTGGGTGTGCTGGCATTCAGGCGCACTGGCGGCTCAGGGACGGAGACCTGATTTCTCCTCCGCACTCTCTCTGGCTCCGCGCCAGGGGAGGCTGTCCTGGGTCCGGGGACTTAGGTCCCTGACCCTAACCGCCCAGGTTCCCACTATTACCACCACCACCCGTGCCCCCCCCCCCGGGATCCTTTGCTGTTTGTTTTTTGAGTGCTTTCAACCAGACTCCAAGTTAATGCTGGTCCCCAGATGCAGAGCACTCTCGTGTTGGGGTGTTACTTTCCAATGGGTCACCTCTGGTGGCTCCCTCCCCCTTTTGTTTATCTTCCGATATCAGTCCGATGCTCCCAGTCTGCTTTACCTGCCACTGGCGTCTTCTGCTCCAGTAGAGATCCAGACGTGTATAATTCTGGTCTCAGGCTGATTTCATGGGTGGTCGGAGTTTTTTGGTAGGTAATCATCTCACTTTAGGGTACAGGTTGAAATGGTGCCTCCTCCTACTTCCCTGCCATCTTGACTCCCCGGGTTCAGCATCTCTTATAGTTTGCCTCCCTCTCTATTTTCATCCTATTTTGTTTTTCCTTCCCTTTCACTATGTTCATTTGTTTTGTTTCTTAAATTCCATATATGAATGAAATCATATAGTACTTGTATTTCTCTGATTGACTTATTTCACTTAGCATAATACCCTCTAGTGCCATCCACATCATTGCAAATGGCAAGATTTCATTCTTTTGATGACTGAGTAATATTCCATTGCATATGTATGCTACATCTTCTTTATCCATTCCTCTGGTGAGGGACATCTTGGCTTTTTCCATATTTTGGCTATTGAGGACATTGCTGCTATAAACATTGGGGTGCTTTTACAATTGTAATTATTTATGCCTCTAACTTAGGAGCAGTCAAATATATAAACCAAATAATAACAAGATTAAGTTCATGCCCCTCACTCTTAGTGAGCCCTCGCAGAAAAGCAGTCAATCACTCTTTTCTTCCTGGTTGCCATCAGAAACCCATGTTCACCTGGCTTGCAATTGAGCATTTTTTTCTCAGGCACATGACCGTGTTTCAAAATTGCAAATTTTACAGAGTCCAGCATGGAACCACACTCTTCTTCCCGTGGGAGGGAGTGGGTTTTGCCATGATTCTACCTTTTGCTGGATCCTTGCCAGGAAAGCAGTTCATGGCAACACAGAACAGAAAGCTGGCACCTAGACTTGCTGTTTTCAGTTGTCTTCCCAATTCTTGTGCCTGGGAACTTTACCACACTCAGGCACCCCCATTCTTCATGTGACCCCAGGGATCCTGAGACCATGCTGTCATACCTGGAATTCCTCCCCACTTCACCACCTGGGCACCAGTAAGCCAAGGAAGTACTCAAGTGTAGCAGACTTCTAAAAGTTCTGATTTTGTGCTCCACTGCTTCTAATATTTTGTGGTAGCCTTCTTAAGCAGGCTCCATCTTCTCCATCATATCCTCAGATATATCAACCCTGATTGAAGTCTCTGCACTTCCAGAAAGTAGTCACCTTTCTACTTGTAGAGTTGCAGCATTTGTATTTTCAGATCTTTGATTGATTTCTCAGGTATTCAGAATGTTTTGATAACTCTCTAGCTGTTTTTGAGGGACCGGACAAACTTAGAGTCACCTACTCCTCTGTCATCTTAACTTGTTCCCTCATGTTAGTTTTTATATCAACATCTGTGATTTTATTTATTTATTTATTTATTTATTTATTTTTGTTTTTTTTTTTAAAGATTTTGTTTATTTATTTGACAGAGAGAGAGATCACAAAGAGGCAGAGAGGCAGGCAGAGGGGAAGGGGGAAGCAGGCTCCCCACTGAGCAGAAAGCCCAATGCAGGACTCGATCCCAGGACCCTGAGATCATGGCCTGAGCTGAAGGCAGAGGCCTAACCCACTGAGCCACCCAGGTGCCCCCAACATCTGTGATTTTTTAAATAAGCTTTCTTCCCTCCCCTTCTCCTAAGATTCCTATAATGTTAGTCTTCATTATCTTTTATAGTTTCTCATAATTCACCTAGGCTTTCTTTATTCTTTTCTATTATTTTTTTTTTGCTTCTCTAATTAGCTAATTTCAAATGGTCTGTCTTGAACTTCACTGATTCTTCTGTATGATCAAGGCTGTTATTGAAGCTCTCTTTTGAAATCTTCAGTTCTGTTATTGTATTCTTCAGCTCTAGGATTTCTATTTGGTTTTCTTATAGTTTTATTAGTGAAATTTCTCAGTTTATTGTTTTCATGATTTCATTTAGTTGTCTGTGTTCTCTTGCATTTCACTGAATTAAAAAATGTGAATACCTTGAATACTTTGTCAGAGAAATCATAGGTCTCAATATTTTCAGTGTCAGTTACTGAAGTTTTATTTTCCTCTAGTAGTGTCATATTTGCCCAATTCTTTGTTTCTTTGTGATCTAAGTAGCTTTACATTGATGTCTTTGCATTTCAAGGATTATACACCTTTTTCAGTCTCTAAGACTGGTCCATAGGTAAAGACCTCTTATTAGTTCCCTTTTCTGATAGGATTATCTCCAGAGTCACAGTTATGCTGTGTTGGAGACAATTATGAAATTGTCTCTGAGTCTACAGTGCGTTCCTCTATTGTTTAAGCTTGTTACCAGGGGCTCAGAAAAGCATGGCTCTTGTCCCTGGGTAGTTAAGACTGCCTTAAGTACATTGTTCAACAGGGTGGCACTGGGACAAGGGTCTGCTTCAGGGTCCACGTTTGGATCCTCAGAGAATGGGCCTATTACCATATGTGCAGACATTTGTGGCTCCTGCCAGGTCTCTTGGAGGGCTTCTGTCTGGTCATTGGATGGATACCTGGATGAGCAGGATTGGCCCTCAACTATGATTGAGAAGGTCTGGAATTAAGCCCTGTGGCTGTTTCAGGTTTCACAACCAATATTGTGGCCTGCAAACCTGGCTTTGGAGACATGGACTTGCATGTCTCCCAAGTCCCTGGGTTGGCAAGACAGGCAGAAGTCCCTGACTATAAGTGGAGGTGCTGGTACCCAGTAGAGGTCTGTTTCAGGTACTCCCAAAAGTATACATGTGTGTAGCCTAATATGTCCCTGAGCTAGCAGGCTTGTTCACAGACTTAAGCCAAGAGGAGTTGTTGCTGAGTTCAGGGACCTTTTCAGGATCTCCAGAAGCACAGACAAAAGCGTTTACCACTGGGTCCCTAAGACATTACTGCTTATAAACTGACTAGTAGAAGTTAGAGCTGAGTACAGTACCTTTTAAGGATCTTTTCTATCTCTTGCTGGGCCAGGGACCCAGCAAGTAGAGACTCTGCTGGTAGAGTATGGCTGGAGCCTTTTAGAATCTTGCTTGCAGACAGGATTGTCTCCTACTGGATTCACGGGATTTTTGGTAGATTGTGTCTTGCAACAGGGCTAGAGCCAAGTATCAGGATCTTGTATCCAGGGGTACAGACAGGAATGTGTCCTGCCTGGTCTCATTGCTGGCATTTCTGAGAGTAGACTGAGGTATTGAGGGAGCTGGAGCCAAGTATAGGGCCATTTTAAGATCTCTGGGGTTACAGATTGGAATATTTCCAACTAGATACCTGTGCTACTAACACTATTTGCAGACTAAAGCTAGAGGGGGATGGAACCATTAAAAGCACCTTTCAGAATCAACATTTGTGTTGAGTTTGTTGATCTAACTTCTAGGGACTCCAAAACTGCTGCCAAGAGGGACTGGAGCTGGCCACTTCAGGATCCACACTCAGGACCAGCATCCCTATACCTATTACCCAAAGCACAAATGGGCATGACTTCTCCTGGTCTTTTAGTATATGGTACTGTTGCCCAGACCAAAGGAAAATAGGCTTTAGCCAAGTCCTCAGGGTTATGAAGCTATTTCTGGTCTATAGCCAGAATTATGTTTGATGAATCTACCACCTGGGTGTGGACCTACCTTTTGCCTTCTCAATATGACTCTTGTAGGTCTCATAATTTTCTATCTGGATCACAGACCTATAAAGACACTTTATCTATAGATAGATATGAAATAACTATTGATGAAGGGGGTCCTGGGATTGAGCCCCGCATCGGGCTCTCTGCTCGGGTGGTGGAGCCTGCTTCCCCCTCTATCTCTGCCTGCCTCTCTGCCTACTTGTGATCTCTCTCCGTCAAATAAATAAGTAAAATCTTAAAAAAAAAAACCTCACTGTATCCTATAGGCATACCTGGGAGATGTTGAGTTTGGTTCTAGACCACTACAATAAAGCAAATATCACAATAAAGTGAGTCAAATGAATGTATGGTTTCTCATTACATATGAAAAGTATTTTACACTCTACTGTAATCTATTAGGCGTGCAATAGCATTATGTCTTAAAAAGCAATGTATATATCTTAATTTAAAAACACGTTAGTGCTAAAAACTGGAAATCCTCATCTGCGCTTTCAGGAAGTCATAATATTGAAGACTGCTGATTGATCAGTTTCTTAAGGTTGGAGTGGCTGTGGCAATTTCTTAAGACAAAAATGAAGTTTGCTGCATCAACTGAATCTTTTTTCATGAACAATTTTTCTGTGGTATGTGATATCCTTGTAGCTTTTTACCCACAGTAGAACTTCGTTCAATATTGAAGTCAATCCTCTCAAACCTTCCCACTGTTATATCAACTAAGTTTGTGTAATATTTTTAAATATTTTGTTGTCATTTTAACAGTCTTCACAGCATCATACCCAGGAGTGGATTGCAATTTTCTTTTTGGCTATACCACATTTTAAATTTTTATTGTAATCCCAGTATAATTAACATTAGGTGTTATATTAGTTTTAGATGTATAATATAGTGATTTGACAATTCCATACATCACTCAATGCTCACCATGGCAAGTGCACTCCTTAACCCTCATCACCTATTTCACCCATCCCCCAAACCACTGCCACCTATCCTCCAACCCACCCACACAACCCACATCAGTTTGTTTCTTTATGGTTAAGAGTCTGTTTCTTGCTCTTTCTCTCTTTTCTTCACCTTTGCTCTTTTGTTTTACGAAATTCCGCATATGAGTGAAACCCTATGGTATGTCTTTCTCTAACTGACATATTTCACTGAGCTAACTTATACTCTCTAGCTCTATTATTGTTCCTGCAAATGGCAAGATTTCATTCTTTTTATGGTGGAATAATATTCCAGTGTGTGCGTGTGTGTGTATACAGTGTATGCAAATATAGTGTATATCTATAGTATAAGCACACACACACACATACATAAACTTCTTCATCCACTCATCAATTGACGGACACTTGGGATACTTCCATAATTTGGCTATTGCAAGTAATGTTGCCCTAAATAAATATATGGGTGCATGTATTCCATTGAATTAGTGTGTTTGTGTATTTTTGGTAAATACCCAGTAGTGTGATTACTAGATCATAGGATACTTCTATTTTTAAATTTTTAAGTTAACTGCCATGCTCTTTTCCATAGTGATTGTGCCAGTTTGTGTTCCCACAAAAGTGTAAGAGGACTCCATTTTCTCCACATCCTTGTCAACACCCGATGTTTCTTTTTGATTTTGATTTTAGTCATTCTGACAGGTATGAGCTGATATCTCATTGTGGTTTTGATTTGCATTTCCTTGATGATGAATAATGTTGAGCATCTTTTCATGTATCTGTTGGCCATCTGTATGTCTTCTTTGGAAAAATGTTTGTTCATGTCTTCTGCCCATTTTTTAATTAGATTATTTGTTTTCTGGGGTGTTGAATTGTATCAGTTCTTTATATATTTTGGATACTAACACTTTAGCACATATGTCATTTGTAAATATTTTCTCCCATTCCTTGGGTTGCCTTTTAGTTTTGTTGATTGTTTTCTTCACTGTACAGAAGCTTTCTATTTTGATGTAGTTCTAAGAGTTTATTTTTGCTTTTATTTCCCCTGCCTCAGGAGACATACATAGAAAACTGTTGCTATGGCTCATGTCAGACATTGCTACCTGGGCTCTCGTCTATGAGTCTTATGGTTTCAGATCTTACATTTAGGTCTTTAATCCATTTGAGTTTATTTCTGTGGATGGTATAATAAAGCGATCCAGTTTTCAATAATTTTGCATGTAGCTGACCAGTTTTTCCAGATGCTTTGCTTAAAGAGAATGCCTTTTTCCCATTGCATATTCTTTCTTCCTTTGTTGAAGATTAATTGACCATATAGTTGCAGGTTTATATCTGGATTTTCTGTTCTGTTCCATTGATTTCTGTGTCTATTTTTGTGTCATTACCATACCTTTTGATTACCGCACCTTTGTAACATAACTTGAAATCTGGAATTGTCATACCTCCAGCTTTGCTTTTCTACTTCAAAATTGCTTTGGCTATTCACAGTCTTTTGTGGTTCCATACAAATTTTAGGATTATTTTTTCTAGTTCTGGGGAAAATGCTGTTGGTATTTTCACAGGGATTGCTTTAAATGTGTAGATTGCTTTGGGTAGTATAGATATTTTGAAAATATTATTTCTTCTAATCCATGAGCATGGAATGTCTTTCCATTTCTGTGTGTCATCTTCAATTTATTCCATTAATGTTATATGGTTTTCAGAGTACATGTCTTTCACCTCTTTGGTTAGGTTTATTCCTAGGTATCTTATTATTTTTGGTGCAAGTGTAAATGGAATTTTTTTCTTTATTTCTTTTTCTGCTCCTTCATTATTATGGTGTGAAAATACAACAGATTTCTGCACACTGATTTTGTATCTTGAGAATTTACTAAATTCATTTATCAGTTCTAGTAGTTTTTTGGTCGAGTCTTTCACATTTTCTGTATATAGCATAATGTCATCTGCAAATAGTGAAGGTTTTACTTCTTCCTTGCTGATTTGGATGCCATTTATTTCTTTTTGTTTTATGATTACTGTGGTTAGGAATTCCCTGTATTATGTTGAATAAAAATGGTGAGAGTGGACATCCATTTCTTGCTTCTGACCTAGTGGGAAAGCTCACAATTTTTCCTTATTGAGTATGATGATGTTTTCTGTGGGGTTTTCTATATGCCTTCATTATGTTGAGGAATGTTTCCTCTAAACCTACTTTGTTCAGAGTTTTTGTCATGAATGGATGTTGTAGTACGTCAGTGATTTTTCTGTCTCTATTGAAATGATTATATGGTTTTTGTCTTTTTTGTTACTGATGTAATGTATCACATTGATTGTTTTGTGAATATTGAACTACTCTTGCATCCCAGGATTAAATCTCATTTGATTATGGTCACTGATTTTTTTATTTATTGTTGGATTTGGTTAGCATGCTGGTAAATTTTGTTGAGGATTCTTGTATCTATGTTCATTAGAGATATTGGACTGTGGTTATCTTTTTTTGTGGTGTCTTTGTCTGGTTTGGGTATCAGGATGATACTGGCTTCCTAAGATGAATTAGGAAGTTTTCCTTCTTCTACTTTTTGAAATAGTTTGAGAAGAATAGGTATTAATTCTTTTTGAAATGTTTAGTAAAATTTGTCTGTGAACCCATCTGCTTCTGGAGTTTTGTTTGTTAGGAGTTCGTTTTTTACTGTCATTATTGATTCAGTTTTCTTGCTGATAATTGGTCTGTTCACATTTTCTATTTCTTCCTGCTTCAGTTTTGGTAGCTTATATTTTTCTAAGAATAAATCCGTTTCTTCTGGGTTGTCTAATTTGTTGGCATATGGTTTTTCATAATAGTCTTTTTTAATTATTTGTATATCTGTGATGTTTGTTATTTCTACTCTTTCACTGGTGGATTTATTTGAGTCCTTTCTCTTTTTTTCTTTTCTTTCTTTCTTTTTTTTTTTTTTTTTTTTTTTTGATGAGCTTGGCTAGAGGTTTATAACTTTCATTGATCTATTCAAAGAACCAGGTCTTGGTTAGATTGATGTGTTCTATTTTTCTTTTATTTCGGTATCATTTTTTTTCCTACTCTAATCTTTATTATTTCCTTCTGCTGGTTTAGGTTTTATTTGTTGTTCTTTTCTTTTCTGGCTACTGTAGTTGTAAGGTTAGGTAGTTTTTTGGGATTTTTCTTGCTTCTTGAGTTAGGCCTGTATTGCTATAAATATGGCTCTTAGAACTGCTTTTGCTGCATCCCAAAGGGTTTTTGGACAGATGTGTTATCATTTTCATTTCTCTCCATGTAATTTTTTATTTCTTCTTTGATTTCTTGGTTGAGCCCTTCATTGTTTAGTAACATGTTATTTAACCTGCTTATATTTGTGGTCTTCCCAGATTTTTTCCTCATGGTTGATTTCTTATTTCATAGCATTGTGGTCAGAAATGATTCATGGTAAAACTTTGATCTTCTTTTTGCTGAGGCTTATTTTGTGGCCTAATATGTGATCTATTCTGGAGAATATTTCATGTGTACTTGAAAAAATGCATATTCTGCTTTTTTAGGATGGACTGTTCTGAATATATCTGTTAAATCCATCTTATTTGGTGTGTCAACCAAAGCTACTGTTTCCTTGTTGATTTTCTGTTTCAATGATCTTTTCATCAATCTAAGTGGGGTGTTAAAGTACCATAGTATTATTATATTATTATCAATCAGTTCCTTTATGTTTGTTATTAACTGTTTTATATATTTGGGTGCTCCCATGTTGGCTGCATAAATATTTAGAATTGTTATATCTTCCTGTTGGATTGCCCCCTGTGTTATTATATAGTACACTTCATTGTCTCTTTTTACAGACTTTGTTTTTTTAAAGATTTTTTTAATTTATTTGACAGAGAGAGATATAATGAGAGAGAGAGAACATAAGGAGTGGGAGTGGGGGAGGGAGATGCAGGCTTAGCAGGGAGCCCAACATTGTCCTCCATCTCAGGACCCTGGGATCATTACCTGAGCTGAAGGCAGATGCTTAATGACTGAGCTACCCAGGTGCCCTAGTCCCCCCAACCCCTCCACTCTGTAACCCTCAGTCTGTTTCCTGGAGTCCAGAGTCTCTCATGGTTTGTCTCCCTTTCTGATTTATTTTTATTTTTTAAAATTTTTTATTTTATTTTTTAATTTTTTAATTTTTCAATCCAATCTGTTGCTCTATCTCTTTTTATTGTACCATTTAGTTCAATTTCATTCAAAGTAATTATAGGCATGTATTTATTGCCATTTTGTTACTTGGTTTTTGGCTATTTTGTAGTTTTTTTTATGATCCTTTCTTTTCTCTTTCATGGTTTGCCAGTTTTCTTTAGTGATATACTTGAATTCCTAACTTTTTTGCATATTAATTAGTTTTTTTACTTGCGGTTACCATTCAGTTTATATAACATCTTTTGCATGTAGCAGTCTATATTAAGCTAGTGATTGCTTAATTTTGAACCCATTCTTTACTTTTCTTCTCTCTGCATTCCTAATATTTGATAATCATATTTTACATTTATTTTGTTTATATATTTTACATTTATTTATTTTGTGCCTCTCTTGACTGGTTTTTGCATGTATACTTGACTTGTTTGCTTTTGTGCTTTCTATTCTTATGGTTTTTGTTTTCTACTCCAGAGTCATTCCTTGTAGGGCTGGTTTAGTGGTCAAAAATTCTCTGAACTTTCATTCATCTGGGAAACTCATGCTAGGAGCGGATTGTGTCTTTAGAAACCACTTTATTTGCTCATCCATAAGAAACTCAGTCTCCATCTGTCAGTGTTTTATCATGAGATCACAGCCATTCAGTGATGTCCTCAGGTTCCGCTTCTAATTGTACTTAGTTGTCTTGCTATTTCTTTCTTTCTTTTTTTTTTTTCACCATACAATGCATCATTAGTTTTGCTGTTTCTACCACATCTGCAGATACTTCCTCCACTGAAGTCTTTGAACTCATCAAAGTCATTCAGGTACGATGGAATTGTTTCTTCCTAACATTTCTTCCTAACTCCTGTTAATGTCACTATTTTGACTTTCTTTCATGAATCATTAATATTTTTAATGACATCTCAAGTGGTGAATCCCTTCAGAAAGTTTTCAATTTCTTTTCAAATTAACTTTGCCTGGGCTACCAGGTGCATTGTCAGTGAACAGCAAGATTTGAAAGGAATTTTTTTTTTTTTTTGAGCAGTAGTGGTGGGCTTAAAGTATTCAGCATACCATGTTATAAACAAATGTTCTGTCATCCAGGCTTTGTTGTTCTATTTATAGAGCATGAGCAGAATAAATTTACTATAATTCTTAAGGGTTTTAGATTTTTGGAATGGTAAATGAGCATTGCCTTCATCTTAAAGTCACTATCTGTATTAGCCTCTAACAAGAAAATCAGCATGTCCTTTGAAGCTTTGAAACAGGCTTTGACTTCTCTCTAGCTATGAAAGTCCTAGATCACATCTTCTTCCAATAGCAGGCTGTTTTGTCTACCTTGAAAATCTATTGTTTAGTGTTGCTACCATCATTAATTATCTTAGCTAGATCTTCTGGATAACTTCCTGCAGCTTCCATCAGCACTTGCTACTTCATTTTTACTTTTATGTTATGGAGAATGCTTCTTTCCTTAAATCTGATGAACCAACCTCTGTTAGTTTCAAACTTTTTTTTTTCCTGAAGCTTTCTCAACTCTCTCAGCCTTCATAGAGTTGAAGAATTTGAGCCTTGCTCTGGATTAGGTTTTGGCTTAATGAAATTTGTGATCAGTTTGATCTTCTATCCGGACTACTAAAACTTTCTCCATTTCTGCAATAAGGCTGTTATTATCATTTTTATGTTTTTATGTTTTATCATCATTTTTTATGTTATGTAGCACTTTTAATTTCCTTCAAGAATTCTTCCTTTGCATTCACAACTTGGCTGTTTGATGCAAAATGCCTGTCTATCAAACTATTCCAGCTTTTGGCATGCCTTCCTTACTAAGCTTAATTATTTCTAGCTTTAAAGAAGAGACATGCAACTCTTCTTTTTACTTGAATACTTAGAGGCCACTGTAGGCTTATTAATTGGCCTTACCTCAATATTGTTGTGTCTCAAGGAATAGGGAGGCTGGAAGTGAGGGAGAGGGATTGGGAAATGGCTGGTTGATGGAGCAGTCAGAATATACACATTTATCAATTAAGTTTGCTATCCTGTATGGGTGTGGTTCATGGCTCCCTGAAACAATTCGAATAGTACCATTGAAGGTCACTGATGACAGGTCACCATAAGAAATATTATAACAATGAAAAAGTGTGAAATACTGCAAGAATAACTAAAATGAAACACAGAGACTAAAAGTAACCTAATGCTGTTGAAAAAATGGTGCCAATAGATTTGCTTGATGAAGGACTGCCACAAATCTTTAATTTATATAAAAAATGCAATATCTAAAAATTCAGTAAAGAAAAGCACAATATAATGAGGTATGCCTTATATTTAGGCAATATTGTCCTTTAGTTCACATGTCTTTCAAAAAATCTGAAGTGGATGCCCAACTGGAATAAAGATAAAACACCCAGAAAGTGGCTTCTCAGCCAAGAGGAGAAAATACAAAGATTATTCTCTGTGCTCACTGTTTTTTAAATGTTTTCATTAGAGACTTTGATACAAAATAATGAGAATATTCATTAAATGTTAAGAAAATGTATAACTATAATATGTTGGGGTATAGTTCACTGGTAATTGTTCAAAATACAAAATCAGGATGTATTTATTTATTTATTTTTAAAAGATTTTATTTATTCGAGAGAACAAGCACAGCAAGGGGAGGGGCAGAGGGAGAGAGATGAACAGACTCCCTGCTGAGCAGGAAGCCAGATGCAATGCGAGACTTGATCCCAGAACCCTGCGATCATGACCTAAGCTGAAGGCAGACTAACCAAATGAACCACTTAGTTGCCCCCAGAGTCAGAATTTAAAATGACCTTTATTAAATATAAATTGAACATTTCAATGGCATGTCCCTATGGGCTTCTGAAGAGAATATGGGGAAGCAATTTTCAAAATCATTTTTTTTGTTGTTGAGTAAACATTTATTGGAAAACAATTATCTTTTCTTACCTAGTGTCTACTTTTGAATGTCACAGCAAATATGGGATAAGGAAGATATTATGTGTAACAATGGATATGTATGCACATCATTATTAAAAATGATGTATTATAAAATAATTTTCAAATATTTTTTCTGTTTTCCATTATTCCTTCTCAACTCAGTAATTTTATGCAGTACAGCAGAGTTTGTTATTTCTGTTTGATAGATTAGGATATTGAGATGCAGTGGTTAAACCATTTGCTCAAAATTACAGAGTTAATATATACCACTTATTCTTTATACATTCTTCTATTGATGGACAGACACTTGGGCTGCTTCCATAATTTGGCTATTGTAAATAATATTATAAACATATAGAATTGTTGAATCATAATACTGTATACCTGAAATTAATAAAACTGTATGTTAACTATACTGGAATTAAAATAGAAAAAATACAGAGATAGGTAGTGGAAGTGATAGGACTCGTAATGAGTCTCCTGCTCCTTTACATTTATGTTAGCCTTCATTCACTCAATAAATGAATACTTTGAAGTCTTCCACATGTGAGGCATTCTTCTGGATGCTGGGGATATGATGAGATAATAATTCATTGTTCCTGACCTTATTGAGTTTATACATTCCAGAAATATAAAGACTTGTAGACAACTACCTAAAGACTTACAAAAGGTTGCAATATTGGATAAAATATTTAAAAACATATAGTTTGCTATAAAATGTAAAATAAGAGGGGCTCCTGTGTGGCTCAATCAATTAAGCATCTTACTCTTGATTTTGGCTCAAGTCATTATCTCAGGGTTGTGAGATCAAGTCCTATGTTGGGCTCTGCTCTGGGTGTGGAGTCTGCTTAAGAGTCTCTCTCTCCCTCTGCCCCTTCCACTCCCCCCCAAAAAATGTAAAATATGAGTGGTTACATGAAATGTGATATTTTTATGAGTTAGAAGTATAATACACCAGAGAGGTTCATGGAAGGAAGAATTTGATTTTAAAATGTGTGCACAAAATCATATTTAGGCACTGGTTCTTTATTCCCACTGGAATGAAGGAATTAGGAAGATATAGTAAAAGGAATGGGTATGTTATCATGTCTGAGAAGGAAAACTAATGAAATGGGCTTTTTACTACTGAAAGATGAAAGAAATTTTAAAAGAGAAACAGAATTGTAGCAGTTTTTTTTCATAAAAGCAATGTATGAAAAAGAACAAAGTGAAGAAATAAATGGTAAAGGATAGACATTTTAAGAAGTAAATGACAATGCTTAAATGACTAGTTTAGATCTTACAAGTAACTGTGCTGGAAAGGAAGAAAATAAATATAATGTAATAATATTTTTTAAAAATTTTTTTCTTTCCAAGTTTTTATTTAAATTCCTGTGGTTGACATACAGTCTAATATTAGTTTCAAGTGTACAGTTTAGTGATTCAAAACTTACATACAACACCAGGTTCTCATGATGACAACTGCATTCCTTAATTCCCATCACCTACTTAAGCCTTCCTCCAACCCACCTCCCTTCCAGTAACCATTAGATTGTTCTCTATAGTTAAAAGTCTGTTTCTTGTTTTGCCTCTCTCTTTTTATAAATACTTTTGTTTTAACACTGTTTAATCGTAAAACTTTTAGGTTACTTTTTTGTGATATCTGATTATTAATGTCATAATAATTAGTGACAGTAGTCATGCAAAGAATGAATTACATCTATAAATTTACTTAAGAGTTTAAAGAGTTATTTCACATCATTAATCCATCATATCCTTAAGTATAACTAAGCATTTCTAACCTTCAATCTTAGATTACAACCTAGAGTTTCATGAAGAAATGGTTCCTCTACCCTTCTACAAGACTATGGTATCTAAATGAAGACAATGATTTGGTATAATATTTAGCTTATTTTCAATCACACAAATTCCCAATGCCTTTTACATACATAAATCCTTGAGAAAATTTCCATATTGTAGCTATCACTTATATACACATAACATACAAATGGTTAAATTGGTCTGTTCCATCCTTAAATTCTGACTGTGCATGCTACAGTAAATTTATTCAGCTGTTATTCCTGCAACATATATATTGGGCAGAATAATGTTAGAACATGCAGCACACATAATGAATCCACTAGAAATATCAAGAATATTTGGAGGAAGCTGGTGGTACATAGAGAATAGACTCCTCTGACAGCTTCTGAAAAGTAAAAGATGTACACATGATATTTCTATTATTGTTACTGTCATCGGCTATTTTTTATTATTTATTGATTGATTGATTTGAGAGAGCACAAGCGGGGGTGTGGGGAGAGGGAGAGAGAGGGAAAAGCAGACTCCTCACTGAGCAAGGAGCCTGATGTGAGGCTTAGTCCCAGGACCCTGTAATCATGACCTGAGCCAATGGCAGACACTTAACCAACTAAGCCACCCAGGTGTCCCACTGTTCTTAGTTCTTGAAAGCCCTGTAAAACTAAGTTTGTTATATACTAACAAAAATAACTGTCAAATGGACAAAAATGGATTTATTTAATTTCATGAGTCATAATGGAATCTACAAAGTCTGTAACTCAAGCCTTAATGGAAATATGAGGGGTTCCTTTTAGCTTTCAGCATGCTTATAGGATCACAAAGGGGTTGATGTAAATAAATATCTTTTGGGGCACTATGACCTTCATGGCTTCAGAAGAAATTCAAGGGATGACTGGCTGGCTCCAGTAGTGGAGAATGCAACTCTTGATATTGGGATGGTGAGTTCAAGCCCCAAGTTGGGGTAGAGAATACTTAAATTTTTTTTAAAGAAATTCAATTTTGACTGTAAGCTAACACTTGAGAAACACTTTTGTTGGACACCGTTGTGACTTCATTAATATGTGTAATGAAAATTTTCCATTACTATGCTAATATATGGCTTTTAAAAATTTCAACAAGATACAAATTTTTACATTTTAAATGACATTATTTGCTGTTAGTTATTCATGCTAAAATAATCACCATTATGGCACTCCTGGGTTTTCATTTGTCATTTCTAAAGATTACCAAAGTGTAAGTTACTTGACCTAATTGTTTGAGTTTGCTTTCAGCAAAATGATTTTAAAACAAAAAATAAAGAAGAGAAGACATATATCTGATTTTCACTCTTTAAAGAAGGTCTGGTGAAGTATCAAACAAAACAAGAATAGTATTTATCAATTATTTAATATTAATAGAATTTTCAAAAATACATCAGGAAAGTCAATTCAAACTTACTTAGAATATCAGATGGTCTAAACTTTAATTTCCTTGAAATTTCTTTAGGATTATGAAGAGATTGCCCACCACATATGGTCTGGTTGTTAAGAATTATTTAAAAATAGTGACTTTTTGGGGTGCCTGGGTGGCTCAGTGGGTTAAGCCGCTGCCTTCGGCTCAGGTCATGGTCTCAGGGTCCTGGGATCGGGCCCCACATCGGGCTCTCTGCTCCGCAGGGAGCCTGCTTCCCCCTCTCTCTCTGCCTGCTGCTCTACTTGTGATCTCTCTCTCTCTGTGTCAAATAAATTAAAAAAAAAAGAGTCTGTTTCTTGGTTTCTGTCTCTCTCTCTTTAAAAAAAAATAGTGACTTTTTTGGTATATAATAATTATATGGAAATAATAATAACTCTTATTTATATATTTGATATCTTTAACAATCCTATGCATGGATAAAACAGGTGTTAGTATCTACATTTTTAGAGAGAAATAATCAAACATGGCTCTGAGACATTTAATGATTTGTACAAATTCAGATCTCACAGAGAACCTAGTTGTCTTTCCATTTCACCACACTGACAATAGCATGGCATACACACAAAAATTCTCATATTTCCTTAGCTCTCTAGAGACAAGTACATTTAATAATGTAGTAGAAAGAGCAGTATCAGGAGGCTTCTGTTTCCAGGATAAGATCTGCTAATAATTACCTGTGTGACCTTGAGAAACTATTTATGTGAGTTGGGAACTGAAAAATATCCTTAAGACTACAAAGTCAGGTAATATATTACCCATTAATTCCTTAAAATTACTGGGAAATACACTTCAGGTGACCAAAGGATTAATACGATTAAATACTCCAACTACGGATATGTGGTAGTATGTTGCTCAGCAACAAGCAATGAAAGTATTAAAGCAGAGTTTGTCAAAATAATCTTTATTAATATAGTTACACACTTACTACAGAATTTTGAAAAACTCTGAAAAGATAAAGTATATATCCTATAGCATTAATTTATTTTAATATTAATGATAATAATTTGTATCTAAAATATCAGATAATATCAGTAAAACCTGGAAAATGCTGGGAAGCAGAAGATGAAAGTAAAACCATACTAATGTTTGTATCTTAAATGCTGGCAGTGATAATTTCATTATGACATCTGTAAATAAGGAAAGTAGAATCCATCATTTTCCATTACTTTATTTTTCATATTCTAAAACCCTTTGAAAGAAGGAAAAGTGTCCAAATATAAATCTTACTTCTTCAATCAGCAAATGTATTTAGCAAGTTTATCTGCAGGAAGTGGGTGCTACCAAAACAAAGGTATTCATCAGAAATCTGAGAGTGCCTATTTTTATGTTGATTCATGATTTTTAAAGTGAAACACTAAATGTAAACATTTGAACATATCACATAATAGATTTTACATCAGGAAGAAGTAATTATTGGAGAGATGTATACTTGGTTCTCTGGTTTCATAGAAGTCCTTTTAATATGATCTTTTCACATATCTTATTGGACCTAGGATAAAAATAATCATAAACACATTTCTTACATAATTAAATAAAATTCCCTGCACCTCAGAATTTCATAAATGAAAAAGGGCAGGTCTTTTTTTAGTAGATTTCTTCACTACTTAGTAAATCACAGATTATTCCCTGACCATTAAACCAGGAAGCTAGAGTAACTTCTTCCAAAAAGGAGGTTGCACGAGGCCGTTATCACAACCCTGTAGTTATTTCTTTTTTTTTAAATATTTTATTTATTTATTTGACAGAGAGAGAGGTCACAAGTAGGCAGAGAGAGAGGGAGAAACACTGAGCAGAGAGCCCGATGTGGGGCTCCATCTGAGGACCCTGAGATCATGACCTGAGCCGAAGGCAGAGGCTTAAACCACTGAGCCACCCAGGCGCCCCCCTGTGGTTATTTCTGATAGCCATTTGATGAGGCCCTCGACAAAAGCATTAAGAGTGGGAGTGCGTGTATACATGTTCGTGCAAAGAAAATACATGTATATGAAACAAGTGTCTAATCACTTGAAGTGGCACATTGAAATACCAGTGCCCAATTAATATTCTTACAGTTCCTGTATGTTTAAATTATCAGCTCTTAGAATGGACTATACATCGTTTCCAAGGCTCTGACATAAATGAAAAGTAAGGATCTCCTTTCCTGTTTCTTAGTTCTATATCCAATCCTGTCCAGAATACAAAGTAATATGAAGTCTTCCCTCAGTAGATTATACTCTAATAAGTAAATGAGATAGTTATACTAATTGGGCAGTACAAGAATTAACATGTGCTAATTGTAGGCAAGTAGTTGTTGTCACATTATAAAAGTACATACCTCAGTATTCATATGGCTGAACCGTATTCCTTTCATGTCCTTTATGTAACTACTACCATGAATGGCGTTAGATTACCAAAAGCAATATGTAAAGAATGGAAAGTGTTTGATGGTAATTTTATATCCCTCTTATGTTACTTTGGCTAAATGGTATTGCTATTGAACCTACTCCATATTTATAGCATGTTAGATAAGTGCTGCCTCATTTCTTTCCCCAAACTCCCACTTTAATTTCAGAATGACAAAAAGATGCCTACCAGATTCAGAAAACAAAGTGAACATCTTGAGCATGCTATTGATCGTGTTCTTGTCATGATATCGGAAAGAAGAAGGGCCCGTTCTCTACATGGCACTAATGAACAACCACCTCGTAACATTCTTACAGCTGTTCTTGAACTGATTAATATGGTCAAGATGATACTAAACACTCTGGAAAGGTAATACCTAATATGTGATCTGTAAAACCGTAAGTTAGTTGCATTTCTCCCCCTTTCTTCCTCTTCAGAAAACTTATGTATGGATTGGATTTTATTTCCACAGTATCTTTCAAATGCAATTACAAATTTTATTGATGTTCTGAATATCTCCCTAGGGTGAAAAACATTTATCTAACTCCCTTTAAATAAACCAATATGTGATCATCTGACTTTTTGTAGAAGTAAATCATTTTACGGAATTAGTATTTGTTTTATGAAGGACTCACTTTGGGCTTCCTTTTTAGAACAAACTCTACTGCTGCATTAGAAACACTTGTTTTTTTTTACAGTCCTTTAGGAATATACAAAAGTTACACCAAAGTTCTAAAATACCACATTTGGACTATTTACAGCAACAAAATAGTGATTTTTTTTCTTTATGTATTAATTATATTAGGGATTTTTCATAATCAGTAATACTTTTAAAATTCTGTGTTACTAAGAGGAGTCTTTAGAAATCAAAGGCTAATGATTTCTAATCTTCTTTTGATAATAAACTTTAAGGGACATAATAATATTTTAGTTTCTTGAAAAAATTTAAATTTCCTAATTGCTATTTTAATCAAGACTATAGTCAACTCTATATTTTACACACAAATGAAATATTATATGGATATTTAGTCGTAGTCTTTTGCTTTTGCTATCAGAAAGTGTTATATTCCTAAGATGGAGAGATTAAATTGTGAGAGGGAAGCATCCTTTTATGACCAGTGAGAGAAGTATAAGAGAGAGAAGTCATAATACTCTTCTCTCTTTGATAACTGTTCTCTTACTGAATTTTTATCATCTCTTTACATTTCGGTTGATGCTTGATTTATAAACTCATTTTGTTCACATGAAGAAGGGGTGAAGTGACTTACCTGCTTTTTCAAAGAAATTTCAGTTTGCATGTTAGATAAAGTATAGGAAATTCATCAGCCCTGCTACTCCCTCTTTTCTAAGCTCCTTACAATTATCTCTCCGGCAACAAGCTGAAACAAAGAAAATAATCGAGATTCTGGGAATTAATTCATGTTAAGGAAAATAGGGAAAGGAATAATGGGCATACAACAAAGATAGCCACAGGACTGAGTAGTGGCAACAGAAGACCCCTAAAATGAATAAACTCTGCTTCACTGATAATTGATCATTCACTGTATTGGATTTTCTTGTTTATTAAAGTAGTCTCATTACAAAATTCACATCATGGTTACAGTATTAATAAACATGCTTTAGCAAATTTTCATTATATCATGAATTTGAGGGCTTCTTTGTTCTGATCAGTGGAACCAGATAAGATTAAAAGTATTTATATTGTTCTTGCAGTATTTTATAAGTAGTTCTTAATATTTTGTAGTAAGCAGTTAGACTTCTCTTTCAGAAATGATAAAATCTATACAAAATGACATCATATAACAGCTTTTGAAAATGACAAATTTATGGTTCATCTTAGCACCTTCTTTTCTAATTGCTTGGATTTTTTTTAAATTTTATTTATTTATTTGACAGAGAGAGAGAGAGAGAGATCACAAGTAGACAGGGAGGCAGGCAGAGAGAGAGGGGGAAGCAGGCTCCCCACTGAGCAGAGAGCCCGATGCATGACTCAATCCCAGGTCCCTGAGATCATGACCTGAGCCAAAGGCAGAGGCTTAACCCACTGAGCCACCCAGGTGCCCCACTGCTTGGATATTTTTAAACTTTAGTTTAATACATTACAGATTCTCACAGTCCTTGCTTAAGAACTAGTGACAACTGAATAAAATATATTCATACTAAATAAACTTACTGAATATTCTAAATATGGTCTTTGAACATGTAAAATGTTATGAATAAAACACATCAGAAACACAATAATATACCTTGCAGTGGACATGGTTGCTATAATGCACCATGGTACTTTTAAATTTCTTAGCTCTAGTCACTTCTGATTTTCCAAAGACCCTCTAGTAAAGACCATATGTTTTGAAAGTTGTGTCAGAGACTCATCTGGTTCATTTATTATGAGGCTGTAACATGGGTTTTAAGAAGGTTTGGGGCTCAAAAAAAGAATTTTGGGGGCTTATCCTAATTGGATTTCCTATAGAATAACTAAATTTCTTTTATAAGATATCTGGTTAGTATGCTAATTGGAGGAATTGCTTCTTTTCTCTCTGAAATTAAAAAATTGTGTTGCCAAGAAAATTATTTCATGGTTTATCCTAAAGCTGACTTCATCTTTGTGTATCTAAAACAAATATGGGGAAGATGCTGTTAAAATGTTTTTTTAACATTAAAGAGTTAAAATTTAAATTTAAATTAAATTTAAAATTTAAGTTAATTTTAAATTTTAAAATTAAAGTGATTTTCCATCACTAGTTTTAATATTGAGTTTTTCTCAAATTATGCTTCAAGCTATTACTTGATTTGGCTTAATCAAATCTATGATTTTGGGCCCAAAACATTTTTCTTTTATTAAAAATAAGAATATAAATCTAGTGAGTCATCTTGGTAATAGAAATAATAAGTATTTTTGAGAATTGAAGTTCATTCAAGAGTTTAATTCAGTATGTCATTATGGCAAAAAGGGGAAAAGGTGGTTATATGACCTCTTTAAAAGAAGTTCCTCTTCATTTTTTTGTATTTCCCTGAAAGGTTTGGACGTTGTAGCAAGTTATTTGAACTTTCTCAACTGAACTACATACAAAAGATTGACTTTACAAACAGTATACAATTATATATGTTTGAGCATTATTAAAGTATTGCTTAATTGGTAAAAGAAGTAACATTTTAAGAATTACTGTTGATGCTGTGGGTTTTAAAATCTAATTATGATAATAAATGGAAATCTTAGATTCTGTTGACAAGGGTTTCTCTGATTATATTGTATTTCCATTAGTCATTACAATTTTAATTTGCTTACTGATTTGAGGTAGAATTTTATGACAGAATTCACTGAGGAGAGCAATATTATAGTAACTCAAGACCACTTATCCAAGCATAACTACCCAATACTCTACTTGTAAGGAAACATAAATTAAACATGTTTCGTGTTGAAAATTAAGAGATAGGGTAGGATGAGGTAATAGGCTCTACATTGACCAAATATTTTCTTGCATATTTATTTTTTTAAGTCTAGAAATGGATGAGAACAGAAAAAATGCCCAAGTAACTTTGTTCATATGTGCTTTAGAAATAGACTTCCAGAAAGTGGCACTTTTGTGTAAGCACCAGAGATTGTAATCTCTTAGGAAGGGGGGGTCTTATAAATTTTTATTGCTAATATAAAACTAAAACTTCATTTTTCATATGAGAATAAATGTGTTTTCAGCACAGCAATACTTGTTAATTTGTTTTACAAATGACATTCTGAAAATTGTTCCCCATTTTTCCAATGTAATAAAATAGATGAAGTGGGTGATTATTTTACAGCAATACTCTGTAGATTATCACCTTGTTCAAATTATTACTTGTGATTATAGGTATCCAAAAAACAGAAGTCTGAAAGCTATATTAGATTAAAAATAATAGAGCCCAAACTTGTCAACTGGCTGTAGAGTCCAAAGTAAAATAAATCTTTTTTAATTTGTGGCAAATAAAATTAATTACCAGATACTGCTAATCTTTATTTTTCAAGGAATAGGTAATCTAGTTGTATATTACATAATTAA
Source organism: Meles meles (assembly GCF_922984935.1). Taxonomy (NCBI): domain Eukaryota; kingdom Metazoa; phylum Chordata; class Mammalia; order Carnivora; family Mustelidae; genus Meles; species Meles meles. The sequence continues at coordinate 71,793,969 of NC_060087.1, forward strand.
TATTTAATACATTTCTCTTCCTTTTTTGTTCTTTTCATGTAATCATTTCTACAGTAAGTTAGCCAAGGAAAAAGAAATTTAAAAATTGAAATTACCTAGTCTGCCTTCCACCTTTTTATAGTAACTTGAAAACAGGGATTGTAAACTGTGTACCTACAATCCTACCAGTTTACTGAGCTCATAGATGTATTATAATGATCAGCTTCCATATTAAGTTTTCTGTTATTTTTATGTAACGTCATGATGTCTAGAATTTAGCTCACCCTTGGCAGATTTTCAGAGTGATTTAAAGCTCTGTATATTGTAGATTATAATTTCCAGTTTCCTAAAGTATAAAACTGTGACATTCAATGAAAATGAAATTGATTGGCTCTTTGTTAATCCTTCCCTGGCAGGCCTCCATTTGATGGTATGGGAGAATTTTCCAGTTTGAAAAGCCACCTCATTAAATATATCACATTACTGAAATATTTCTCTGAACAGGTAAGACATGATTTTGTTGTGATGTTCTCCATACATTCTCATATGTATTTATTTATCAAACCCTGTAAATTTATTTTCAGTAACACCAATATAACCAGTATCTTTACCATTTCCAATGCCAACACTGAAATTCAGGTCCATATTTTATTATACACAGGTAGAATATTTGTATAGCTATGCAATTGATTTGTTGACTCAAATCTCTTTTCTACTCAATTAGAATTTACCACTATTGCTGCATTATTCTAAAATAACTATTAAGCTGAAGAGAAAACTTCAAATTCTTACGATTATCCAGTAGTCTAAAATTGTTATCATTCACAACCCTCCTTAGCCCGTAATCATCTATTATCCTTCTGTTCTGTGTGAGCCCTATATTACCCGTAAGAAGTTTTACTCGTTCATCTTAAAATGTTTCATGTGCGATTCCACATCTTTTTTTTAATCATACTGTACTCTCTACCTAGAATTTACTACCATACTTACTTCTCCATTTATCTAAGTAGTATGTTTCTTTAATTTTTTGTGAGTTGATCATTTTATTTTTTTTTCTTGGTTGCAGTTTTTTTCTTTTTTAAAAGTTTTTATTTAAGTTCCCATTAGTTAATGTACAGTGTAATATTAGTTTCAGGTATACAATATAGTGATTCAACATTTCCATACAAAACCTGGTGCTCACCACAGCAAATGCACTCCTTAATCTCCATCATCTATTTTACCTCTCCCCCACCCGCCTCCCCTCTGGTAACCAGTACGTTCTCTATAGTTAAGAGTTCATTTCTTGATTTGCCTTCCTCTCTCTTTTAGTTTCCTCTTTGCTCTTTTGTTTTGTCTCTTAAATTCTTCATATGAGAGAAATCATATGGTATTTGTCTTTCTCCAGCTGACTTATTTTGCTTCATGTAATACTCTCTAGCTCCATCCATGTCATTGTAAATGGCAAAATTTCACTATTTTTTAATGGCAGAATAATAATATTCCATTATGTGTGTGTATACATATACCTTCTTTATCCATACACTTCTATAAAAAATTAGTTCATTCGTTTATACTTCTATTCACTAACTTACCCATTCATCACTCAAACAAGGTGATGCTTTTTGTAGCTATAATTTTCTAGAATTTAGTATATGATACTTTGTAAACTTATTTTTAACTCCGTAATTATTTGAGAGTTGGCTACATACAGATATGTGTACTAAGCTTCATAGAGGAGACACGAATAAATAAGAATTCTTTCCCTCAAAGTTAAGTAGACTAATAAGATATTTAAAAAAGTAACGTGTAATTGTGTGTGTGTGTGTGTGTATTTCCTTAACAAGTACATTTTAAGTCTTTTGAAGTCAGGGGTTATCCTACATGATTTTAGATTAAGATTGTTTAACATAACTTTTGTCAAAACATTTTTTATGTACATAGTGAGTAATAAATATTTCATATTGATTCAATGCACCAAGAAATCCTGAAACAGGATTCATTATCACAGGTATTTTGTCCATGTGAATTGTATATATTTTATCAAAAATTAGGTCATAGACTAGAATATTCAGTAATAATAATGAATACTTATATAGTAATTACTACTTGTCAGGCACTGTTCTAAGTGCTAGATGAAATAACTTTTAAACTTCAAATCATTTCAAATATTTTGACTAGCTGAATACTAGGAATAATAGAGGTCACTGAGGTCCAGCTATTTTCTGCATTAATCTACAGATGGGGCTTTTGATTCAAAGGGCCTCTTCTCAAATCCCTATTATTCCTTGTTTTACTATGGCAGAAATTATTATGGAAAATATGTCTTATGGGAACCATCAAAATTAGACTGCTGTTTTTAGCAGTCTCTCCAGATTCTAGTAGACTGAACATCCCACAGAGAAAAATTAGAAAATTTGAACAAGATAAAATAAATTCTCCAGTTTTAAGTATCAAAGAGATTAAGACATTACAGAAATATTGAAAGCAAAGGGATGGAAAAAATATGGCAAAAAACAGATTTAAAAAAACAACAACACCTGGCCTAGCCTTACATATAAATATATATGTGTAATATATGAATGTATGTCTATAATATATATGTATGTCTATAATATAAATATACATATATATTGGATTTTCAGGCAAAAACATTGTAAACTAATACTATATATATATTTTTAAGAATGGGAATTCATGATTACATTTATTCAATTACTTTGGAAAACAATTTGGCTTTTCTCATATCTTACAACCTAGCAATTCCACTCTAAAGAAATACTGGCATACTGCCAACAAGAAACACGTACAATATTTGTAATAGAAAAAATATATCAAAAGCAAACTAAGGTCTATCAACAGAAAAATAAATAGTTTTATATTTAAGTAATGGAATTATAAACAGCAATTTGTTACAAGGGTAAATCCCAAGTGTTTTCACCATAAAAGAAAGAAAGAAAGAAAGAAGGAAGGGGTAACTATGAGAGGTGATGGACATGTTAATTAGCTTACTGTGGTGATCACTGCACATATACATGTATGTTGTGCAATTCAAGTTTATGAATGTCAAACTATGAAGTTGTACATTTTAAGTATATATACAACTTTGATGTTTTAATTATACCTCAGTAAAGCTGAAGAAAACAGCAGTAATAAAATGAATCAACTCCATAATTATATATCAACCTAATGGATCTTGTGATTTTTTAATTTTGAAGGAAAAGAACAAATAAAGCTATTTAAATACTGTATTTATATAAAATTCAAAATTAAGGGGAATATGAACACTGTATTCCTTAATCTTTCATATGTGTTTGTGCCACAAAGAAAAGCAAGGAAAATATGACAGGAAAAGAGCATGTGTTATGCTCTATTTAAAAAAATTTTTTTAAGATTTTATTTATTTATTTGACAGAGAGATCACAAGTAGGCAGAGAGGCAGGCAGAGAGAGAGGGGAAAGCAGGCTCCCTGCTGAGCAGAGAGCCCAATGTGGGGCTCGATCCCAGGACCCTGGGATCACTACCCCAGCCGAAGGCAGCCACTTAACGAATGAGCCACCCAGGCGCTGCTATGCTCTATTTTTAAAACTGTGTTGAGTGATATCATCAAGATGGTATCACATGTTGTTCTGGAAACCAATGAGAGTGAAGACACTTCGGTCCAAAACCTATGGGATACAGCAAAGGTGGTACTAAGGGGGAAATACATAGCCATCCAAGCCTCCCTCAAAAACATTGAAAAATCCAGAATACACCAGCTGTCTCTACACCTTAAAGAACTGGAGAATCAACAACAAATTAAACCAACTCCACACACAAGAAGGGAAATAATCAAGATTAAAGCAGAGATCAATGAGGTGGAAACTAGAGATACAGTAGAACGTATCAATGAAACTAGAAGCTGGTTTTTTGAAAGAATCAATAAGATCGATAAACCATTGGCCACACTAATCCAAAATAAAAGAGAGAAAGCTCAAATTAATAAAATTATGAATGAAAAGGGAGAGATTACAACTAACACCAAGGAAGTAGAAACAATCATCAGAAGTTATTATCAACAGTTATATGCCAATAAGTTAAGCAACCTAGATGAAATGGATGCATTCCTGAACTATAAACTCCCAAAATTGAACCAGGAAGAAATTGACAACCTGAATAGACCGATATCTAGTAACAAGATTGAAGCAGTGATCAAAAACCTCCCAAAAAACAAGAGCCGAGGACCTGATGGATTCCCTGGGGAATTCTACCAAACTTTCGAAGAAGAAATAACACCTATTCTCCTGAAGCTGTTTCAAAACATTGAAGCAGAAGGAAAACTTCCAGACTCTTTTTATGAAGCCAGCATTACTCTGATCCCCAAACCAGGCAAAGACCCTACCAAAAAGAAGAATTTCAGACCAATATCACTGATGAATATGGATGTTAATACTATATTTTATAAATAAAATTTTCTGAGAGTAAATCTTAATTTTTCTCATAAAAAGAAAGGTAGCTATGTGAAGTGATAGACGCATTAATTAACCTGATTACCTGAATCCTGTAGCAATGCCATAAGAGAATACGGAGTCTGGGAAACAAGCTGAGGGTTTTAGTGGAGACGGGAGGTGGGGGAATGAGTTACCCTCTGATGTGTATTAAGGAGGGCACATATTGCATGGAGCACTGGGTGTTATATTATAGCAAACTGTAATTCTTGGAACACTACATCAAAAACGAATGACATTCTGTATGGTGACTAACATAACATAATAAAAAAAGTATACATATATCAAATAATTAGGTGTCTGCTTTATATATTACAGAGTTAGTTGCCACTTTTACTTTAGTAAAGCTGGGAAGAAGATATAAAAAATCACAATGAGAATTTGAAAATATTTTGAACTAATAATGAAAATAAGTTTAGCAAACTTGTGACATGCAGTTCAACTTGTATTTAGGTTAGGTTTCATAGCTTCTGATATATTTAATAGAGAAGAAGAAAGGTTGAAAATCAATGATGTAGCATTAATTTGAAGAATCTACTAAAAGAACAGCAACTTAAATACAAAATAAATATAGGGGCACTGGGGTGGCTCAGTTGGTTAAGCATCCAACTCTTGATTTTTGACTCAGGTAATGTTCTCATTGTTTTGAAACTGAGCCTTTCATCAGGCTCCATGCTGGGTATGGAGCCTGCTTGAGATTTTCTCTCTCTCCCTCCCTCTCTTTATCTCTGCCCCTCCCCTTCCTCTAAAAAATTTAAAAATACAAAATAAATAACGAAAGAAAAGAATAATTAAAATAACTGCACAATTATCATATGCTTTCATTCATATATGGAACATAAGGAATAGTGCAGATGACAATAGGGTAGGGAGGAAAAACTGAATGGGAAGAAATCAGAGAGGGAGACAAACCATATGAGACTTGACTTTGAGAAACAAACTGAGGGTTGCAGGAAGGGAGGTGGGTGGGGGATTGGGCAACTGGGTGATGGGCATTAAAGAGGGTATGTGATATGATGAGCACTGAGTGTTATACTGAACTAATGAGTCATTGAACATTATATAAAAAACAAATGATGTACAATACCTTGGCTGATTGAATTTAAATTAAAAAAAGAAAAATAAATAAATGCAGAAGTTAATGAAATAGGAAGCAAACAATAGCTATAATACAAACCCTAAATTAAATTATTTCAAAGCAAAAATTATTAACTTTGACCAGTTTTTTTTAAACCCACAAATACAGTATCAGAAATGAAAAGGAGGATACCACTAGAGATTCAATGTACATAAAGTAGTTCTAATATTCTTTTTATAGCTTTCATGCCAAAGAATTAACAAAGTATATGAAATGGAAACATTCCTAGAAATACATAGAAGGGAAATTGACACAAAAAAGAAACAAAAATTTTGAATTGTCATATACAATAAAATATTACTAATTAAGTGACGATCCTGCATCTGCAACACTGACATCTTGGAATCTTGTTAGAAAGGCAATCTTAGGTCTCACGCAAGTCTACTGAAACAGGATCTGAATTCTAACATGATCCCCATGTAATTCACATACACATTAATGTTTGGGAAGCATTGTATTAAATAAAATGTATACATAAATATAATCCTTCCCACAAAGAATACTCTTGTCTAGATAACTTCATCTGTGAATTCTTCAACACAGTTAAGAGGGAAATAGCACTAACCCTATACAGACTGCCAGATAGCAAAAAGGAAAAAAAGAGAGAGAATGTACTTTCCAACTATTATGTTAACAAGTTTTTTTAATTTTAATTTTATTTTTTCAGTGTTCCAAGATTCATTGTTTATGCACCACACCCAGTGCTCCATGCAATATGTGACCTCCTTAATACCCACCACCAGGCTCACCCAATCTCCCAGCTGCCTCCCTTCCAAAACCCTCAGTTTGCTTCTCAGAGTCTACAGTCTCTCATGGTTCATCTCCCCCTCCAATTTCTCCCAATTCACTCTTCCTTTCCTTCTCCTAATGTCCTCCTTGTTATTCCTTATGCTGCACAAGTAAGTGAAACCATCTGATAAATGACTTTCTCTGCTTTATTTACTTCAGTCTGCATAATTTCCTCGAGTCCTGTCAGGTTCATACAAAAGTTGGGTATTCATCCTTTCTGATGGAGGTATAATATTCCATTGTATAAATGGACCATGTCTTCTTTATCCATTCATCCGTTGAAGGGCATCTTGGTTCTTTCCACGGTTTGGCAGTTGTGCCCATTGCTGCTATGAACATTGGGGTACATATGGCCCTTCTTTTCACTACATCTGTATCTTTGGGGCAAATACCCAGTAGTACAATTGCAGGGTCATAGGGAAGCTCTATTTTTAACTTCATAGGGAATCACCAAACTGATTTCCAAAGTAGCTGCACCAACTTGCATTCCCACCAACAGTATAAGAGGATCCGCTTTCTCCACATCCTATCCAGCACTTGTTGTTTCTTGTCTTGTTAATTTTGGCCATTCTAACTGGTGTAAGGTGGTATCTCAATGTGGTTTTGATTGGAATTCCCTGATGGCTAATGATGATGAACATTTTTCATGTGTCTGTTAGCCATTTGTATGTCTTCTTTGGAGAAGTGTCTGTACATGTCTTCTGCCCATTTTCTAATGTGATTAGCTGATTTTTGTGTGTTGAGTTTGAAGAGTTCTTATAGATCTTGGATATCAGTCCTTTGTCTGTAGTGTCATTTGCAAATATCTTCTCCCATTTCATAGATTGCCTCTTTGTTTTGTTGACTGTTTCCTTTGCTGTGCAAAAGGTTTTTTTTTTTAATCTTCATGAAGTCCCAAAAGTTCATTTTTGCTTTTGTTTCCCTTGCCTTTGGAGACGTGTCTTGAAAGAAGTTGCAGTGGCAGATGTCAAAGAGGTTACTGCCTCTGTTCTCCTCTGGATTTTGATAGATTCCTGCTTCACATTGAGGTCTTTCATCCATTTCAAGTTTATCTTTGTGTATGGTGTAAGAGAATGGTTGAGTTTCACTCTTCGATACATAGCTGTCCAATTTTTCCAGGACCATTTATTGAAGAGACTGTCTTTTTTTCCACTGGATATTTTTTCCTGCTTCATTGAAGATTATTTGACCATAGACTTGCGGATCCATATCTGGATGTTCTACTCTGTTCCACTGGTCTATATGTCTGATTTTGTGCCAGTACCATGTTGTCTTGTTGATCACCGCTTTGTAGTAAAGCTTGAAATCTGGCAACGTAATACCCTAGCTTTCTTTTTCTTTTTCAACATTTCCTTAGCAATTCAGGGTCCTTTCTGGTTCCATACAAATTTTAGGATTGTTTGTTCCAGCACTTTGAAAAATACTGGTGGAATTTTGATAGGGATGGCTCTGGAAGTATAGATTTCTGTGGGTAGTATAGACATTTCAACAATGTTTATTCTTCCAATCCATGAACATGGAATGCTTTTCTATCTTTTTGTGTCTTCTTTGATTTCTTTCATGAGTGGTTTGTAGTTCCTCGAGGACAGATCCTTTACCTCTTTGGTTAGCTTTATTCCAAGGTACCCTATGGTTCTTGGTGCTATAGTAAATGCAATCAAGTCTCTAATTTCCCTTTCTATATTTTCATTATTAGTGTATAAGAAATCAACTGATTTCTGTGCATTGATTTTTTTTATTCTGTCACATTACTGAATTGCTGTATAAGTTCTAGTAGTTTGGAGGTGGAGTCTTTTGGGTTTTCCATATAAAGTATCATGTCATCTGTAAAGAGAGAGAGTTTGACTTCTTTGCCAATTTAAATGCCTTTTATTTCTTTTTGTTGTCTGATTGCTGTTGCTAGGACTTCTAGTACTGTGTTGAACAATGGTGGCAAGAGTGGGCATCCTTGTGTTCCTGATCTCAAAGGGAAGGCTTCAGCTTTTCCCCATTGAGAATAATATTTGATTGGGTTTTTCATAGATAGATTATATGAAGTGAGGAATGATTGTTCTATCCATAGGGATATGATGCGTTTTAATCAGGAATGGATGCGTTTAATCAGGAATGGATGCATTTTAATCAGGAATGGATGCTGTATTTTGTCAAGTGCTTTTTCTGCATCAATTGAGAGGACCATGTGGTTCTTCTCTCTTCTCTTTTTGGTTTGTTCTATCACAATGATTGATTTGTGAATGTCGAACTTCCTTTGCATCCCAGAGATAAATCCCACCTGGTCATAGTGGATAATCTTTTTAAAGTACTGTTGGGTCCGATTAGCTAGGATCCTGTTGAGAATTTTGGCATCCATATTCATCCATATTTATGAGGGATATTGGTTTGAAATTCTCCTTTTTGATGGGGTCTTTGTCTGGTTCAGAGATCAGGGTAATCCTGGCTTCATAGAAAGAGTCTGGGAGTTTTCCTTCTGTTTTTATTTTTGAAACAGCTTCAGGAGAATAGATATTATTTCTTCTTTGAAATTTTGGTAGAACTCTCTAGGAAATCCATGAGGTCCTGGGCTCTTTTTTGGGGGGGGGGAGTTTTTGATCACTGCTTCAATCTTGTTACTAGATGTTGGTCTATACAGGTTGTCAATTTCTTCTTGTTTCAGTCTTGGAAGTTTATAGGTTTCTAGGAATGCATCCATTTCTTCTAGATTGCTTAACTTATTGACATATAGCTGTTGATAATAATTTCTGATGATTGTTTCTATTTCCTTATGTTAGTCATGACTTTTCCCTTTTCATTCATAATTTTATTAATCTGGGTCCTTTCTCTTTTCTTTTGGATTAGTTTGGCCAGTGACTTATCAAACTTATTGATTCTTTCAAAGAACCAGGTTCTAATTTCCTTGATGTGTTCTACTGTATCTCTAGTTTCTAACTCATTGATCTCTGCTCTAATCTTGATCATTTCCTTTCTTGTGCATTGGGTTGGCTTAATTTATTGTTGATTTTCCAGTTCTTTAAGGTGTAAAGAGAGTTGGTGTATTTGGGATTTTCAATTTTTTTTAAGTGAGACTTGGATGACTATGTATTTCCCCCTTAGGACGGCCTTTGCCGTATCCCATAGGTTTTGGACTGATGTGTCTTTATTCTCATTGGTTTCCATGAATTGTTTAAGTTCTTTGATTTCCTGGTTGATCCAAACATTCTTGAGCAGGATGGTCTTTAGCTTCCAAGTGTTTGGATTCCTTCCAAACTTTTTCTTCTGGTTGAGTTCCAGTTTCAATGCATTGTGGTCTGAGAATAAGAAGGGAATAATCTTAGTCTTTTGGTATCAGTTGAGCCCTGATTTGTGACCCAATACGTGATGTCTTCTGGAGAAAGTTCCATGGGCACTCAAGAAGAATGAGTATTCTGTTGTTTCAGAATAGAATGTTCTGTATGTATCTATGAGGTCCATCTGGTCCAGTGTGTCATTCAAAACTCTTGTTTCTTTGTTGATTTTCTGCTTAGATGATCTGTCTGTTGCTGAGAGTAGAGTGTTGAGGTCTCCTACAATTAATGTATTATCATCAATATGTCTGTTTATTTTGGTCAACAGTTGGCTTATGTACTTGGCTGCTCCCATATTGGGGGCATAAATACTTACAATTATTAGATCTTCTTGGTGGATAGACCCTTTACAAATGATGTAGTGTCCTTCTGTATCTCTGACTACAGTCTTTAGCTTAAAATATAATTTATCTGATATGAGAATCACTACCCCAGTTTTCTTTTGAAGGCCATTGGCATGAAAGATGGTTCTCCATCCTTTCGCTTTCAGTATGGATGTAACTTTAGGTTCAAAATGGGTGTCTTGTAGACAGCATATGGACAGGTCCTGTTGTTTTACCCAGTCTGCAACCCTGTGCCATTTTATGGGCGCATTTAGGCCATTCACGTTGAGTGTGATTATTGAAAGATATGTTTTTATTGACATCGTGTTGCCTGTGAAGTCCTTGTTTCTATAGATTGTCTCTATAAATTTCTGTTCTATGTCACTCTTGGGTTCTTTCTTCTTTTATAGAATGCCCTTTAATATTTCTTGCAGTGCCAGCTTGGTGGTCACATACTCTTTTAAACCTTGCTGATCTTGGAAAGCTCTTTATCTCTCCATCCATTTTCAATGTCAGTCTTGCTGGATAAATTATTCTTGCCTGCATATTCTTCTCATTTAGTGCCCTGAATATGTCTTGCCAGCCCTTTCTGGCTTGCCAGGTTTCTGTGGATGGGTCTGATGGTATTCTGATGGTCCTTCCTCTGTACATAAAGAATCTCTTCCTTCTAGCTCTCCTTAAGATCTCTTGTCTGAAATTATGCTTCGTGAATTTCCCAATTAAGTGTCTGGATGTCTTTCTAGACTTGTTGATCTTGGAGGTATCCTTTCTGCCTCTAGGACATGAACACTTGTTCCATTCCCCAGACTGGGAAAATTTTCATTCAGAATTTGTTCGACTATATCTTCTAGTCTTCTCTCTTTCTTCACCCCCTCAGGGATCCCAATAATTCTGAGATTGGAACATTTCTTGGCATCATTTATTTCCTTAATTCTGTTTTCATGCCTTCTAAGTTGCTTGTTCTAGGCCTCCTCCTGATCCTTCTTTTCTATCAGTTTGTCTTGTAGATCACTAATTCAATCTTCTGTCTTGATTAGCCTAGCTGTTAGAGTATTTAGATTAGACTGGATCTCATTGATAGCATTTTTAACTTCTGCCAGATTGGCTCTTATTTCTGCCCTTAGAGATTCTATGTTGTTACTAATAGTTTTCTCTAGCTTAGCCATTGCCTGGATAATTGTTACCCTGAATTCCCTTTCTGACATACTGTTTATGTCCATATCTAATAGTTCTGTTGCAGAGGGCACAGTCTTTGAATTTTTCCTCTGTTGGGTGTGCCTCCTCCTAGTCATTTTGGTGAGAGGTGGTTGAGGGGATATATAACTGAATATCAACCACAATCCAGGCATGGTGCACCCTGGAAAGTTTTGGAGCAATCAGAAGTCACCATCAAAAAGAAAGAAAAAAGAAAAAAAAAGGGAGAGAGATAGAGGGAAACAAAGAGAAAACCCAGCCAAAATGAGATCCAAAAGTAAGATTTATAAGGTACATAAACAAAAACGAAGAAACAAAAAGACCAACAAAAGTAAATGACAAGAAAAAAAAAGAATTTAGCAAAATGAATCTCAGGAATGATTTATATAATTCCAGAACAAAAACAAATATACAGAAACACTGACAGAAGAATAAGATGGGAAGGTGGTTCTAAACTCTTGATATGGTTTAGGAAGGTTATTTTGGTTCTTCCTGGGTGTATCTTGTTATCTTTGCTAAAAGATAAACTCAACTTTCCAGAAATAAAGGGAAATTAAAACTGGTTTATATATAGGGGTAGTATTGAATAGGGAAAAAGGATTACTTTGAAGCTTATATCTGGATGTATATCTTTAAAAAGAGAGAGAGAAAGAAAACAGTTATATGTATGACAAAAGTTCAAGTTAAAAATTATTATGGAATATGTTGTACTAAATCTCTATTTGTAATGGTAAGTAGTTTAAAAAAATTAAAAGAACAAGAATTGTGAGAACAAATTAAAATAAAGAAAGAAAAGTTGTGTCTATGAAATATACGGGTTTGGGGGCAATACTGGGAGCTTAATATATTGTTTTCCCCTGATGTTGGGGTTTTATAGTTTTATGAGGACACTGTGGTGGTTGTCCTCTTGTTCTTTTGGCTTGTCTTCTGGGGGCGGGGTCTACCACATTGTTTTTCAGTCAATCTTGGTTGGGCTGAATCACCCTGCCCCCTATCAAGGGACTGGGCTCTGTGGAAACTGATTTTTCAGGCTTTTGTTCTCTGGGAGGTTTTTGTTTTTTGGTGGCTTTTCGGAGGTTTAGTGGGAAGTAAACTGTCCAGACCCAGACCTCCACCTCAGAGAGAAGATTCAGACTGGTCCCCTCTGGGTGGTCCAGAACACACAGACTCCCACTCTGCAAACTCCACTGAACACCACAAACTCCCACAGGTGGTTTGCACCCTAAGCCACCGTCCCAGTGGTCACCTGAGGTCCCCACTTGTCTCTGCACCTCCATACCACTAAAACCACAAGTGATATTGGTCTGGGGAGACCTATTCCAATGGCTGCCCTTACTGGGACTGCTGTCTGTTGTCCAGGCCTACTCTGTGTGCATTCACACCAAGTGGCTGTGCAGTTCGTGGAAGGCTGCCAGCTGAGAGGCACAGGCTGGGTGCACTGAGACTCTGTGGTCACACAGGTTGTGGAAGTCTGTGGGTTGCAGAAGGCTGCATGTCTCGGAAGGTTTCAGGCCTAGAGACCTCCAGCCATCACCCACACTGGACTCTCTCAGGCGCTGGCAGAAGTGTGCCCAGCCTGAGCAGTGGTGCAAGCAGCAGAAAGCCACTTTCAGGGACCACAGACTGGAGGCCCATCCGGACTTTCTCTGGCATTGGTGGTTGCCAATGGTGACCATCCTGGGACCTTGGGCTTAGGCCCCTGCCCATGACCACCCACTTCCATCAGTTTCCCCTTAAGATCTTTTTCTCTTTGGGGCGCCTGGATGGCTCAGTGGGTTAAAGCCTCTGCCTTCGGCTCAGGTCATGATCTCAGCATCCTAGGATCGAGCCCTGTGTCGGGCTCTCTGCTCAGCAGGAAGCCTGCTTCCCTTCCTCTCTCTCTGCCTGCCTCTCTGCCTACTTGTGATCATGGTATTATTTATTTTAAATAAAATCTTTTTTTTTTAAAGGAGACATTATTTATTTAACAGATCTTGCATAAATCACAACATTTAGTTTTAGTGGGATTTTAACAATTTTTTTTTCATTTTATTTATTTTTTTCAGCGTAACAGTATTCATTGTTTTTGCACAACACCCAGTGCTCCATGCAAAACGTGCCCTCCCTATTACCCACCACCTGTTCCCCCAACCTCCCACCCCTGACCCTTCAAAACCCTCAGGTTGTTTTTCAGAGTCCATAGTCTCTTATGGTTCGCCTCCCCTCCCCAATGTCCATAGCCCCCTCCCCCTCTCCCAATCTCACCTCCCCCCAGCAACCCCCAGTTTGTTTTGTGAGATTAAGAGTCATTTATGGTTTGTCTCCCTCCCAATCCCATTTTGTTTCATTTATTCTTCTCCTATCCCCCTAACCCCCCATGTTGCTTCTCCATGTCCTCATATCAGGGAGATCATATGATAGTTGTCTTTTAAAAAAAACTGAATCTAATTTAAAAAAAAAAAAGATCTTTTCTCTTTTTGAGTGCTTTTAACCAGACTCCAAGTTAATACTGGTCCCCAACCATAGGGCACTTTCATATTGAAGTATTGTTTTCCAATGGGTTGCTTCTGGTAGCTCCCTCCCCCTTCTGTTTGCTTCCCTATACCATTCCAAGTGTTCCCACTCTGCTTTACCTCTCCACTGATGTCTTCTGCCCCTGTAGATATAGAGAAGTGTATAATCATGCATCTCAGGCTGATATAATGTGTATTTAGATTGTTCTGATAGATATTTAGCTCACTTTAGGGGACCGGTTGAAACAAGGTCTCCTACTTCTGCACCATCTTGCCCCTCCTCTTAACAAGTTTTATAAGGACATCGTAAGAAAGGAAATTTATAGGCCAGTCTCTCCCATGAACAAAGAAGTAAAACCTCAAAAAAATAGTAAGTTCAGTTCAATGATAAATTAAAATTATAGTATATCATGATGGACATATTTGTATTATTCCAATTTAACATTTGAAAATGAATCTAATTAAACAGAGTAAAAGAATAGCAGTGAAATATATAGCCATCTAAAATGATGTAGAGAAAGCATCAAGTAAAATTCCTCATCTGCACATGATAAAAACTTTTAGCAAAATTGGGGCACCTGGGTGGCTCAGTCAGTTAAGTGTCTGTCTTTGGCTCATGTTATGATCCCAGGGTCCTGGGACTGACTTGGTCTCTTTGCTCAGCAGGAAACCTGCTTCTCCCTCTCCCTCTGCTGCTCCCCCTGCTTGTGCTCTCTCTCCTTTCTCTCTGTCTCTGTTAGATAAATAAATAAAATCTTTAAAGAAAACTTTTAGGGGCGCCTGGGTGGCTCAGTGGTTTAAGCCTCTGCCTTCGGCTCAGGTCATGATCTCAGGGTCCTGGGATCGAGCCCTGCATCGGGCTCTCTGCTTAGTGGGGAGCCTGTTTCTCCCTCTCTCTCTGCTTGCCTCTCTGCCTACTTGTGACCTCTCTCTCTGTCAAATAAATAAATAAAATATTTAAAGAAAACTTTTAGCAAAATGATAGATGGTAATTACCTTTTTGATAAAAGTTGTCTACAAGTAATAAAGTACAGCAACATCATACTTAATGGTGAAATATTATAAATCTTCTTCTATGAAATTAGTAGTGAGATAAATATGTGCTATCATTATTTCTATTCCATGTCAAAACAACAAATCTAACTCATGGTATTGAAAGTCAGAATTCAGAATATTGGTTACATTTGGAAAAGTAAGGGTGGTAGAGATTGGAAAGGACCCAAGAAGGGTTTCTCCAGTCCATATTATTTTCCATTTCTTGATCTGGGTAGTGGTTATATGTTTGCTCTAATTTTGGATGATTTCATTCATCAGTATAATTAGGATTTGTGTCATTTTCTTCATGTAGTCTGTATTTTAATGAAACTCTTTATGTTTATGTGTTCCTCAAAAATACTCCATGTCTCCTTTTATATGTAACTGATCCTTATATTATCCCCATGAAGGACACCCCTATAAAGAGGTTCATTTCATGATAGCTTGCTGGAGTACATGAAATCCCAATATCAGTGTTCATTTTCTACATTAAGATATTATTTCTTCAGTATCTCATGAGTGAGTACATGTCATTTGGGACACTGGTCCCTGTTACCTATATTTCAAGTTATGCAACTTGGAAAATTTACTTAAATATTATTTTGTGGCCATGATTAATTAATTTGAATATGGTTGACACATGATGTTAATTTCAGGTATGAAGCATCATGATTCAACAACTCTATACATTGGGATATGCTCACTATAAGAGTAGCTACAATTGGTCTGCATTCAACAATATTGCAATAACACTGACTATATTCCATACACTGGTTCTTTTGTTACCATGACTTATTCATTCCATAACTATAAGCCTGTATGTCCCACCCCCTTCACCCCTTTTGCCCATCCCCCAGCCCCTCCTTTCTGGCAACTGTCAGTTTGTTCCTGTATTTATAAGTCTGATTCTGCTGTTGTTTTATTCATTTGTGTTTTAGATTTCACATATGAGTGAATCGCATAGTTTTCTCTCAGTCTGTTATTTCACTTAGCATAATACCCTCGAGGTCCATCTATGTTGTCTCAAAAGGCATGATCTCATCCTTTTTTATGACTGAGCAATATTCCATTGTACACATATTCCACTTTTTAAACATTCATCTATTTATGTGTACTTGGGCTGCTTCCATACTGTGGTTATTGCAAATACTGCTGCAGTAAATGTGGGGAGTGCATATATCTTCTTAGTGTTTTCATTTTCTTTGGTTAAATACCCAATAGTGGAATTTTTGAATCATATGGTGTTTCTGCTTTTTAAAAAAGATTTATTTATATGTGTGTGAGAAAGAGAGCGTGCAAGCACATGGGGGAGGGGCAGAAGGGGAGAGAGGGAAGAGAAAGAATTTCAAGCAGGGGGGCGCCTGCGTGTTTCAGTGGGTTAAGCCTCTGCCTTCAGCTCAGGTCATGATCCTAGGACCCTGGGATTGAGCCCCACATCGGGCTCTCTTCTCCGAGGGGAGCATGCTTCCTTCTCTCTCTCTGCCTGCCTCTCTGCCTACTTGTGATCTCTGTCTGTCAAATAAATAAATAAAATCTTTAAAAAAAAAGAATCTCAAGCAGTCTCCCCACTGAGCACATACCCCAATGTAGGGCTAAGTTGCACAACCATGAGACCATGACTTGAGCTGAAATCAAGAGTTAGACACTTAACTGACTGAGCCACCCAGGTGCCCCGGTATTTCTATTTTTAATTTTTTTGAGGAAACTCTGTATTGTTTTTCTCAGTGGCTGCACCAATTTACATTCCTACTCCCATTGTATAAGGGTTCCTTTTTCTCCACATCCTCTCCAACACTTCTTATTTCTTGTCTTTTTTATTTTAGTCATTCCAACATATGTAAGGTAGTATGATATTGTGGTTTTGATTTGCATTTTCCTGATGATTAGTGATGTGGAGCAGCTTTTCATGTGTCTGTTGGGCATTTGTATGTTTTCTTTGGAAAATGTTCAGGTCCTCTGCCTATGTTTTAATCTGATTATTTAGGGTTTTTTGGTGTGGAGTTGTATACATTTTTATATATTTTGGATATTAACTCCTTATCAGACATATTTGCAAGCAACTTCTCTCATTCAGTAGGTTCCTTTTTGGTTTTGTTGATGGTTTCCTTCAGTGTGCAAAAAATTTTTATTTTGCTGTAAGAAAAATAATAGCTTATTTTTGTTTTTGTTTCCCTTGATTTAGGAGATGGATCTCCAAAAATATTGCTATGGCTGATGTCATAGAAATTATTGCCTATGTTCTCTTCTAAGATTTTTATGGTTTCTGATCTTACATTTATTTATTTAAAAATTTTATTATGTTCAATTAGCCAACATAGAGTACATCACTAGTTTTTGATGTAGTGTTCAATGATTCATTAGTTGTGTATAACACCCAGTGCTCATCACAACACATGCCCTCCTTAATACCCATCACCTGGCTGGTCTTACATTTAGATCTTTAATCTATTTTGAGCTTACTTTTTTGCATAGTGTCCAAAGTGGTCCAGTTTCATTCTTTTGCATATAGCTTTTTAGTTTTCCCAGCAGCAATTATTGAAGAGACTGTCTTTTCCCCATTCTGTATTCTTGCCTCCTTTGTCATAGATTAAATGACCATATAAATGTGAGTTTATTTCTGGACTTCTGTTCTGTTTCATTGATCTATGTGTCTGGTTTTGTTACAATATCATACTGTTCTTCTTCTTCTTCTTCTTCTTCCTTTTTTTTTTGTTGTAAAGTGCTGGTTTTATTAAAGCGTGGGGATGGGACCAGTGGACAGAAAGAGCTGCTGCACTGGGGTCTTGAGGAGTCTCTGACTGTATACTCAGGAGTTGGGGGAAGTAAGGAAAATAGATGTTTCAAAATGATTTTCATATGTTAACGAAGACTCAGGATACTGGAGGTTTGGCTATTATCAAACTAAGGCATTAACTTTAAGAGAGTTGGGAGATTCCTGGAAGAATGTCACACATGTCCCACCCAGGTGGGGGGAGGTTGCAGGGTTTCCGCTAACACTTTGTCAGCTAGCCGCCTTCTCCCTCATCATTTCCTGCCCCCAGTCAGTTTTGACCTTAAATCTTTAAGGTTGTTGAAGGTGGAAGGTCTCATCTTCTGTAATGTCTTCCTGCTGAATAGGGGCATTAGAGATGTGCCTACCTATGTGTCAGTTGGGGAACATATAGGGGAGTTATGAGAGGGGAGGCAGCTGAATTTAATGCTGTCAACATATATGAATGTCCTTGGGTAGAAAGGATCATCTGTGGATGTGAAGCCATTGTAGGGATGGAGTCTCAGTACCAAATGGAGAGATACTGAAAAAGACAATGCATTAAGGTTAGTAATTACCATACTGTTTTTACTGTTATGTCTTTGTAGTATATCTTGAAATCTGGAATTTGATACCTCCAGCTATGTTCTTCTTTCTCACATTTGCTTTGGTTATTTGATGTCTTTTGTGGTTCCATATAAAATTTGGTAGTATCTATTCTATTTTTATGAAAATAGAAAATATTATATATATATTATAATAATATAATAATATAAAAGATTATTAAATATTGTGAAAATATTTTTGTGAAAAATACTACTGGTATTCTGACAGGGGTTGCATTGAATGTGTGGGTTTCTTTGGGTAATACAATTTAACAATATTAATTACTCCAATCTGTGAGCACAGAATATTTTTCAATTTGTCTATGTAGTCATCAATCTCTGTCATCAGTGTTTTATAGTTTTCAGAGTACAGGTCTTAAATCTCTTTAGTTAAGTTTATTCCAAGGTATTTTATTCTCTTGGTGCAGTTGTAAATAGTGTTGTTGCTTTTGTTTTGTTTCATTTTCTTTTTGCTGCTCATTATTAGTTTATAGAAATACTACTGATTTCTGGGTATTATTTTTGTACCCTGCAACTTTATTGAATTCATTTATTACTTCTAGTAATTTGTTGGTGGACTCTAGGATTTTTTATGTATAGTATCATGATATCTGCAGGTAGTGGCAGTTTAACTTCTTCTTTACCAACACGGATGCTTCCTATTTCTTCTCTTCTTCTTCTTCCTCTTCCTCTTCCTCTTCCTCTCCCTCTCCCTCTCCCTCTCCCTCTCCTTCTCCTTCTTCTTGTCTGATTGCTGTGGCTAGAATTCTAGTACTATTTTGGGTAAAAGAGGCAAGAGTGGATATCCTTGCTATGTTCCTGATATTGGAGAAAAACTCTCGTTTTTCACTATTGGGTATGATGTTATCTGCAGGTTTTTCATAGATGGCCTTTATTATGTTGATATATATTTTCTCTAAACCCACTTTATTAAGGGTTTTTATCATAAACAGATGCTGAATTTGTCAAATGCTTTTTCTCCCATCTATTGAGATCATATGATTTTTATCCTTCCCTTTGTAAATGTGGTCTATCATGTTGATTTGTGAATATTGAACTATTCTTGCATCCCTGGAATAAGTCCCACTTAATTGTGGTGAATGATCCTTTTAATGTATTGTTGTATAGGGTTTTCTAATATTTTGTTGAAGATTTTTGGATTTATGTTCATCAGAGATATGGACCAATAGTTTCCTTCCTCCTTTCCCTCACTCCCTTCCTCCCTCCTTCCCTCTCTCCCCTGTCTATCTCCCTCCTTTCCTTTCCTTTCTTTTCCTTTCCTTTCCCTTCCTTTCCTTCTTCCTCCCTCCCTCCCTCTGTCTATCTCTCCCTTTCCTTTCTTTTCCTTTCCTTTTCCCTTCCTTTCCTTCTTCCCTCCCTCCCTCCCTCTGTCTCTCTGTCCCATCCTTCCCTTCCCTTCCCCTTCTGCTTTCTCTTCCCCTTCCCTTCCCCTTCTGCTTTCTCTTTCCCTTTCCTTTCACACTTCCCTCCCCACTCCTCCCCCTCCCCTCCCTTTCCCTTCCTTTCCCCTTCCCTTTCCCCTTCCTTCCTTCCTTCCTTCCTTCCTTCCTTCCTTCCTTCCTTCCTTCCTGTTTTATCTTTGTCTTGTTTTGGTATAAGGGTAGTGCTGGTCTCCTAGAATGTATTTGGAAGCTTTCCTTCTATTTTTTGGAATAGTTTGAGAAGAGTAGGTATTAACTCTTCTTTAAATATTTGAAAGAATTCCCTTATGAATATATGTGGTCCTAGTCTTATTTTTTGGTAGTTTTTTTGATGGCTGATTCAATTTCATTAGGAGTAATTGGTCTGCTCAGATTTTCTATTTCTTTCTGATTCAGTTTTGGAAGATTATTATTTAGGAATTCATTTATTTTTTTCTAGGTTGACCAATTTGTTGGAATATAATTTTTTTGTAACAGTGTGTTATAATCCTTTTTATTTCTGTGGTGTTGGTTGTTACTCTCTCACTCCTGATTTTATTTTAATACTTTGTTTTATTATTTTATTTTTTATTATTTAATTTATTTGGGGGATGATTTGATTTATTTTGTTTTGTTTCATGGTTTTTGTTATTTTTTAGTTTATTGTTTTTTTATTATGTTCAGTTAGCCACCATATAGTACACCATTAGTTTTGAGGTAGTGTCCAGTGATTTAATAGTTGCATACAACATCCAGTGCTCATCACAAAATGTGCCCTCCTTAATCCCCATTACCTGGTTGCCCCATCCCCCACCTCCCTCCACTCTGAAACCCTCAGTTTGTTTCCCACAGTCCAGAGTCTCTCTCATGGTTTGTCTCCCTCTCTGATTTCACCCCATTCAGTTTTCCCTCTCTTCTCCTATGGTCCTCTGCACTAATCCTTATGTTCCACAAATGAATGAAACCATATGATAATTGTCTTTCTCTGCTTGACTTATTTCACTTAACATAATTCCCTCCAGTTCCATCCAAGTGGATGCAAATGGTGAATATTCATCCTTTCTGATGGCTTATTTAATTTATTTATTTTATTTGGGTTCTTTCTCTTTTCTTCTGATGAGTTTGACTAAAGGTTTGTGACTTTGGTTTGTCTTTTCAAAGAAACAGATCTTGGTTACAGTGATCTTTTCAACTGTTGTCTGTTTCTATTTCATTTGTTTCTTTTCTGATCTTTAATATTTTTTTTCTCCTACTAACTTTGGGCTTTGTTCTTTTTCCCCTAGTTCCTTGAGTTATAAGATTAGATTGTTTCTTTGAGTTTTTTCTTATTTCTTGAAGTAGGCTTGTATCATTACAATCTTCTCTCTTAGAAATTCTTTCACCGTGTTTCAAAGATTTGGGGCCATTCTGTTTTCATTTTCATTTGTGACCCTGTGTTTTATATTTCTTCTTTGATTTTTTTGCTAACCCATTGGTTATTTAGTAACATGTACTTTATCCTCTATGTGCTTGTGTGTTTTCTGGATTTTTTCCTTATGAATCATTTCTAGTTTCATTCTATTGTTGTTGGAAAAGATGCATGATACAATTTCAATCTTCTCAAAGTATTTGAGACATGTTTTGTGGCCTATCTTAGACAGTGTTCCATGTGCACTTGGAATATTATTCTATGTGTTGTAAATTATGTCCTAAAAATAGCTAAGTACACCTGACATTTATTACAGTTGTGCACTGATTTTTTGCACTTTTAAGTCACCTTTCATTGATGAAGGTCTGGGAAAGGCAGAAGAGAGTAAGTTAATTCGACAGCTTTTCAGAGGAATCATCATTTTAAATTCAGTATGACAATTTTTATCATTCAAAGTGAAGTCACATATTTCAATGTTAACTCATATACCTTATTCTTCAATTAAAATGAGCATATTGAATATTTTCATTGTATTGAAAGGAAAGAACAAACTTTACAAATTTCCAAGTGTATTTTAAGCCATTATTACAATTTACTGGGTTGCTCAGTTGAAGAATAATATTCCATCAGTAGATAGAAGCTATTTTGTACTATTGTTTTAACAAGAGACAGTCTTTTAAAAATGACTTAATTGAACAAAAAGTTACTTATTTGAAATATAATTTTTATACCATACAATTTATCAATTTAAATAGAACAATTCAGTGCTTTTTTGTATATTGAAAGTTCTGCAACCATTGCCTCAATCAGTTTTAGGACATTTTTATCACCCCTCAAAATACCACATCTTCATTTTTAGTCACTCCCACCTCCCTGACAACCATTATCACCATGCTCACCCCAGCTGTAAGTGACCTCTAAACTACATTGTGTCTCTATAGATTTTCTATTGTGCATATTTCACATAAATTAAATCACATAATATGTGGTCTTTTGTGACTGGCTATTTTCCCTTAGAATAATGTTTTCAAAGTTCATTCATGTTATGTCCATGCATTAATGCTTCATTCCTATTTATTGATAAATAATATTCCATTGTACAGAAAACTACATTTTGTTTATCCATTCATCAGTTGATAGACATATGAGTTGCTTCTACCTTTGGTTTATGAATAATGCTGCTGTGACTTTCATGTACAAGTTTGTACTTACATATGATTTTATTTATCTTAGGTATATACCTAAGAGAGGAATTGCTGGGTCAAATGCTAACTCTATGTTTAACTTTTTGAAAAAGTTTTAGATTATTTTCTGACGTGTCTGCATCATTTTACATTCCCACAAGCACTGTTGGCAGGTTTCGGTTTCTCCATATCCTGGCCCAAATTTGTTATTATATGATGTTTTGATTATAGCCTTCATTGTTATGTGTTATAAAGTATTATGTCATTGTGATTTTGATTTACATTTCCCTGTTGGTTAATGATAATGGCAATTTTAGCCAATTTTATATCATCCTGAGAGAAATGTTTGATTACAGTCATTTTATAATTGGTTTGTTTTTTTCATTATTGAGTTGTATGGATCCTTTGTATATTCTGGATACAAGTCCTTTATCAGATGTAAGATTTACAAATATGTTCTGCCATTATATGGGTTTTCTTTTCACTCTTATGGTGTTCTTTGAGCACAAAATTTTTTAATTTTGATAAAGTCCAATTTCTTTGTTTTTTTCCTTTGTTACTCATGTTTTTGGTTTGCATTTTTGGGTTTTCTTAATTTATTTATTTTTAATTTCTAATGTTCTTAATTAAAATAGTTTTTAAAATTAAAATTTAAAAAATAATTGTTATTATGTTCAATTAGTTTTTGATGTAGTGTTCAATGATTCATTACTTGTGTATAACATCCAGTACTCATAACAACATGTGCTCTCCTTAATACCCATCATCTGGTTACCCTGTCCCCCCACCTCCCTCCCTTCTGTAACCCTCAGTTTATTTTCCCAGGTCCAGATTCTCTCATGGTTTATCTCCTCTCTGATTTCTTCCCATTCAGTTTTTATATACAATGGATTATTACTCAACCATCAGAAAGGATGAATATCTACCATATGCATTGACATGGATGGATCTGGTGGGGATTATGCTAAACAAAATAAATCAAGCTGAGAAAGACAATTATCATATGGTTTCAATCATATGTGGAATATAAGGAATAGTGCAGAGGACCGAAGGGAAAGGGAGGGAAAACTGAATGGTTTTTCATATTTTAATAACTATTTCCTAATCCAAGATCTTAATGATTTATGTCTATATTTTCTACTAACAATTTTATAATTATTGCTCTTATATTTAAATTTATGATAAGTTATGTGTTCATTTTTTATGGTGTGAGGTAGAAGTCCAACTTCATTTTTATGTGGATCCTCAGTTTTCCTAACACCATATGTTGAAAAGATTATTTTTTCTGTATTTAATTGTATTGGTACTCTTGAAAAATCAGTTGACAGTGAGTGTAACAGTGTACTTATGAACTCTCAGTTCTGGTCTGTTGATCCATATGTATACCTGTATGACAGTACCACAATTACCTTGATTGCTGTGGCACTATAGTAAATTGAAAAATTGGTTAAGTATGAGTCCATCAAATTCATTCATTTTAAAGATGGTGTCAGTTATTCTATATTTGCATTTCCATATGAATTTTGTGATTATCTCATCAATTTCTGTAAAAAAGAAAGAGAAATAGGTAGGATTTTGACAGAGATTTTATGGAATCTTTAGATCAATTTCAATAGTATTGCCATCTTAACAATTAAGGCTTTCAGTCCATAGGCAGGAGATAACTTTCCATTTACTTAAGTATTATATAATTTCTTTTAACAATTATATGTTTTGGTGTACATGTCTTACACTTTTCTAATGCTTATTTTTAAATATTTTATATTTTATTATTTTTGATGTTATAGTAAATAGAATTGTTTTCTTAATTTTATTTTCATATTGTTCATTGCTGTGTATAAAATTACAATTGATTTTTAACATTTTATTTTTATTTACTTATTATTATTTTTTTTATCTTCAATTAGCGAACATATAATACATCATTAGTTTTTGAGATAGTGTTCAAGGATTCATTAGTTGAATGTAACACCCAGTGCTCATCACAACATGTGCCCTCCTTAATACCCACCACCTAGTTACATCATCTTCCCCCACCACCCTCCCTTCTGTAGCCCTCAGTTTATTTTCCAGAGTCTAGAGTTGCTCATGGTTTATCTCCCTATCTGATTTCTTCCCATTCTGTTTTCCCTCCTTTCCCCTGTGTTCCTCCACGCTATTCCTTATGATCCACATAGAGTGAAACCATATGATAATTGTCTTTCTCTGCTTGACTTATTTCACTTAGCATAATCCCTTCCAGTTCCATCCATGTTAATGCAAATAGTGGGTATTCATCTTTTCTGATGGTTGAGTAATATTCCTTTGTATATATGAACCATATCTTCTTTATCCATTCATCTGTTGAAGGACATCTCAGCTTCTTCCACATTTTTATCTCATTTTTGTCTTCTTTAAGTCTTAGAAAATAATTTGTTCAGACCTGCTGCTGTCGAGGATTCTACACTGTCTGGAAAGCATTCACACCTTATCCTGACTTTCTACTCCTAATTTCCCCTTTTCATAACCATTCATTTTTCTCACTTAAACCCCAGTTTAAAAATTGAATACAGTCAGTAATATCAACAGAAACCCATTTTTTTTCTAAGTATCAATTTGCTATTGTAATCCATACAGAGGTTAGAATAAAATCTCACTTTACAAAACCTAACAATAATGATTAAATGCTAAACAATCCTGGAATACGCCAGGTGGAAAAAAAAAGCAGTGATAAATTGTCAAAGCAAAAGGGAGAGCTAAGGTAAAGAGATTTGGTAATAGCTACTTCAAACATAATGGAACCATGTTTTGGGCTGTACAAATAAGCACAATCCACAAGGAATTTAGAAGAGGAAATTCTAAGTCAACAGAACAAAGGAATAAGAAGTGAATAAAACTCATCAAAGCCACAGTTCTTGATCAATCAATCTTGTCCTTGAAGGAGAACAATTAAGAGAGCTTGATTGAAAATGTTATTTTATGTGATTTCCAGCAAGATGAATCTGCAGCTAAAAGACAACAACCTTTCTCAGTATCTCTGTTGACCAGGAAAGATCAAAAGTAGAGTAATATTGGATTAATCAGTTATCTATGTAGGGCAAAGCCTTCCTCATGGGAAAAGTCAGGACTTCTAACAATTGTCCTCAAACCATAAAGTACAAATTATCACATAGGAAGCTAACACAGCCTACTTCCTAGATCTTGCTTCAGAGGTTGTGATTCACTATCATTGGTTTTCAAACCTAACTGCATATTAAAATTACCTGAGGAGTTTTTTAAAACATACTAATACCCATTCCCCACCCCAGGTATTTAAGATTTACTAGAGATTATGAATGAAGCCTAGCTATTGTTATTTTCCCAAAACTCAAATAATTATAATATATAGCAAGGGATGAGAACCGGGCTCTTAGATCAGTATAAATTTACTTTTAAAGTAACATCTTCTAAGTGAAACTGATGCATTTAATATACTTTGTATATTGCTAGGTGAATTTGTGTACTCAACATATCACAAACCTGCTGTTCTAAATAGTACATTTATGAGGTGCTATGTGGTTTATGACTTCCAAACAAGACTTTACTGTTCATTATAACTCAGTTGTTATAATTATGAAAAGCAGCATAGATGATCCAAATCAATCATCAATACAGAATATTTTAATTTTAGAAGTCATGCTTTCTATCTCACATTATTATATAGATACAATTTATATAGCATGCTTTGAATTGCAAATAACTATATAGATCAAAAACTTATTTTAAGATTAACAGTGGAATTTGCTTGTAAAAGAGCACAGTTGTTTGTGGTCTCTTAATGCTCAGTTATGAAAAAATGACTTGTGAAATAATACCTGCTTTGCAGGTGGAAGTAATTATGCATTCATAGACAAGAAAATATACATGCAAATTTCAAGATGTGTTATAAAGAAGTGCCTTTTAATTGCATGTACATAATTTTACAGACTATCATGGCAACAGAAAGGTTACAGAGAGAAGAGTTTATCTCATAACAAATTATATAGTATAATTGTCTCCGTTGTGCCAGATTCTTCTTTGCTTTCCTGAATATACATCTTTTTGCCTCAGGGATTCTTTTTTACTTCTCATAGAAGCCTTAAATTTCCTCCAGAATTACAGGTTTACAAAAAACCCTTAAAATTAAATGCATTAATTAGTTAATCTTCATTAAAGGCTAAAATTTTTCTTGAAAACAGCTAGTTTTTTGGATGGTTCCATCTGATATTGGGGTAGAATTTCGCTTTCTTTCATTTCTGGTATATGTTCTTACATTTGGTGATGCAATCAGAATTTGTGATTGTGAGATCTCTGGTATGAGCATTTGGTACCATTTACATTTTGGTTTTAGGACTCACATGTTTGTCTCCACACTTTTACCTTTTCAATTCTACAGTATTGACAATCAGCTTTCAACCTGGAAATATATTAAAATATTATATCAGGCTCAACAGCTATAGTTTAGCTTCATGACACACTTGCCCTTAGCCATAGATGAATGACTGTAGATTTCTGCTCATGTTTTTCTGTATAACCCATTTTATGCCTGGGGAACATTTTTTTTTTTTTTGGTAATGCTCTTTTATTTTTTTTTAATCAAAAATTTTTTTTAATTTTTTTATTTATTTCTTTTCAGTGTAACAAAATTCATTGTTTATGCACCACACCCAGTGCTCCATGCAATATGTGCCCTCTGTAATACCCACCACCTGGCTCCCCCAACCTCCCACCCCCCCGCCCCTTCAAAACCCTCAGATTGTTTTTCAGAGTCTATAGTCTCTCATGGTTCATCTCCCCATCCAATTTCCCTCAACTCCCTTCTCCTCTCCATCTCCCCATGTCCTCCACATTATTTGTTATGCTCCACAAATAAGTGAAACCATATGATACTTGACTCTCTCTGCTTGACTTATTTCACTCAGCACAATCTCTTCCAGTCCCGTCCATGTTGCTACAAAAGTTGGGTATTCATCCTTTCTGATGGAGGCATAATACTCCATCGTGTATATGGACCACATCTTCCTTATCCATTGGTCCGTTGAAGGGCATCTTGGTTCTTTCCACAGTTTGACATGTTTTATATTTGCATTTATCAGTATCAGAAATCTCTTTTCTTTACTCTCCTTTAGCAAACTGTATATTTCAATGCAGCCAGTGCTAATATCTGGAAGCAAGTTCCAGCTTTTAGTGAAGCAATAGAGTCATCATAATATCATTATCACTACCATTCCCCCTCCTCTTCAATTCTCACATTCAAATCATTGTTTTATTTTTTTAAAATTTCAGTTTCTTTGTTGCCCTATGTATGTCCTATGGTGATGCCATGCATCATCTAGTAGGATAAGTGTTAATATAAAAAATGTTGCAGTGGGAATTCCAATGCAAATCTGTATGCCACTGAATTTTGCCCCAAGAGAAAGTTACTCTAAAAATCATTCAATATATATCATTTGTATAATACCTATAGGCGTGTACAGCCCTAAGTTTCAGAAATATGAGTAACAAAATGTAAAGTTGAAAACAGGGTTATGGGTATTGAGGAGGGCACGTGCTATGATGAGCACAGGGTGTTATACTTAACTAATCAATCATTGAACACTGCAACAAGGACTAATTATGTATTATGCAGTGGCTAACTGAACACAATAAAAAATAAGTTTAAACAAATAAATCCCACCATTTTGCACGAAAAAAGAGCTATAAACTTTTTCCTGAAATACAGAAAACTAACACATTTTACAGTAATTTACAGTAATGCTATTTTTTAAAAAGATTTATTGATTTGAGAAAGAGAGAGTGAGGTGGGAAGGATAGAGGGATAGGGAGAACCTCAAGCAGACTGCATGCTGAGCATGGAGCTCAATGCAGGGCTGGATCTCACAACACTGAGATTATGACCTGAGCCGAAATCAGGATTCAGGTGCGTAACCAACTGAGCCACCCAGGTGCCTCCAGTAATTCTCTTTTAAGTGGTAAATGTCATTTAAAATGTAGAAGAGACTGCTTTCCCAGAAGAATGGAAGTTGCTTATTTGATCATGACATATATGCAGTATGTAGTAGAAATAGTGATCCTTTTTCCAGGTATTAGGGGTTTTTGTTTGTTTGTTTGTTTACAGTTTAAGCCATCACCAAAAAGCTACCAAAGAGAAAATCAATTCTTGTCATGACTAACTTAGCATAGAGAATTCTTTGAAATAATCTTTTAAGGAAAATCATATTTTGAGCAACAACTTCAGTGAACTGATTTATTAAATATAAAATCAGGTAAGAGGGCAGCTTGAACAAACATATGAGTGCAATAAATTCAGTGAATTAAATCTCACTAACAATGTTTGTAAACAATATTTAAAGAAGATATATTTTTACCACAAATGATATGCCTGTTTTCATGATTATGGTTTCAAGTGTGAAGTATTAACAGTGATGCCCTAAGGCAATGGTTCTTATCACCATCACCTGGAAACTTGTTAGAAATCCAAGTTACCTGGCCTTTGCCAGAGCCAAAAGGAATTGAAAACTCTGATGATATGGTCCAGAAACCCTCCAGTGACTTTAATGTAGACTAAGGTTTGAGAATCACTGTTAAGATCTTTTTTTTTTACCTAATTTAATATTGATTAACAGAAAGTTTTAAATAAGTAGTATAGTCAGTTTAAAATGGTAACAATTGGTCAAGATTCCTTTATTCTCTAAATAAAGCTAGTTTGACACAAGATTTATATTTATTAACTCATTTGTTCATAACTTTTCAACTCTATATTGAAAATATATATTTTGCTCATTTAAATAATATATAGCCAATAACAATATTTGGATCTTGTTCATTCAATGTAAAACAAGTTATTAAATATCCAGAAATAGTGAAGCTTAATATATAATATGGATTTAAATTAATAATATTTTCTATATTGATTCATCAATTCTAACAAATGCACCACAACAATTTTAGAGGGAAGAAGGCGTATGGAACTTCTATTTACTTTCTGTTAGATTTTTCTGGAAACCTAACACTGCTCTAAGAAGTAGTCTATTAATAAAAAGTGGAAAGAGAAAAAGATGGTACAGCCACTGTGGAAAATAATTTGTCAGTTACTCAAAAAGTTAAACATAGTATTACCATATAAGCAACAATTCTGCTTCTATGTATGTACATCAAAGTATTAAAAAACAAATCCTCATACAAAATGTTGTAACAAAATTTCATAGCAGCTGTAATCACAATGGTCAAAATGTGGAGACAAATCCACTGTCCAAAAACAAAGGAAATGATAAACAAAATGCATCATATCTGTACAGTGGAATATTGTTTAGCCATTAAAGGAATTAAATACTGATACATTCTACATAAATTAGCCTCAAAAATAATATGCTAAGTGAAAGAAACCAGATGCAAAAGTTCAATATTTGAACTATATTAATTATTTTATATGAAATATCCAGAATAGGAAAATACATGGAGACAGAAAACAGATTAGTTTTCTGTGTTTGCTATTGGCTGGGGAGAGGGGAAAAGACAGAAGTGACTGCTTAATGGGAATGGGGTTTACTTTTGGAGTAATGAAAACATTTTGAAATTAGACAGAAATGATGTGTGTACAACATTGTGATTATAGTAAATGACTGAATTATACACTTTTAAAATGGTGGATTTTATGTTACATGAATTTTATTTTAATGAAAAAATTTAAAAAGGAAAGCAAGGATTCTTCCTTTAGGTGGGGCATCTCCAATTGCCTTGTTTAAAAGCAAGCTTCCTTAAACTATACAATGGCCAGTATGTCTACATCATTTCAAATGTGTTAATATTCAAAGCAATGAGCTGCTAGAATCTGGAAAATAATCCTATGAACAAAAGCACTGTAATCGAGAAATCTGGTGGCTATGTAATAGTGCCTTAACTCCAAATTAATAATCTATTAAAGAAGAATACTAATTCCAGTTTTTCAGGGTTTCTGTGAAAATAAGAATTAAACACAGATAGCAATTAGCCCAGTGCATGTCACATTATGATTTTATTAAACTGATTTTCTGATACTTTTAGATGAATGAATTTTCTGTTGTACATTTCTGTGGGTTTTGCCAAATGCATGATGTCATGTATCTACCATCACAAATTTACGTAGAAGAGTTTCATCCCCCCAAAATCACTGTGCTATACCTAATCACCATTCCCTCCTATACACTTCCTCTCTTAGCCCCTTGCAAAGGCTTATTCTTATTATTACACTTTCTCTGTTGTTCTGCCTTTTCCAGAATATCATGCAGTTGGAATCATACTGTATCTACATTCTCAACGTGGCATCTTTCACTTAGCAATATGCATTTAAGATTCCTCCGTGTCTAATTGGAGCTTGATCATTTTTTTTACTATTGCATAATATTCCATTGTGTGTATGCACCCAAGTTGTTTATCCATTCATCTACGGAATGATTTTTTTCTTGCTTCCAATTTTTGAAAATCATGAATAAAGCTGCTATAAACATCTGTATACAAGTTTGTTTTTTTGGTTTTTTAAAGATTTATTTATTTGACAGAGAACACCTGTAGGCAGAGCAGTAGGCAGAGGGAGAGGGAGAAACAGGCTACCCTCTGAGCAGAGAGCCTGAGACAGTACTCTATCTCAGCAACCTGGGATCATGACCTGAGTAGAAGGCAGATGTTTAACTGACTGAGCCACCCAGTTGCTCTTATTTTTCTGTTTTTTTTTTATTATGATCAATTAGCCAACATATAATACATCATTAGTTTTTGATGTATACAAGTTTTTGTGTGTATATAAGTGCTCAACAAATTTGGATAGATAACACAGTGTGTGATTACTGGATCATATAATAAGATTATGTTTAGGTTTTTCTTTTTTTTGTTTTTTTTTTTGTTATTTTTACAAACTTCCAAACTGTCTTTTTTTATTATGTTCAATTAGCCAACATATAGTACATTAGTTTTTTTTTTTAATTTTTATTTATTTATTTATTTTTTTCAGCATAACAGTATTCATTGTTGATGTAATGTTCAATGATTCATTAGTTGTGTATAACAGTGCTCATCACATTAAATGCCCTCCTTAATACCCATCACCCAGTTATCCTTTCCCCCCACCCCTCTCAATTCTGAAACTCTCAGTCTCTTTCCCAGAGACCAGAGTCTCTCATGGTTTGCCTCCCTCTCTGATTTCTTTCCATCCAGTTTTCCTGCCCTTCCCTTATGATTCTCTGTACTATTCCTTATGATCCACATATGAGTGAAACCATATGATAATTGTCTTTCTCTGCTTGACTTATTTCACTTAGCACAATACAAACTATCTTCAAAGTGACTACACCATTTTTCATTCCATCAGCAATGAATGAGAGTCTCTGTTACTCAATATCCTTACCAGCATTTGGCAGTGCCAGTTATTTGGATTTAAGCCATTCTAATAGGTGTATCTATATTAGTGCTATCTCATTATTTCCCAATAACATATACTAATATTGAACATTTTCTCATATTCATATTTGCCATCTCTATATCTTCTTAGGTGAGATGTCTGTTCAGATCTTTTGTCTACTTTTTTTCTTACTCAAATATGTTATATTTGTTTCAGATATATATTTATCCAAAAATTGTGTACCTATTAACTCAGTGCCCATGGTGATCAGTATAGTACCTACCATCTGTCACCATAAAACATTACAGTATTATTGAATATATTCCATATGCTATAATTTTCATCTGTGATTTATTTATAAATGGAAGTATCTCTCAATCTCTTTTATCTGTTTCATGAATACCCCAACCCACCTACCATCTGACAACCACCAGTTTGTTCTCTGTATTTAACAATTTGATTTGTTCTTTGTTTCTGTTTATTGGTTTGTTTTTTAGATTCCACTTACAAGTGATATATAGTATTTGTCTCTCTTATTTTTAGTTTCAAATTTTTATTTAAATTCTAATTAGTTAACATATAGGGTAATAATGGTTTCAGGAATAGAATTTAGTGCTTCATCAATTACATATAACACCCAATGCTCATTATAAGTGCCTTTCTTGATACCCATCACTCATTTAGCCCTTCCCAACCCACATCCCTCCATTAGCCCTCAGTTTGTTCTCTATCATGAAAAATCTCTTATGGTTTCTTTCTCTCTCTTTTTTTCCTCCCATAAGTTTATCTGCTTTGTTTCTTAAATTCCAAATATGAGTGAAATCACATGGTATTTGTCTTTCTCAAATTTATTTTGTTTAGTGCAATACACTCTACCTCTACCCTTGTCATTGCAAATGGCAAGATTTCATTCTTTTGGTGGCTGAGTAATATTCCATTATATTTGTACCACAGCTTCTTTATCCATTCATCAGTCAATAGACATTTGGGCTCTTTCCATAATTTGGCTTTGGTTGATAATGCTGCTATAAACATTGGGGTGCATTGTCCCTTTGAATCAGTATTTTTATATCTTTTGGGTAAATACCTAGTAGTTCAATTGCTAGATAGTAGGGTAGTTCTATTTTTGACTTTTTAAGGAACCTCCATACTGTGTTCCAGAGTGGCTTCCCAAGTTTCCATTCCTACCAACAGTGTAGGAGGGTTTCCATTTCTCCACATCCTCACCAACATCCATTGTTTCCTGTGTTGTTAATTTTAGCCATTTTGACAGATGTGAGGTGGTATCTCATTATAGTTTTGATTTGTATTTCCCTGATGATGAGTAATGCTGAGTGTCTTCTCATGTGTCTGTTAGCCATCTGTTTATCTTCTTTGGAAAAATGTCTAGTCATGTCTTCTGCCCATTTCTTAACTGGATTTTTGGTTTTCAGGGTGTTGACTTCAGTAAGTTCTTCATAGATTTTGGATACTAACCCTTTATTGGATATGTCATCTGCAAATATCTTCTCCCATGCCATAGGTTGCCTTTTAGTTTTTTTCTCCCCTCAGGGTTTCCTTCATTTTGCAGAAGTTTTGTATCTTGAAGTCATAAGTGTTCATTTTTGTTTTTGTTTCCGCTGTCTCCTGGGATGTGTCTAGTAAGAAGTTGTAATGGTGAAGGTCAAAACAGTGGCTGCCTGTGTCTCCTTTAGGATATTAATGGATTCCTGTCTCACATTTAGGTCTTTCATCCATTTTGAATTCACTTTTGTGTATGGTTGGCACATGATTTTTCATAATATTCTCTTATAATTGTTTGTATTTCTGTGGTATTGGTTTTTATCTCTCTCCTTTCCTTAGTGGTTTTATTTATTTGGGTATTTCTGTTTTCTTTTTGATAAGTGTGCC
This sequence comes from Meles meles, assembly GCF_922984935.1. NCBI lineage: Eukaryota > Metazoa > Chordata > Mammalia > Carnivora > Mustelidae > Meles > Meles meles. Next base: position 71,827,332 of record NC_060087.1, read on the forward strand.
AGGGGTTTATCGATTTCATTCAGTCTTGAAAAACCAGCTCTTACTCTCATTGATCTGTTCTACTGAGTTTTTGTTGTTATGGTTGTTTCTATATCATTTAGATATCTGTTCAGTCCATATGGTCCAGTGTGTCATTCAAAGCCACTGTTTCCTTGTTGACTTTCTGCTTTGATTATTTGTCATTGCTGTAAGTAGGGTGTAAAAGATATGTACAATTATTATATTATTATCAGTGAGTTTCTTTATGTTTGATATTCATTGATTTATATATTTGGCTGCTCCCAAATTGGGGGCATAAATATTCACAATTGTTAGATCTTCTTGTTGCATAGATCCTTTAAGAATGACAGTGTCCTTTGTATTTCTGACTACAGTCTTTAGCTCATCTCTTGTTACCATCTTTGGTTTAAAATCTAGTTTGTCTGAAAGAAGTATGGTTACCATGTCTGCCTTTTGATGTCCATTAGCATGAGTGATGTATCGCCATTATCTCACTTTAGACATCTTTAGGTCTAAAAGGAGTCTCTTGTAAGCAGCATATAAACGTGTCTTACATTTTCATCCATTCTTATACACTATTTCTTTTGATTGGAGCATTTAGTCCATTTACATGCAGAGTAATTCTTGATAGATAGGAATTTAGTGCCATTGTTTTATCTGTAAAGTCAGTGTTTGTGGAGATTTTCACTTTTCCTTTCTTGTCTTTGTCATTTTTGGTCTTTCTTTCCCACTTAATCTGTCCCCTTTAATGTTTCTTGCAGGGCTTGTTTAGTGGCCATGAATTCCTTTCATTGTTTTGTTTGATTTACGGGGGAGTCTGGGAAGCACTTTATCTCTACTATTTTGAATGAGAAGCTTGCTGGATAAAGTATTCTTGGCTGCATATTTTTTCCCTTCAACACATTGAGTATATCTTGCTACTTTCTTCTGTCCTGCCAGGCTTCTGTGGAGAAATCTGCTGCTAACCTGATTTGTCTTCCCTTGTAGGTTAAGGATTTCTTTTCCCTTGCTGCTTTCATGATTCTTTCCTTATCTCTATATTTTGCAAATTGTACAATGATGTGTCTTGGTGTTGGCTGGCTTTTGTTGAATTTAATGGGAATTCTCTGTTCTTCCTGGGTTTGGATGATTGTTTCCTTCCCCAGATTAGGGAAGTTTTTAGTTATAATTTCCTCAAATAAACCTTCTGCCTGTTTTTCCCTCTCTTCTTTTTCTGTGATGTCTATGAAATGAATATGATTACACTTTGTGGAGCTGCTGAGTTCCCTAAGTCTGCATTTGTGATCCAGTACTTTTCTTTCCCTCTTCTTTTCAGCTTCATTATTTTCCATAATTTTATCTTCTGTATCACTTATTTGTTACTCTGCTTTGTCCATCCTCATTCTCATTGCATCCAATCAGTTTTGTATCTCAGTTATAGCATTTTTAAAATTTAGGCATGATTAGTTTTTAGTTCTTTAATCTCTGCAGAAAGGGATTCTCTAGTGTTTTCTATGCTTTTCTCAAGCCCAGGTAATATCCATAAGACTGTTGTTTTTAATTCTGGCTCAGACATTTTATTTTTATCTGTTCTGATGAGATCCCTGACCATGATCTCTTCCAGTTCTTTCTTTTGGGATGAATTTCTCCATCTTGGGATTTTGCTTAGACCTCTGTCTACAGTGTGTTAGGAAAAGCTGTTACATTTCCTGCTCCTGAGAGTAATGGTTATATTAAGAAGAGATCATATACTTTCCAGGGCCTGGCACTTTAGGAACTTTTTTTGGTATATGTTGTGTGCACTCTACTGCTATATTTTGGCTGCTCTTGCCTGCAGATCAGTCCTCTGCAAGTTTCTCCTTGCCTGCAGTGAGAAGTGTTTGGACCTGATCCAAGGTGTGGTATTTTAACTAGGCGTGTTTTTTAAAAAAATGTGTGTTGGTTAAAAAGGCTAGATCCTATTTCCCCTAGAGCTGAAGATTTTGACCATTCTATGTTCAGTAGACTTGGTGCATACAGGGGATTTGTGCTGGTCTTCTAGGGGGAGGGCTCTGCTGTGCTTGTTTTCATGGCATCTTGGCCTTGTAAAGGTGCACATGCAGGGCACTGTGGGGCAGGGCTTGGTGTAAGCCACTCAAGCATCTACTGAGAGTGCTGTGTTTCTCACTGAAATGTGTCCATACTGATGGACAGGTGGAAAATAGCATCATTTCACTCTCTCATCCCTGAAGAAGGGAGTTTGTGCCCACTGCTATTCAGGAAGCCCAAACAAGAGAGCAATTACTCTCCCCTTTTGTGTCCCAAGCTTCTTTTGGAACCCTCACTTAACCCTGTGTCCAAGCCATTTCTTTGCCTGGTGGCATAGTACTCCTGTGTTTTATTTCAGGCATGCAGCTGAGATTCAAAGCTCCAAATTTTAGGGACCAGTCATGGCACATACCAGCTCTGATCCTCTGGGGTAAGATATCACCATGCTGTGTCTTTTCCCAGAAAAAAATAGTCACGTGACTGTGTGGGGCTAGGATTTTACAGAAAAGCACAGCAGAAAGCCGACGTCCAGGTTAGCTGCCTTAAGCAAGTGCCTTGACTGCTCAATGGCATTTTTCTCTTTTGTCTTCTGAGAGGCAGTGCAGCCTCTTCCAGATGCACACCAGGAAGGGGATCTGTTCCACCCTTTGTGACCCAGAGGATCCTCAGACCACCTTGTCCACCCATGGGCCTCTGCCATCCTTCCCCACAGGAGCCCCACTAAGCCCACCAGGCATGACCCTGGAGATGGCACGGACTTCTAAAACTTCAGACTTTGAGCTCCACTGCTTAAAAAGACTTGGGATAGTCAGCTCCTCTCCTTTTCCCAGTCAGTGATTTAGGGGAAGAGTTTATCTTGTGCAATCCCCTGTGTCCTGCTTTTATTCTCTCTCTCTCTCTCTCACCCTCCATCTCTCCTCCTCCTCTCTCTGAAATCAGGGCGCCTACCCCTTCATAGAACCCATAGTCCTTTTCTCTCCCAAATCAACTCTCTGCAGCTCCTACCTTTCACAATGTGGCCTGTTTTCCCCCCTTTAGATGTGAATTTTATTCGCTCAGTCCTCAGATCGATTTCCTGGTGATCAGAATGATTTGACATATATCTGTGTTAGAGGGACAAGGTAAGCATAGGGTTACACTATGACTCCACCATCTTAACTCGCCCTCCCATCTGATTTAATGCAATCAGTATAATACACTCTAGGTCCATGAATGTTATCACAAATGCTAAGATTTCATCCTTCTTTATGGTTGAGTAATATTCCATTGTGTATATTTACGAGTTCTTTACCCATTTATCATTGGTCACTTAAGGTTGCTTCCATATGTTGGCTATTGCAAATATGGCTACAATAAAGATAGTGGTGCATATATCTTTTTGAATTAGTGTTTTCATTTTCTTTCGGTAAATACCCAATAGTGGATGTACTGAATCATTTGGTATCTCTAATTTTAATTTTTTGAGGCATTTCCATATTGTCTTCCACAGTAGAGGCATCAATTTACATTCCCACCAACAGTGCATGAGGGCCATTTTCCCCCCATCCTAACCAATACTAATTCTTTCTTGTCTTTAAGATTCTAGCTATTCTGATAGTTGTAAGCCAATATCTCATTGTATTGTGTTTTTTCAAAATTTTATTTAAATTCTAATTAGTTAGTATAGTGTAATATTGGTTTCCAGAGTAGAATTTAGGGATTCATCACTTATGTATGACAGTCAGTACTCATAATAATAAGCGCCCTCCTTAATGCCCATTACCCACTTAGCCTATCCCTACCCACCTCCCTCCACCAACTCTCATTGTTGTTTTGACTTGAGTTTCTCTCATGATTAGTGATGTTGACCATCTTTTCATGTGGCTATTGGCTGTATGACTTCTATAGAAAAATGTCTGTTCAGGTCCTTTGTCCATTTTTAATTGGATTATGTGGAGTTTTTTGGTGTCAAGTTGTGCAAGTTCTTTATATATTTTGGACATTAACCCTTTATCAGATATATCATTTGTAGATATATTCTCCCATCAGTAGCTTGACTTTTGTTTTGTTGATGATTTCCTTTGCCATGCAAAAGGAGTTTATTTTGGTATAGTTCTAATAGTTTATTTTTGCTTTTATTTCACTTGCCTTAGGAGACATATCTAGAAAAATGCTGCTAATGTCAATGTTTAAGAGATTATTGCCCATTTTTTCTTCTAGGATTTTTATGGCTTTGGGCTTGACACTTAGGCTGTTAGTCAATTTTGGGTTTGTTTTTGTTTAACTTGTAGGGAAGTGATCCAGGTTGATACTTTTGCATGTAGCTGTCAGTGTTTTTAGGTACTAATTATTGAAGAGATTGTCTTTTCTCCATTGTTTATTTTTGCATTCTTTGTCTGCATTAATTGACCACAGAAGTCTTGATTTACTTCTGGGATCTTCCTTCTATTTCATTAATCTGTGTGTCTCTTTTTGTGCCAGTACCATACTGTTTTGTTTGCTGCAACTTTGTGGTATATCTTGAAATCTGAGATTATGATACCTCCAGCTTTTTTGTTCTTTCCTAAGATTGATTTGAGTCCTTTGCAATTTCATGCAAATTTTAGTGTTATTTGTTCTAGCTTTGTGAAAAATATTATTGATATTTTGATGGTGATTGCATTGAATCTGTAGATTGCTTCCCATAGTAAGGACATTTTAACAATATTAATTCTTCCAATTCTTGAGCATGCAGTATCTTTCCACTTCTTTTGTCTTCTTCAATTTCTTTCATCAATGTTCTGTAGTTTCCAGTATATAGATCTTCCACCTCCTTGGTTAAGTTTATTCCTAGGCATTTATGTGTGTGTGTGAAATTGTAAATGGGAATGTTTTCTTAATTTCTCTTTCTGCTTTATTATTATTTTTATTATTTTATGAAGTACAAATATATTTCAGTTATATGTAAATTATATTATTATATATAATTATATATTATGTAGAAATGTCATTATCTAGGAATGCTACTTTATTATTATTACTATATATAAATGTAATGTTTTAGATTAATCTTGTGCTCTACAACTTTAATGAATTGTTATCAGTTCTAATAGTTTTTTGGTGGAGTCTTTATGATTTTCTATGTATAATATCTTGTCATCTGCAAATAGTGACAGTTTAATTCTTCCTTAACAATTTGTAGTCTTTTTATTTCTTTTTTGCTCTGATTACTGCAACTAAAACTTCCATTACTACATTGAAAAAAAGTGGTGGTAGTGGACATTCTTGTCTTGTTTATGATTAGAGGAAAAACTCTCAGTTTTTCATCATTGAGGATGATGTTCACTGTGGGTTTTCATATACGGCTTTTATTTATTTCATATACTTACAGAAAATCACATATGTGTTTTGTAAATACTTTCTTCCACTCAATGGCTTCTCTTTTCATTCTCTTAATAGTGTCTATTGTACAGATGTTTTGAATATTGATGAGGTCTAATTTTCATATTTCTATTTCACGTGTGCATTTGGTGTTTATCTATACATTTGTTGCCAAATTTAGGGTCACCTAAATATTCTTCTATTTTATCTTCTAAAACTTTTATAGTTTGGAGTTTTACATTTAGATCTGTGATCTGTTTTGAGGTAGTTTTTGTAAAAAGTGCAAGGTCAGTATATAGATTGTTTTTCTTTCTTTTCTTTCTTTTTTGCCATGTGGATGTCTAGTTGCTTTAGTACCATTTTTTGAAAATACTGTCTTTTTTCCATTGAATTTCCATGTTCCTTTCCCCAAATCAGTTGACTATATTTGTGTGGGTCTACTTCTTGGCTCTCTATATTCTATCTTGTTGATCTATTTGTCATTAGTTTACTTATACTACACTATCTTTATCAGTGTAGCTTCATATTAAGCATTTAAGTTGGATAGTGTCAGTCCATCAACTTTATTCTTTTTAATACTGTGTTGGCTAATCTGGACCTTTTTGCCTTTTAATATGAGCTTCAGAATCAGTTTGTTTTTTATCCACAATGCACCTTTCTGGTATTTTTATTGAGATGGTGTAAATCTAGAGACAATGGGGAGAATAATTTACTTCTTAACAATATCTTGTCTTCTTATCCATGAACATGGAATACCTTATCAGACATTTACATCTCCTTTGATTTATTTCATCTGCATTTTAAAGCTTTCCTCATATAGCTCTTATATACATTTTGTTAGATTTATAACTAAATATTGATTTCTTTTTAGTGTTAATGTAAATGATGTTGTCTTTTAAATTTCAAATTGCCATCCAATCATTGCTGGTATATAAGAAAGTAATTGATTTTTATATATTGTCTTTGTATCCCCTAAAATTGGTACAATTCCTTATTAATTCAAATAATTTTTATCAATTACTTGTTTTTTCTACATAGACAATCATGTTATGTCATCTGCAAACAAAATTTTATTTCTTCATTCTCAAACTGTATACCTTTTACTTCATTTTTCTCTTATTGCCTTAACTAAGACTTTAGTACAAAGATGAATAAGAATGGTAGGGAAGACATCCTTTCTTTGTTCCTGATCTTAAAGGGAAAACATCTACTTTCTTGTGTTAGTATGATTTCAGGTATAGGTTTTTTTGTTTGTTTGTTTTAAAGATTTTATTTATTCAAGAGTGAGTGAGAGAACGAGCACATGGGAGAGGGAGGGAGAACACAAGTGGGAAGAGAAGGAGCAGAGGGGACAGGGAGAAGCAGGCTCCCCACTGAGGAGGGAGCCTGATGGGATTCCATCCCAGGACCATGGGATCATGGCCTGAGGCAAAGGCAGATGCTTAATCAACTGAGCCACCCAGGCACTCCCAGGTATAGGTTTTTGTAGATGTTCTTTATCAGGCTGAAATTTAAAAAACTGGGGAGGCCCCAAGATGACGAAGTTCAGGAAGACCTTGAACTAACCTCCTTCACAGACACACTGAATCTATGCTTACATATAGAAAAATTCCTCCTGAAGAACCAATGGCTGACTGAGCAGCTTCTACACCAAAAGATTAGAGTAGAGGGACCACAAGAGAATAGCAGGAAAGATGCAGACACAATAATGATAGGAACACCCTCAATACTGTAAACTGTGGTGAGGAGAGAGAGTACTAAAGGACCAGGAGCAAATTCATCTTCTGTGGGCACAGAAAAAAAAACAACCTGTGGCCTAAAAAGGCAACAAGAAAATAAAGGAACTAATCCAGGGGCGCCTGGATGGCTCAGTGGGTTAAGTCTCTGCCTTTGGCTCAGGTCATGATCTCAGGGTCCTGGGATTGAGCCCCACATCAGGCTCTCTGCTCAGCGGGAGCCTGCTTCCTCCTCTCTCTCTGCCTGCCTCTCTGCTTACTCGTGATCTCTCTCTGTCAAATAAATAAATAAATCTTAAAAAAAAAAAGGAACTAATCCTCCACCAATCATCAGAAACTTCCTGGAACTCTGTCCAGTGTCAGGGAGGCTGATGAGTGCCACTGTTTACATTGCCCTTCCACCTTGACAGTCTAGATAGGAGCAGGATCCAGGTGTCCTAGCCTTCCCATCTCCTCAGAGTTTCCCTAGACCGTTATCCCATAGTGGCTTCAAAATACCTTGACACAGGGGAAAAAAAAAGCTTCGGTTTAAAGAGAAAGTAGACTATAAAGAAATCCCAGCCCTAGACCTTTGCCAAATAGTGGTGTAATTTCTGGAACTCCCTCTGGAGGGAGAGAGACTGGCACATGCAAGTTTATTTTGCCTCTCCAACTAAACAATGCACCCAAAGTAGAGTCCGAGTGCCCTAGCCAGCCTGCCACCTCAGCATGCTTGGGCCCCTGGCTCACACCAACCCCAGCCATCTCTCTAAGATGCCCCTCCACAATACTCACCAAGGTCCAGATGTCCCACTAAGGTAATCCTGGGTGGAACATATCAGAACACCCCTGGACAGCAACCAGTAGTGCTCCTGTCATTTTTCCAAGGCAACACAGCCACAAAGTATCTCAGAATACTCTAGGCTCATAACCACATCGGCTCTCTATGACTTGCTAAGGCACATTCTGAGAGAAGTGAGCTAGGACCTCCAAGCCTATACCTACTTCAGCTCCTATTGCCCATTCAGTCCCTACCCCCTGAACAGAGCACCCTGAGACATCCTTGCCCAAGCTTCCTTTGGCTCCAGCCAACCCACCAGGGTGACCTTAGGAACACCAATCAACACATGCTAGAGCTGCAGACAGCCAATCAAACCTACTAGACACATGCAGTCTACAAAGGGGAAGTCCATTTCCTCAAGTCTAGAAGAAATAGCTGTTCTACTTAATTGATAGAAACAAATGAAGAGGGGCGCCTGGGTGGCTCAGCGGGTTAAAGCCTCTGCCTTCAGCTCAGGTCATGATCCCAGGGTCCTGGGATTGAGCCCCGCATCAGGCTCTCTGCTTGGCTGGGAGCCTGCTTCCTCCTCTCTCTCTCTCTGCCTGCCTCTCTGCCTACTTGTGGTCTCTATCTGTCAAATAAATAAATCTTTTAAAAAAAAAAAAGAAACAAATGAAGAAAGCCAAACAAAATGAGGATACAAAGGTATATACTTCAAATGAAAGAACAAGATAAAATTTCAGAAAAAGAATTAAATGAAACAGAGATAAACAATCTGCCTGATAAAGAGTTCAAAATAATGGTCATAAAGATGCTCACTGAATATGAGAAAAGAGTGTATGAACATCAATTATAGTTGAAAAATAAAGTAACTGAAATGGAAAAAAAAAACAACAACACTAGAAGGAATCAACAGAAGATTAGAATTCAGACCAGACTGACTACATCAAAGACAGGACAAGGGAACACATTCAAGATGAACAGCAAAAAAAAAAAAAAAAAAAAAAAAAAAAAAATTAAAAACAAGAATGGGTTAACAATACTCTAGGGTAATATCAAGCATAATAACATTTGCATTATAGAGTCTCCAGAATTAGAGAGACAGAAAGGAGCAGAAAACATATTTGAAGAAATAATAGCTGAACACTTCCTTACTGTGGAAAGAAAAGAAACATCCAGTTCCAATAAGTGCAGAGAGTCCCAAACAAGATGAATCAAAAAAGTTCACCAGGACACAAGATAATTAAAATGTCAAAGATAAAAAAGTCAAAGATTGAACATAAAAAGAAAATTTTAAAAGCAGCAAAAATGATGCAAATATAGTTACATGCAAGGAAAACCCTTTTAGGTTAGCAACTGATTTTTGAGCAAGAGGTTAGCAAGCCAGGGAGGAGTGCCATGATATATACAAAGTATTGAAAAAAAAAAAGCTTACAACCAAGAATATTCTACACAGTAAGGTTATTATACAGAATTGAAGTAGATTCCCAAACAAATGAAAGGAGTTCATGACCACTAAACCAGTCTTACAAGAAATGTTAAAGGGACTTCTTTAAACAAAAAAAAGAAAGTTAAAATTAGAAGAAAATTATGAAAAGAAAAAAATGCACAAATAAAAGCAAATGTAATAGTAGATCAATCACTTATAAAGCTAATATGAAGTTTAAAATGTAAAAGTAGTAAAATCAATTGTATCTAGAATATTATTTAAGGGATTCACAAAATAAAAACATGTAAAATATAACATCATATACATAAAATATGGAGGCATAAAAATGAATTTTTTTAAGAATGTGATTGAACTTAAGCATCTATTAGCTTACTATAGATTGCTCTACACTTAAGATGTTAGACAGAAACCTCATGGTAACCACAAACCAAAGACCTATGATACATACACAAACAAAAACAAAAGAACTCCAGCATAACATTAAAGAAAGCCATCAAACTTTAAGGAAAGGGAGCAAGAGAAGAAAGGAATAGAGATGAACTTTGAAAACAACCAGAAAACAATTAATAAAATGACATTTAGTTATATATATCAGTAATTGCTTTAAATGTAAATGGACTAAATATTTTAATCAAAAGACCTGGGGTGACTGAATGGATGTAAAACACAAGATCCACCTATATGATGCCAACCAGAGACTAACATCAAACCTAAAGTGTCATACAGACTGAACGTGAAGAGATGGAAAAAGTATTCTATGCAAATGGAAGTGAAAACAAAGCTGGGTAACAATACTGACATCACACAAAATATGCTTCAAAGAAATGACTATAACAAGAAACAGGACATTAGATAATGATAAACAAATCAATCCATCAAGAAGATATAATAATTGCAATATCTATACACCCAGCTTAGGGCAACCTAAAATACAGCAAATGTTGACAGACATTCAGGGAGAAATTGATGGCAATACAATATTAGTAATGCAATATTAGTAGGGGACTTTAACACACTACTTAAATCAATGCATAGAATATTCAGACAGAAAATCAGTAAGGAAACTGTTGCTTTGACCTGCACAATAGGCCAGATGGACTTAAGAGATATATACAGAATATTTCATCCAAATACAAAGAAAACACATTCTTCTCAATTGCTCATGGAGCATTCTCCAGGAGAGATCACATTAGGTCCAAAATAAGTCTTAATAAATTTAAGAAGACTGAAATCATATTAATCTTTTCCAGTCACAGTGGTATGAAATCAATTATGAGAAAAAACCTGGAGGAAAAACACAAAGACATGGAGGCTAAACAACATGCTATTAACAACCAATGAGTCAATGAAGAAATCCAAGAGAAAAAAGAACACATGGAGACAAACATGAATGAACACACAAAAGTCCAATGTCTTGGGACACAGGGAAAGCTGTTCTGAAAGTAAAGTTTATAACAATACAGGCCTATCTGAAAATCTCAAGTAATCCAACCTTAGACCTAAAGAAAAAAAGAGGAAACAAAGCTCAAAGTTAGAAAAAAGAAGAAAAGAATAAGAATAATAAAGTAGAAATAAATGAAATAAAGATTAAAAAAATAGAAAAAAATCAAGTCAACCAAAAGCTAGTTCTTGAAAAGATAAACACAGTTGATTAACATTAGCCAGACTCAAGAAAAAGAAGAGAGGACTCAACTAAATAAAAACAGAGATGAAAGAGAAGTAAAACCAACACCACAGAAATAAAAAGGTCTGTAAGAGACTACTATGAAAAGTTACATGTCAACAAATTGGGCAGTCTAGAAGAAGTGGATAAAGTGTAGAAACATGCAGTCTTCCAAAAAAAAAAAAAAGAATCAGGAAGAAATAGAAAATTTGAATAGACCAATTACTACTAATGAAATTGAATCAATAATTGAAAAACTCTCAACAAATGTCCATGACTAGATGGCTCCATAGATGAATTCTAGCAAACATTCAAAGAAGAGTTAATACCTCTTTTCCTCAAACAATTCCAAAAATTAGAAAAGAAAGCTTCCAAATTATTTTAATGTGGCTAGTATTACCATGATACCAAAATCAGATAAAGAACTACAAGAAAAAAATCTACAAGCCAATATTCCTGATGAACATAGATGAAAAATCCACAAAAATATATTAGCAAACTAAATTCAAGAATGCACTAGAAAGATAATTCATTTTGATCAAGTAGGATTTATTCCAGAAATGCAAGGGTGGTTCAGTATCTACAAAATCAATCAGTGTGATACAGCACATTAACAAAATGAAGGATAAAAATCATATGATCATCTCAGAAGTACAGAAAAAGCACGTAATAATTCAATATTTATTCATAAAAACTAAGCAAAGTGGGTTTAGAGGGAACATTCTTAAGATAATAAAGGCTATAAATGACAAAACCACAGCCAACATCATACTGAATAGTAAGATATCAAAATCTTTTCATCTAAGATCAGAAACAACAAGGATGTCCACTCTCACCACTTTTATTCAAGGCAGCACTGGAAGTCTTAGCTGCAACAATTAAACAAAATACAGAATTAAAAGGCATCCAAACCGGTAACATATAAATAACTATGTTACTATTTTCAGATTACATAATAACTATACATAGACAATCACAAAGACTACCAAAAAACCATTAGAACTAATAAATGAATTCAATAAAATTGTAGGATACAAACTTAATATACAAAAATTGTTGTAAGTTCATACACTTAAAACAAAGTAGCAGAAAGAGAAATTGGGAAAACAATCCCATTTACAATTTCACCGAAAATAATAAAATACCTAGGAATAAATTTAATCAAGGAAGTTAAATTTCTGTACTCTGGAAACTATATAACATTGATGAAAAAAATTAAAGACAAAACAAAGAAATGGAAAGCTATACCATGCTATGGTTGAGAAGAATTAATGTTGTTAAAATGTCCATACAACCCGGGGCGCCTGGGTGGCTCAGTGGATTAAGCTGCTGCCTTCAGCTCAGGTCATGATCTCAGGGTCCTGGGATCGAGCCCCACGTCGGGCTCTCTGCTCCACAGGGAGCCTGCTTCCTCCTCTCTCTCTCTGCCTGCCTCTCTGCCTACTTGTGATCTCTCTCTGTCAAATAAATAAAATAAAATAAAATCTTTAAAAAAAATGTCCATACAACCCAAAGCAATTTACAGATTCAATGCAATCCCTATCAATATGCTATCTTGCCACCACAGCATTAAATAAACCCAGAATTTTTATGGAACAACAAAATCCCAAATAGTTGAAATAACCTTGAGAAAAAAAAATAAAAAATTTACAGGTATCATAATCCCAGACTTCAAGATATACTACAAAGCTATAGTAATCAAAACAGTATGGTACTGGAAAAAAAAATAGACATGGAGATCAATGGAACAGGATAGAGAATCCATAAATAAAACCATACTTATATCATCAATTAATCTACAGCAAAGGAAGCTAGATTACATAATGAATGAAATACATTCTGTTCAATAAGTGGTGCTGGGAAAACAGGACAGCTACATGCCAAAAAAAGAAAGTAGACCTCTTTATTGTACAATACACAAATATAAACTGAAAATGGGTTAAAGACCTAAGTGTGAAACCTGAAACCATAAAGTTCCTAGAAGAAAACATACTTATCTCTTGAACATTAGCGGTAACAATATTTTTCTTGATCTATCTCTGCAGATAAGGGAAACAAAGGAAATGAGAATAAATTACTGGGACTATACTAAATTACAAATCTTTTCCACAGTGAAGGAAATCATCAATAAAGCAAAGAGCTTACTGAATGAGAGAAGATGTTTGCAAATGATATATCTCATAAGGATTAATGTGTAAAATATATATAGCACTTATACAACACAGCACCAGAAAAATAATCCAATTTAAAAAATGGGTAGAGGGGGAAAAGGGGGTGATAGGCATGAATAGATTTTTTTTTTTCAGTAAAAACATACAGATGGTCAACAGACACATGAAAAGGTGCTCAACACCACTAATCATCAGGGAAATGGAAATCAAACCACCATGAGATATCACCTTACATTTGTCAGAATGGCTAGTGCCAAAGAAACTAGAAATACCAAGTGTTGGTGAGGATGTGGAGAAAAGGAAACACTTATGCCCTGTTGGTAGGAATGTAAATTGGTGCACCCACTCTTGAATACACTATGGAGATTCCTCAAAAAAAAAAAAAAAAAAAAAACACATAACATATGTTCCAATAATTCCACTACTGATTATATACCCAAAGGAAACAAAAACTAGGACACCTGGGTTGCTCAGTTGGTTAAGCATCCAAATCTTGATTTTGACTTAGGTCACGATCTCAGGGTCATGAAATCCAGCCCCATGTGAGACCCCACACTCAGCAAGGAGTCAGTTTGGAATATATTCTCCCTCCCTCTGCCCGTGCCTGCTGCCAATCCCCCCAACACTGTCTGCCTAAATAAATAAATAAATAATATATTTTTAAAAAACACTATTTTGAAAAGATATATCCATCTTTATGTTTATTGCAGCATTATATGCAATAGCCAACATATGGAAGCAGCCTATGTGTTCACTGATAAATGAATAGATAAAGAAGAGGTGGTGTGTGTGTGTGTGTGTGTGTGTGTGTGTGTGTGTATACACAATGAAATATTACTCAGCCATAAAAAAGAATGAGATCTTGCTATTTGTGATAATGTGGATGGTTCTAGAGGGTAACATTCTAAGTAAAATAACTCAGAAGGAAAAAGACAAATACCATATGATTTTACTTACATGTGGAATCTAAAACAAACAAACAAAAACTAGATAAAAATTCATAAATACAGGGTACAAACTTAGAGTTACAAAATAAGTCAGAAGGATTAAAACTACAGTTTAGGAGATATAGTCATAACAATGTAACAACAAGTTACATCAAGCCTGGCCAGACGGCAATCCTGAAACGCGTGCATCCCACACCCTCCCTTGAGATAGGTGCTCATAGGCGCTAGCCTGGAGCTCTGGCATCCAGAAAAACCAGACATACCCAGCCCGGGACAGCGGGAAAATCTCAGTGTGCGATCTCTGCTCGGAACCTCTCTGGCGGTCTGGAGCTGCCTAGACAGCCACCGCTGCCCTGGTTTTGGGTACAACGAGGAGCTCCTGCATCCTCAGAGACAGTGACTAAGAACCGACTCTGCCAGCAGCTTTTGCAAAACATTCTGAGGCTTCTCTCTGAGAGGGAGGTCGGGGTGCAGTTTGCTCTCCTCTAAAACTCCAAAAACCATCAAAAGCTGTCAAGGCGAGAGAAAGCAGATGAAAGAACATAAAAACCCCCAGAGAACAAAAGGCTGAAAAAAACAGTTTCCTCAGAGCTCACCCCCTTGAGGGGAGTGGGAGGACCTAACTCAGGGAACATCATTGTCTGAAAACCCACGTGGCAGGCCCCTCCCCCAGAAAACCAACCAGGAAGGAAGAAAAAAAAAAAGACTACAAGAGAACAACCACCACTACTTCATAAATACAACTTTTATTTTTAACTCTTTACCAATATTCTGGTTCTTTTTTTTTATACATACAGATAATTTTTTAACCTATTTACCATCACACTGAGATGTCCAGTACATCAAATTCTTTAATAACCTTCTAACCTGAACTTTTTGATACATACACCCGTGTTTTTCTTTTGTTTTTCTATTTTTTTAATTCTTTTTTAATTTTACTTAGTTTAGTCTAGTTTATTCTTTTTTAATTTTTATTTTCTACTATACATATAGAGTTAAAATTCAAGGTAATCCCCTTTCCACAATCAATGCTACCCCTATGGGCAAACCAGTTTCTAACCCCCCTGTAACTTAGGAAAGTTGAGTCCCTTAACAAAAACGTCAAGATACCTTCAGGAAGAATCAAAATAACCTTCCTCACCCACACTGAGAATTTATAACCACTCTCCCAATTTTTCCTTCTGTCAGTGTTTCTGTGAATTTGTGTTTGTCCTGATAATATATAAATCTTATACTTGGGGTTCTTTCTGATGAGGTTCTTCCCTTTTTTTTGCTTATATATATATTTTTTTTTCTCTTGTCATATACTTTTATGAGTCTTTTTGTTTGTCTGTTTTTGTTTCTATACTTCACAAATCTTACCTTGTGGCCCATTTGGGCTAAGCCTTCTCTTGTATCTTCCCTTTTTTTCCTATCTCTCTCTCTCTCTCTCGTTTTTTTTCCTTTTTTCTTTACCCCCTTTTTTTTTCTTCTTCTCTATTTCTTTTTCTTTTCTTTTTTCTCTCATTTGGGTGGGGAATCCTGATTGCACAGAAGCATTCCAGGGTGCACCTTGACTGCACCACAATCGATAATTCCAGCTGCATCTGTTCAGTCATCTCTTACCAAAATGACTAGGAGGAGGAATACCCAACAGAAGAAAAATACAGAGGATGGGCCTTCTGCAACAGGAGCTAATGGCTATCAACGTAGACAATATGTCAGAAAAGGAATTCAGACTAACAATTATCCAGGCAATAGCTAGGTTGGAGAAAGCCATGGATGACCAAACAGAAATGATTAGGGCAGGAGTGAAAGCCACCAGGGATGATGTTCACAATGTTAGGGCAGAACTGAAAGCCACGAGGGATGATGTTCAAAACACTCTCAATGAGTTCCAATCTAATCTAAATTCTCTAAAAGCTAGGGTAACTGAGACAGAAGATAGAATTAGTGATCTGGAGGACAAACAGAGAGAAAGGATCAGGAGGAAGCCTGGAACAAACAGCTCAGAAGCCACAAAAACAGAATCAGGGAAATAAATGATGCCATGAAACGTCCCAACGTCAGAATTATTGGAATCCCTGAAGGGGAGGAAAAAGAAAGAACTCTAGAAGATATAGTGGAAGAAGTTGTCTATGAAAATTTTCCCAATCTCACGAATGGGAACAACATTCATGTACTAGAGGCAGAAAGATTTCCTCCCAAGATTTTAGATTCTCGAAAGTCCTCACGACACCTTATAGTTAGAATGAGGAATTATGTTTCAAGAGAGACCCTCTTAAAAGCAGCTAGGACAAAGAGGCTCCTTACATACAGAGGAAAACCCATTAGAATAACGTCAGAGCTTTCCACAGAGACCTGGCAAGCCAGGAAGGGCTGGCAAAATATATTCAGAGTACTAAATGAGAAGAACGTGCAACCAAGAATACTCTATCCAGCAAGACTGACATTTAAAATGGATGGAGAGAGGGGCGCCTGGGTGGCTCAGTGGGTTAAGCCTCTGCCTTCAGCTCAGGTCATGATCTCAGGGTCTCTGGGATCGAGCCCCGTATCGGGCTCTCTGCTTGGCAGGGAGCCTGCTTCCTCCCCTCTCTGGCTGCTGCTCTGCCTACTTGTAATCTCTCTCTCTCTCTCTCTCTCTATCTGTAAAAAAGAAAAAAAAATTAAAAAAAAAATTAAAAAAAAAAATGGATGGAGAGATAAAGAGATTCCAAGACCAGCAAGGCTTAAAAGACTATGCAACCACCAAGCCGACACTGCAGGAAATATTAAGGGGGGTCCTATAAAAGAGAAAAAATCCTAAGAATATCATTGAACAGAAATATAGAAACAATCTACAGACAGAAAGACTTCAAAGATAACACGATGTCAATAAAAACCTATCTCTCAATAATCACTCTCAATGTGAATGGCCTAAATGCGCCCATAAAATGACAC
Organism: Meles meles; assembly: GCF_922984935.1. NCBI lineage: Eukaryota > Metazoa > Chordata > Mammalia > Carnivora > Mustelidae > Meles > Meles meles. Next base: position 71,844,324 of record NC_060087.1, read on the forward strand.
AGGGTTGCAGATTGGATAAAACGACAGGACCCACTCATATGTTGTCTACAAGAGACCCATTTTGAATCTAAGGATACACCCAGACTGAAAGTGAAGGTATGGAGAAACATCTTTCATGCCAATGGGCCTCAAAAGAAGGCCGGGGTAGCAATTCTCATATCAGATAAATTAGATTTTAAACTAAAGACTGTAGTCAGAGATACAGAAGGACACTACATAATTCTTAAAGGGACTATCCGCCAAGACGATCTAACAATTGTGAATATCTATGCCCCCAATATGGGAGCAGCCAATTACATAAGAAAACTATTAATCAAAATAAAGAGTCATATTGATATGAATACAATAATAGTAGGAGATCTTAATATGCCTCTCTCAGAAATAGACAGATCATCGAAGCAGAAAATTAATAAAGAAATAAGAGCATTGAATGAAACATTGGACCAGATGGACCTCATAGACATATACAGAACATTCCACCCTAAAACAACAGAATACTCATTCTTCTCAAGTGCACATGGAACCTTCTCCAGAATAGACCACATACTGAGTCACAAAGCAGGACTCAACCAAAACCAAAAGACTGACATTATTCCCTGCATATTCTCAGATCACAATGCTTTGAAACTGAAACTCAATCAGAAGGAAAAGTTCAGAAGGAACTCAAACACCTGGAAGCTAAAGACCACCTTGCTTAAGAATGCTTGGATCAACCAGGAGAACAAAGATGAACTTAAACAATTCATGGAAACCAATGAGAATTAGGACACTTTGGTCCAAAACCTATGGGATACAGCAAAGGCCATTCTAAGGGGGAAATACATAGCCATCCAAGCCTCCCTCAAAAAAATGGAAAAATCCAGAATACACCAGCTGTCTCTACACCTTAAAGAACTGGAGAATCAACAACAAATCAAACCAACTCCACATGCAAGAAGGGAAATAATCAAGATTAGAGCAGAGATCAATGAGGTGGAAACCAGAGATACAGTAGAACGTATCAATGAAACTAGAAGCTTGTTTTTTGAAAGAATCAATAAGATCGATAAACCACTGGCCACACTAATCCAAAAGAAAAGAGAGAAAGCCCAAATTAATAAAATTATGAATGAAAAGGGAGAGATCACACTAACACCAAGGAAATAGAAACAATCATCAGAAATTATTACCAACAGTTATATGCCAATAATCTAAGCAACCTAGATGAAATGGAGGCATTCCTGGAAGGCTACAAACTCCCAAAATTGAACCAGGAAGAAATTGACAACCTGAATAGACCGATATCTAGTAACGAGATTGAAGCAGTGATCAAAAACCTCCCAAAAAACAAGAGCCCAGGACCTGACGGATTCCCTGGGGAATTCTACCAAACTTTCAAAGAAGAAATAACACCAATTCTCCTGAAGCTGTTCCAAAAAATTGAAGCAGAAGGACAACTTCCAGACTCTTTTTATGAAGCCAGCATTACCCTGATCCCCAAACCAGGCAAAGACCCTACCAAAAAGGAGAATTTCAGACCAATATCACTGATGAATATGGAGGCAAAGATTCTCAACAAGATCCTAGCAAACAGGATCCAACAGCACATTAAAAAGATTATCCACCATGAACAGGTGGGATTCATCCCTGGGTTGCAAGGTTGGTTCAACATTCGCAAATCAATCAATGTGATAGAACACATCAATAAGAGAAGAGAGAAGAACCACATGGTCCTCTCAATGGATGCAGAAAAAGCATTTGACAAAATCCAGCATCCGTTCCTGATGAAAACGCTTCAAAGTATAGGGATAGAGGGAACATTCCTGAACTTCATAAAATCTATCTATGAAAGACCCACAGCAAATATCATCCTCAATGGGAAAAAGCTTGCAGCCTTCCCGTTGAGATCAGGAACACGACAAGGATGTCCACTCTCACCACTCTTGTTCAACATAGTATTAGAAGTTCTAGCAACGGCAATCAGACAACAAAGAGAAATAAAAGGTATCCAAATTGGCAAGGAAGAAGTCAAACTCTCTCTCTTCACAGATGACATGATTCTTTATATGGAAAACCCCAAAGACACCCCTAAACTATTAGAACTCATACAGCAATTCAGTAACGTGGCAGGATACAAAGTCAATGTACAGAAATCAGTCGCTTTCTTAGACACTAACAATGAAAATACAGAAAGGGAAATTAGAGAATCGATTCCATTTACTATAGCACCAAGAACCATAAGATACCTGGGAATAAACCTAACCAAAGAGGTAAAGGACCTGTACTCGAGGAACTACAGAACACTCATGAAAGAAATTGAAGAAGACACAAAAAGATGGAAGACTGTTCCATGCTCTTGGATTGGAAGAATAAACATTGTTGAAATGTCTATACTGCCTAGAGCAATCTATACTTTTAATGCCATTCCGATCAAAATTCCACCGGTATTTTTCAAAGAGCTGGAGCAAATAATCCTAAAATTTTTATGGAATCAGAAGAGACCCCGAATTGCTAAGGAAATGTTGAAAAACAAAAACAAAACTGGCGGCATCACGTTACCCGATTTCAAGCTTTACTACAAAGCTGTGATCACCAAGACAGCGTGGTACTGGCATAAAAACAGACACATAGACCAGTGGAACAGAGTGGAGAGCCCAGATATAGACCCTCAACTCTATGGTGAAATAATCTTCGACAAAACAGGAAAAAATATTCAATGGAAAAAAGACAGTCTCTTCAATAAATGGTGCTGGGAAAACTGGACAGCGATATGTAGAAGAATGAAACTCAACCATTCTCTTACACCGTATACAAAGATAAACTCGAAATGGATAAAAGACCTCCACATGAGACAGGAATCTTTCAGAATCCTAGAGGAGAACATAGGCAGTAACCTCTTCGATATCAGCCACAGCAACTTCTTTCAAGATATGTCTCCAAAGGCAAAGGAAACAAAAGCAAAAATGAACTTTTGGGGCTTCATCAAGATCAAAAGCTTCTGTACAGGAAAGGAAACAGTCAACAAAACAAAAAGGCAACCCACGGAATGAGAGAGGATATTTGCAAGTGACAGTACAGACAAAAGGTTGATATCCAGGATCTATAAAGAACTCCTCAAACTCAACACACACAAAACAGATAATCATATCAAAAAATGGGCAGAAGATATGAACAGACACTTCTCCAATGAAGACATACAAATGGCTATCAGACACATGAAAAAATGTTCATCATCACTAGCCATCAGGGAGATTCAAATTAAAACCACATTGAGATACCACCTGACACCAGTTAGAATGGCCAAAATTAGCAAGACAGGAAACAATGTGTGTTTGAGAGGATGTGGAGAAAGGGGAACCCTCTTACACTGTTGGTGGGAATGCAAGTTGGTGCAGCCACTTTGAAGAACAGTGTGGAGATTCCTGAAGAAATTAAGAATAGAGCTTCTCTATGACCCTGCAATTGCACTGCTGGGTATTTACCCCAAAGATACAGATGTAGTGAAAAGAAGGGCCTTCTGTACCCCAATGTTTATTGCAGCAATGGCTATGGTCGCCAAACTGTGGAAAGAACCAAGATGCCCTTCAACGGACGAATGGATAAGGAAGATGTGGTCCATATACACGATGGAGTATTATGCCTCCATGAGAAAGGATGAATACCCAACTTTTGTAGCAACATGGATGGGACTGGAAGAGATTATGCTGAGCGAAATAAGTCAAGCAGAGAGAGTCAAGTATCATATGGTCTCACTTATTTGTGGAGCATAACAAATAACATGGAGGACATGGGGAGATGGAGAAGAGAGGGAGTTGAGGGAAACTGGAAGGGGAGATGAACCATGAGAGACTATGGACTCTGAAAAACAACCAGAGGGTTTTGAAGGGGCGGGGGGGTCGGAGGTTGAGGAACAAGGTGGTGGGTAATAGCGAGGGCACGTACTGCATGGAGCACTGGGTGTGATGCCAAAACGACGAACACTGTTATGCTGTAAATAAACAACAACAAAAAAAGATCTAAAGAGGCAGTAATCCAGAATGTGTTATGTAGAAAGATATGAAAAATAAGTTAGAATGTGTACAGTTTAGTAAGTTTAAACATGCATTTAATTTAGAGTTCCCAAAGGTGAAAACACTGAAAATGGAAATGAAGCAATATTTGGAAGTATACTGGTTAAAAGCATATGGAACTGATGAAAATTTGAATCATTACATTCAGCAAAGTAAGCATGTCCACAACAGAATAAAGCAAAATAACAACAACAACAAAAGTATTACATACATACTAATATACAGAATAATGATATTTCATACCATCAAAGAAATGAATCTTAATATTGATTTTAGGTATTAAGACAGATGGCCCATAATAAGTGACAGAGTAATAGTCTTATCGCCAAAACAATATACCAGAAGATAATAAAATATCTTAAATTCTGACAAAAATAATGTTTTAAGTTAGAATTATTAAACTTGAACAAAATAAGAATATTTTCAGAAAAAGATTGTAAAAGTTTAATACTAACATGCCCTCATTGCAAAATAATTAAAGGAATCTTGAAGGAAGAAATAGGAAGCAAGAGGTATGGTAAGGGATGAAGCTATGGTGAGTGATAGCTGTTATCATAACTACCCTTTTACTAGGAAAAAAAACCTAAAAAACCTGGTCAAAATGTATAAAATAACTGTGTAAGCATTGGAAAACAGGTAAGTCTACAATATTGACAGAAAGAAAATACATGAAGTGAACTTGGAATTTACCCTGAATTTTCCTATAATGAGGGTATTTTCACAACCACAGTTCAGAGAAATAGAGCAGGAGTAGAGGATAGTAGCCCCACTGGGAAGATAATTTCAGGGCCACCATGGTATTTTGACTAAGGAGAAGAGGTTATTCCAACAGAGGAAAAGGCCACAAAGAAAGAGATGAATAAAATTTCTCGTGGTTATTTTACCAAACTCTAGGCATTGCATTTTCAGAGTAAGACTCTGACAGGTTTGTCAGAAAACAACTGCTAGACTAGAATGCTAGGGTGATATTTCAGAGGCTGCACAATCTTTGGGAGATGGAAATTTGAGTTTAGATAATACCAGGGCATTATAAACATCCATAGTCATCAGTTAAGATCTCAGAAAGGCCCTGTTTTATGGTAAAGGGCCACTCTCCAGGAGAATCATCTTAATCAACTCTAAAACCAAGTCTTCACAAAGTCAAGATGATTCAAGTTAATTTGACTGTTTGCTACAATATTACCTAACACATTCTAGAGGAAAATGACATAATCCATAGCATCTGCAATGTATCATCTACAATATCTGAAACATAATAAAAGTTACTAGATATACAAATATATAGGTATATTACTAATAAGAAAGAGAAATAGTGTCTAATAATTTATTAGAAATTATCCAAATATTGGGGTTATCATAAAAGGGCTTCAAAATAATTTTGATTATTATATTAAATTGCTATGGGTTGACTGGTTGTGTTCCCCCACGTCCATATTATGAAACCCTAATACCAAATGCAGTAGTATATGGAGATTAGACTTTTAGAAATTTATTTGGTTTAGATGGAGTAATGAGGGTGGAGGCCCCATGATGATATTTGCACACTTATAAGGGGATGAAATGACCAGAGTTCTCTCTCTCTATGCCATGTGAGGATACAAAATGAAAATGGCTATCCTACCAATTCCAAACCATGAAATTGACCAACACTTCAAACTTGGATTTCCCAGCCTACAAAACTATGAAAAATAAATGCTTCTATAACAAATAACATGGAGGACATGGGGAGATGGAGAGGAGAGGGAGTTGAGGGAAACTGGAAGGGGAGATGAACCATGAGAGACTATGGACTCTGAAAAACCACCAGAGGGTTATGAAGGGGCAGCAAGGGGGTGGGGGGGTGGGAGGTTGAGGAACCAGGTGGTGGGTAATAGGGAGGGCACGTACTGCATGGAGCACTGGGTGTGATGCCAAAACAATGAACACTGTTATGCTGTAAATAAACAAATAAAAATAAATATAAAAAAAATTAAAAAAAAATGCTTCTTTTTTTAAGTCACCCACTCTATGGACTCTATTATACTAGCACAAGCTGTTGAATATATACAGAAAATAGAGAAAAATGTAGATAAAATGGATGAGAATATGAACAATTACAAATAAAGGATTTAAAATGTATAAAAGATAGTTAATTGCACATAAGAACTACAAAATATCATATCAGAAATTAAAAGCTATTTGGACAGATGACCTCAACAATAGATAACACTAGTTATTTTGAAAATATGTTAGTTGAAAATAATCTAAAGCACTGGAAGAAAAAAAAAGGATGGAAAAATGAGAACAGAGCATATATGGTATGTTCAAACATTCTAACATATATGTAATTCATATTCCAAAAAGAAAACATAGAGAGAATGGGGGAGGAAAATTATTAAAGAAATAATGGCCAAGAATATTTTTTCAACTGTGGCAAAATACATAAAACATAGGCTAAAGGAGTTCATCAAAGCACAAGCATGATACAAACAAATAAAATTTTACCTACACATATCACAGTCAAATCATTCAAGTTATTGAAAAATCAAAACCAGGAAAGAAACCTTACAATCAGTTGGAGAAAGGAAACATTTTTCAAAGAAATCACAATAAGATTGATAGCTGACTATTTTGCAGAAGCAATGGAAGCCAAAAGTAAGATGGCAAAACACTAATTTCCTTTGGGATAAGGAATGTACCAGGAAGCAGGACTTTCAGTGTTAAGACTGAAACAGTTTCAAGCAACCAGAATGATTGGTCATTCTAGCCAGAATAAAATTTTATGGAACCCTCTTACATTGTTGATGGGAATGCAAGTTGATACAGCCACTTTGGAAAACAGTATGGAGATTTCTAAGAAATTAAAAACAGAGCTTCCCTATGACCCAGCAATTGCACTACTGGGTATTTACCACAAAGATACAGATGTAGTGAAGAGAAGGGCCATATGTACCCCAATGCTCATAGCAGCAATGGCCACGGCGCCAAACTGTGGAAAGAGCCAAGATGCCCTTCAACAGACAAATGGATAAAGAAGGTATGGTCCATACATACAATGGAATATTATGCCTCTATCAGAAAGGATGAATACACAACTTTTGTATGAAGCTGGACGGGACTGGAGCAGATTATGCTGAGTGAAATAAGTCAAGTAGAGAGAGTCAGTTATCTTATAGTTTCTCTTACTTGTGGAGCATAAGGAATAACGTGGAGGACATTTGAAGAAGGAAAGGAAAAGTGAATTGTGGGAAATCGGAGGGGTAGATGAACCATGAGAGATTGTGGACTCTGAGAAACAAAGTAGGGTTTTGGAAGGGAGAGGATGGGGGGTTGGGTGAGCCTGGTGGTGGGTATTAAGGAGGGTACATATTGCATGGAGCACTGGGTATAGTGCATAAACAATGAATCTTGGAACATTAACAAACAATCAATCTTGAAATTAAAAATTTTTTAAAAAAGAAACTAAAAAAATTCTGCCAATTTGTAGTCTACATAATTGTAAAGAAAAATGAATGTATGTGAATGTCCTTCAAAAATACAGAATGAAAATATACTTTTTAAAGATTTTATTTATTTGACAGAGATCACAAGTAGGCAGAGAGGCAGGCAGAGAGAGAGGAAGAAGCAGGCTTCCCACCAAGCAGAGAGCTGGATGTGGGGCTTGATCCGAGGACTCTGGGATCATGACCTGAGCCAAAGGCAGAGGCTTTAACCCATTGAGCCACCCAGGTGCCCTGCAAAATGAAAATTTTTTAATATTTAATAAGAACAAATGCTTAAAGAATTTGTTATAGGAGACTTGCACTAGGGTAAATGGAGTTTTTCTGTCTCTAGGAAAATAATCTCAGATGAAAGTGAAAAACAGCAGTAAGTAATGAACAGTACCAGGAAAGGAAAATATGTTGGTAAAATATAAATATTACCTGTATAAAATAACACATATTAATTATAAAATATACAGCATTTATAATAGTAAGAAAATGACAATGATGCAGTCATCCATGCTGGATGTAGAACCTGCTTAAGATTCTCTCCCTTTTTCCCTCCCCCCAACTCATCCTTTCTCTCTCTAAAAGGAATTTAATCTATTCTTTTTCTTAAAAATTTTATTTATTTATTTGACAGATCAAGATCACAAGTAGACAGATACGCAGGCAGAAAGAGAGAGGAGGAAGCAGGCTCCCTGCTGAGCAGAGAGCCCAATGTGGGGCTCAATCCCAGGTCTTGGGATCTTGACCTGAGCTGAAGGCAGAGGCTTTACCCACTGAGCCACCCAGGTGCCCCGGAATTTAATCTATTCTTGTATTGCACAGTTCTTTCTCTTTTTCCTTCAGCTTCATTGGTTTCCATTATTTTGTCTTCTAGGTCATTAATTTGTTCCTCTGCTTTTTCTTGCCTGCCATTCATTGCATCAAGCCTGTTTCCAACCTTGTTTATTGTATTCTTCATCTCTGATTCTTTTTTAAATCTTTTATCTCTGTTGTAAGGGTCTCACTGATATCTTCTTTTCTCAAGCCCAGTTAATATCTTTATGATAGCTGTTTTAAATTCTTCATCAGCCATATTACTTATATCTTTTGGTTAGATCTCTGTCTGTGGCCGTATCTTGTTCTTTCATTTGGGATAAATTCCTCTGTCTTGGCATTTTTGTCTAAGTCTCTGTCTTCTTCTCTGTGTTAGAAAACCAAGTTATGTCTCCCGCTGCTGAAAGTAATGGTCTTATGAAGAAGAGGTCATATAGTGCCCAGGACCTGCCACTTCAGGGAGTGTCTCTGGTGTGTGCTGCATGCAGTCTGCTGTTGTATTCTGGCTGCACTATCCTTCAATGCAGGCATCTGAAGAGCTTCCTTTTGCCTCCCGTGGGTAGTATTTGGCCCTTGACCTGAATGTAGTGACTTTTAACTAAGTGAGCTTTGGTCTACTTGTGACATGAAAACTGGCACCAACTCCACCAGAACTGAAGCCCTAGAGAAATTTCTGGTTGGGAGATATGGTGTGGGTAAGTGTTTGTGCTGGTCTTCTCAGGGAAGGACCCACCATGCTGGGACTCAGGCAAGCTTGAATGAGAAGGGTAGTCTCAACCAGACCACAGAAGAATTATGCAAAAAATAGACTTAGGGAACTCAGAGACTTCATCAAACACAATTACATTCATATTCTAGAAGTCCCATAAGAAGAAGAAGGAGAAAAAGGGAAGAAAATTTATTTCAAGAAATAATAACAAAATCTCCCTAATCCAGGAAAGGAAACAGGCATTCAGACTTAGGAGGCACAGAGAACCCCCTCCCAAATCACCAAAAGCATGTCAGCACCAAGACATATTACAATTAAATTTGCAAAATATAGTGAAAAAGAAAAAAAAAATCTTAAAAGCAGCAAGACAAAAGAAGCCCTTAACTCACAAGGGAAAAACCATAAAGCTAGCTGCAGAAACTTGACAAGCTAGAAGGAGTGGCATGATCTATTCAATGGGCTGAATCTATAGCCAAGAATAAGCTATCTAGCAAGGCTATCATTCAGAATAGAAGGAGAGATTAAAAAAGAGTTTCACAGACAAACAAAAACTAAAGGAGTTAATGACCATTATTTCAGTCCTGGATGAAATATTAAAGAGCATTCTTGGAGTGGAAAGGAGAAGTCAAAGTGACAAAGGCAAGAAAGGATCAAAAAAAATCTCCAGATACATGGGGCACCTGGGTGGCTCAGTGGGTTAAAGCCTCTGCCTTCGGCTCAGGTCATGATCCTGGTGTCCTGGGATCGAGCCCCGCATCGGGCTCTCTGCTCAGCATGGAGCCTGCTTCCTCCTCTCTCTCTGCCTGCCTCTCTGCCTACTTGTGATCTCTGTCTGTCAGATAAATAAATAAAATCTTTAAAAAAAATCTCCAGATACAATGGCAAAACAAGTAATAAAATGGCAATAAATACTTATCTATCAATAATTACTCTGAATGTTAATAGACTAAATGCTCTAATCAAAAAACATAAGGTGTCAGAATGTATTTTTAAAAAGCAAAAATGAAGTATTGGGACTTCAAAATGAAAAGCTTCTGCACAGTGAAGAAAACAACAAAACTAAAAGGCACCTTATGGAATGGGAGAAGATATTTGCAAACGACCTATCTGATAAAGGGTTAGTATTCAAAATATGTAAGAATTTATTAAAATTGACACCCCAAAATTGAATAATCAAATTAAAAATGGGCAGAAGACATGAATAGACATCATCCAGATAGCCAACAAGCACATGAAAAGATGGTCAACATCACTGATCATCAGGGAAACACAAATTAAAACTACAGTGAAATACCACTCCATACTTGCCAGAATGGCTAAAATCAGCAATAGGAGACAGAACAGGTTTTGGCGAGGATGTGGATAAAGGGGAACCCTCTTTCATTCTTGGTGGGAATACAAACTGGTACAGCCACTCTGGGAAACAGTATGCAGGTTCCACAAAAAAGTTAAGAATAGAACTATTCTATGATCTGGCAATTGCACCACTACATATTTACCCACAGTATACAAAAATACAAATTCAAAGGGATACATGCACCCTGATGTTTATAACAGCATTATCTACAATAGTCAAATTATGGAAAGAGCCCAGATGTCCATTGACAGATGAATGGGTAAAGAAGATGTTATACAGGGGCGCCTGGGTGGCTCAGTGTTTTAAGCCTCTGCCTTTGGCTCAGGTCATGATCTCAGGGTCCTGGGATCGAGCCCCGCCTCGGGCTCTCTGCTCAGTGGGGAGCCTGTTTGTCCCTCTCTCTCTGCCTGCCTCTCTGCCTACTTGTGACCTCTCTCTGTGTCAAATAAATAAATAAAATATTAAAAAAAAGAAGATGTTATACACACACACATACATATGTGTATATGTACGTATGTGTGTATGTATATATATATGTATGTATATAAACATACACACAAATACATGCATAGGTTTATTACTCAGCTACAGCAAAGTAGATGGAACTAGAGAGTATTATGCTAAGCAAAATCAGTCAGAGTAAGACACATAACATATGATTTCACTCATATATGGAATTTAAGAAACAACAAGTCAGCATATGGAAAAAATAGAGAGAGGCAAACCAAGAAACAGACCCTTAACTATAGAGAACAAACTGATGGTTGTCAGAGAGCAGGTGTGTGTGGGGATGGGTTAAATAATTTATGGGGATTAAGGTGTGCTTTTTTTATAATGAACACTGGGTGTTGTATATTGTACACCTGAAACTAGTATTACACTGTGTGTTAACTCTCCAGAACTTAAATGAAAACTTAAAAAAAAAGTTGTATTCAACCTGCACGATTCTTACAGATAATATAAAGACTGGAAAAAAGCCAAAATAAAAAGAGTATATACTATATGTTTTTGTTTTCATGAGCCTCTAAGTAGACAAAAATGATTGATTATGCAATAGAATATTGGTTACCACTTGAAGTATAGATAGGGAAGGAGCATGAGAGAACCTTGTGGGAGTACTAGAAAGTTTCTATATTCATAATAATGTTGTGATTATGCAAGTATTTACATATGTAAAGATCTCATAAAGCTATATATAATATACATATGTATGACACTTATATGTTATTTATTATAATGGAAATAAATTAATTTCTTAAGAAAAGACTCTTGCTGACAGGAAAGTCATTAAGCATGTTATTTATCTCCTAAGATAACAGTTAAGACTAATTTTGCCAGTTGAAGAAAAATTGGAACTAAAATACTATACAAAGATAATATCAAAGATGTAGGAGGGGATGTTAGAGTATAAAGGTTTTAAGGTCATTTTATTTATCAGGGGAGGGTATAGGTATTGACTAGATTATCTGCTATGTATTTTAAAACTTACTTTAAAGTATGTGCATAGAATGTATAATGTTCTGAAAATTAGAGTAGAAGATAAAGAAATTTTTAATAAAATGCAGGGAAGATCATGGCATCTGGATGGTGTGGTTGATTAAGGGTCTGACTATTGGTTTCAGCTCCAGCCACGATCTCAGGGTCATGAGATGGAGCCTGGCATCAAGCTCCATGCTCAGCATGGAGTCTTCTTGGGATTATCTTTCCTTTGCCTTCTGCAATAAATATAAATGGACAAAACCCATCTGTTAAAAAACAGAGGCTTTCAGATTAGTGCTATTCTGTCAGATTCTGAAAGATGTCTTTCTATAACTTGGATAGATTATTTGAAACACATTGGTATTATCATTTGATATTTGTTCTGTACCCTTAAAGGAATAACAGATTTTATATGAATAATTCAACACTAACTACTTTATTATTTTTTCTTATAGTCTGATCTCAGCAATGAAATGGAATCTGATATAATAGATGTGGTAAGTGACCTTCTCAAATCTTGTTTTATAAAATAAAATATTTCACATATACCATATTCTTTTTGATACTATATTTTCTTTGGTACTCTATTTAAAGGTATAGAAGAATATGTATATAGTGAATGTTTAAAGCATATTTTGGTTTCTCTTTTGTCTCACACAAAATTGGATGCAACAAGGAAAAATTAAATATTTTAAATTAAAAATTAAATATAATCTAAAATTTGAGACAAAAATAAGCCATTAATTAATTTAAAAACGTATAGTTATAATGGGCAAATATGAGTGGTATATTTTCAGCATATTCTGAAAAAAGAACAAAAACTAATTCCTTTATTGACATTTCTGATTTGGAATGCTCTTACCTTGAGAAATAATTTGCATATATACTATTGTGTTTTGGTGGAGACTGTAACTGCTTTTGGAGTTTTTAATTTTCCAAGAGAATAGATCTTAGTATACTTAATGAGTCAAAATTCCTTGAAAATATGTATATCAAATATTGACATAGAGAAATTAATATTTATAAAATGTCACTGTTGAGGAAATATTTTCCTTAGTTGAGTTCCACCAAAAGAAATCTCGAACTTGTACCTACTGCCTTGAGTACCTGTGTTAATTTTTTATTAAAGATTTTATTTATTTATTTGACAGAGATCACAAGTAGACAGAGAAGAAGGCAGAGAGAGAGGGGGAAGCAAGCTCCCTGCTGGGCAGGGAGCCTGATGCAGGGCTGGATCCCAGGACCCTGGGATCATGGCCTGAGCCAAAGGCAGAGGCTTTAACCCACTGAGCCACCCAGGCGCCCCCTGTGTTCATTTTTTACTTAGAAGAAAATCTGATGGCACTCTTTGGAATTACAGATTACCTGAAGTATTTCCTATGTGGCTGGTACAAATAGAATTATTTAATTATATTTCTTTCTTTCTAGACCAACCTAGTATTCATTTGAAGGAAGTTTAACAAGCTAAACACGTATAGTTACAAATGGTTTAAAAATAGTTTTTAGCTTTTGGATTTTTTGTTTGTTTTTGTGTTTTGTTCATTGCTGATAAGTCAGTCAGCCAGGGAAAGAGAAATACCATATGATTTCTCTCATATGTGGAATTTAAGAAACAAATAAAGGGAAAAAAAGAGACAAACCAAAAAATAAAATCAGACTCAATTATAGAGAAAAAACTGATGATTACCAAAGGGGAGGTCAGTGGGGGAATGGGTGAAATAGGTGAAGGGTATTAAGAGTACACTTGCCTTGGGGCGCCTGGGTGGCTCAGTGGGTTAAGCCGCTGCCTTCAGCTCAGGTCATGATCTCGGGGTCCTGGGATCGAGTCCCACATCGGGCTCTCTGCTCAGCGGAGAGCCTGCTTCCCTTCCTCTCTCTCTGCCTGCCTCTCTTGTGATTTCTCTCTGTCAAATAAATAAATCTTTAAAAAAAAAAAAGAGTACACTTGCCTTGACGATCACTGAGTGATATATAAAATTGTTGAATCACTATATTGTACACCTGAAACTAACATAACCCTGTATGTTAACTATACTGGAATTAAAACATTAAAAAGGAAATTTAAAAAAAGTTGTTTCATGCCAGAAGAAAACATCTAATACTAATTCCATGTTTTAAAAGATATTATTTATTTGAAAGAGAAAGAAAGACCCTGGGGAAGCACAAACAGGGTAAGGAGGGGCAGAGGGAGAGAGAGAAGCAGACTCTGCTGAGCAGGAGCCTGACACTAGGCTTAATCCCAGAACCCTGAGATTATAGCTTGATCCAAAGGCAGATGTTTAACCAACTGAGTCACCAGGCTCCCCCTCATTTTTAACATAATATTTGGAACAAAAGGGAGGACCTCTGTGCTTAAAAACGACCTCCTTTTATAGTTTGCTGATGTTTGTTGGAGTGAACATTTTCCAGCGGAATATACAGCGTTAAGCAAGGTCGTTTTCTTTTCAAATGAAAGAAGGTTTTATGGGTCCTTTCTGAAAAATAGATTTTGATAAAGGCAAGTTGAAATAAAACATGAAGACATTGAATACATAAAGGGGGATACTGGATAAGAAGAAAGAAAATAAGCTACTTAAAATTTTTCCTAGGGCAGGAACTTCACTCCTGAAGCATTTGTTTTAGTCAGATATAAACTTAATTTAACTTAAGTAACAAACTAGGAGCCACCAAATGTATAGTTGAAAATAAAGTTGGTCAGCATTCTGTATCTGCCATAAATCATCATCACATCTTTCTCATTATCACCTCAGAAGAAGTCTTGTGGTTGAGATTATCCTATTTCAGAAATCATTAAATAGATGACTTATTTCATTCTTCATGGCTTTGTAGACTAGAAGGCTGTAGGGCCTACATGTTATAAAAAAGGAACATATTTTGGCATTTTTAATAGTCATTACTTCCTAAATATAGAGAAATGCATTTTTTGAAATGGCTTTTCTTAGTATTTTAACAACCATACAATATTTGTTGCCTAATGTTTTCTTTATTTTTCACCCTTTATTCTCCAACATTCCTTGACCCCCCCCCTTCATTTTGCTTTTGTTTTTCCTTCAGATTTTCTCTTCCTAACCATTTCTGTTTTCTCTTGTGTTCCGTATGGGAACTGAAAGTAAATTACTAGTGTGAAATACAGAAAATACTCACAGACTTGGAGAATGTACATGATGTTAAAACATGTGAGACATCAGAAACTAATAAGAAAGCAGTTAAGGTCTAAAATATTTTTGTGTCTCTGGCCTCATTTCTCAGAATTTGGAATTATATCTATGTCTTCTGTCTCTAAGAAATGTTTCTTTGTCAGAAATTATATTGACATTATAGTAATGGATGGACATGCAGGAGAAAGGAGGTATTATCCTCATTTATTTCTATAGGGTAAACTGTTTAAGACTTTCTAGGTGCCTAATATCTAATATTGTTATTGGGTTCAATTTAGAAAAGCACAGATTGATTATGTATTGGCACAGATGTCAGCTCTGGAATTTGGTTTTTGTTATACCTCTAGTAAAATAAATAATATCGTGTAATCATATATATTTAGACTTTAAAAGCACTTTAGTTTTGGTCCAACTCTAGTATTTGACTATTTCTCATGCATCAAAGAGTGCCTAACATGAGAGACTATGGATTCTGAAAAACGATCTTAGGGTTTTGCAGGGGCGGGGGACAGGACGTTGGGAGAGCCAGGTGGTGGGTATTATGGAGGGCACATATTGCATGGAGCACTGGGTGTGGTACATAAACAATGAATTCTGTTACGCTGAAAAGAAATAAATGAAAATAATTTTTTTTTAAAAAGGGGGCCTAACATATGCCAAATACTGTTTGTTGCTTAAGGTTAACTTAATTTCATTTTATTCCTTTAATCCCTTTGATACAATGTACATTTTTAAAAGATAGTGAAACTGAGGCTCATGGAATTTAAGCCACTTGCTCAAGATCCTACAGCTAATAAATTGCTCATGTGGGATTTGCATTGTGGTTATTGTGACACTAAAGCATATGTTCTTTCCTTTATATCACACATTTATTGTCTATTCTCATATACCTGCAATCTTGGAATCCTATTTACCTGGACAGCTCTCATTGTTGAAAAGTCCTCTCTTAGAGTGATATAAGATCTTCTATTCTATAGTGTTCACCCATTGTTTTACTTCTATTCCCAAAGATTGACAGAACTAATTTAGTTATTCTTCCACATGATTCCTTATATATTTCAAGACAGTAATATTTCCTCAGATAAACACTCTCAGTTCCTCTTATCAGTATGGTTGCTCTGGTGTGAATATGATACAAGGTATCCATAATGATTTTAATAAGACAGAATTTATTTTTGTATTGTTTGGACATTCCCCATCACACTGCTGTCAAAGATTATGCTTCTTGCTGAAATAATAAAAAGAAAAAGATATTTTCATAATATTTATAAGTAGGCACTTTCCCAAGTGCTTTATATATAACATTTAACAAAACTTTTTAAGGCATTTTTCCATAGCCACTGTATTTCCCCCTCCCTATACTTTAGTATTTGTTTTTCAGAAGTTATACAGTTGAGAAAGAGGAAACCTCTTACACTGTTGGTGGGAATACAAACTGGTGCAGCCACTCTGGAAAACAGTATGGAGGTTCCTTAAAAAATTAAAGCAATTGCACTACTAGGTGTTTACCCAAAGAATACAAAAATACTGATTTGAAGGAATATATGCACCTGATATTTATAGCAGCATTATCAACAATAGCCAAATTATGGATAGAGTCCAAATGTCCATCAACTAATAAATGGATAAAGAAGAGGTGGTATACATATACAATGGAATATTAGTCATAAAAAAGAATGAAATCTTGCCATTTGCAGTGATGTGGATGGAGCTAGAGAATATGATACTAAGTGAAATAAGTCAGCCAGGGAAAGCCAAATACTACTCGATTTCCCTTGTATTTGAAATTTAAGAAACAAAACAGATGACCATGGCAGTGGAAAAATAGGGACCCAAACCAGGAAACAGACTCTTAACTACAGAGAAAAAAACTGAGGCTTACTAGAAGGGAGGTGGGTGGAGATTGGGTTAAATAGATTATGGGTCCTAAAGAGGGCACTTTTAATGAGCACCGGGTGTTGTATATAAGTAATGAATCACTAAATTCTATACCTGAAACTAATATTAAACTGTATGTTGACTAACCGAAATTTAAATAAGAACTTGGAGGGAAAAAAGTTATATAGTTGACCCTATTAAATTCCACTATTACCACTTCTTCAGCTCTTTTACAATTCTAATTCACTTATTCAACAAATATTTCCTGAACATATATTATGTGACCTTCACTGTTCAATATACTAGGAACAAAATGGGCACGTATCCCTATTGTCATCAGGTTTAAACTAACAAGTAAGTGAAATATATTGTATGTCAAATGATGATAAATGTTAGAGACAAAAATAAAGTGAGGAAATAGGATCAGGTTCTGGCAATCAGAATTGAATGTTAGAGAAGGCCTCACTGAGAAGATGAATTGAGAGCAAAGACCTGAAGAAAGTGAGAGGACTTTAAATTATGTGGCAATCTGGAAGAAGTGTGTTCTAAGTGGAGGAGATTAAAGGCAAAGGTTATGAGAAGGACACATGCTTCTTGTTTTCTAAGAATAACAAGAAGGCCTAAAATTAAAATAAATAAATAAATGAATAACAAGGAGGACAACATGTGGGGTGGGTTGGCTAAGGTCTCTCATGTCCACAAAATGTCTCATGTCCAGAACATTGACAACTGTGTGATACTTGATAAAACTTTTTGTGGGTCTGCAGTGACTTCAGTTGTTGTTGGAGTCCTCAGTGGTAACTCCAGGTTCAGTGGTTAAGGGCCAGAGAAGGCAGCTGGTGGTATGTATATGCTTGGCTACAGTGCTTCTGTAGTGACAGGGGCTCTCTGCAGATATACACATTGTGAGAACCAGGGTCAGCAGCAGGGGCTTGAGCCAACTGTAGGCACAATAGCATATACAGGGGCATGGGCTGTTAACTTATATTCCTGTACCCACAGTCTTGCCACAGGTATACATATGACAATGGAGACTAATGGCAGCCGTCAGGTCAGAGGAGTGCAGGTGTATAGCTGAAGGTTAGCACAGTAGTGCAGGCCAGTGACTGATAATAGAAACATATCCAGACCCACAGCTATTTTGTGGGCCCTGGCTGTCAGTATGCACTCATGGACATAGGAGCTTGCTATTGGTGCATGCATGACAGTGGAACTGGTGATAGAGTCAGACCACTGGTGAGCAAATGCACAGCTCAGTAATACCTACAGGTGAGCTCAGTGTTATAGGCCAGTGACAGGAGTCAGGGCTATATCCAGGTCCACAGACAGTTGTGCAGGCCTTGGCTATCTGAATGCACTTCTTCAGGTGAAAGGGCTCACCCCAAGTGTGTGCACCGTAGTGGAAGTTGGTGATAGGAGTTAGACGGCAATGTACACGTGTACAGCTGCAGGGATAGTGCAAAGACAAGTGGTGCATGATAGTGACAGGAGTTATGGCTGTATCTGGGTCAGGCAGGAGCTGTGGTGGATCTTAACTGTCCATGTGCACTTGTGCAGCTATAAGGACTTAGCCATAGCATGCACATGGCAGTAAAGGCCAGTGGCTTGAGTCAGGATGCTGTAGATGCGCATCTGCCAGAGGCAAGCCACAAATGTGCTCACAGTGATGGAGGTCAGCCCTATGGTCTAGGCTGGTGTCTTGTGTGATCATAGTTAGAGGCCAGGGATGGCTGCTGGTATGGATCTGGGCTCCAGCAGGACTAGGGATTGAGCTGGCTGTCGTCTGAAAACATGAAAATCTGTGGGGCAAAAACTTAAGCAGTGAAATCTACAAGGGATACATGACAGCTGTGCTTGCCATCAGTTTCTTCTGTGGTAAAAGCTGCTGAGCATTCTGTTGATGTCTGTGATGAGGTCCATGGTGATGTAATTTGGGGAGTGTAAAGAATCTGCAAGAGCTATTGAGGTCCTCAGTAGTGAAGTGTTCTGGGGTCCTCTGACAAGCAAACCACTAGGAACCACAGTCACTCCTGCCATGTGGCTGATATTGGTAGCCCCTATCCTTCCTTGTTCTTAGCCATCTCCACATGTCTCAGCTTTGCTGCTCTCTGGATGGAATTGAACTGAAACAGATCCTTCATGTAGTGCCCCAATAGGCTGAGGAAGTTTATCACTATCCATTTTCCCTTTGTTGGCAAAGGGGACTCTTTTGAGTTAGGACATTCCCTTTTGGGACTGAGCAGTGCTGACCTAGAGGATGGGATGATAAAGACTAAAATAAACTATTCTTTCTACCCATTTTGTGCATTTAATCCCAGGTATTTTATTCCACTGTGTTGCTGAAGCTTCTCTAAGTAGACTCCTCAATTCTCCCAGAACTATTTTCATTTGTGGATAGCTGTCCAATTGCTAATCTCTGTTGGGGAATGGAGGCTGTAGTCTACTCTGCCATCTAGGTAACATCATTCTCACCCAACAGTTTTTCATTTCAGTGTAGTTCAATTTATCTGTAGTTTCTTTTGTCAGTTCACTTGTCCTTCAGATGTCATAACTAAAGCTTAGGTTAGCCAAGTCACAAATATTTACTTCTATGTTTTCTCCTGAAAATTTTATAGCTATATCTCTTACATTTAGCTGTATAAGATTTTTTGAGTTAATACTTATAAAAATGGGAAATAAAGGTGAGAGATAATTGTCCATGTTCATTTTTTAATGTGAATACCCAGCTGTCCCAGCACTATTTCTTAAAAAGAGTATTCTTTCCCCTTCAAAATTTATTAACACCCTGTTTTAAAATCGACCATAAATGAGGGGCTTATTTCTGAACACTCAGTTCTCTTCCATTGATCTAGGTGATTATTCTTTTTTTTAAAAGATTTTATTTATTTATTTGAGAGAAAGAGAGAGCAAGAGAGAGCACAAGCAGAGGGGAGGGGCAGAGGAGAGGGAGAAGAAGGCTCCCTGCTCAGGGAGCCTAATGCAGGGCTTGATCCCAGGGCTCTGGGAAAATAACCTGACCTGAAGGCAGATGCTTAACCAACCGAGACACACAGGTGTCCCTTGAGGTTGTTATTCTTTTTTTTAATTTTACTTTTTTTTAGGATTTTATTTATTTATTTGACAGAGAGACGTCACAAGTAGACAAAGAGGCAGGCAGAGAGAGAGGAGGAAGCAGGCTCCCTGTTGAGAAGAGAGCCCAATGCAGGGCTCCATCCCAGGACCATGGGATCATGACCTGAGCAGAAGGCAGAAGCTTCAACCCGCTGAGCCACCCAGGCACCCCGAGGTTGTTATTCTTATGCAGTTATACACTATAGTAAGTTTTGATTTCACAAAGTATGAGCCCACCAATTTTATTGCTTTTTTCAAGATTTTTTTAAAACTCCTTTTGGTCCCTTGCCTTTCCATGAGTTTTTAGATAAGCCTGTCATTTGCTGTACAAAAGCCCGCTAGAACTTTGAAGAATAGTGTTTTGAATCTGTAGGTGAACATGGGGGATTATTGCCACTTAACAATATTAAATCTTATAGTCAATCAACATCATATATATTTTCATTTATTTTCTTACCTATCGATCTATTTATACTCCTTTTTAAATTCAATTTTTATTTAAATTCTAGTTCATTAACACATATGGTAAAATTGATTTCAGGTGTAGAATTAACACTTAAATATAACACCCAGTGTTCACCCAAGTGCCCTCCATCACCCATTTAGCCCAACCCCCACTTACCTTCCTCCATCAGTTCTCAGTTTTTTCTCTGAAGTTAAGATTCTCTTATGGTTCACTTCCCTCACTCTTTCATTCCCCATATGTTCATCTGTTTTATTTCTTTATTTCACATATGAGTGAAATCTTTATTTCACATATGAGTGAAATCTTAAAGTATTTATCTTTCTCTGACTGATTTATTCTACATAGAATAATACACTCTAGCTCTACTCATGTAATTGGAAATAAAAAGATTTCATTCTTTTTGATAGCTGAATAGTATTCATATAACATATATATATCTTTATCCATTCATCAGTCAATGGAGATTTGAGCTCTTTCCATATTTGGCTTTTGTTGATAATGCTACTATAAACATCAGGGTGCATGTGTCCCTTCAAATCAGTATTTTTGTGTCCTTTGGTAAATCCTAGTAGTGTAATTTCTGGGTTATAAGGTAGTTTTATTTTTAACTTTTTTGTTGTTGTTGTTTAGAGAGAGAGAGAGCGCACACACATACATGAGTGGGGGGAGGGGTAAAGGGAGAGGAAGAGAGACTCCCAAGCAGGCTCCACACCCAGGACAGAGCCCAATGTGGGGTTTGATCTCATGACCCAGAGATCATAATCTGAGCCAAAAATCAAGAGTCAGATGCTTAACCAACTGAGCCACCCAGGCACCCCTCCTTTCTTTTGTTTGTTTTAATGCCACTATAATTGACATACAAACTTAAGGATTTATATTTATAATATAAATATTTATATGATTTATATATTGTTCTGCAATATAAATTGAGTGAAAAGATAGTCATAGTGTACAGAGAAAGCTAAAATCACCTATAAGATTTCACAAAATTGTAGCTCAATTTGGTTCTGAAAACTGGAAACAATTTGACTTAACAGAGGTTAAAGTAGGGACATTCCAGTCAAAAGGAAGAACATGAAAACAGGAATGAGCATGACACATTGATGTAACAATTAAGAAACTGTCTAGTCAAAGCATGACTTCGAGTTGGAAATGAATTTAATTAATTAAATAAACAGTTAATGAAAATCCACCATGGTCCATGTACTCAGTTTAGGCAAAAGAGATACAAAGAGCATAATGACGTGGTACTTACCCCTTGGACCTCAAATCTTATGTTTTAACAGCCTCAGTTTCCTCATCTTAAAATGACTAAGGATTAAAAACAAAGGATTGGACTAGGTGTTATTTTAGATAATAATCAACCTAAATAATGTATGATTCTGCTTTTACAAAATCAGCCTATTCGTGCATATATAATCTATGCAGTGTTTATAATTTTGCACTTTAAATATACATATTGAATTGAAATATTTACTAGGGATAAAATATACATTTGGTACTAGCACAGGTGTGTATTCTTTTACCTATAGGTTTTATTCAAGTCATTAAGATTGTAAGCTATTTTGCTCTGAAATCATTTAAATCACTGTGCTTTCCATGACTCCATTACTTAAAGCCAATATTGGACTTAATCATCTTACTTATTTGTTGGAAAAATTAGAAAATTGCTTGTATGTCCTCATACTCACCAACAATAAGTATTCATGTGGTTTTACTAGATTTTTGGAATTGTGCTAAGTGATGGGGATTCAAAGAGTTATATATAAGCTCTTTTCCCACCCATGAGATTTACTGATTAAGTAGGTGGTTTATTGGACCATTATTTATAACTCATTTTTTAAAATTTATATTTATTTTTTATTTTTTTATAAACATATAATGTATTTTTATCCCCAGGGGTACAGGTCTGTGAATCACCAGGTTTACACACTTCACAGCACTCACCACAGTACATACCCTCCCCAATGTCCATAACCCCACTCTCCCTCTCCCAACCCCACCTCCTCCCAGCAACCCTAAGTTTGTTTTGTGAGATTAAGAGTCACTTATGGTTTGTCTCCCTCCCAATCCCATCTTGTTTCATTTATTCTTCTCCTACCCCCCTAACCCCCCATGTTGCATCTCCACGTCCTCATATCAGGGAGATCATATGATAGTTGTCTTTCTCCGATTGACTTATTTCACTAAGCAAGATAGCCTCTAGTTCCATCCACGTCGTTGCAAATGGCAAGATTTCATTTCTTTTGATGGCTGCATAGTATTCCATTGTGTATATATACCACATCTTCTTTATCCATTCATCTGTTGTTGGACATCTAGGTTCTTTCCATAGTTTGGCTTTCATTAAGATCAAAAGCTTTGCACAGCAAAGGAAACAGTTAACAAAACCAAAAGACAACTGACAGAATGGGAGAAGATATTTGCAAACGACATATCAGATAAAGGGCTAGTGTCCAGAATCTATAAGGAACTTAGCAAACACAACACCGAAAGAGCAAATAATCCAATTAAGAAATGGGTAGAAGAAATGGAGAGACATTTCTGCAAAGAAGACATCCAGATGGCCAAAAGACACATGAAAAAGTGCTCCACATCACTCAGCATCAGGAAATACAAATCAAAACCACAATGAGATATCACCTCACACCAGTCAGAACGGCTAAAATTAACAAGTCAGGAAATGACAGATGCTGGCGAGGATGCGGAGAAAGGGGAACCCTCCTACACTGTTGGTGGGAATGCAAGCTGGTGCAACCACTCTGGAAAACAACATGGAGGTTCCTCAAAAAGTTGAAAATAGAACTACCCTTTGACCCAGCAATTGCACTACTGGGTATTTACACTAAGATACAAACGTAGTGATCCAAAGGGACACGTGTACCCGAATGTTTATAGCAGCAATGTCTACAATAGCCAAACTATAACTCATTTTGTTTAAATTTTCATTTCGCATAGGGCTGCACACTCAGCGTGGTGTCTCCTTGAGTCTCTCTCTCCCTCTCTTCCTGTCCCCATTCTCTCTCTCACGCTCTCTAAAATAAATTAAATGAATGAATGAATAAATAAATAAATAAATAAATAAATGAAATAAAATAAATCTTTAAAAATGTTAAAATTCACGCAGTTCAAATTTCCTTTACAGAGTTTGCCATATTTAAAGGAAATGACAGTATGGTCCCTGAAAACATAAATACAGTGTGTAAAAAAAACCTCTGCCAAAAGTGCATTTTAAAATAAATCCACAGTAAATGGATGTTTATGGAGTTCATGAGAACTAATGTAATATTTACCCTGTTTCCCTGTAGGCAGGATTCTGAGTGATTGTTGATTTCTTCTTAGGTTAGGTTAGGATAGTTGATTTCTTCTGCTGTTTCAAAAATTTCCCATGATTTCTTATCAGAAACAAATGAATATTTAAAACCTACTTTTTACTTTTTCTTACTGATCTTCATGTTCCCTATACCACAGTTTAGAGGACCTAAAATTTAACCCAGTTTTATACCTTGATATTACACAGTTGACTTTGGAATCAAACAAATATATTTTTTCATCCTGTTAGTGAGCCATGTAATATCTTTCCCTGATTATAAATACATATTTATACATATATATGTTCAGTTTTTGAGAAATGAAATTTATGGCAATTACATATTAACATTGAGTTAGATATGTAGATAGGAGTTTTATGCATCTTGTTTCTTTGTTTTCTTCTTTTCTAGTGCAAGAATATGACTAAAATATGTCATTACATAGCTGCCCTTCCACCTGATCTTATAGGACCAGAAACACAGATTACAGAACTACTTACCTCTGAAGAAAAGCTATCTAAGGAGCAAGTGGTAAGCAATTTTTTTAAAAAAAGATTTATCATTAATACTATGCATTTCAAAAAGATTTATAAAAGTCAATAGACTCCTCTCTAACTTAACATGGCAATTATTTATGGGGTTTTCATTTCCTTCCAATGTTTCTCAGCATATACAGTATATATGATGATATATTCACATCTTTCTTTTCCATATAGTCATTACATTAATTTTAAGTGACTGCCTCATATACTATTGAATTTATATACTTAAGTTATTTAATCATTCAATTATTGTTGGATTATGTAGGTTGCCATCAATTTTCAGTTGTTAAAAGTAAAGCTGATATAATTAACTTTGTACTTATAATGTATTTCAACTATTCAAATAATTTTCAATACATTCTTATGATTTCTTTTAGCAAAGTTTTCTTTAAAAAATGTTACAGGGTTTTTCATCAGTTACATTCCTATGATTCTGATTATGATGACAGAATATACAATTGTTTTAAGACAAATTATCTACCAGAAGAATTCTACCAAATTAAAACCTGTATTTTCACCAGTATTGGATTTTATTTCTTTTATCTTATTAGAATTGTAAAATCAAACCTCATTTTTGTTTAAGTATGGGTTTAATTGCTTGAACATTTTTTATTATATGCTATATAAAATTTAACCCAATCACAAATGATTGCCTCCGTCTTAGTGTTTATGTGAGTTTCCAGTACTTTTACAAAGTAAGGTAGCTATGACTTATATCTCCTTTTTAAACAAAAGAAAAACTAAATTTTAGACTTGCTCCAACAGAAAAAAATTGATTTAACATGACATTTTTAAAGCTATAATTTGAAGTAATCCTTCAAATGCCATGCTTATATTTGCAGGATCATTTTAATTTATTGTTAAGTCTTTATTATTATCTTTGTAAACATAAAATTATTGTTACATTTGCATGGAAAACAATAATAATTTAAAGAGAAGGGATGGAGATTTTTCTAAGATTTATTTACTTATTTGAGGGAGAGAATATGAGGAGGAGGGGCAGAAGGAGAGGGAGAATCTCAAGCAGACTCCATGATGAGTATGGAGCCAGACCAGGGGCTTGATCTCATGACCCGGAGATCATGACCCAAGCTGAAACCAAGAGTCCGATGCTCAAGCAACTTTGTCACTCCAGTGCTCCAAGATAGAGATTTTTGATACAGAATTATTTGGGTTGAAATAGTCAATTAATGACCCAAAAAAGTGGATAGATCTTTAGAAAGAAACTGTTATCTTTATTGTGCAGTAGTATCAATGATGTAATTAAACTATAAACTGGGGGCTCCTGGGTGGCTCAGTGGGTTAAAGCCTCTGCCTTTGGCTCAGGTCATGATCCCAGGGTCCTGGGATCGAGCCCCACATTGGGCTCTCTGCTCACAGGGAGCCTGCTTCCCTCTCTCTCTCTGCCTGCCTCTCTGCCTACTTGTGATCTCTGGCAAATAAGTAAATAAAATATTTTTTAAAAAACTATAAACTGCATGCAAAAATTACGACATTTTATGTTGATGATGAAGTACACAAAGTAGTGATTTCAAGTATTGAATAGTAATTTAGCTCTCAGTTGTAGAGTTGGGTAGAATTTTATTTTATTTTATTTTGTTTTATTTTATTTTAAGATTTTATTTATTTATTTGACAGACAGAGATCACAAGTAGGCAGAGAGGCAGCAGAGAGAGAGAGGAAGGGAAGCAGGCTCCCTGCTGAGCAGAGAGCCCGATGTGGGGCTCCATCCCAGGACGCTGAGATCATGACCTGAGCTGAAGGCAGAGGCTTTAACCCACTGAGCCACCCAGGTGCCCCGAGTTGGGTAGAATTTTAATCTTGGTTTATAAAATTTACAAATTCAAGCATATTAGTAAATAAACTTCATAATGATAAAGCAAATAAATTCAAACAATAGTATAAAGTAGCATAAGGATTAAATAGCTTTCTTGAAATCTCTGCTTTACCACTAATAACCTAGATATAAACTTAAGTCATATTTCCTCTCTAAATTTGTTTCTTATATGTAAAATGCAGGACTTGGGTGAATGACAGCTGAGGTCACTTATAATTCTGTGAATATTGTTTCATAGGCCTACAATTTTATTTCCTCCTATAGTGCCATCTCAAAGAAATCATTAACTAGTCCATATAATCTGCCTAGGGATTAATTGATTCCTAATGGAAATGGATTGAGTATTGTTGATTTTCATCAAAATGTTTGTTCCACAGCTATGGATTCAGATGTATTGGGGGTAAGGGGAGAGTGTTAGGTGTTTGAAGTGTATCAAATCAAATTCACCAGTCTACTGGTGAGTCACACTTAACAGCGGAGGCCAGATTTTTGAAGAGCCTGATCCTTATACAGTTTGAGAATCACTGTTTTAAAAAAAATGCATATGTATGTATATATTTATATTTATATATTTTATATATACATGCATATATCTGTAAATTGAAATTTTGAATGAGAAAAATCACAACAAATACAAATTTGAAGATATTACAAACATAAAATACTTTTCAGGGTCTTGGAACAGGCTTTTACAAGTGAGAATCCCTAAAACTTAAGCTTCCTTGGTTTCATGGTAAATCTGTCTCTGAGATTAGGCAAGTTTTTCCCTTTGTGTACTTCTCTTTGGTTCTGCTCCACATCTTCAACAGTTCCTGTCACTCCATGGACACGAGTAGTGTGAAAGAAGAAAACAACATTGGAGGTCAAACAGTAAATACTGTATAGATAAGGTTTTTATATTAGCAAAGAATGTGCCAAGGCAGTATGCTTCCCTCTATGTCAGCTGCTTGAATTATTCCTACTATGTTGTATTAAACACTAGCCACAAAATTACAACCTCTTTGGGATGTTCCATGTGCTTTTAATGCACTTGATGAGTGGGTAATTATGATCATTGATTTGATCAAGGATTGTGAAACCCAGATATTTTCATTATCATAGCCATTGAATTCTTATACAATCTGAGATTTGTATTGTATGCTCTGGCTTTCAATCAGTTTCCTCTGTTTTTGGCAGCCATCTAAAATGTCTTTGCAACGTTGCAATGTTGTGAGTTGTCAATGATACCGTAGTTGATTTTGAGATCTATCATGTTTCAGGAAATTGTGACATCTGTGCCAACTCCTGGTTGTTAGCATCAGCAATCCAAAATAAAAATTAAAGACAAAATTTAATTGTACCCTTGGAATGTAATATAGCATTCTTGTAATAGGTGTTGGTATAAAGCAATGTGCTTTGTTGAGGATACTGACTAGTAGTAGAAGGAAGCTGGCCAGAATGATTAGATGGCACCTTTCTTCTTTACAAAGAGATAAATCTAAGAAGTAGATATTTGTCTTAGTTAATGGAAATTTTAGCATTTTTTAACACTTAAAAATCCAGTAGGCTACTTTATAGACTTTCTGTTGTAAAGTAAATCAATAGTGGAATCATTTCCAAGTGTAAGAAAAATTAGAGCAGAATTACAAAATACATATTTGTATGTTGAATATTGCATGACTACAAGGTATTTTCATTATAAAGATGGATCATTTAAAAGGAGTGTTTTGTGTTCCCAAAATGTGTTATTACAGTACATTCTGAAAATCACTGATTTAGCTCAAAAAAAGTCTTTGTCTTTCTACCCTCCAAAACAAAGTTTGAGATTCTATCTAGTCCCATGTAAAAATTGCAAATAATTTAAAAAATTGCAAATAACGAACTATGTTACCAAATTGTCCAGAGTAAACAGTTCGCTTTGCTCAGTAGGAGAAGCCTAAAACTATTTGCCTGACATATTACTTTCACTCAAGTGGCAAGACCCAGGAGATAAAACCTGGAACCCATAATCAGACACTAGTCTTGCTATGTGATCTCCATGGAGCATTCTGGAGTAACTCTTTGACCAATGACCTTAATAGGCTTCCAAAAGTACCTAGTCTGGGTAAGATAGCTGTGCTCATTTATCTTCATCGGGAAGCTTTAGAAGAGATCAGATTTTTTATTATTATTATGTTCAGTTAGCCAACATATAGTACCTCATTAGTTTTTTAAAGTTTTTGACGTAGTGGTCAATGATTTAATATTTGTGTATAATACCAGATTTAAAGAAGGAAGTATAAATCTGAAACTCACAGAGTACCTGTCTGTCTTTTTACTTTCCTTCTTTCTCCCATTCTATCTCACGTCTTTAACACTGTCCTCTCTCTCAGTTGCTCTAAGTGTGATATGGTCAGTTACTTGCCTACTCAGAGCCTTCCTCCATGAATATTTCTCCCAGTGCTGGAGGAATGTGACAGTAATTGCACGATCTATAAATGAAAATTTAAAGAATTTTAAAAATTTTTTAAAGATTTTGATTATTTATTTATACCAACTGAGCCACCCAGGCATCCCTAAATTCTACGTATTTTAAACATCACATTATTATTATTGCTGTTAATATCATTGATCCAGTCAATAATCATTTATATTTACCATTTTTGTTTCTCTTCATTCCTTTCTGCATCCTTGAGCTTCCATCTGGAAACATTTTTCTGCTGCTGAAGAATGACCTTTAGTTGAGTGTACTGGTTATAAATTCTCAGCTGTTCTCATACTGTTTGTCTGAAAAGTGTTTATTTCACTTTCATTTTGAAGGGTTTTTTTGGTGGGGGGATTGAATTCTAAGTTGGCAGTTATTTTCTTTCAATCCACTTTTTGAAACTAACATTCCCCTTTCTTTTTCTTGCCTTTCTTTTTGGTTTAAGCGTTCTCCCAGATCTTAGCCCCATTTTTAAAACTGATTGTTAGCTCTCTAATGCCTTTAGAGATTTTTTACAAATTTGTCAAACTTTTTGTTTTGCAAACTGAGGGTTGCTGGGGGAGGGGGGTTATGGACATTGGGGACGGTATGTGCTGGAGAGTGCTGTGAAGTGTGTAAACCTGGCAATTCACAGACCTGTACCCCTGGGGATAAAAATACATTATATGTTTATAAAAAATAAATAAGTAAATAAAAAACAACAAAAACTTTTTGTTTTGTTTTTTTGTTTTTTTATTTTCCAGCTAGAAGATTGAGACCAAATACCAAATCCACAATTACTGGGAGTATTCATAACTCTTTGGTTCAATATTTTTACTGAAATGGGTATGAAGCCATAAGCTGAGATTGAAAAGTGGCTGAGTCGGGACCCACTCCCTTTGGAAGTGGTAAAATTTTGGATTAGCTTTTGAGAAAAGACAGCCAATTACAGAAGATTAAATAAGCAAGTAATACTGACAGTCGAACTGAACTTGGTAGATAGTGATAGCAGGGGTAGAGTATGGCAAATGCATCTAGGTATCAATTAGATAATTTTAAAAATGAATCTGAAAATATTTTCCGCCCTGTTTATCATAGAGTAATTTCTGAGGACCAAATGAAATGATGGTATGCATTTCAAAAGAAATGATAGATGTGAAAGTAAAATATTAGCTACTTATACTCGTGCAGATTTTAAAAATTGAACAAAACATACTAAATTTGAAATCATCTATTTTTAAGTTTTAATTTATCTAAGTAATCTCTGTATCTCACATGAAACTTGAACTCAAGACCTCAATATCAAGAGTTGTGTGCTCTTCAGACTGAGCCAGCCTGGTGAAATCATCTTTTTTATTCAAAAGAACAAAATGTATTAAAATCCACCTTTATATTTAGAATTATAAAAATTCTTTAAATTTTCAGGACACCTGGGTGGCACAGATGGTTAAGCGTCTGCCTTCAGGTCAGGTCATAATCCCAGGGTCCTGGGATCAAGTCCCACATTGGGCTCCTTGCTCAGCAGGGAAACTGCTTCTCCCTCTGGTTGCTGCTCCCCCTATTTGTGCTCGCTCTCATTCTCTCTCTCGCTTTCTCTCTCTCTGACAAATAAATAAATAAATAAATAAATAAATAAAATATTTAAAAATAAATAAAATAGAATTTAAACTCATTATAACAGTAACAAATAAAGAAGGAGGAGGTAAATAGAGTTAAAGTATTTTAATGTCATAGCACTATCCAAGAAGTGAAAAACTACATTGATAAACTTTGTATATTTATGGCAATCACTAAAAGAATAATAAAATAAGGTATAACTATCAAGCAATAGAAGGGAAAATGGAAAATAATAATCTTGAAAAGAAAAGCAAGAAAGGAAAAGTAAAGGGAAGAAAAAAAGTAGGCAGAAAAAGTGGAAATCAAGTGGTAATGTGGTAGATTTAAACTCAAATTTATCAGTAATAGTATTCAGTATAAACAAACTAAATGCCCCAATTAAGATAAAACAAATATTACACTAGGCAGAAAAATCACAACTATGGGCTGCTTACAAAATACATGTCTAAAATGCAAAAATACAAAAATATGGATTGTTTAATCGTAAAATGATGAAAAAAACATGCCATGCAAACAATTACCAAAAGAAATTTTGAATATCAGACTAAGTAAACTTTAAGAGAAGAATCATTTTTGGAAATAAAGATGGATATTTTACAAGATAAAAATTTCCTTTCATTAGAAAGGTAGGACAGTTTTAAATTTGTATGCAAATAATTATAACATAGCTTCAAAATAAATAAAACATAAGGTGTGAACCTTTTTTGCTTCTTGTGTTTCCACCTTCCAAATGACTGTTTTCTACACTGGCAATCTTACTTCATCCTTCTAGTCAGGGAGAAGAACATGTTTCTTCTCTTTTCTAAGAATGATCCTCTTACCTTCTCATGTCCTCCAGCACCTACTTTCTATTCCTTTTCACTTACCTTAATTTTCCATCTGCTCCTGCCACTCAATCTAAAGTGAAACTCAAATCTCACTGATCTCCCCAAATAAAACAGTTCTTGATTCTGTGTATTCCATTAACTATTTTATTGTCTTTCTCCTTCACTACTAAGCCAAGATTCCTGAAAGGACAGTCTATATTATGAATTTTTTACATCCCATCCACTACTCAACCTGTAGAAACCCAACTTCTGTCCTCAATACTCTACTGAAACTTCAGTGTTCATCTTACATTTTTATCTGCAACATTTTACATAGTTGGTTACTGTTTCTTTGAAACTCTTTCTTCCATTGGCTATTGTGGCATTATACTCTGAGGATTCTTCTCTCAATTATCTGGCTGTTTTTCTCAGTGTCCTTGATTGGATTAACTTTTTTTACTCCATACGGGTTGCTATTCTCCCATACTTTGTAATGAGGTGGTGTTTTTGCCCCAGCTCCCTTTGCTTCAGTGTTTCTCAAGTTATGATTATTTGACTACCTACATCAGCACTTAGAGGTTCTTGGTAAAAATGCAGATTCCAGAACTGTACCTCCATAGCTTCTGAATCAGGATCTGTAAGCTTAGAGCTTGGGAATGTGAATTTTTTAACAAAGTCTCAGTAATTCTGATGCAGGCCAATGTTTGAGAAGCACTGTCTTTCCTTTTACCTAAGGAAACTGGTGGCTTTTTAACTATTATCCATATGCTTATAATTTCCAATCTATATCATTACTTAGACTTCTCCCCAAGTCAAAACTCAATTTAAATTAAATTTAAAAGATTAAATCTTTCTGTCTAGAGAAAGGCAAAAAGGTGATTTGGCTAAAATCTATAAAGTTCTAAAATAGATAAATAATATGAAATTTAATTATTCAAACTGCAAAGAGTACTGCACCTAGGGGTCATGAAACTTACATTGTAGTCTTGTTTCCATTAATTATTACTTTGTGATCTTTGTCAGCTAACTAAACTCCACACAACTTCAAATTCTCATTTGTAAAAATAAAGGGGTTATTGTAGATAAATTTTAAACCATGTAACATTGGACAAGTTACTTAACTGCTCCCAGTTTCCTCAAAAGCATAATGGAGTTAATGATACACAATAATGTTACTGTAAGGATAAATTGAAATACATTTAACACGTATGAAGTGCTCAGTAAAAATGAAAGATAAGACTACTATTTTTTAAAAGGTTTATTTATTTATTTTAGAGAAAGAGCAGGAGCAGGAGGGGTAGAGCCTGAGAGGGCAGAGGAAAAGAGAATCTCAAGCAGACTCTGCACTGAGCATGGAGCCCCACACAGGACTCCATCTCATGACACCAAGATCACAACCTGAGCCAAAACCAAGAGTTAGATGCTTAACTAACTGTGCCACCCAAGAACCCTGAGATAGCACTATTATTATAAAAAGAATCTTAATAAATATTCTAATACTTCATATTTTAAAAATTTAGTTAACATACAGTGTAATGTTAGTTTCAGGTGTACAACATAGTAAATCAGCATTTCCATACAACACCTAGTGCTCATCCCAAGTGCCCTCTTTAATCTCCATCACCTACTTAACCCATCCTCCCACCCACCTCTTCTCTA
This sequence comes from Meles meles, assembly GCF_922984935.1. Lineage (NCBI taxonomy): Eukaryota > Metazoa > Chordata > Mammalia > Carnivora > Mustelidae > Meles > Meles meles. The sequence goes on from NC_060087.1 coordinate 71,877,008, forward strand.
GTAGCTATCAGTTTGTTCTCTGTAACTAGGAGTCTGTGTCTTGGTTTCCCTCTCTCTTTTTCCCCCTTTTGTTTTGTTAAATTCCACAAATGAGTGAAATCATATGGTACTTGTCTTTCTCTGAGTAACTGATTCAGCTTAGCATAATTGGCATTAGCTCCATCCATATTAGTGCAAATGGCAAGATTTCATTATTTTTATGGCTGAGTAATATTCCATTGTGTATCCATTCATCAGTTCACGGACACTTGGGATGTTTCCATAATTTGGCTATTGTAGATAATGTTGCTATAAACATCAGGGTGCCTATATAACTTTGAATTATTATTTTTATATCCTTTGGGTAAATACATAGTAATGCAATTGCTGGATGATAGGTAGTTCTATTTTTAACTTTTTGAAGAAACTTTGTACTGTTTTTCAGAGTGGTTGCACCAGTTTGCATTCACACCAACAGTGCAAAAGTGTTCCCCTTTTTCCACATCTTCGCCAACACCTGTTGTTTCTTCTGTTGTTGATTTTAGACATTCTGACAGGTGTGAGGTAATATCTTATTGTAGTTTTGAATTGCTTTTCTCTGATGATGAATGATGTTGAGCATCTTTCCATGTGTCTGTTGACTATCTTAATACTTCATTTCTTTTTTTTAAGATTTTATTTATTTATTTGACAGAGAGAGATCACAAGTAGACAGAGAGGCAGGCAGAGAGAGAGAGAGAGAGAGAGGGAAGCAGGCTCGCTGCTGAGCAGAGAGCCCAATGCGGGACTCCATCCCAGCACCCTGAGATCATGACCTGAGCTGAAGGCAGTGGCTTAACCCACTGAGCCACCCAGGCGCCCCAATACTTCATTTCTTAATAGGTGATTGTTTATAGTGCTTTGCAAAAAAAATTTATCTTTTTACTTTCTTTTCAAAAAGTAAAAAAATAAAATTAAATTAAACATGTTAGTCTTCCAAAGTGATTTTTAAATGTGAAAATATTCTAGAAGAATAATTATTTCTAAAGGACAATGCATTGTGTATTTTGATTGCCTTTGAAATAGAAATTTGCTGCAGATCTACAAATATTTAGATTTGATAAACAAGCATGATAAGCTTGCACAGAAGTTTAAAAAAATTATGAGATGGACTTAGAAAGAAATATTTTGCCTCAAATTAGTATACTCCAGAGAAGGACTAAAACAAATTTTTACTCATTGACTGATCCATTGATTTATTTGGTGATCTGTCTTAAGTATCTACTATATGCTAGATAATCTGCTTATAATGGGAATGTGCCCATCAGACTTCACAGTCTGATAAAGGACTATAAAGTAAAAGAATTGTTATTTTAACCTGGAAAAACATCAGCCTTTAATTTCTTTATCGTGAGGTCATTCTAAGTGAATCTGTCATGGATCTCTTTTAGATGGTAAGAACTGTAACAGTCAATGAAAGTATTATTTTGATGGTACATGACCCAAGTGAGTACCCAACAATTCATCTCAAAAGTGGGCATTTAGTAGTAGTTTAGAGAAGATGTCATTTTGTGTGGTTATGACAATTCATCTAACATGATATGATGATGTGGTAGCTCCACTGTTTGTCCAGCATTATTAAATATTTACCAACAACAATAAATAAATTTCAGTAAATCTTAATAATAAAATTATGTTTCTGTACCCTAAGATAATGTTTTCACAAATGCTCCTAGTTCTAAAAAGGAACACTTAAGTAGTTGATTCCAAAACAACTAACAAAACTGTTATTTTTGTTTGATCATTTTATTTTAAATAAAATCAACAGATATTTTAATAATCCTGAGCCATTTTAAACTGAGTGTTGTGGACAGGAATTGTCTTTCTGGTGCAAGAGAGAAATCTGGTTTTACACATTGTGCACAATAGTTAACTAGGAGAAATCATACTGTTGTCTCAGAACTAATAGTAAATACTTCTACTGATTTTATTTGGGTGACTTACCAATTACCACTAGATATTAGAAAAACAAACAGAACAGGGACACCTGGGTGGTACTGTCACTTAAGTGTCTGACTTTTGGTTTTGGCTTAGGTTGTGATCTCAAAGTTGTGAGACTGAGACCTACATCAGGCTCTGTGCTCAGTGCTGGGTCTGCTGGAGATTCTCTCTCTCTGTCCCTCTGCCCCTCCCACTCAGGCTCTCTCTCCCTCTCTCAAACAAATAAATCTTTTTTTAAAAAAAGAAAAACACATGGCTAAATGCAATTTTCTTTCTTTATAAATCTAAAAGTTTTAGAGGTATTTTTTCATATTTTTCTTTTTCTACATGTGAAAATCAAATAAATTCTTTTTAAAATAACATCTGCTGCTAGTTTTTTTCACTAAAACCTACTTTTCCTGAGGGCTTTAGGTCAGATAAAAATGGGGGAAAACATGAGTAACCCACACAATCAAGAAGTTCCAAAAATGGGTGGTTTGTTTTTGTTTTTTTTTTTTTTTACAAATTATATAATGGCCAGTCACTTCAGATGGAAAGTAAATAAATGTTTAATTTAAATCATATACTAACTTTATAACATTAATTTTAAATTACCAACACACTCTTGTTCTGGAGCCTGTCATGCCAACCAACTTTCATTTTCTTTCTTTTTTTTTTTTTAGATTTTATTTATTTATTTGACAGACAGAGATCACAAGCAGGCAGAGAGGCAGGGAGAGAGAGGAGGAGGAAACAGGCTCCCTACTGAGCAGAGAGCCCGATGTGGGGCTCGATCCCAGGACTCTGGGATCATGACCTGAGCTGAAGGCAGAGGCTTTAACCCACTGAGCCACCCAGGCGCCCCCCAACTTTCATTTTCTTAAAACTATCTTAGAATTTACCAACATGTTAAGTATTCTTATAATTTTGAGGCAAACTGCACATATTATTTTTCAGCTATCAAAGGCTTTGAACAAATAGAAGTGTTTCATATAATACAATGGAAGATGCTAATGGACTGGGCCAGGTTTTATAGGGAACTATCAAAGACAATACATCACAACGTTCATGGTTAGTAGCATAGTTATGTTTATCTTGGGCTACACTTTCGATGAGTATACTTGAAATTTTCAAAGGAAATCTTTGTTAGTGCAAGGATTGTAATTTAAGTACTCGTTAGTGTTTACTGACAATTCCAGTGATTCCAAAGATAATGATATTCTAAATGTTTTCTTATAATACCATTCAAAATAGAAAATTTGGAAATAAGTCTTTTGCTGCCATTTTCCAAGAGCATGGTTATAATGTCAAAGATAAAGCCAGACACTTGCAAAATATGGTAAAAACAGATCTTATTCATTAATACCTATTGCAATAGGGGAGAGACCTCAATGTAACCTGTGCTCAAATCAGCCAAAAGGAAGTTTTTTGTTTTGTTTTGTTTTGTTTTTTGGTCCTGAGGGCCTCTTTATTGTAACTATTATTGTTGTCATCATTTTTTAAAATTTCTTTTCAGTGTAACAGAATTCATTGTTTATGCACCACACCCAGTGCTCCATGCAATACATGCCCTCCATAATACCCACCACCTGGCTCCCCCAACCTCCCACCCCCGGCCCCTTCAAAACCCTCAGGTTCTTTTTCAGAGTCCATACTCTCTCATGGTTCATCTCCCCTTCCAATTTCCCTCAACTCCCTTCTCCTCTCCATTTCCCTATGTCCTCCATGTTATTTGTTATGCTCCACAAATAAATGCAACCATATGATACTTGACTCTCTCTGCTTGACTTATTTCACTCAGCATAATCTCTTCCAGTCCCGTCCATGTTGCTACAAAAGTTGGGTATTCATCCTTTCTGATGGAGGCATACTACTCCATTGTGTATATGGACCACATCTTCCTTATCCATTCGTCTGTTGAAGGGCATCTTGGTTCTTTCCACAGTTTGGCGACCGTGGCCATTGCTGCTATAAACATTGGGGTAGAGATGGCCCTTCTTTTCACTACATCTGTATCTTTGGGGTAAATACCCAGTAGTGCAATTGCAGGGTCATAGGGAAGCTCTATTTTTAATTTCTTAAGGAATCTCCACACTGTTCTCCAAAGTGGCTGCACCAACTTGCATTTCCACCAACAGTGTAAGAGGGTTCCCCTTTCTCCAAAAGGAAGTTTTTAAAATTCTGAGAGCTTGCTAAAGGCAAGGCACTGAATGGCATTAAGCAGGGGTTGGTCCTTGTGACTAGGAAATCTGGGTTTGCTAATTGGCATTTATCTAGAAGAGAAACAAATTTCTTTTATCTTTAAGAAAGATGTAGTGATAGAAGTTAGAGTAAGGTATCCATCAAAGTTAGGCCTTTTCCCTCCCACAACAGGTAGAAATATAATCTATCTCCTTAAATGTTTGCATTTCAAAAAGATGGCTCCCAGGTCCTTGAGAAAGAGTTCTGTGTGATAGAAGATTTGCAACTCAAAGGACAAAGGAAGGATTTATATTTTGCAAGCTTTTTTTTTTTATTTTATTTTATTTTATTTTATTTTTTTTTCTCATTTTATTTATTTTTTCAGCGTAACAGTATTCATTCTTTTTGCACAACACCCAGTGCTCCATGCAAAACGTGCCCTCTCCATTACCCACCACCTGTTCCCCCAACCTCCCACCCCTGACCCTTCAAAACCCTCAGGTTGCCCCAACCTCCCACCCCTGACCCTTCAAAACCCTCAGGTTGTTTTTCAGAGTCCATAGTCTCTTATGGTTCGCTTCCTTTTTAAAGAAATTGTTCTAACATAGGGTTCAGGGGCCTACCAGCCTGTCCCCAGCTTAAACCATAAATTCTTCTGGAAATGTTAAGCTTTTTCAGGCAGGCATTTTAAAGAAGGCTAGGGCCATCCTATGGACATGGCCTTAAGCTATTAGAAGACCCATTAGAGTTTGTTCAAGTCTCTTAGTGTTGGGGTTAGATGGAGTTGTTTTGTGCAGACCTTTTCGAAATTTTCAATGGTAATTTTCCATTTGATGTTGAAGGTGCTACAGTTGTGAGCTCTACTGACAGAATATTTCTGTTTTTATTAAGTAGCACTCACTTGTTCAATATATATAGGAAATTTACTATTAATAAATTAAAACTTAAAATGTCTTGTTTGGCAACTTAAAATACACAGATTAATTTTCCTATAGAGATCCACAATCAGTGGGGCTTAGATACACATTTTCCATTATTGATTGACAGAACATGAAGGTGGAGAGTAACAATAAAGATTTAAACTGTATTCATGTAGCACAAAAGAACTATTTTGGTAGAGTTTGTGTCTAAACTGGTATAGACTGATTGATTGTATATTATTTGGGACCAAAAACTCAATCATAATATTTTAGGATGTATCTCATGGAATTCCAATGTTTGTGTGGTCTTGGCCTAGAAAAAATTATATGTGATGGTAAAGCAAGAAAATGGATCCAGGGACTTTGATCTTCCAAGCAGAAAACTACATTTCAGATCTTTACAAATCCTCTCTTTAAATCAAAAGTCATCTTATCTAAGTCCTATTCACAGGTTATATAATAATGAGTACTAAATCTTTGGCTAAATATTTGTCTTTTGTAAAAGATTTTGGATATCTTGTGTTATTACAAAGAAGCAACTATATATCCTTTGGGATTTTATTCTTTGAATTAGCCAAAGGGAAAGAATTTTGGCAATCTGAAAAAGCAATTACATCACACCATACAAGCATTAGATTACCTTGCTTACATTCAGAAAAAAAGAATGTATGAAAAAAATAATGTGAAAACAATGAAAGCTTTCAATCCTGTCTTTATATCCAAGAGCAGATTAGATAAGGTTTGAAAAATCTGGCCAGTCACTTAGTGAGCCCATGTGACTTTCTGGATAACCTATTTTCAATATTATTTTAATTTTTATGATTGACCAGTATTGGGGCACCTGGGTGGCTCAGTGGGTTAAGCCTCTGCCTTCAGCTCAGGTCATGATCTCAGGGTCCTGGAATCAAGCCCCGCATTGGGTTCTCTGAACAGCAGGTAGCCTGCTTCCTCCTCTCTCTCTCTCTCTCTGCCTGCCTCTCTGCCTACTTGTGATCTCTGTCTTTCAAATAAATAAATAAAATCTTAAAAAAAAAAAAAAAGATTGACCAGTGTCCTAAATGGGAAAACTCCGTTCTCAAATATCAAGTTCAATAACCTGCATGTATAGTGTTCAACAACTTTAGAATATTTTACAACTCCCATGAAAGAGTTATTATGGGTGTTTGAATTTTATTCTTTAGTACTATTTAATCTCAGAATCCAACTAAATTACTTAAATTGTCATTCATCCTGAAAATGGTTTTCTAAAGAAAGAACAAATTTGTGCTCTTCTTTGGGATCAAACAAGAAGAAAGGCATAATAGAGTATTATTTTGAATTTTAAATATGAATGCCCATTGGAGATTATCTTTAGGTCACTTTTGACACTCTGGCTGTGCTAGTTGTGATTGCATCAATATCAAATAAAGGAAGTAAATAAAACACTATTTCTGTTTACATGACTTAGCTTTTTGTCACACAAAAGCTGTTTCTACTTGGTACAAAACACAAATCTGGTACTTATTTATTTAATTTGAGGGGAAGGATTAGATCTAACTCAAAGTGAAGTTGGAGGTGATGGGAAACTCTTGATTTATTAACATAGAAAATACAGTTAGGTAAGCAACAGTCATAGAATGGGAGTAGAATGCAATAAAAAGCACAGAATATTTTTATTGTTTTAAATATTAATTAATCCAGGGCGCCTGGGTGGCTCAGTGGATTAAGCCGCTGCATTCAGCTCAGGTCATGATCTCAGGGTCCTGGGATCGAGCCCCACATCATGCTCTCTGCTCCGCAGGGAGCCTGCTTCCTCCTCTCTCTCTGCCTGCCTCTCTGCCTACTTGTGATCTCTCTCTCTGTCAAATAAATAAAATAAAAATCTAAATATTAATTAATCCCCTTCTATATAATGATAAAATAATGCTTATTATATATATCAATCATTTCTCAAGTGCTCCACATCACTCAGCATCGGGGAAATACAAATCAAAACCACAATGAAATACCACCTCACACCAGTCAGAATGGCTAAAATTAACAAGTCAGGAAATGACAGATGCTGGCGAGGATGCGGAGAAAGGGGAACCCTCCTACACTGTTGGTGGGAATGCAAGCTGGTGCAACCACTCTGGAAAACAGCATGGAGGTTCCTCAAAATGTTGAAAATAGAACTACCCTATGACCCAGCAATTGCACTACTGGGTATTTACCCTAAAGATACAAACATAGTGATCTGAAGGGGCACATGTACCCGAATGTTTATAGCAGCAATGTCTACAATAGCCAAACTATGGAAAGAACCTAGATGTCCATCAACAGTTGAATGGATAAAGAAGAAGTGGTATATATACACAATGGAATACTATGCAGCCATCAAAAGAAATGAAATCTTGCCATTTGCGACGACGTGAATGGAACTAGAGGGTATCATGCTTAGTGAAATAAGTCAATCGGAGAAAGACAACTATTATATGATCTCCCTGATATGAGGAAGTGGAGATGCAACATGGGGGTTAGGGGGATAGGAGAAGAATAAATGAAACAAGATGGGATTGGGAAGGAGACAAACTATAAGTGACTCAATCTCACAAAACAAACTGGGGGTTGCTGGGGGGAGGTGGGGTTGGGAGAGTGGGAGCGGGGTTATGGACATTGGGGAGGGTATGCACTATGGTGAGTGCTGTGAAGTGTGTAAACCTGGTGATTCACAGACCTGTACCCCTGGGGTTAAAAATACATTATATGTTTATATATCAATCATTTCTCTGTTAAATGCTCTTTTGCTACCTCTACCACCAATTTATTTCAATTACTTCCCAATATAACTCAGACCTTGTAAAATAAATATTCTGATTTTGTCTCTTACACATATAGGATATGACTGATTTTCCTCTTTTTTTCCATTTTCCATTTCTCTTTATTATTTTATGTTAGTCACCATACAGTACATCATTCGTTTTTGATGTAGTATTCCATGATTCATTATTTATGTATAACACTCAGTGCTCCATGTAGTCTATGCCCTCCTTAATACCCATCACCAGGCTCACCTATCCCTCCATGTCACTCCCCTCTTAAACCCTCAGTTTGTTTCCCAGAGTCCATAGTCTCTCATGGTTCATCTCCCACTCCAACTTCTCCCCTACATTCTCCCCATCTCCCACTCCAACTTCTCCCCTACATTCTCCCCTTCCTTCTCCTAATGTCCTCCATGCTATTCCTTATGTTCCACAAATAAGTGAAACCATAGGATAATTGACTTTCTCTATTTGACTTATTTCACTTAGCATAATCTCCTCCAGTCCCGTCCATGTTGATGCAAATGGTGGGTATTCATCCTTTCTGATGGCTGAGTAATATTCCATTGTGTATATGGACCACATCTTCTTTATCCATTTGTCTGTTGAAGGGCATCTTGGCTCTTTCCACAGTTGGTTTATTGTGGACATTGCTTCTATGAACATTGGGGTGCATGTGCCCCTTCTTTTCACTACATCTGTATCTTTGGGGTAAATACCAAGTAGTGCAATTGCTGGGTCATAGGGTAGCTCTATTTTTAATTTTTTTGAGGAACCTCACACTGTTTTCCAAAGTGGCTGCACCAAGTTGTGTTCCCACCTACCATGTAAGAAGGTTCCCCTTTCTCCACAATTTCTCCAACATTTGTTGTTTCTTGCATTGTTGATTTTTGCATTCTAACTTGTATAAGGTGGTATCTCAATGTGATTTTGATTTTAATTTCCATTATGGTTAATGATGATGAACACTTTTTCATGTGTCTGTTAGCCATTTATGTGTCTTCTTTGGAGAAGTGTCTGCTGATGCCTTCTGCCCATTTTTTTACTGAATTATTTGTTTTTTCAGTGTTGAATTTGATATCCAAGATCTTGATAGATCTTGGATTTCAGCTCTTATCAGCCAAAGAGGGTACTGCCTATGTTGTCCTTTAGGATTTTTGTGGATTCCTGTCTCACATTGAGGTCGTTCATCCATTTCAAGTTTATCTTTGTGGATGGTGTGAGAGAATGGTCGAGTTTCATTGTTCTGTATAAAGCTGTTCAATTTTCCCCACACCATTTATTGAAGAGACTGTCTTTTTTGCATTGGGTATGCTTTCCTGATTTGTTGAAGATTAGTTAACCATAAAGTTGAGAGTCCATATCTGGCCTCTCTGTTCTGTTCCATTGGTCTATGTGTCTGTTTTTGTGCCAGTACCATGCAGTCTTGGTGATCACAGCTTTGTAATGAAGCTTGAAATCAGGCAACATGATGCCCCCAGCTTTGTTTTTCTTTTTCAACAGTTCCTTGGCTATTTGGGGTCTTTTTTGGTTCCATACAAATTTTAGGATTGTTGGTTCCAGCATTTTTAAAAATGCCATTGATATTTTGATTGGGATGGTGTTGAAAGTATTGATTACTCTGGGCAGCATAGACATTTTGACAGTGTTTATTCTTCCGTCATGAGCATGGAATGTTTTTCCATCTTTTTGTGTCTTCTTCAATTTCTTTCATGAGTGTTTTGTAGTTCCTGGAGTCTAGATCCTTTACCTCTTTGGTTAGGTTTATTCCAAGGTATCTTGTGGTTTTTGGTGCTATTATAAATGGAATCAATTCTCTAATTTCTCTTTCTACAGTTTCATTGTTAGTGTATAAGAAAGCTACTGATTTCTGTGCATTGATTTTGTATCCTGCCACATTACTGAATTACTGTATGAGTTCTAGTAATTTGGGGATGGAGTCTCTTAAGTTTTCCACATAAAGTATCATGTCATCTGTGAAGAGAGACAATTTGACTTCTTTGCCAATTTGAATACCTTTTATTTCTTTTTATTGTCTGATTGCTGTTGCTAGGACTTCCAGTAATATGTTGAGCAATGGTGGCAGGAGTGGACATCTTTGTGGTGTTCCTGATCTCAATGGAAAGGCTCTCAGCTATTCCCCATTGTGAATGATATTTGCTGTGGGTTTTTCATAGATGAAGTTGAGGAATGTTCCCTCTATCCTTATACTCTGAAGCATTTTAGTCAGGAAGGGATGCTGTATTTTGTCAAATGCTTTTTCTGCATCAATTGAGAGGACCATGTGGTTCTTGTCTCTTATTTGTTTCTATCACATTGATAGATTTGCAAATGTTGAACCACCCTCGCATCCCAGGGATAAATCCCACCTGGTCATGACTGATTTTCCTTAGTGAAAGACACAATAATGAAAGTACCTACCAATAGCAGTATGTCTTAAATATTTCATAGCTAACTACAATATCTTGGAATCTGTGTAACAGTACCATAGTCAGCCAGTTAGGTAAAGTTGTTCTATCTTGTTAGCCTCTTGGACCTTATGATATTAAGCATCCATTAAATAAACAGTTATATGTATTTGGTCTGGATGCACCAAAAATGTGAAATTAGTTTTAAAATGTACCTATTTACCCTATTTTTACCTACAAGAATCATTCTAAGTTTTGCATAAAGGTGAATATTTAATATGATGTAATATTTTTTTACATTAAGTTCCACTACAATTTCGACCAAATCCTACAATATATTTAATTGAAATGAATCTTATTAGTAGCTCCAAGCAGTAGTTTGAATCAACACATAATCTTGCATTTAATTGCATTCATAGCCCCTGGAAGACGTTAGCCAAAAGAATTGCCAATCCACCTGACCTAGTACACTAATTTTAAGCCATGTATATTATAATCTACACACAATTAACTTTCATCATATTGTAAGTTTTAATTGACTCTCTGGTATTTAAGTATTTAAATACATGCTCAATAATTAGTTGAATTTCCAAGTTAGAGGAATCATTTAAGGATGCTTTTGTGTATGCTTCAGTTCAAAAAAGCCAATAATTGTTTTGTTTTTAATAATAAAATTGTTCTTTTTAAGTGGACTTTAGCATGTGTATAGAACCTGATTTTCATTACTTATTCAGATATTGGCTAATAAAATATTTTAACTAGGGCCCCCTGGGTGGCTCAGTAGGTTAAAGCCTCTGCCTTCAGCTCAGGTCATGATCTCAGGGTCCTGAGATCGAGCCCCGCATTGGGCTCTCTGCTCGACAGGGAGCCTGCTTCTTCCCTCTCTCTCTGCCTGCCTCTCTGCCTACTTGTGATATCTCTCTCTATCAAATAAATAAAATATAAAAAAAATATTTTAACTAAATTGTTGGCTTATTGAGAGTAAAACTCAAATGTATTATTGATTCAACCAAACTCAGTAGATTCTCAATAAATCCTACCATATCTAGTATCTGGAAGAGTCTATATATAGCCCTTAAAAGCTAATGCCCTTATAATATGAATGAGAACTGTGTGGTTCAGAAAGGTGAAGTACTTTATAGGTAGTTTCTGACAAAGAGCAGATGTTTGCTCCTCATTAATAACAAGATAAATTTTAAAGGTAACCAAATCACTTTCTGAAGCTTTTTCTAGGAGTGGACTCTAGTAGGTAAGAAGAATTCATCAGCATAAAAATAAAATCACAGTACAGATTTTATCCAATGCATAAACCCTAACTAGGAGATTATCCCCTCCCCAAAATGTTTACTTCTATTTATAAGAGTGCATTTCCTGGATAGCTGCCAGTTTGTGTCCTCAAATTGTACCAATCTTTATTTTGACAGCATATCACTTTTTGCTGTCTTCCACTTGTATTTTCCCAAACAATTCTGGTATAACTAATATCTTATTTGTGCTACTGTAGTGAAATTTTCCTCAGTTTCCAGTGGAAGTACCAAAGATCTAGTATAGATTAAGAAGGCATATGATCCATCTGCTTTGACCCTGATGAATCAGCATCCCAATGTCTCTGAATTCCTTCCTCTTCCAATTTCTCAATTCCTGGGGCATTAAAAGTTGTCATTTTATTTTTATTTTTTCAAGCTGCACCTCAGGAAAGAGAAAATGGAGCATGGCCAAAGTGGGAAATAGGGGTCCACCTCTGTGTGAGCAGGAAATTTTAACTCTTGGTGTAAAGAGTGATATTGACTCCTATCAATAGACTGCTATCTATAGATACAAAGGTCAGTAATCAGTGCTTCCATATAATGCCATACAGAAGATACTCCACAGACAGCTGTTTTCACCAGAGTACTGCTTCTCAATTGTGCAAATAGATTATATTTACTACACACCTATTTGTTCCCAGTCAAGTGGAGCCTTGGATAACAAAGCAGGTATTTGTAATGCATTTCCAGAAGATCCTTCAATAATACAACCTTTCTGACTGACTCATCTGGAAAATTAAAGCTTTAGAAATTCTAGGCATTCATAAGAGGCATTTAGTTCTATATCTGAGTCCCTTTCTTTTCTAAATATGGTGTTTATTGCAAAAGCTTCACTGGACAAAAGAAATGTGTGTGTTTGTGTGTATATGTGTGTGTGTGTGTGTGTGTGTGTTTGCATAATGAAAATCATAACTAAAACAATAACAAAAATAACATTAAGTTTTATTTTTTCCCATGGAAACTATTTTTCTAGAACTTTTTCTGATTAATATATTTACTTATAAATAGGCTTGATTTCTCCCTTCTTGCTCCTATCATAAAAATTTCCATGTCTTGGACATTCATAGAAAGTACTCTTCAGGTATTTTTGGTTTAATTGGTGATGTCTTCCAGTGATATAGTGTCTTTGACCCAACATGACTGTAAAGGGACAATACTAGCTTCCTGTATTCATTTATCTATTTATCCATCATTAACTGAGTACCTACAATATGTAAGCAGCTATTCTACATGAAACAGTAAACAGTAGCTGACATCCTCTCTAAAACATTTATGGAGTTCACATTCTAATAATTTCTAATGTTTACTCACAGTAAGGATGCATTTTTTCCCTTCTCTTTATCTCCCTTGCTGTTGCTTGTGATAAATTTTCCTACTTCAAGGAAAAGCCCAAAAGTAAATGACAAGTGTATCCCTGCTTAAAATAAGTACTCTTTATCAGTGTTTTGTCTAAACTCATGAAATTCATTCTCTAGTTACTTATGAATAACATTAAGATTTTTCTTTTCAAAGGCAGCAACATTTATAATAGTACTTAGTGTTGAGTACATTGCATTTCTACATTTTTGTTTTAATATTCAGAGAATATAATTCACAAGATGTGTTACTAAGACATTACTGAGATGTCAATGTTAATTCACATTAATATGTGCTATTATTATCCCTATTTTATAGATAAGAAACTAGAAATACAGACATTGAATAACTTGCTCAAGGTTATACAAAAAAAGTAGCTGAGTGGGATTTAGCTATCAGTGGTATGGTTTGGATTCCTTATTCTTTATTTAATTTAATTCAATTTTATTTTATTTTATTATTTTTATTGTTATGTTCAATTAGCCAGCATATACTACATCATTAGTTTTTGATGTGGTGTTCAATGTTTTATTAGTTGCACATGACGCCAATGCTCATCACCACACGTGCTCTCCTTAATACCCACCACCCAGTGATGGGGTAACTACCCCATTCCCCACCCCTCTCCCTTCTGTAACCTACAGTTTTTTCCCAAAGTCCAGAGTCCCTCATGGGAAGTCAGAAAGGAAGACAAACCATGAGAGCCTCTGTGTTCCTTATTCTTAACTACTACACTGTATCACTTCTCTGAAAAGAACTTGCTCTTGCTTTGATTCCTGTAACACGACATTATTAACTTTTTAAATACTTATCACATCTTGTATTTTGTGTAGTATTTATTCCCTGTCACGCTATGTACTACGTTTTAATGATTTGCTTATTCTCTCTGTGTCTTAATGTTCTTAACTGCAAAATGAAAAAACACATTGTCATGTCTAATATCTCTCAGCTCTTAAATTTTGTATGGATCTGATATCCACATATAATAAATTTGACACTTTCTGCAGGCCTATGGGACAGTGCCCTGTTCCAAATTTCATTAGAAGATTTTTTTTAAGTTTCTATTATTAAAGGTTCTTATAATATTCCTGAATCTTATGATGTATTTCTTTCATATTAGTACATTTTTAGTTCTTTGGCTTTATTATTTAGTTTAGTTCAACAAATGTTTATGAAGCACTTACTACGTGCTAGGAATAAAGAACAAAAATAAATACAATATGGCTTCTGCCCTTGAGATGCTAGAAATCCAATTAGTGGTTGATATGTGAAAACTTAGCTATTGCCTAGTCTTAAAAAATGGTTGTTCTTTTGAAATGTTTTATGTCTCTTCATTTATGATAAATAATATTGAATACAAACTAATTTCCAAAATGTCTCTTTTAAATGTTTTTGATAGGGGTGCCTGGGTGTCTCAGTTGGTTAAGCATCCAACTCTTGATTTTGGCTCTGTTCATAATCTCAGGGTCATGGAACTGAGCCCCACATCAGTCTCCACACTTAGCGGGAATTCTGCTTGAGATTCTCTTTCCTTCTCCCTCTCAAACTCTCTAAAATAAATAAATAAATAATTTAAAATAGATAGATAAGGTTTTGGTAACTGATTACACATGTCTATTAAGATTCAGAAACTAGCCTTCTAACAAGTTACTAAGAAAAAAATGCTTTATTCTATTAACTGTTTTGTGAATGCAGTATATGTATTAATTATAATATATTTAAAGGAAAGAAGAAAAACTATCTTTCTTTAAAATGCTTATACATTTTTTGGGGGGCCTATGAAATCCGCATTTTTTAATTTATTTATTTTTTCAGCATAACAGTATTCATTGTTTTTGCACAACACCCAGTGCTCCATGCAAAATGTGCCCTCCCTATTACCCACCACCTGTTACCCCAACCTCCCACCCCTGACCCTTCAAAACCCTCAGGTTGTTTTCAGAGTCCATAGTCTCTTATGGTTTGCCTCCCCTTCCAATTTTTTTTTTTAATAAACATATAATGTATTTTTATCCCCAGGGGTACAGGTCTGTGAATCGCCAGGTTTACACACTTCAAAGCACTCATGATAGCACATACCCTCCCCAATGTCCATAACCCCCTCCCCCGCTCCCAACCCCACCTCCCCCAGCAACCCCCAGTTTGTTTTGTTAGATTAAGAGTCATTTATGGTTTGTCCCCCTCCCAATCCCATCTTGTTTCATTTATTCTTCTCCTATCCCCCTTACCCCACATGTTGCTTCTCCATGTCCTCATATCAGGGAGATTGTATGATAGTTGTCTTTCTCCGATTGACTTATTTCACTAAGCATGATACCCTCTAGTTCCATCCACATCGTTGCAAATGGCAAGATTTCATTTCTTTTGATGGCTGCATAGTATTCCATTGTGTATATATACCACTTCTTCTTTATCCATTCATCTGTTGATGGACATCTAGGTTCTTTCCATAGTTTGGCTATTGTATACATTGCTGCTATAAACATTCGGGTACACGTGCCCCTCAGGATCACTATGTTTGTATCTTTAGGGTAAATACCCAGTAGTGCAATTGCTGGGTCATAGGGTAGTTCTATTTTCAACATTTTGAGGGACCTCCATGCTGTTTTCCAGAGTGGTTGCACCAGCTTGCATTCCCACCAACAGTGGAGGAGGGTTCCCCTTTCTCCGCATCCTCGCCAGCATCTGTCATTTCCTGACTTGTTAATTTTAGCCATTCTGACTGGTGTGAGGTGATATCTCATTGTGGTTTTGATTTGTATTTCCCTGATGTTGAGTGACGTGGAACACTTTTTCATGTGTCTGTTGGCCATCTGAATGTCTTCTTTGCAGAAATGTCTGTTCATGTCCTCTGCCCATTTCTTGATTGGATTGTTTGTTCTTTGGGTGTTGAGTTTGCTAAGTTCCTTATAGATATTGGATACTAGCCCTTTATCTGATACGTCGTTTGCAAATATCTTCTCCCATTCTGTCAGTTGTCTTTTGGTTTTGTTAACTGTTTCCTTTGCTGTGCAAAAGCTTTTGATCTTGATGAAATCCCAATAGTTCATTTTTGCCCTTGCTTCCCTTGCCTTTGCCGTTGTTCCTAGGAAGATGTTGCTACGGCTGAGGTCGAAGAGGTTGCTGTCTGTGTTCTCCTCAAAGATTTTGATGGATTCCTTTCTCACATTGAGGTCCTTCATCCATTTTGAGTCTATTTTCGTGTGTGGTGTAAGGAAATGGTCCAATTTCATTTTTCTGCATGTGGCTGTCCAATTTTCCCAGCACCATTTATTGAAGAGGCTGTCTTTTTTCCATTGGACATTCTTTCCTGCTTTGTCGAAGATTAGTTGACCATAGAGTTGAGGGTCTATTTCTGGGCTCTCTATTCTGTTCCACTGATCTATGTGTCTGTTTTTGTGCCAGTACCATGCTGTCTTGATGATGACAGCTTTGTAATAGAACTTGAAGTCCGGAATTGTGATGCCACCAACTTTGGCTTTCTTTTTCAATATTCCTTTGGCTATTCGAGGTCTTTTCTGGTTCCATATAAATTTGAGGATTATTTGTTCCATTTCTTTGAAAAAAAATGGATGGTATTTTGATAGGGATTGCATTAAATGTGTAGATTGCTTTAGGTAGCATAGACATTTTCACAATATTTATTCTTCCAATCCAAGAGCATGAAACATTTTTCCATTTCTTTGTGTCTTCCTCAATTTCTTTCATGAGTACTTTATAATTTTCTGTGTATAGATTGGCAGAAGACTTCTCCACAGAGACCTGGGAGGCCAGAAAGAGCTGGCATGATATATTCAGAGCACTAAACGAGAAAAACATGCAGCCAAGAATACTCTATCCAGCTAGGCTATCATTGAAAATAGAAGGAGAGATAAAAAGCTTCCAGGGCAAACAAAAAATGAAAGAATTTGCAAACACCAAACCAGCTCTACAGGAAATATTGAAAGGGGTCCTCTAAGCAAAGAGAGAGCCTAAAAGTAGTAGATCAGAAAGGTACAGAGACAATATACAGTAACAGTCACCTTACAGGCTAATAATGGCACTAAATTCATATCTCTCAATGGTTACCCTGAATGTTAATGGGCTAAATGCCCCCAATCAAAAGACACAGGGTATCAGAATGGATAAAAAACAAAACCCATCAGTATGTTGCCTGCAAGAAACTCATTTTAGATGTGAAGACACCTCCAGATTTAAATTGAGGGGGTGGAAAACAATTTACCATGCTAATGGGCATCAGAAGAAAGCTGGGGTGGCAATCCTTCTATCAGATCAATTAGATTTTAAGCCAAAGACTATAGTAAGAGATGAGGAAGGACACTATATCCTACTCAAAGGGTCTGTCCAACAAGAAGATCTAACAATTTTAAATATCTATGCCCCTAACGTGGGAGCAGCCAACTATATAATCCAATTAATAACAAAATCAAAGAAACACATCAATAATAATACAATAATAGTAGGGACTTTAACACTTCCCTCACTGAAATGGACAGATCATCCAAGCAAAAGATCAACAAGGAAATAAAGGCCTTAAATGACACACTGGACCAGATGGACATCACAGATCTATTCAGAACATTTCATCCCAAAGCAACAGAATACACATTCTTCTCTAGTGCACATGGAACCTTCTCCAGAATAGATCACATCCTGGGTCATAAATCAGGTCCCAACTGGTATCAAAAGTTTAGGATTATTCCCTGCATATTTTCAGACCACAATGCTCTGAAGCTAGAACTCAATCACAAGAGGAAAGCTGGAAAGAACCCAAATACATGGAGACTAAACAGCATCCTTCTAAAGAATGAATGGGTCAACCAGGAAATTAAAGAAAAATTGAAAAAATTCATGGAAACAAATGATAATGAAAACACAACAGTTCAAAATCTGTGGGACACAGTAAAGGCAGTCCTGAGAGGAAAATATATAGCGGTGCAAGCCTTTCTCAAGAAACAAGAAAGGTCTCAAGTACACAACCTAACCCTACACCTAAAGGAGCTGGAGAAAGAACAAGAAAGAAACCCTAAACCCAGCAGTAGAAGAGAAATCATAAAGATCAGAGTAGAAATCAATGAAATAGAAACCAAAAAAAAAATAGAAAAAAATCAATGAAACTAGGAGCTGGTTCTTTGAAAGAATCAATAAGATTGATAAACCCCTGGCCAAACTCATCAAAAAGAAAAGAGAAAGGACCCAAATAAATAAAATCATGAATGAAAGAGGAGAGATCACAACTAACACCAAAGAAATACAGACAATTATAAGAACATACTATGAGCAACTCTACGCCAACAAATTTGACAATCTGGAAGAAATGGATGCATTCCTAGAGACATATAAACTACCACAACTGAACCAGGAAGAAATAGAAAACCTGAACAGGCCCATAACCAGTAAGGAGATTGAAACAGTCATCAAAAATCTCTGAACAAACAAAAGCCCAGGGCCAGACGGCTTCCCAGGGGAGTTCTACCAAACATTTAAAGAAGAACTAATTCCTCTTCTCCTGAAACAGTTCCAAAAAATAGAAATGGAAGGAAAACTTCCAAACTCATTTTATGAGGCCAGCATCACCTTGATCCCAAAACCAGACAAGGATCCCACCAAAAAAGAGAACTACAGACCAATATCCTTGATGAACACAGATGCAAAAATTCTCACCAAAATACTAGCCAATAGGATTCAACAGTACATTAAAAGGATTATTCACCACGATCAAATGGGATTTATTCCAGGGCTGCAGGGTTGGTTCAACATCTGCAAATCAATCAATGTGATAGAACACATTAATAAAAGAAAGAACAAGAACCATATGATACTCTCAATAGATGCTGAAAAAGCATTTGACAAAGTACAGCATCCCTTCCTGATCAAAACTTCAAAGTGTAGGCATAGAGGGCACATACCTCAATATTATCAAAGCCATCTATGAAAAACCCACCGCAAATATCATTCTCAATGGAGAAAAACTGAAAGCTTTTCCGCTAAGGTCAGGAACATCGCAGGGATGTCCATTATCACCACTGCTATTCAACATAGTACTAGAAGTCCTAGCCTCAGCAATCAGACAACAAAAAGAAATTAAAGGCATCCAAATTGGCAAAGAAGAAGTCAAACTATCACTCTTCGCAGATGATATGATACTATATGTGGAAAACCCAAAAGACTCCACTCCAAAACTGCTAGAACTTGTACAGGAATTCAGTAAAGTGGCAGGATATAAAATCAATGCACAGAAATCAGTTGCATTTCTGTACACCAACAACAAGACAGAAGAAAGAGAAATTAAGGAGTCAATCCCATTTACAATTGCACCCAAAACTATAAGATACCTAGGAATAAACCTAACCAAAGAGGCTAATGCTTATACATTTTTTTAAAAGATTTTATTTATTTATTTGACAGATAGAGATCACAAGTAGGGAGAGAGGCAGGCAGAGAGAGAGAGGAGGGGGAAGCAGGCTCCCTGCCAAGCAGAGAGCCCGATGCGGGGCTCGATCCCAGGATCCTGGGATCATGACCTGAGCCGAAGGCAGAGGCTTTAACCCACTGAGCCACCCAGGCGCCCCTCTTATACATTTTTTTTTTACTTTTTTTTTTTTTCATTTTATTTATTTTTTCAGTGTAACAGTATTCATTCTTTTTGCCCTCTTATACATTTTTAAAAAAGAAAACTTTGTCAGCTAACCAAATGAAAAACATGCATCTTTTTTTAATATGTCCAGTTAGCCAGCATATAGTACATCATTAGTTTTTGATGTAGTGTTCAATGATTCATTAGTTGTATATAACACCCAGTGTATATCTCAACACATGCCCTCCCTAATGACCATACATCTTTCAAGTACTAAGTTGTATCTTGAATCTGTGCTGCTAATACAAGGGGAAAAAATGTCTATTTTTGTGGTTATAAATCTATTGTATAAGTTATATAGTATATAGTGTGAATATATAATAGCTAATATACTATAATATGCAGCTATATTATAAAATATAATATTAATGTACAATTAATGTGTAATAAATACCATATGATATGTAATATTGTATGTTGTATATATTATATATATTACATATAATATACACTATACAGTAAATATTATATATGTGTTATGTATTGTGTGTGTGTATATATATGCTCACTAAACTGGATTTAAAGTGCTTTATTTCTAGCCTAAATATTATTTTATTTCTTTCTCAACTAAAATTAGACTTTATAGTTTATTTTCAAATGATTTATTGATTGATCATGTTTACCACCACATTTTTAAAATTATATGAAGTAAAGTGAAAGGCTTTCCCCAGAGGTAGTCAGTATTAACCATTTAATACATATCCTTTCTGACTTTTTTCCAATTCATACACAGACCTGACATTTAATTTCAATCCATATTATTTATTTCTATAAGGAGTAAATTAGAAAATGAGTAAAAGAGAGTGACCCTTTTGTACTGAGCTAAAATAAGATAAAATGTAGCCCACTCGAACATTGAAAAGTATCATTTTCCTCAATGTATGTAATACATAGTATATTTCTCCAGTTGTCCACCAATAATTTTTATGGCCTAGTTTGTCACAATAACTGAGGCTTTTCCTAAAGAAAGAATATCCTTCACATTTACTTTGTAAATTTATTTATTATGTAATATTTTTTATATGCTGAGGACAAATACTGGTAAGTGTTAGTTGGTGTGCAAAACACTCTATTCACATTATCTCTTTTAATATACACAACAGCCATGTGAAGAAGGTATTAATAGTATTCCTATTTTAAAAATGAGGAAACCAAAGCTTAAAGAGTTTAACTCGCCCAAAGGTACACAGGTTATGAATGTCAGAGCCAGAATTCAAGACCACTCGTTTCAAATGCTGTGCTGTTAACTATTATACATATTTGTCACTTGGATAATAAAATTAGTTGACCACATAATGTAATACTGAGCAACTATTGCTCTCTAAGTTTGACCTTATTTTCAAGTGATTTTCCAACCAAAGTGTCTTGTCTACAATTAAGCATGTATTCGTTTACATAATAGTACACTCTGCCTATATTAAATTCTTCTTTTGAAGTGTTCTTAGAACATAGCACTATGATAAATGTATCAGATCACATTTTGTGACATGAAAGAAGTCACAGCTGTGGTAGAATTAGCATCAACAAAGGCTAAGAGAAATTGGAAGTTAATATTGGAGAAAATAAATAAAGTAATCAGAAGACAACTGAGACAAACATTATCTTTTATAATGTCATTACTGACTAGCTTTAGAGCTGTTAATTCTGATATGAACTAATATACTCAGACTGTGTTAAGGATAATGCTTTTCATATAATCTGAGATGCTAATATCTTAAACTCAGTTTTTTTTTCTCTTTCTTTAAAGTGTTTTTTTTTTATTTCTTTTCAGCATAACAGTATTCATTGTTAAACTCAGTTTTGAAGCGTTAATAAAACTAACGCTATACCCTCTAGTTGATTTTTCAAATGTCCCATTTTTGACAAATCTTCTTTCCATTTATGGAAACTTTTTTAAGTTGACTAATCCTGAATTTTTTTCCAGGAATAGAAGGGAATTTAAAATGATCCTATATATATTTCTACATAGTGTGTTTCTCCAAATGTTCTCATTAAGTGCGGCAATATTAATATGGCACTAAGCCATAACAAAGTGAGTTAATATTTATAAAACACTAAAAGCAGCCTGGAATATAGTAAGCACTGCATAACAATTGTTAAATAAATCATTCATATCTTTGTAATATAAATTTAGACATAAATTTATGAGGTTGGTTTAGTAACTAAAGGTGTGAGCTCCAGCACCAGACTACTTGAGTTCAAATCCTAGCTCCATTACTTACAAGCTTTGTGACTTTGGCCAAGTTAATTTAATTATCTCAGTCTTGGTTTCCTCATCTGTTAAATATGCAGAGGAATAGTACCTAATTCATAAGGTGGTTGTGAGAATTAAAGAAGTTAACATAGAACAATGCTAGATGTATAAAAAAACACTCAGTGAATGTTGACTATTTATGTAATCATAATTATACATGTGTACAGCTTATAATCTGATGTCTTTTCATAAAAATATTAAAAAGTTAAGATGCCCAAGGCTTTTATAAACAACTATGGTTTCCTTTTTATAGCACATTAGGCTCAACTTTTAATGGGCTTTTCACTTTGTTTTTAGCCAATTGCCACTGAACCTGAAGCAATGAGTTTCTCAGTAGAACATGGACCTGACTGTGTGTCTCCAACTCAACATCTATCAATGGTGAGTGGGTTGAATTCTCCATTAGAGAGCATTTAGAAGCTAATTATTGGAGAAATAAATACATAAACTTTATCATTTAAGCAATATTCTACATGTAGCTTGAATTCAGGAACCTAGATAGAATTTGTTTTATTACAATATTTGGACTCAAATACAATCATTCCACCATGGGCTCTAGTTAAGATTCCCTTTCAGTAATCTTACAAAAAACAATTCAAGATTCATTCATTCATTCAATAATTTATTGAACAGATGGCCTAACTGCTATTTATGACTATCTGAGTTCTTTATTTCCTTTCTAAGTAAATGTAGGCTAATATTTGTCATTTGACTCTGCTGACTCTTCCTTGAAACTTAATTTAACAAGTTTTTTTCTGGAATTATTTTTTTACCTTCTCTGATTCTCTGTTGTTTTTACTAGCTCCTATTCTTGGCATGATATACATAGCCCTTAAAAATATAATCCCAAACAAATTTCCAGCCTTATCTCCTGCAACTCTGAATCCTAGTCTCCTAGCCATACTATACCACCAAATATTCCATCAGCAAATATTCCATGTGTTGTCACTCTTGCCTTTTGTTCATATCTTTTCAGTGCTCAGATTTCCTGCCCGTTCCTTCTCTGCCTGAGCAATTATTACTCATTCTTCAACATTCAGTTCAAATGTCACTTCTCTTGTGATATTTTACCTGACACACTAGGTAGAATTAGATTATTTTTGTGTGTGATCATGTGGCAATTTGTAGATAATACTGTCAGAAAACTCATCACACTGTGTTCTAGTCAGTCTGTGTCATGCTTCCTTATTGTTTTTTGTAATTATAGCAAACACCAATGTACCTTAAGCACAGAAGGATTTTAATGCTTGTTGAATAAGTGAATATGTGATTAAATGTATGTAAGTATGGATGGATGAATGAACAAGGTCCCAGAATAAAGTCAGGCCAGAAAATCATAAACAAGAGTATGTAAACCAAAGATACTATATCATCCTCTAGGTTCAGAGAATATAAAAACATAAGTCCAAAAATATCCTGATAAACACAGTGGGTTCTGGTACTTTTATTCAGCCACATCCATCCCTCTCCCCAAGGAAAGGAGACCTCAGAATCTAGTCCTAATGAGATGGGGTTATTTACTCTTCTAGGACACAAATGTACAGGGAGTACATCTTAGAAGGTTCCTGGTCCTTCTGACAAGACTATAAAGTAATTAGATTTTTCCAGCCTCTACCTCACAGTCACAAAGTGAGTTTCTCACATTGACATACTTATTTCCTTACCTGAACCTTGTTATTTAATCAATTTGGAAACATGTTTATTAAATAACATGTAAGTACAAGAAAAATAAAATTGTTTAGCTACTTTAATAGAAGCAACTTCACAGATAATATCCAGAAATTCCTCACTTACATTCCCACAAAATATGAACTGAAATATAACATATTAAGCAATAATAAATCATTCTAATCAGCTCAGTCTTCAATTAAGAATCACATAAACACACATTGGCATTTTCTCATCATATAATTTACAACATTTATTTCTGAGATAAGATACACAGTTGATTATAGTTACATAGAAACAACATATTATCAGTGTTATAATGAAACATTTGAAAGGTAGAAATAAATCCTAAGTTCTTCTTTGGAAATGGGGGCTATGCAGTACCAAGTAGCCAACTCTAAAGGGAAAATATGGATAAGGCATTTCTCATTGGGTTATTAAACCTATGTGATCAAGACCAAAAGTGGTGCTAATTAACATCTAATTTGAAAAGTTTTATCATCAGTCATTTTTGTTTTTTCTCAAGTCCCGTGTGTTCCACACTTTAGAGGTGCTTTTTGCTTGCAAGCTGCTGACTATATGTGTGTAAATGACTATGAAAGGAAAACCCCATGCACATGTAATGATGATGTCACAATTATGTCTTTTATTCTTTTCACAGGAGATGTAAACCTAAGGGTATATAAAGAGAAATAATTGATCTAAGCACTAAATTTGTTCCTAGAACAATGAAAGACATTTTTACTTTTCCAAAACACTTGAAGTCTGTTCCACATACTTTTTGAGTGTAGTTACATAGATTGTCATCTGTTGCCAAAGAAGCACTTAATGAAATGTAGGTCTGAGTAATAACAATAGCAATCATTTATGGAGTGTTTACTATGTATGGGACACTATGATAATCACTTTATAAGTGATGATTTGTTTATTCTGTATACCAACCTAATGAATTATATATATTTTTTATTTGAGTATAATTGGTACACAGTGTTATATTAGTTTAAGTTATACAACATAGTAATTCAGCTATATGTTATGCTATGCTCACAAGTGTAGCTACCATGTATTACCATATATCACTTTTATTCAATTATTATTTCTCCATTTTGTTGATGAAGAAACTGAACCACACAGAATTTAAATAACATGTCCCAAATTATGTAGCTATTAAATGACAGGCAATCTGACTACAGAGCTCATGCTTTTATTCAATATGTTATATTATTTCTATATTGTCTAGCATTTGGCTATGGAAGTGCTATTATCAGCTCACTCCAAAACAAAGTTCCATTTGGTTTCCCCACTCTTTCACTGGAAAAGCCTATAGGAATTGACCCATCTTAAATCAAGGCAAGTCTGTGGGATTATTGGCAATATTGAAGTTAGCTAATTTTCTGAATGGCCAAAGTACAGTGCCAATATAGTCCCTTCACTGAAAAATAACCGCCCTTAAAATCCTATTATACTTTGTGATTCTATGAAAACAGAATTCTCATCATTTTTCATTGGGTTACTTTATTATTGGCTCCTATAATGCTAATGGAAAAAGGTGTTACTACCTGGTTTTGCCTTTTAATGTATATTACTTTGCAATTAAATAGAAAAATGAGGACCAGCAACGTATTACTATTGATGAGAAACATCTTGTGAGATGTCAGAAGACATCCATGAAATTAAATCAGAGCATTCTCAAATGAATTTTTCTTATTTAAAACATCAACCATATGGGGCTCTTGGGTGACTCAGTC
Organism: Meles meles; assembly: GCF_922984935.1. Lineage (NCBI taxonomy): Eukaryota > Metazoa > Chordata > Mammalia > Carnivora > Mustelidae > Meles > Meles meles. The sequence continues at coordinate 71,902,205 of NC_060087.1, forward strand.
AGTTGGGGTTGGGCATCTGACTCTTGGTTTCAGCTGATGTCATTATCTCTTGGGTCATGGGATCAAGCTCTGTGTCAGGCTCTGTGCTCAGTGGGGAATCTGCTTGATGACTCTCTCCCTTTGACCCTCCATCTCCCCACCCCACCACGCCCCACCCACTCTCCCTTTCTAATAAATAAATAAATCTTTTTTTAAAAAATACAACATCAACCACATTTTGACAGATTTTTTTCTCCCCCTACATTGATTGTATGCTTATATACTCTTATTATATGTGTACTTTACCCTCTCGAGACAGGTTTGCATAATCTATTGTGGCTTGGGTCTTCAAAGTATACTTTCCCTTGAGTGTGAATTGCCCTTTCTTAACAAACCAAATTTCATTGTTGTTGTTGTTGGTGTTGCTGCTGCTGCATTGCACAAAACATGGTATGTTATTTGGAATATAGATACTTCGATAAAGCCATGTAGTGGGTTGTAAATTTAAATTCCATAGCCATTGTCCACAGATTTTTGTATTTTTTTATTAATATTGATTACTGGTAATTTTCAAGTCCATCTAACTTCCAAATTGATAATCCATTATATGCACTACAAAGAGATTATTCTTTTGGGGGGGGTTTCATTATCATTTTTTAAAATTTCTTTATTTTCAGCATAACAGTGTTCATTGTTTTTGCACCACACCCAGTGCTCCATGCAGTACGTGCCCTCCCTATTACCCACCACCTGGTTCCTCAACCTCCCACCCCACCCCCCCCCGCCCCTTCAAAACCCTCTGGTTGTTTTTCAGAGTCCATAGTCTCTCATGGTTCATCTCCCCTTCCAGTTTCCCTCAACTCCCTCTCCTCTCCATCTCCCCATGTCCACCGTGTTCTTTGTTATGCTCCACAAATAAGTGAGACCATATGATAATTGACTCTCTCTGCTTGACTTATTTCGCTCAGCATAATCTCTTCCAGTCCCGTCCATGTTGCTACAAAAGTTGGGTATTCATCCTTTCTGATGGAGGCATAATACTCCATCGTGTATATGGACCACATCTTCCTTATCCATTCGTCTGTTGAAGGGCATCTTAGTTCTTTCCACAGTTTGGCGACCGTGGCCATGGCTGCAATAAACATTGGGGTACAGATGGCTCTTCTTTTCACTACATCTGTATCTTTGGGGTAAATTCAAAGAGATTATTCTTAAAAAAGAGATTATTCTTTCTATAAACACTACTTTGTGATAGTGTCATTCTCCTACTCAAACCATTTCATGGCTCTCCATCACCTGCAAAGTAATTCCAGATGCCTTTTGTTGTAAATCAAAACCATGTACTAAAATGACAACACTGATCTGTCAGTATCCTATTAGTGATTTTTTGTGGTGTGTGTTTCTTTTGTTTTTGCTCCTGCCTTAATGAGCTTCTTACTCAACTTAGAATTCCCCATATACACTCCTTTCTGTTTGCTTTTGTTCAAACCATTTCATCTTTCTGTAAATGTCAAACTCTATTCACTCTGATTGTCTGAATGCTCTCTCTCTCTCCCAAATAAATCTCTACCTTCTCCATGAGGTCTTTACTGGTCATTCCACCTCCAATAGAATGTCATAAAATTTTGTCCTCATGTACTACTTCATATTGCTATTTCTATTTTATGTGGAGATACTGCTTTGTTAACCAGACTTAACCTCCATCAGAGAATGGACTTGGGTTATCCTTCACCAACCTAAGATAAAAATCCAGAGCTTACAACATAAATATTTGCCAATTTATTCACTAGTCTCATAGATTCTTGTCAACCAAGAATTTTTTGTCAAACAAACCATTGTTTATACCTGTTGTCCATTTATGTTTTCTTTTAAGAAGTGTCTATTCAGGTCCTTTCCCCACTTTTAAATTGGGTTATTTGGGGGGGGTGACATTGTGTTGTAGGAGTTACTTGTATTTTTTGGATATTAAACCTGTATTAGATATACAGTTTGCAAATATCTTCTCCTATTTTATATGTTGCTTTTTGTGTTTTGTTGATTGTTTCCTTTGCAGAAACTTTTCAGTTTGATGTAATCCCAATTGTTTTCAAAAACTTTTATTGTTTGTGTTTTTTGTGTCATACTCAAAATATCATTCTAAGGCCAAAGTTACAAAGTATTTTTCCCTATGTTTCTTCTAGGTTTTTACAGTTTCAGATCTCCTATTCAAATATTTAAGCCATTTTGAACTGATGTTTATGTATAGTGCAAGATATTTTACATGAGGATATTAAGTTTTCCCAATACCATTTATTGAAAAGACTGTATTTCCCCCCATTCTATATTCTTGGTGCCCTTGTCAAAAATAGTTGGCTGTAGGGACACCTGGGTGGCTTAGTTGGTTAAACACTTGCCTTAGGTTCAGGTCATGGTCCCAGGGTCCTGGGATCAAATCCTGCTTTGGGATTCTTGCTGAGCTAGGAGTGGTCTTTCTCTGCCTGCCACGCCCCCACTTGTGTGCGCTCTCTCTCTGACAAATAAAAATCTTAAAACAATAGTTGACTATATATGCATGGGTTTATTTCTGAGTTCTATGTTTTGTTCCATTGGTCTTTGTATCTGTTTTAATGCCTATAACGTACTATTTTGACTACTATAGTTTTATAGTACAGTTTGGAAGTAAGAAGTGTGGTGCTTCTACTTCTTGCTCAAGAATGCTTGCCAATACATGGTCTTTTGTGGTTCCACAATTCTAGGATTATTATTTCCATGAAAAATGTCATTGGAATTTTGACAAGAATCTCATTGTGTCTGTAGATAACTTTGGGTAGTATAGACATTTTTAATCAATATTATTCATTCCATTCCATGAATGTGGGGTATTTTTCCATTTATTTGTGTCTTCCTGAAGTTTTTTCATCAGTTCTTTATAATTTTCAGTGTACAGATCTTTCCCCTCCTTGGTTAAATGTATTCCAATGTACTTAATTATTTTTGATAGTTTTTCTTATTTTTTTATTTCTTTTCAGCGTAACAGAATTCATTGTTTATGCAGCACACCCAGTGCTCCATGGAATACATGCCCTCCATAATACCCACCACCTGGCTCCCTGAACCTCTCACCCCCGCCCCTTCAAAACCCTCAGGTTCTTTTTCAGAGTCCATAGTCTCTCATGGTTCATCTCCCCTTCCAATTTCCCTCAACTCCCTTCTCCTCTCCATTTCCCTATGGCCTCCATGTTATTTGTTATTCTCCACAAATAAGTGAAACCATATGATAATTGACCCTCTCTGCTTGACATATTTCACTCAGCATAATCTCTTCCAGTCCCGTCCATGTTGATACAAAATTGAGTATTCATCCTTTCTGATGGAGGCATAATACTCCATAGTGTATATGGACCACATCTTCCTTATCCATTCGTCCATTGAAGGGCATTTTGGTTCTTTCCACAGTTTGGTGACCATGGCCATTGCTGCTATAAACATTGGGGTACAGATGGCTCTTCTTTTCACTACATCTGTATCGTTGGGGTAAATACCCAGTAGTGCAATTGCAGGGTCATAGGGAAGCTCTATTTTTAATTTCTTAAGGAATCTCCACACTGTTCTCCAAAGTGGCTGCACCAACTTGCATTCCCACCAACAGTGTAAGAGGGTTCCCCTTTCTCCACACCCTCTCCAACACACATTGTATCCTGTCTTGATAATTTTGGCCATTCTAACTGGTGTAAGGTGGTATCTCAAAGTGGTTTTAATTTGAATCTCCCTGATGGCTAGTGATGATGAACATTTTTTCATGTGTCTGATAGCCATTTGTATGTCAACATTCGCAAATGAATCAATGTGATAGAACAAATCAATAAAAGAAGAGAGAAAAACCACATGGTCCTCTCAATGGATGCAGAAAAAGCATTTGACAAAATCCAGCATCCGTTCCTGATGAAAACGCTTCAAAGTATAGGGGTAGAGGGAACATTCCTGAACTTCATAAAATCTATCTATGAAAGACCCACAGCAAATATCATCCTCAATGGGAAAAAGCTCACAACCTTCCCGTTGAGATCCGGAGCACAACAAGGATGCCCACTCTCACCACTCTTGTTCAACATAGTATTAGAAGTCCTAGCAACAGCAATCAGACAACAAAGAGAAATAAAAAGTATCCAAATTGGCAATGAAGAAGTCAAACTCTCTCTCTTCGCAGATGACATGGTACTTTATATGGAAAACCCAAAAAACTCCACCCCTAAACTACTAGAACTCATACAGCAATTCAATAATGTGGGAGGATGCAAAGTCAATGTACAGAAATCAGTGGCTTTCTTAGACACTAACAATGAAAATACAGAAAGGGAATTTAGAGAATCGATTCCATTTACCATAGCACCAAGAACCATAAGATACCTGGGAATAAACCTAACCAAAGAGGTAAAGGACCTGTACTCGAGGAACTACAGAACACTCATGAAAGAAATTGAAGAAGACACAAAAAGATGGAAGACCATTCCATGCTCTTGGATCAGAAGAATAAACATTGTTAAAATGTCTATACTGCCTAGAGCAATCTGTACTTTTAATGCCATTTCGATCTAAATTCCACCGGTATTTTTCAAAGAGCTGGAGCAAATAATCCTAAAACTTGTATGGAATCAGAAGAGACCCCGAATTGCTAAGGAAATGTTGAAAAACAAAAACAAAACTGGTGGCATCACGTTACCTGTCTTCAAGCTTTACTACAAAGCTGTGATCACCAAAACAGCGTGGTACTGGCATAAAAACAGACACATAGACCAATAGAACAGAGTAGAGAGCCCAGTTATGGACCCTCAACTCTATGGTCAAATAATCTTTGACAAAACAGGAAAAAATATACAGTGGGAAAAAGACAGTCTCTTCAATAAATGGTGCTGGGAAAACTGGACAGCGATATGTAGAAGAATGAAACTCGACCATTCTCTTACACCATACACAAAGTTAAACTCGAAATGGATAAAAGACCTCAATGTGAGACAGGAATACATCAGAATCCTAGAGGAGAACATAGGCAGTACCTTCTTTGATATCAGCCACAGCGACTTCTTTCAAGATATGTCTCCAAAGGCAAAGGAAACAAAAGCAAAAATGAACTTTTGGGACTTCATCAAGATCAAAAGCTTCTGCACAGCAAAGGAAACAGTCAACAAAACAAAGAGGCAACCCACGGAATGGGAGAAGATATTTGCAAATGACAGTACAGACAAAAGGTTGATATCCAGGATCTATAAAGAACTCCTCAAACTCAACACACACAAAACAGATAATCATGTCAAGAAATGGGCAGAAGACATGAACAGACACTTCTCCAATGAAGACATACAAACAGCTATCAGACACATGAAAAAATGTTCATTATCACTAGCCACCAGGGAGATTCAAGTTTTTCTTATTCTTTTTTTTTTCATTTTATTTATTTTTTCAGTGTAACAGTATTCATTCTTTTTGCACAACACCCAGTGCTCCATGCAAAACGTGCCCTCCCCATTACCCACCACCTGTTCCCCCAACCTCCCACCCCTGACCCTTCAAAACCCTCAGGTTGCCCCAACCTCCCACCCCTGACCCTTCAAAACCCTCAGGTTGTTTTTCAGAGTCCATAGTCTCTTATGGTTCGCCTCCCCTCCCCAATGTCCATAGCCCGCTCCCCCTCTCCCAATCCCACCTCCCCCCAGCAACCCCCAGTTTGTTTTGTGAGATTAAGAGTCATTTATGGTTTGTCTCCCTCCCAATCCCATCTTGTTTCATTTACACTTCTCCTATCCCCCTACCCCCCCATGTTGCTTCTCCATGTCCTCATATCAGGGAGATCATATGATAGTTGTCTTTCTCCGATTGACTTATTTCACTAAGCATGATACGCTCTAGTTCCATCCACGTCGTCGCAAATGGCATGATTTCATTTCTTTTGATGGCTGCATAGTATTCCATTGTGTATATATACCACTTCTTCTTTATCCATTCATCTGTTGATGGACATCTAGGTTCTTTCCATAGTCTGGCTATTGTAGACATTGCTGTTATAAACATTCAGGTACACGTGCCCCTTCGGATCACTATGTTTGTATCTTTAGGGTAAATACCCAGTAGTGCAATTGCTGGGTCATAGGGTAGTTCTATTTTCAACATTTTGAGGAACCTCCATGCTGTTTTCCAGAGTGGTTGCACCAGCTTGCATTCCCACCAACAGTGGAGGAGGGTTCCCCTTTCTCCACATCCTCGCCAGCATCTGTCATTTCCTGACTTGTTAATTTTAGCCATTCTGACTGGTGTGAGGTGATATCTCATTGTGGTTTTGATTTGTATTTCCCTGATGCCGAGTGACGTGGAGCACTTTTTCATGTGTCTGTTGGCCATCTGGATGTCTTCTTTGCAGAAATGTCTGTTCATGTCCTCTGCCCATTTCTTGATTGGATTGTTTGTTCTTTGGGTGTTGAGTTTGCTAAGTTCCTTATAGATTTTGAAGGAAAACTTCCAAACTCATTTTATGAGGCCAGCATCACCTTGATCCCAAAACCAGACAAGGATCCCACCAAAAAAGAGAACTACAGACCAATATCCTTGATGAACACAGATGCAAAAATTCTCGCCAAAATACTAGCCAATAGGATTCAACAGTACATTAAAAGGATTATTCACCACGATCAAGTGGGATTTATTCCAGGGCTGCAGGGTTGGTTCAACATCTGCAAATCAATCAATGTGATAGAACACATTAATAAAAGAAAGAACAAGAACCATATGATACTCTCAATAGATGCTGAAAAAGCATTTGACAAAGTACAGCACCCCTTCCTGATCAAAACTCTTCAAAGTGTGGGAATAGAGGGCACATACCTCAATATTATCAAAGCCATCTATGAAAAACCCACCGCAAATATCATTCTCAATGGAGAAAAACTGAAAGCTTTTCCGTTAAGGTCAGGAACACGGCAGGGATGTCCATTATCACCACTGCTATTCAACATAGTACTAGAAGTCCTAGCCTCAGCAATCAGACAACAAAAAGAAATTAAAGGCATCCAAATTGGTAAAGAAGAAGTCAAACTATCACTCTTCGCAGATGATATGATACTATATGTGGAAAACCCAAAAGACTCCACTCCAAAACTGCTAGAACTTGTACAGGAATTCAGTAAAGTGTCAGGATATAAAATCAATGCACAGAAATCAGTTGCATTTCTGTACACCAACAACAAGACTGAAGAAAGAGAAATTAAGGAGTCAATCCCATTTACAATTGTACCCAAAACTATAAGATACCTAGGAATAAACCTAACCAAAGAGGCTAAGAATCTATACACAGAAAATTATAAAGTACTCATGAAAGAAATTGAGGAAGACACAAAGAAATGGAAAAATGTTCCATGCTCCTGGATTGGAAGAATAAATATTGTGAAAATGTCTATGCTACCTAAAGCAATCTACACATTTAATGCAATCCCTATCAAAATACCATCCATTTTTTTCAAAGTTTTTCTTATTCTTAAACAGAAATGTATAATTTTTTTTATCTATTTTTTACAAATACATTTTGAACACTGTAACTGGAAGTTGAATCATGACCAATAAGAAAACAGAAAAATGAATAACTGACCTATTAGATAGGATTGTGCTACATTGATAAGTCATAGGCATTCCTTTAATACTTCTTCCAGAGTTTGAGAGTTGGCATAAATCAATATGATCTTTTTAATTACCAGTGTTTCCATTAACAAAGAATAATAATTTGCAGCTCAGCAACTTAGTATGTAATCAATAGCCACCAAGGCTGCAGGGGAAAGTCATATGGTAAGTTTTATGAACTAATAACCTAATGTTGATATAGACTAATTAATTGATAGAATACATTTTCAAGTATCATTCAGAGATATTATAGCTATGGCTTGGGGATTTGTCAGCAGATTGATAACTAAAAAGAACAAAAATAATAGAGATATAATTCTTCTGTTTTTTTCCCTTAACTTTGTTTTAATCTATTATTCATCTACTCATTCACGCAACATTTGTGTAAATGAGCCTTCTCCTTAGTTTTGAGTATTATTCGAAATCATTGATTTAAAAAAATAAGAGTAAAAATTATGAGTTTTTCCTTCCTAGTAACTTACATTATAGATAGAAATCAAAACTTGAATTCATGGGTTATATAATCAGATAACTTTAGGGTTCAGGAAAATATCTTAAATAATTGAAGCAGGCTAGATATATAAAAATTGGAAGTGATTTGGAAAGATGTGGACCTGGAAGCATGGACTTGAGTAGCTGGATTCAAATATAAGTGTGTTTTAAAAGATTGTGCCTGCCAGGCATAACAAGTTTTAGAAACAGGTTAGACTCACCAGCTACTAATATAAGACCATTGATGATTGTCCAAAACTACAAAAGAAAAAGCATTATAGAAATTCAAAAGAAATAAAACTGCTAATCCTAAAATTTTTCAGGGAGCAAGATTTAATCTGTATTTAGAAGATTTTCTTGGAGAGAATGAGGTAGGACCTTGTAGGCAAGAGGAAATCTATTCATCTTGTCCCTTCCCTTAATCTCTGACTCTTTCTTTTAAACTTGTCCTCTTGGTAATTTACAAAACTAGTATGTTCAATGCAAGCTAAAGGCAAAGATTTGTTGCTATCTATAATATTCAAAAACAACTTTTACTCTTCCCCCCAAATTATATCCTGTTGCTCTCAAGAAAAGTTTCCATTAAATAATTGAATTTGCAAGGGGCTTAAATATAGCTCACCAAATTTAAAAACTAACATTTAAACAGTTTAAGGTAAGACCAGTGTAACCATCTATTCATAGTGTATTTTTCTTGAATAAGTATCTATATGCATTAATAATATCATAAGGAAATAAACTATACATTTTATTATTGATATAGTTTTATAAAAATGTTTATGCTTTTCAGGGCGGCTGGGTGGTTCAGTCAGTTATAAGCATTTGCCTTCAGCACACGTCATGAAAAAATAATTTCATTGAGAGGATTTGGTATGAAGTCTCAAATGAAGATATTTTGTTTTATTTTGTTTTGTTTTTATTTAAATTCCATTTAGTTAACATACAGTGTAATATTAGTTTCAGGTATAACATATAGTGGAAGTTGAGTTTTATAAGTTCTTTATATAACTTGGATAGTAACCCATTATCAGATATGTCATTTGCAAATATCTTTTCCCATTCCAAAGGTTTTCATTTAGTTTCATTGAATATTTCCCTCACTGTGCAGAAGTTTATTATTTGTTTGTTTGTTTATTGAGGAAGTCCCAATAGTTTATTTTGGCTTTTGTTTCCCTTGCCTCTGGAGACATATCTAAAAAGAAGTTGCTGTGGCCAAATGTCAAACAGGATACTGCCTTTCTCCTCTAGGATTTTTATGGTTTCAAGTCTCACATTTAGGTCTTTAATCTAGTTTTAATTTACTAAATTCTTTGTTCCACATACTTTCTTTAAATATTTATTCATTTATTTGAGAAAGAGAGAGAGAGAGAGAGCAGTAAAGAGAACATGCGCAGTGGAAAGGGCCCGAGGGATAGGGAGAAGCAGAGTCCCCACTAAGCAGGGAGCCCAGTGCAGGGCTCAATCCCAGGACCCTGGGATCACATCCTGAGCCAAAGGCAGAGACTTAAGTGACAGAGCCATCCAGGCACCCCTGCTCCACAACTTGTTGAGTGTAGTTACATGGACTGTCATCTGTTGCCAAAGAAACACTCAATGAAATTTGAGTCTAAGTAATAATACTAGCTTTCATCTATAGAGTGTTTACTATGTACTGGACACTATGATAATCACTTTATAAGTGATGATTTGTTTAATCTTTGTGCCACCTAATGAATTACATATATTATATATGGCATTTATTATGTTGAGGTATGTTACCTCTATCCCTACTTTGTTGAGGGTTTTTTTTTATCATGAATGGATATTGTACTTTGTCAAATGCTTTTCTGCATCTATTGAAATGATCATATGGCTCTTATCCTTTCTTTTATTAATATGGTGTATCACATTGATTGATTTGTGAAATTGAACCACCCTGGCAACCCAGGACTAAATCACACTTGATAATGGTGAATTATTTTTTAATGTATTGTTGGATTTGTTTTGCTAGCATTTTTTTAAGAATGTTTGCATCCATGTTCATCAGGAATATTGATCTGTAATTCTCTTTTTTAGTGCAGTATGTCTGGTTTTGTATCAGTGTAATGGTGGCCTGATAAAATGGGTTTAGAAGTTTTCCTTCCTTTTCTATTTTTTGGACTAGTTTGAAAATGTATTAACTCTTCTTTAAATGTTTGGTAGAATTACCCTGGAAACCCGTCTGGCCCTGGACTTTTCTTTGTTGGGGCAGTTTTAATTACTGATTCAATTCTTTGTGACTATTAGTCCATTCAAGTTTTCTACTTCTTCCTGTTTCAGTTTTGGTAATTTATATGTTTCTAGGAATTTATCCATTTCTTCCAGGTTGTGTGATTGGTTGTCATATACTTTTTCATAATATACTCTTATACTTGTATTTCTGTGGTATTGGTTATTTCCCTGTCTCATTTGTGATATTACTTATTTGGATCATTTTCTTTCTTTTGGATAAGTCTAGCTTGATGTTTACCAATTTTATTAATTTTTTCAAAGAACCAAATCCTGGTTTCATTGATCTGTTCTTCTGTGTGTTTGTTCTTTGTTTCTATATCATTTATTTCCACTCTAATCTTCTTTAATTCCTTCCTTCTGCTGGCTGTAAGCTTTAGGTGTAAGGGTAGGTCATTTATTAGAGATTTTCCTTGCTTCTTGAAGTAGGCCTGTATTGCTATATACTTTCCTCTTAGGACTGCTTTTGCTGCTTCCCAAAGGTTTTGAACTGTTGTGTTTTCATTTTCATTGTTTCCATGTATTTTTAAATTTCTTCTTATGTTCTTTGGTTGACCCATTCATTGTTTAGTAGGTTGTTTAACCTCCATGTATTTATGGTCTTTCCATTTTTTTTTTTTTTTTTTTTTGGTGGTTCACTTCAAGTTTCATAGCATTGTGGTTAAAGAGTATGAATACTATGATCTCAGTCTTTTAGTATTTGTTGAGACCTGATTTATGACCTAATATATTATCTATTCTTAAAATGTCCCATGTGTACTTGAAAAGAATGTGTGTTCTGCTCTTTTAGGGTAAAGTGTTCTGAATATATCTGATAGGTCCATCTGGTCTGGTGTGTTTTTCAACCCCATTGTTTCTTTGTTGATTTTCTGCTTATACAGTCTGTCCATTGATGTAAGTGATGTGTTAAATTAACCTACTACTATTGTACCAGTATCAATTATGTTCTCTATGTTTCCTATTAATTTCTTTATGTATTTGGGTCCTCCCGTGTTGGGTGCATAAATCTGTATAATTGTTAAATCTCCATGTAGCAACTCCCATTTATTATGATATAGTGCCCTTCTTCACCTCTTTTTTTTTTAAAGATTTTATTTATTTATTTGACAGATAGAGATCACAAGTAGGCAGAGAGGCAGGCAGAGAGAGAGAGAGAGAGGAGGAAGCAGGCTCCCTGCCAAGCAGAGAGCCCGATGCGGGGCTCGATCCCAGGACCCTGGGATCATGACCTGAGCGAAAGGCAGAGGCTTTAACCCACTGAGCCACCCAGGCGCCCCTCTTCACCTCTTTTTATAGTCTTTGTTTTCAAGTCTATTTTGTCTGACATAAGTATGGCTACTATAGCTTTCTTTTGACATTCATTTGCATGATAAATGTTTCTCCACCCTCTCACTTTCAATCTGCAGGTGTCTTTATGTCTGAAATGAGTCTCTTATAGGCAACATTTAAATGAGTCTTGTTTGGGGGGGCGGGGAGAGTTGTTGTTTTTTTTTTGTTTGTACCCACCCTGACGCTGTGTGCATTTTGATTGGAGCATTTAGTCCATTTCCATTCAGAATAATTTTTTTAAAAGATGTTATTTGTTTGCTTGACACAGAGAAAGAGAGAGAGAACACAAGCAGAGGGAGTGGCAGGTACATGGAGAAGGAGAAACAGGCTCCCTGCTGAGCAGAGAGCAGGACATGGGTCTAGATCCCAGTACGTTGGGATCATGACCTGAGCCGAAGGTAGATGCTTAACCTACTGAGTCACCCAGGCACCCCCCAGAGTGATTATTGATAGATATGTATTTATTGCCATTTTATTACTTGCTTTGTCACTGTTTCTGGAGATTTTCTCTGATCTTTTCTTATCTTTGTCATTTTGGTCTTTCTTTTCTGCTCAAAAATTCCTGTTTAATATTTCTTGCAGGACTGGGTTACTGGTCATTGATCTTTTTAGTTTTTATTTGTCTGGGAAACTCTTTATCTCTACTTCCATTTTGAATGATAGCCTTGCTAGGTAGAGTATTGCTGGCTGCAGATGTTTCCCATTCAGCACTTTGAATATATCCTACCCCTCCATTCTGGTTTGCCAAGTTTCTATTGAGAAATCTCTAGCTAGCTTTATGGGTCTTCCATTGCAAATTAAAGACTTCTTTGTCTTACTGCTTTTAAGATTTTTTCTTTATCAGTATATTTTGCAAATTTAATACAGTATGTCGTGGTGTTACCCTGCTTTTTTTGGGGGGGGGAGTTCTATGAGCCTCCTGGATTTAGATGTCTGTGTCCTTCAACAATTTAGGGAGGTTTTCAGCTATTATTTTCTCAAATAAATTTTCTGTCCTCTTTTCTCTCTCTTCTTTTCCAGAACGCTTATTGTATAAATGTTTCATTTGATGGAGTCACTCAGTTCCTTAAGCCTATTCTTGTGTTGCATAATTCTCCTTTCTTTTATTCGGCTTACTATTTTCCATTATTTTGTCTTCTATATCACTAATTCCTTCCTTTGCTTCTCCCAGCTTGCTATTTGTTATATTAAGTCTGTTTCCAATCTCGCTTATTTCATTCTTCATTTCTATTTTTTAACTCTTTTATCTCTGTGGTAAAATGTCTTCCTGATGTCTTCTATTCTTCTCTCAAGCCCAGATACATGATTGTCACTTTAAATTCTTCATCAGGCATGTTACTTATAACTGTTTCTTTTTCTGAAGATAAGATATACTTACCTTTTTCTTTCTTTTGAGATGAATTCCTCCATCTTGGCATTTTGTCTACTTCTCTGCCTTCTGCTCTGTGTTAGAAAAGTCAGTTATATTTCCTGTTTCTGAATGTAGTGGTGTTATGAAGAAGTGTATGTGGTGTCCAGGGGCTGGCACTTTGGGGAATGTGTCTGTTGTGTGCTGCGTGCATTCTGCTATTGTGTTTTTGCTGCTCTGTCTTTCATGTCAGTCATCTGTAGTCTTTCCTTGTTTCTTGTGGACACTGGTTAGTCCCTGGCCAGAATGTGGAGATTTTTAACTAGGTATGCTCTGGTCTGCTTGTGAAATGAAACCTCATACTACTTCCATTAGAACTGAGTCCCTGTAGAACTCTATGGTCAGGAGACTTATTATGAGCAGGGGTTTTTTGTTGGTCTTCTGGGAGAAGGGCCAACCACACTGGGAATGAGGCAAGCTTGACTGACCAGAGTAGTGCAGCCAGAGCACAGGGTTTGGGGTTTATTGTAAGCATGTTTGCAGCCAGCTTTGGGGCTATGCTGCTTACCACAGCTAACTTTTTGTTTATGCTGAGGGATAGGGGAAGGAAATGGCGTAAACCAGTTCCTTTGTCCCTGGAGAGGTCTCTCTGTGTATACCACCTCTGAGGGAAGCACTCTGAGAAGATAGAATAATCTCCCCCTGCATAATCCAGGTGTTTTTCAGATAGTTGTTCCCATGTTGTCTGCCTCTGAGTTTTTTGCCTGCCTTCTCTCCAGGAACAGAACAATACTCTCTGGCTCTATCCCAGTCAAGCCTGCTGACCTTTAAAACTCCAGGTTTAGATATGTGTGGGCAGGAACTTGTGCTTATCTTCTGGGGGAGGTGCCCATATTGCTTGGACTAAGGCAAATTTGGCTGAAAAGGGCAGTCCCACTAGAGCCCAGGGGGGTAAGCCTTGGTGTAAACAGATTAGGTAGCCCGTGGTGCATTTTTTTTGCTGCTTCCCATGGATGATTCTATTTGTACTGAGAGGTTGGGTGAGGAAAATGGCTCCAGCCAGCTTCTTTGACCACAGAGAGGGGTCTAAGTGAATGCTCACTTTCAGGGAAAGTCTCTAAGAATTAAATAATTTCCTTACTGTGTGCTGTTCTGATGCTGTCTTCCCCCAGTTTGCTAGCCTGCCTCTTTCCTTGGGCTAGGGGCAGTGTCCTCAGAGCTATATCCCAGGCATGCCTGCTGATATTTATTACTCCAGGCTTTAAAACTCACTCATTGCAAGAACTCATGAAATTCAGTGCTTCTCTTTTTCTAAGGCAATAGCTTTGGGGAAATATTCTCCTCATGCATTCCTCTGTGTGCTCTACTCTCTCTCACCCTCCTCTCTGATCACTGCTTCTGCAGCACCCATGTTTTGTTTCTCCCCTAAACCACATTTCTCTGGGTTGAGAAAGGGTTTCTGTGAGCAACTTAAACTTTGTTTTAGGTTGCAGCTTATAATGCTAATGATTTAGCATTTTATGATGTAAATTGATTCTCCAAGTTTGATAGAAACTAAATGTCATGAATAAATAAGTTGGTCCATTAGTTAGATTTTCATTTTAAAAGCCATTCAACATTTGTTAACAAAGCCTTGGTCATAAGAAGCTTCTTGTTCATTTGATATGTAAGAAAAAGGCATAGTAAACCTTTGGGTACTATCAATGCAATTTAGGATTTTTTTGAGATTCACGGACTTCTTTTAAGATAAGGGAGGAAGATAAGAAGGAAGCTAGGACACTGGTTTATTCCCTTATCATAAAACACAGCATGTCTCCACAAGCCTTACCTTTTTCAATGTGGCCTCTTCTCTCCCTTTAGTTGTGAAGTTTGTTTTGTCAGCCCGTCAGGTTGATTTCTGGGCTATTTACAATGATTTGATAATTATCTAGTTTTATTCATGAGATGAGATGAGCTTAGGATCCTCCTACTCTGCCACCATCTTCCTTAATTTTGCCCATTTTTATACTTTTATTTTGCAAAGAGAGATTGTCATATTCTTCATACCACTGTAATCAGCAGTCCTTGTTTTGACAACTTTTTTAATTGGACAAGACACTTAGAGAGACTATTACATAACTCTGTTAAAGAACATAAAAAATAAAATACAGTAACAAAATGTAATTCGGATATGTACACCTTTGGAAAGGGAAGGTAATGGGCCTGACAGAGAAAATGTAGAGATGTTTTCTTTTTCTTTTTAAAAAAGTTTTCAGCAGTCTTTTAAAAGTATTTGTCTGGGTTTTCTCCCTTGTTGTATACCTTATCAGTGTATTTTATACTCTGCTGCTGTGTTTATCCACTCAAATCATAAAAGTAATCATGTCAGTACTTCTTAACCTTCAATATTTCCCTAATTGTCAACAGAACACAGCCAAAATTCTTTGGAATGGCTTTTAAGGTCTTCCTTAATCTATTATTAATCCTACCTTCTCAAACATATTTCCCACATTGGTCTCCACTCACCCTTTGATCATGCCAATTTGACACTATATGCTCTGTGCTTTGTTATTCCTGTGCCTTTCCTTATGCTTCTTGCTTATTATGCTCTTTCTCCCTCATTTTAGCATACCCAGATTCCACCACCACCTATGTTTAAATTCAAGCTTGAATATCACCTTTTCCACTAAGTATATACAAGATACACCTACCAAGATACCATGTGCCCTTGCTTCCCCTACTATACTAATCTCTATCTTCTTTATGATATTTGTTATTTCTAGTAACATATTATATTAGTTCTTCGCATAACCCTGTGTAGCAGCAATTTTTTGGAAGATCCATGCTTGATTTACCTTGGTGTTCCTTTGCAGCAGCTAGCATAGTCTTTTTATATTTAGAGCTCAAGTATGATGTGCTACAAGAAGTAGGATTAGTGGTTCCCTAACGTCTATATTTTCTACATAATACCAAGTCTTAATTCCTTGGCCTTGCATTCAGTATCATTGTCTTTCCTGTGTAGCCTTTCTTGCTACTAGCCAATAATACAGAAGAAACAAGAAAAAGCAGTGAAAATAAAAAGTACAAAACTTGGGCCTGATTTTATAAAAACTAGTGGAATAAATTTAAGTTTTAAGTTTTGTAAACTTATTTTAGAATAGAATTCACAAAGAACTGTATCTGAAATATTATAGGAACTATGATACATGGAGAAAATAAAGAAAATTCAGCAACTACACTGCTTAGCTTTTCTTCACCAGAAAAACTATTTCCTTTAAATGCTTAGCTGAGGTCATTAATGGCCAAATTAAATAGATTATTAGATGCTCACAAATATTACATTTTATTTTAGGGAGTCAAATTCAATCAATACATATGTTGATACTTACAAAGTTGTAAGGAAATAAGCTAACAAACTCATAATTTTGAACAGTGAGATCAACATAACTGTAATACATAACTTTGGTAATTACGTTTTTGTACTTGTGAATATGAGACATCTTTTGTCTTTAGCTACTCATATATTCTACCATTTTCATGTAATGACAAACATACCATAAATTGTCAGTTGGAGAACTTACTTCTACATCAGTCTTATGCTCTGAAATACATTTAAGAAAAATGGGACCCTATAATTATGTTTCAGAAAGAATGAACATCTGTAGAGTGATTCAATTGGACACTTTCATAAACATATTGACATCAGATCATCATCATCATCATGACATCAAATCACTAATCAATGAAGTCAACTACTGCATCTTACTTCTTATTTGGAACTGTCTGATTTGTGTGGGAAAGTAGGATTTTTTTTTTAAATTTAGTCCTCTCAGCCTTAAAAAATGTATTAAGATATATCATATCTGCTATTTGTTATTCATTGACTATATCAAAATATAAAGCTGTTCTAGGAAGCAACCAGAATGTAATCTCTAATTTTGTGGATGAAAATTACTTCTATAATTATAGAAACACAACAAAACAAATGTAAATTATTAACTGGAAAGGGAAAATATTCTGAGTAATAGCAGACAAAGCATGAATCACATAGCCCATTATCTCCCTAAACAGGCATATAGCAACAAAAACTGAATGTTCTAGGTCACTAAATGTTTTAAACTTCTTCTACCCTATAATATACTAATTTTTTAACTCAGTAAAATACTAATACTCAGTCAAATTACCATAAGGCAGAATTTTCTTAGCTGCATTATAACTTAAAGATGATTTGGGAAAAAAACAATGCCATCTGGGGAGTCAAGATGGCCGGGAAGTAGGAAGAGGCGCCGTTTCAACCTGTACGCTAAAGTGAGCTGATTACCTACCAAAGAACTCCGATCACTCATGAAATCAGCCTGAGATCAGAATTATACACGTCTGGATCTCTACAGGAGCAGAAGACGCCAGTGGCAGGTAAAGCAGAGTGGGAACGTTGGACTGATATCAGAAGATAAACAAAAGGGGGAGGGAGCCACCAGAGGCGACCAATTGGAAAGTAATACCCCAATACGAGAGTGCCCCGTGTCTGGGGACCAGCATTAACTTGGAGTCTGATTGAAAGCACTCAAAAAAAAAAGAGCAAAGGATCGCGGGGGGAAATAGTGGGAATCGGGGCGGTTAGGGACAGGGGCCTAAGTCCCTGGACCCAGGACAGCCTCCCCTGGCGCTGAGCCAGAGAGAGTGCAGTGGAGAAATCAGGTCTTGGTCCCAGAGCTGCCAGCACGCCCGAGAACGAGTGGGGTCCGGCACCCGTGAGGAGCTGGGAGCCTGGCCAGATGGCAATCCTGAAACGCACGAGTCCCACACCCTGCCCTGGGAGAGGTGCTCATAGGTGCTATCCTGGAGCTCTGGCATCCGGATAAACCAGACATTCCCACCCCGGGACAGCGGGAAAATCTCAGTGTGCGATCGCTGCTTGGAACCTCTCTGGCGGTCTGGAGCTGCCCAGACAGCCGCCGCTGCCCTGGTATTGGGTACAAGGAGGAGATCCTGCATCCCCAGGGACTGTGACTTGGAACCTACTCTGCCAGCAGCTCTGCAGAGCATTCTGAGGCTTCTCTCTGAGAGGGAGGTCGGGGTGCAGTTTGCTCTCCTCTAAACCTCCAAAAACCATCAAAAGCTGTCAAGGCAAGAGAAAACAGATGAAAGAACATAGAAACCTCCAGAGAACAAAAGCCTGAAAAAAATGGTTTCCTCAGAGCCCAC
This sequence comes from Meles meles, assembly GCF_922984935.1. Classification (NCBI taxonomy): domain Eukaryota; kingdom Metazoa; phylum Chordata; class Mammalia; order Carnivora; family Mustelidae; genus Meles; species Meles meles. The sequence continues at coordinate 71,920,425 of NC_060087.1, forward strand.
CCCCTTGAGGGGGGCGGGAGGACCTAACTCAGGGAACATCATTGTCTGAAAACCCACTTGGCAGGCCCCTCCCCCAGAAAACCAACCAGGAAGGAAGAAAAAAAAAAGACTACAAGAGAATAACCACCACTACTTCATAAATACAACTTTTATTTTTATTTTTAACTCTTTACCAATATTCTGGTTCTTTTTTTTATACATACAGATAATTTTTTAACCTATTTACCATTACACTGAGATGTCCAGTACATTAAATTCCTTAATAAACTCCTAACATGAACTTTTTGATACATACACCCGTGTTTTTCTTTTGCTTTTCTATTTTTTTAATTCTTTTTTAATTTTGACTTATTTAGTCTAGTTTATTCTTTTTTAATTTTTATTTTCTAATATACCTATAGTGTTGAACTTCAAGGTAATCCCCTTTCCCCAATCAATGCTACCCCTATAGGGAAACCAATTTTTAATCCCCCTGTATATTAGGAAAGTTGAGTCCCTTAACAAAAACATCAAGATACATCCAGGAAATCAAAATCACCTTCCTCGTCCACAGTGAGAATTCATAACCACTCTCCCAGGTTTTCCTTCTGCCAGTGTTTCTGTGTATTTGTGTTTGTTCTGATAGTATACAAATCTTATACTTGGGGTTCTTTCTGATGAGGTTCTTCCTTTTTTTGCTTATATATATTTTTTTTTTCTCTTGTCATATACTTTTTTTTTTGATTTTTTTTCCATTTTATTTATTTTTTCAGCGTAACAGTATTCATTGTTTTTGCACAACACCCAGTGCTCCATGCAAAACGTGCCCTCCCCATTACCCACCACCTGTTCCCCCAACCTCCCACCCCTGACCCTTCAAAACCCTCGGGTTGTTTTCCAGAGTCCATAGTCTCTTATGGTTCACCTCCCCTTCCAAATTTTTTTTTTTAATAAACATATAATGTATTTTCATCCCCAGGGGTACAGGTCTGTGAATCGCCAGGTTTACACACTTCACAGCACTCACGATAGCACATACCCTCCCCAATGTCCATAGCCCCCTCCCCCTCTCCCAATCCCACCTCCCCCCAGCAACCCCCAGTTTGTTTTGTGAGATTAAGAGTCATTTATGGTTTGTCTCCCTCCCAATCCCATCTTGTTTCATTTATTCTTCTCCTATCCCCCTAACCTCCCATGTTGCTTCTCCATGTCCTCATATCAGGGAGATCATATGATAGTTGTCTTTCTCCGATTGACTTATTTCACTAAGCATGATACACTCTAGTTCCATCCACGTCGTCGCAAATGGCAAGATTTCATTTCTTTTGATGGCTGCATAGTATTCCATTATGTATATATACCACTTCTTCTTTATCCATTCATCTGTTGATGGACATCTAGGTTCTTTCCATAGTCTGGCTATTGTAGACATTGCTGCTATAAAAATTCGGGTACACGTGCCCCTTCGGATCACTATGTTTGTATCTTTAGGGTAAATACCCAGTAGTGCAATTGCTGGGTCATAGGGTAGTTCTATTTTCAACATTTTGAGGAACCTCCATGCTGTTTTCCAGAGTGGTTGCACCAGCTTGCATTCCCACCAACAGTGGAGGAGGGTTCCCCTTTCTCCACATCCTCACCAGCATCTGTCATTTCCTGACTTGTTAATTTTAGCCATTCTGACTGGTGTGAGGTGATATCTCATTGTGGTTTTGATTTGTATTTCCCTGATGCTGAGTGACGTAGAGCACTTTTTCATGTGTCTGTTGGCCATCTGGATGTCTTCTTTGCAGAAATGTCTGTTCATGTCCTCTGCCCATTTCTTGATTGGATTGTTTGTTCTTTGGGTGTTGAGTTTGCTAAGTTCCTTATAGATTTTGGATACTAGCCCTTTATCTGATATGTCGTTTGCAAATATCTTCTCCCATTCTGTCAGTTGTCTTTTGGTTTTGTTAACTGTTTCCTTTGCTATGCAAAAGCTTTTGATCTTGATGAAATCCCAATACTTCATTTTTGCCCTTGCTTCCCTTGCCTTTGCCATTGTTCCTAGGAAGATGTTGCTACGGCTGAGGTCGAAGAGGTTGCTGTCTGTGTTCTCCTCAATGATTTTGATGGATTCCTTTCTCATATTGAGGTCCTTCATCCATTTGGAGTCTATTTTCGTGTGTGGTGTAAGGAAGTGGTCCAATTTCATTTTTCTGCATGTGGCTGTCCAATTTTCCCAGCACCATTTATTGAAGAGGCTGTCTTTTTTCCATTGGACATTCTTTCCTGCTTTGTCGAAGATTCGTTGACCATAGAGTTGAGGGTCGATTTCTGGGCTCTCTATTCTATTCCACTGATCTATGTTTCTGTTTTTGTGCCAGTACCATGCTGTCTTGATGATGACAGCTTTGTAATAGAGCTTGAAGTCCGGAATTGTGATGCCACCGACTTTGGCTTTCTTTTTCAATATTCCTTTGGCTATTCGAGGTCTTTTCTGGTTCCATATAAATTTGAGGATTATTTGTTCCATTTCTTTGAAAAAAATGGATGGTATTTTGATAGGGATTGCATTAAATGTGTAGATTGCTTTAGGTAGCATGGACATTTTCACAATACTTATTCTTCCAATCCAGGAGCATGGAACATTTTTCCATTTCTTTGTGTCTTCCTCAATTTCTTTCATGAGTACTTTATAATTTTCTGTGTATAGATTCTTAGTCTCTTTGGTTAGGTTTATTCCTAGGTATCTTATAGTTTTGGGTACAATTGTAAATGGGATTGACTCCTTAATTTCTCTTTCTTCTGTCTTGTTGTTGGTGTACAGAAATGCAACTGATTTCTGTGCATTGATTTTATATCCTGACACTTTACTGAATTCTTGTACAAGTTCTAGCAGTTTTGGAGTGGAGTCTTTTGGGTTTTCCACATATAGTATCATATCATCTGCAAGGAGTGATAGTTTGACTTCTTCTTTACCAATTTGGATGCCTTTAATTTCTTTTTGTTGTCTGATTGCTGAGGCTAGGACTTCTAGTACTATGTTGAATAGCAGTGGTGATAATGGACATCCCTGCCGTGTTCCTGACCTTAGCGGAAAAGCTTTCAGTTTTTCTCCATTGAGAATGATATTTGCGATGGGTTTTTCATAGATGGCTTTGATAATATTGAGGTATGTGCCCTCTATCCCTACACTTTGGAGAGTTTTGATCAGGAAGGGATGCTGTACTTTGTCAAATGCTTTTTCAGCATCTATTGAGAGTATCATATGGTTCTTGTTCATTCTTTTATTAATGTGTTGTATCACATTGATTGATTTGCGGATGTTGAACCAACCCTGCAGCCCTGGAATAAATCCCATTTGATCGTGGTGAATAATCCTTTTAATGTACTGTTGAATCCTATTGGCTAGTATTTTGGCGAGAATTTTTACGTCTGTGTTCATCAAGGATATTGGTCTGTAGTTCTCTTTTTTGGTGGGATCCTTGTCTGGTTTTGGGATCAAGGTGATGCTGGCCTCATAAAATGAGTTTGGAAGTTTTTCTTCCATTTCTATTTTTTGGAACAGTTTCAGGAGAATAGGAATTAGTTCTTCTTTAAATGTTTGGTAGAATTCCCCTGGGAAGCCGTCTGGCCCTGGGCTTTTGTTTGTTCAGAGATTTTTGATGACTGTTTCAATCTCCTTACTGGTTATGGGCCTGTTCAGGTTTTCTATTTCTTCCTGGTTCAGTTGTGGTAGTTTATATGTCTCTAGGAATGCATCCATTTCTTCCAGATTGTCAAATTTGTTGGCGTAGAGTTGCTCATAGTATGTTCTTATAATTGTCTGTATTTCTTTGGTGTTAGTTGTGATCTCTCCTCTTTCATTCATGATTTTATTTATTTGGGTCCTTTCTCTTTTCCTTTTGATGAGTCTGGCCAGGGGTTTATCAATCTTATTGATTCTTTCAAAGAACCAGCTCCTAGTTTCATTGATTTTTTCTATTTTTTTTTTGTTTCTATTTCATTGATTTCTGCTCTGATCTTTATGATTTCTCTTCTCCTGCTGGGTTTAGGGTTTCTTTCTTGTTCTTTCTCCAGCTCCTTTAGGTGTAGGGTTAGGTTGTGTACTTGAGACCTTTCTTGTTTCTTGAGAAAGGCTTGTACCGCTATATATTTTCCTCTCAGGACTGCCTTTACTGTGTCCCACAGATTTTGAACTGTTGTGTTTTCATTATCATTTGTTTCCATGAATTTTTTCAATTTTTCTTTAATTTCCTGGTTGACCCATTCATTCTTTAGAAGGATGCTGTTTAGTCTCCATGTATTTGGGTTCTTTCCAGCTTTCCTCTTGTGATTCAGTTCTAGCTTCAGAGCATTGTGGTCTGAAAATATGCAGGGAATGATCCTAAACTTTTGATACCGGTTGAGACCTGATTTGTGACCCAGGATGTGTTCTATTCTGGAGAAGGTTCCATGTGCACTAGAGAAGAATGTGTATTCTGTTGCTTTGGAATGAAATGTTCTGAATATATCTGTGATGTCCATCTGGTCCAGTGTGTCATTTAAGGCCTTTATTTCCTTGTTGATCTTTTGCTTGGATGATCTGTCCATTTCCATGAGGGGAGTGTTAAAGTCCCCTACTATTATTGTATTATTATTGATGTGTTTCTTTGATTTTGTTATTAATTGGTTGATATAGTTGGCTGCTCCCATGATAGGGGCATAGATATTTAAAATTGTTAGATCTTCTTGTTGGACAGACCCTTTGAGTAGGATATAGTGTCCTTCCTCATCTCTTATTATAGTCTTTGGCTTAAAATCTAATTGATCTGATATAAGGATTGCCACCCCAGCTTTCTTCTGATGCCCATTAGCATGGTAAATTGTTTTCCACCCCCTCACTTTAAATCTGGAGGTGTCTTCGCGTCTAAAATGGGTTTCTTGCAGGCAACATACTGATGGGCTTTGTTTTTTTTATCCATTCTGATACGCTGTGTCTTTTGATTGGGGCATTTAGCCCATTAACATTCAGGGTAACTATTGAGAGATATGAATTTAGTGCCATTATTAGCCTGTAAGGTGACTGTTCCTGTATATTGTCTCTGTACCTTTCTGATCTACTACTTTTAGGCTCTCTCTTTGCTTAGAGGACCCCTTTCAATATTTCCTGTAGAACTGGTTTGGTGTTTGCAAATTCTTTCAGTTTTTGTTTGTCCTGGAAGCTTTTTATCTCTCCTTCTATTTTCAATGATAGCCTAGCTGGATAGAGTATTCTTGGCTGCATGTTTTTCTCATTTAGTGCTCTGAATATATCATGCCAGCTCTTCCTGGCCTGCCAGGTCTCTGTGGATAAGTCTGCTGCCAATCTAATATTTTTACCATTGTATGATTCTCAACAAGATCTTAGCAAACAGGATCCAGTAGCACATTAAAAAGATTATCCACGATGACCAGGTGGGATTCATCCCTGGCTTACAAGGTTGGTTCAACATTTGCAAATCAATCAATGTCATAGAACAAATCAATAAGAGAAGAGAGAAAAACCACACGGTCCTCTCAATGGATGCAGAAAAAGCATTTGACAAAATCCAGCATCCGTTCCTGATGAAAACGCTTCAAAGTATAGGGATAGAGGGAACATTCCTGAACTTCATAAAATCTATCTATGAAAGACCCACAGCAAATATCATCCTCAATGGGAAAAAGCTTGCAGTCTTCCCGTTGAGATCAGGAACAGGACAAGGATGCCCATTCTCACCAGTCTTGTTCAGCACAGTGTTCAAAGTCCTAGCAATGGCAATCAGAAAACAAAGAGAAATAAAAGGTATCCAAATTGGCAAGGAAGAAGTCAAACACTCTCTCTTCACAGATGACATGATTCTTTATATGGAAAACCCGAAAGACTCTACCCCCAAACTACTAGAACTCATACAGCAATTCAGTAACGTGGCAGGACACAAAGTCGATGTACAGAAATCAGTGGCTTTCTTAGACACTAACAATGAAAATACAGGAAGGGAAATTAGAGAATCGATTCCATTTACTATAGCACCAAGAACCATAAGATACCTCGGAATAAACCTAACCAAAGAGGTAAAGGAGCTGTACACGAGGAATTACAGAGCACTCATGAAAGAAATTGAAGAAGACACAAAAAGATGGAAGACCATTCCATGCTCTTGGATCGAAAGAATAAACATTGTTAAAATGTCTATACTGCCCGCATCGGGCTCTCTGCTCCGCAGGGAGCCTGCTTCCTCCTCTCTCTCTGCCTGCCTCTCTGCCTACTTGTGATCTCTCTCTCTGTCAAATAAATAAATAAAATCTTTAAAAAAAAATGTCTATACTGCCTAGAGCAATCTATACTTTTAATGCCATTCCGATCAAAATTCCACCGGTATTTTTCAAAGAGCTGGACCAAATAATCCTAAAACTTGTATGGAATCAGAAGAGACCCCGAATTGCTAAGGAAATGTTGAAAAACAAAAACAAAACTGGTGGCATCACATTACCTGATTTCAAGATTTACTACAAATCTGTGATCAACAAAACAGCATTGTACTGGCATAAAAACAGACACAGAGACCAGTGGAACAGAGTAGAGAGCCCAGATATGGACCCTCAACTCTATGGTCTAATAATCTTCGACAAAACAGGAAAAAATATACATTGGTTAAAAGACAGTCTCTTCAATAAATGGTGTTGGGAAAACTGAACAGCTATATGTAGAAGAATGAAACTTGACCATTCTCTTACACCGTACACAAACATAAACTCAAAATGGATAAAAGACCTCAATGTGAGACAGGGATCCATCAGAATCCTAGAGGAGAACATAGACAGTAACCTCTTCAATATCAGCCACAGCAACTTCTTTCAAGATATGTCTCCAAAGGCCAAGGAAACAAAAGCAAAAATGAACTTTTGGGACTTCATCAAGATCAAAAGCTTCTGCACAGCAAAGGAAACAGTCAGCAAAACAAAGAGGCAATCCACGGAATGGGAGAAGATATTTGCAAATGACAGTACAGAAAAAAAGTTGATATCCAGGATCTATAAAGAACTCCTCAAACTCAACACACACAAAACAGATAATCATATCAAAAAATGGGCAGAAGATATGAACAGACAGTTCTCCAAAGAAGACATACAAATGGCTATCAGACACATGAAAAAATGTTCATCATCACTAGCCATCAGGGAGATTCAAATTAAAACCACATTGAGATACCACCTGACACCAGTTAGAATGGCCAAAATTAGCAAGACAGGAAACAACGTGTGTTGGAGAGGATGTGGAGAAAGGGGAACCCTCTTACACTGTTGGTGGGAATGCAAGTTAGTGCAGCCACTTTGGAGAACAGTGTGGAGATTCCTCAAGAAATTGAAAACAAAGCTTCTCTATGACCCTGCAATTGCACTGCTGGGTATTTACCTCAAAGATACATATGTTGTGAAAAGAAGAGCCATCTGTACCCCAATGTTTATAGCAGCAATGGCCACGGTCGCCAAACTGTGGAAAGAACCAAGGTGCCCTTCAACGGATGAATGGATAAGGAAGATGTGGTCCATATACACGATGGAGTATTATGCCTCCATCAGAAAGGATGAATACCCAACTTTTGTAGCAACATGGACGCGACTGGAAGAGATTATGCTGAGCGAAATAAGTCAAGCAGAGAGAGTCAAGTATCATATGGTCTCACTTATTTGTGGAGCATAACAAAGAACATGGAGGACATGGGGAGATGGAGAGGAGAAGGGAGTTGAAGGAAACTGGAAGGGGAGATGAACCATGAGAGACTATGGACTCTGAAAAACAACCAAAGGGTTTTAAGGCATGGGGGGTGGGAGGTTGAGGAACCAGGTGGTGGGTAATAGGGAGGGGACGTTTTTCATGGAGCACTGGGTGTTGTGCAAAAACAATGAATACTGTTATGCTGAAAAAATAAATAAAATGAAAAAAAAATCAATAAAAAAAAATAAGAAAAAAAAAAAGATGATTTGGGGACACCTGCGTGGCTCAGTGGGTTGGGCTTCTGCCTTCGGCTCAGGTCGTGGTCTCAGGTTCCGGGGATCGAGCCCCACTTTGGGCTCTCTGCTTGGTGGGGAGCTGCTTCCCACTCTCTCTGCCTGCCTCTCTGCCAGCTTGTGCTCTCACGCTCTGTGTCAAATGAAGAAATAAAATCTTTTTAAAAAAAAGATAATTTGGAACTGAATGATTAATAATAATAACAATAAGTACATATAAAGCACTTTATTTCCATTGTGTTCCACAATTATAACCCTATAATCCAATTATATCTCTTAAAATTTTCACATCAACTCTTTTTAAATTTTTTTAAATTTTAATTCCAATATAGTTAATATACAGTGTTATAGTAGTTTCAGGTGTATAGTATAGTGATTCAATGATTGTAGACAATTCTCAGTGCTCATCATGATAAGTGTACTCTTTAATCCCCATTGCTTAATTCACCCATCCCCTCACCCTCCTCCCCTCTCGCAACTACCAGTTTGTTCTCTACAGTTAAGAGTCTGTTTTTTTGTTTGTCTCCTTTTTTTCTTTCTTTATTTTTTTGTTTCTTAAATTCCACATATGAGTGAAATCATATGGTATTTGTCTTTTTCTGACTGATTAATTTCATTTAGCATTATACTCTCTAACTCAGTCCATTTTGTTGCAAATGGCAATATTTCATTCTTTATATGGCTAATTAATATTTGTGTGTGTGTATCTCATATCTTCTTTATCCATTCATCTATCTATGGACACTTGGGTTGCTTCCACAATTTGGCTATTGTAAATAATTCTGCAAAAAAATATAGAGGTACATGTATCCCTTCAAATTAGTGTTTATGTATTCTTTGTGCAAATAATAGGGAAGTTCCTGGATCATAGGGTAGTTCTATTTTTAATTTTTCTGAAGAACCTCCATACTGTCTCCCGCATTGGCTAAACCAGTTTGCATTCCCACCAACAGTACAAGAGGGTTCCATATTCACCATACTCTTACCAATGCTTGTTGTTTCTTGTGCTTTTGATTTTAGCCATTTTGATAGGTGTGAAGTGATACCTCATTGTAGTTTTGCATTTCCCTGATGATGAGTGATGTTGAGCATCTTTTCTTGTGTCTGTTAGCCATCTGTATGTCTTTTTTGGAGAAATGTTCATGTCTGCCCATTTTTAATTGGAATTTTTTTTTTTGCATTGAGTTGTACAAGTTCTTTATGTAAATTTGGATACTATTTGTCAGATGTCATTTGTAAATATATTCTCCCATTTAGTAAGTTGTCTTTTAGTTCTGTTGATTGTTTCTGTTGCTGTTGAAAAGTGATATCAACTCTTTCATCCTCACTTTATTGAAAAGGAAACAGAGCCACAGAGAGGTTAAGTGACTTCCCTAAGTTCACACAAAAATATATAGCAAAGCCCAAACTCGAACACAGCTCAGTCTAATTCCATCGCTCCTACTGTTAATCATATCCCTGTGGGTGATTCCTATAATACAATAAATGTAAAAAATATTTTGTTTGGGTTGCCTGAGTGGCTCAGTCAGTTAAGCATCTGACTCGTGATTTTAGCTCAGGACATGATCTCAGGGTCCTGGGATCAAGAGCCACATTGGGCTGCATGTTCAGTGTGGAGTCGACTTAGAATTCTCTCTTTCCCTGTCCCTCTGCCCCTCCCCTAGCTCGTGCACTCGCTTGCTCTCTCTCTCTCTCTCTTTCTCTCTCTAATCGGATAAATAAATTCTTTTTAAAAATAAATAAATATCTTGCTTACAGATTACTTAGCACCTACTATAAATTTGTTTTTCTCTGGAGTGTCTTTTCCAATATATTTTGTAAGAGTGCAACATGACTCAGTAACTATAAAAGGTTGAAATATTGTATTGCTGTTGGAAACCTGAAAGTTGCTACTTTTAAAGGTTTATATTTGCATAATAAAATCATATTCATGTTATATAGAACTTGTAATTCAAGCATATTGCTAAAGTAATAGATAACTAGAAAAGATTGAGGAAATATTAAATATATGTATATGGAAAAAGAAAAGAATCAGACCAATAGAAAGTAATTATTTCACAATAATGTTTATTGTTCTTTGGCATGTAACTTGAAATACTCCCTTACATTTTTAGGTCTGTGATCATTTTAGGCCATACTGATCTTTCATATGTTATAGAGTAGTTTGACAAAATATGTATGACTAAAAGAGATTTTAGTAGGGAGTGATGACAGCATTGTCAAATGAAGAAGTGACTAGTTTATATTATATCCAATTATCTCACTCACAGGATGAAGGTTGCACTGTGAGGCTTGTAAAAAAAATGGAAAGCTTTCATTTTTTAGGAAAGAGGAGTGTTATTTGTTATATACTGTCTTTGTAGACACATCCCATTAGATGTGAAATCCCTATTCCCATTCTTCTGGAAACAGAGTCTATTATTAAGAATCAACACCCTTACTCTCTTGGCACCTCTTAGAATCAGCTTTTAGGTGTAGGACCAAAAAAAAAAAATCTTGGGTTGTTCAGCACTCTATAATTCCATAAAGTTTCTTTTAAGATTTAATTTTTTTATTTGAGATAGAAAGAGCAAGAAAGAGCAAGAGAAAACAAGTAAGAGCTGCAGGGTATGGTGGCAGAGGGAGAGGGAGAAGCAGACTTCCTGCTGAGCAGAGAGCTCAACCCCATGCTTGATTCCAGGACAATTGAGATCATGACCTAAGCTGAAGGCAGATGCTTAACCAACTGAGCCACCCAGGCACCCCTCTATGAAGTCTTTTAATGTAAAAAGGCTTCTCCATGTATAGTGCTTGTGAATTAATTGGATAACTTTTTTTCTTCAATCCAGAAAATCCCTCTTAAGCAACTCACAAATTGTATTTTCAGATGCATAAATCATAAATTTCTCTAGGGGAAAACTACTCTATGACTTCAACACTGTCAAAGATGCAAAAAGAAGCCTCTGAACTCTCAGAAATTTAAGCAAATTGATCATTTCTCTACATGGGAAACCATCTTAAAGTACTTTTAAAAGGTTATTAATCTTGCTTATGAACAAGCTCATGGACTCTGAGTCAGAAAAGTCCTTGGAAATCATGTAGTTCAGAGGATGGCATACTTCTTCTGTAAAGGACTAGTCCTTAAATATTTGGGGTTTTCAGGCCAAAACACTATCTCCTCAACTGTTGAAGGAACTGTTTCCCATGATGGGCCAATAGATTTTTTGCACTTCACTTTTTTACAATTTTAAAGCATGAAAGTCTTCCTTTGCTCTTGAGGCATACAAAAACAGAAAGTGGTCTGGATTTAGCTCACAGGGCATAGTTTATCAACATTTCATCTAACTCATTTTTTTTTCTTAAACTAGGCTATACTTAGGGTGGTTGTTGAAAATACTTGGATATTCTGGCTTCTTTCTTTGACATCAAATTGTAAATGGGCATTCTTACTAATGATACTTTCCCAAAGTAAACCGCTAGGGAAATGTACAATGTACATTGTACATCCCCACCATTGTGGGGATAGCTTACCAAAAGGAGGACCACTTAAGAGTTAAGTTCCATGACTATAGGCCTTACTTTTAGAAACTAAAGGGGCTCCTTGCCATGAACTACCCCTGCTCCCCTTAAACTCCCTATTTACCTTAAAATCCTCAAAATTTTACAATTCACATGTTTTGACTTCCTTTTTTTGAGGATTTTATTTATTTATTTGACACAGAGAGATCACAAGTAGGCAGAGTGACAGGCAGAGAGTGGGGGGGAAGCAGGCTCCCTGCTGAGCAGAGAGCCCGATGCGGAGTTCGATCCCAGGACCCTGAGATCATGACCTGAGCCGAAGGCAGAGGCTTAACCCACTGAGCCACCAAGGCGCCCCTTGACTTCCTTTTTAAGTAATTGCATTAAGGATTAACATTAGTTACACAATGATACTTTTTACTAGAAAAGCACAAATTATGGAGAAAAAGCTTCCTATATAATACAGCTTGTTAATGAAACCTTTTCATTATTTTCCCATTCCCTATGCACTTGGGGGTTCACCTGGGAGTTATCTTTTACACTCTGAGGCCTACATAACTGAGTCCATTTCTTTTAGAACAATGGCTAATTAAGATACAACTGTATATTATAGGTGTGTAGCCATGGCACTGATGTCATCGTATAAAGAAATGGTCTAATAAATTTCTTCATCTTAATAACTAAACTAATTTGTCAAGATTATAGAATGAAATTACAATTTAGTTCTATATAAGATGCAGTAAAATAGCAGATATAGATAAAGGAAAAACAAGGATATACACCTTTGCACAGAGCTTTACAGGCTTAACTGAAAATTGGTTTAGTGTACAGTATAAAACAGTAGAGTAAAATAAGTCAAGCAGAGAAAGATAATTATCATATAGTTTTACTCATTTGTGGAACATTAGGAATAGTGTGGAAGACCATAGGGGAATGGAGGGAAAACTGAATGGGAAGAAATCAGAAAGGGAGACAAATTGTGAGAGACTTTGGACTCTGGGAAACAAACTGAAGGTTACAGAAGGGAGGGGGGTTGAGGGGATGAGGTAAGCACGTGATGGGTGTTAAAAAGGGCATGTGTTGTGATGAGCACTGGGTTTTATATGCAACTAATAAATCATTGAACACTACATCAAAAACTAATGATGTTCTACGTGTTGACAGAACATAATAAAAAAAAACTGCAGAATTAATATTCTTTAGAGGAAAGAAGCAACTGTCTAGAAAGAGGGGGCAACTTTATATAGATTCATTAGTTGGACACATTTATTTAACAATCTATTTGAATTTACTTTTCACAACAGTTTTTTTTCTCTCAATTAAAATGTCTCAGTACTGTACAGAATTACAGTTCTCAGGAAAGGGCAGTCTTGGAGATAAAGGTAGATTAGCTTTTACAGGATTCTAATTAATGAATTTTTAAATATCCTTCTCTTTTGATGCTAGTTGAAATTTAATTAACTAGCAAAAATATATTTCAAAAGTGTCATCTCTGGAAAGTGGTATTACTGGGAAAAACACTTAAACTTTCTAATCCTCTGTACCATCTTTGTAAGTAGTCCTGCTAAGGAAGATATTTGGCTTAGTATTCCAAAAAGCAGTCATAGTACCCAAAACTTCAGGCAGTATGCCAATCCTAAATAACCCCTGTGAATTCCATAATTACTATTTTCTGTTAGAGCTTTTTATCAATGTAGTAGAATATGTAGCTGCCCTAGGTTCTTTTGGAAAGAGTAGAAACATTATCTGTAGAATTCCTCAGGTGGCCTGGTAGCCTGATAAATATAATACATGAAAAGATATTAGTTACCAATTTATAAAGGCAAATATTATTTTATGAGGCATATATTACGTATAGTTGAATAAAATAAAATATTTTAATATTTTTAAAAAGATTTATTTATTTAAGTGAGAGAGAGAGAGAGAGAGAGAGAGAGCACGAGCACAGTGGGGCAGAGGGAGAAGCAGACTCTCTCCTGAGCAGGAAGCCTGATGCAGGGCTTGATCCTGGGACTCCAGTATCCCGACCTGAGCGGAAGGTAGATGTTTAACTGAGCTACCCAGGCACCCTTGAATAAAATCTGCTTGTATTTTTCTTCACCCTTTAATTTTTGTCTTGACTTTCAAGCTGATGAAAATAAGTGAATTGCAATAATAACGGAAAAGCTATCACTATGATTTGAGAATAGGAGTCAATGAAATTCTGCATATTGACATGTTTTGGATCAATGTTTAGAAGCACATGAAGTTTGTTATCTACTTTCCCCAGGTTGTGAAAATGTCAATATTTTTCATGTTTGTTTGCCATGTAAATCAACATTACCTATTTCTTTTTTTTTTTTTAACATTACCTATTTCTTATGTTAATCTTTTACATTTTATGTCTTTATCTGTTTTCATAGTGAGTGTTTTCTCTTAATCATTATCTCATGTGAGCTTCATAATTATCTGCTGAGACAGGAGATTCCAAATCTTTTATTATAATCAATTGGAGAGTATATTAAACTTCATGGAATATTTTTTCTTATATCATACCTAAATTACATGTTATAAGTCTATAATTTTTTGCTCAGTTGTCATTGAAAATGGAACATATCTTTTTGCATGGATAAAATTCATTTTGATCATTCTTCAGTGTTCTCCTGTGCTTGGACTCTTTCTTTGCCTAAAAAGACATACTTATTAGGTATGTTCTACTTTGAAGCTAACAGTGGAATATTAACAGTAATTATGATGTCTATGAGAGTCCTTTTGGTGGAAAAGAACAAAACCCTATTCATACTAGCTTGAGCAAAACCAAAATGGTCTGATAAGAACTCAAGCCAGGGATCATGATTACCATGGAGAACTCAAGGGCAGAAAGTAAAGTTAACACTTTGGAGGAACTGGAATCAAGAAAAATATTTTCATCTGTTTCTCTAGAGGCATATGTTCTTTTGTTTCAACCTCCTTTATTTATGGCTGTTTTATTCTTCACGTTCTCTACACAATTGGCTTTTTTCTTCTTCTCTAGGCATATGACAAACATTGTTTTTTTGTTTGTTTGTTTTGTTGTTGTTGTTTTTGTGGTGCCTGAGATTGCCTATCCCCATTTCAAACAACCAGCAGAATAACAAACAAACAAATAACTTCTAAATTCTAACTCTAAATCCCCAGGAAAGAGAATCTGCCCCAATTTGGGTCAAATTCCAGCTTCATACAACCAAGGGACTAGGTAACAGAGTACCAATGCAGCATTGGAAATAGCCGTTAGTTCTTGGAAGAGTAGAGCCTAGGAACCTACCTCATAATGTAACTATCATGTTCACCCTTATACTTAAATATTAATTCTGAAGTTTTACTTTTTTGGAGAGGTTCTCACCATGACTTACCCTTAAGCACAAGTGCAGCTAATTAAGTGGTACCTTCCCCTCAATCAAAATTCCTCAGTGTTCTGTCTTTCATGGTAAATCCACCTGAGAAAGTATAACTTGGTTTATGATTTATTTTGCTTTTGCTTTACAGCCAATAACTACAACTAGTTCATCAAGTGAACCTGTATTTACACTTCAACATGTGTCCCTTCCAACTGAAATAACACCTGACAAATTTGAATATTTTTCCCTAAAAAGGCTCAATACTCTAAGGTAAGCCTCACTAATAACCAGATCTACAAACATACAATCTTAACTTGAAGTAGAATATAAAAATAGTTTCTTTTATTTCCCACTACATTTTTAACATGATATTCAATTCCCAAAATAATGATGCATTAATTAGACAGGGACAAGAAAATAATACATTGCAAGGAAGTATCCTAGGCAAGCTATCAGTGGTAATGGAGAACAGTTGATGTGAGGGTAAATTCAAGTAAGCATAAAACCTGCTTACACTGATATTCTCCCAGTTTGTTCACAAGAATGTTGGTGGTGTTTCCTGCTTTCTACAGTCTAATATATAGAAATATATACTCTATAATATTTTGCTACAGAGAGGTTTTCAACAAAGAAAACATTTGACATTTAACATTTGATGAATATTTTTAAGGTGTTCATGTTTGTCTTTTCTTTAAGTAATGAAAGAGCAGTTATGATGTCACATGATGAAGGGAGCAAGTCTGAAACAGAAACTTCAGACACAAAAATTTCTGAAACTTCAGCCGGTTCTTTGGACTATAAAAGTCTCCAGGGCCTAACAATAATTGAAAATGACACCCCCCCACTGGACTCTGGCTCTGAAAGATGTGTGATTGATTCTGACTCTGATAGAGGCATTGGTTTGGAATCTGACTTAGAAGAACACTTAAAAGACTCTGAGTCAGTAATATGGGGAATGGACTCAGACTCAGAAAAATGTCCCATGTCCTCAAACTCAATGAAATACCTGCTAGAAGCAGAAAAATGCCAGATGGCTTCAGGATCTTTGAAAGATCTGATAGAGTCAGAACAACAACTAGAGGAAATTGAACAATCCCAGATGGACTTTGACTCTTTGAAATACTGGATGGACTCAGATTCAGAAAAATACTTGGCAGACTCTGACTCTGAAAAATATGTGTTAAACTCTGACAATGAAAGATCAGAGATGGATTCAGACACAGAAAAATGTCTAATTGCTTCTGCATCTGTGAAACACCTGCTGAAGGCAGAAAAATGCCAAATCGCTTTAGATTCTGTAAAACGCCTGATGGAATCTGAAAAAAGACTGATGGAGACCAAACAAAGTTGGATGCTGTCTGATTCTAAGAGGGATGTGATGGACTCAGACATTGATAGGTATGGAATGGACTCAGCTTCTGCATCTGAGGTACACCTGATGGGGGAAGGAAAACACCAGGAAAAGATTAGATCTAAGAGATATATGACAGACTCTGATTCTGAACCATGTGAGATGGACTCAGACTCAGAAGGATGTGGGCTAGCCTCAGCAGCTGTGGAACGTGTCATAGATGTCAGCACTGACATTGAGGGCCACTGGATGGATTCTTGGTCTGAAAAGCATACAATGGACTTAGATTCTGAAAGCCTGGGGATAGTCTCTGATTCTACAAAACACATGATGAAGGCTGAAGATTGCCAAAAGGCCTCTGACTTGGAAGGATTATGGATGGGCTTCAGGTTTGAATCTAAAAGATGCTTGGCTGACTCTGAAAGACAAAAAATGGACTTTGACTCTGATAGTTGTCAGGATAACTCTAGAAAATCTCAATTTAGGTCTGAAAGACTTCAGCGTAGCTCTGAAAAATATACGGATGATCTTCAAAAAAATGAGTTTGAAAGTGAAACACACATGATGGAGATGGAGAAGGAACAGTGTTTGATATTTGAAAATAAGAGACTTCAAATGGATGAAGAGATGAAAAGATCTTTCATGTGGTCTGACAGTGAACAAAAGCACAAGATTGTATCTGACAATGAAAGACACCACATGGACTCAGAAAATGAAGCACAAAGGCTTGGTGCTCGCAAGAAGGGTAATCGTCCTCAGGGTAAGCTTAAATGCATGTGGCTTTTGAAAGTAGCTTGTTTACAAGTGTAATTAATAACAGGATGACACTTTCAATATTTCAGTGGTGTTAACAGATTTGGGCCTTAGAGCATTTCATAAGAAACTCAGAGAAAAGGCGTTTTAATCCTAGATTTCCATTCAGTTTATTTTTATTTTTTTCATTTTTAATTTAAATTCAATCAGACAACATATAGTACATATTAGGTTCAGATGTAGTGTTCAATAATTCATCAGTTGCCTATAACACCCCATGCTTTTAAAAAAAAAAGTAGGCAAATACATTCTGTCTGCCTGTGCTCGCTCTCTCTCTCTCTCTCTCTCTGACAAATAAATACATAAATAAATAAATAATAAAATAAAAAATAGGCAAATAGGGGAACCTGGCTGGCTCAGTCAGTAAAGCATGTGACTCTTGATCCTGGGGTTGTAAGCTCAATCTCCATGTTGGGTGTAGAAATTACTTAAATCTTTATTAAAAATGAGGCAAATCATCTCTCTTCAGTTATCTGCTTCTTAAAAGAAAAATTAGAGAATTATTAGCAAGGACGGTTATTGTGGCCTAGAAAACAACATGTTAAATTTTGTTCCCATTATTTTGGAATGGGTGAATAGAGATTGCCATAAACTTTTCCCCACTATTAGTTGCTGTGAAAAGAAGTAAGTGTCCAAGTCTAACTATATAAACATCCAGCTTAACTTGCTTTTCTCAAAATTATTCTCAATTATTATAAAATTATTATAAAATTTATAAAATAATTATATATAATGATTATAAATATTTATAAAATAATAAAAATATTATAACAGTTTCATAATTTTCAATAAATAGTTGACTTTTACCGTATTAGTCACATTTACTTTATCACATTAAATTATAATTCTCCATTTCCTAAGCCATTGTATTAAAGTATGCTTAAGAAAAAGGAACTTTTATAATTTCAGAAAATATTTTTCTTCATATTAATCATTTTCTACAGAGTCTTACAATTCAAGGCATGGAAAGAAAACTAAGAACTTGACCCCAAAACATTCATAAGAAAACTTCCCTCCAAAAATATAACAAGAAGTTTTGTGCTTCAATAGACTCCAGTGACTTTTCAAAAACAGAGTATTTGAAATAATATATATTTAATGTATGATCAGTGTTTCTTATTTTAATATGCTATTCATACCTAAGTCTTGGAAATTTGTCCTATATAATACTGACTTCTCCATATCATATATTTTTAAAGTAGAGTAACACATGTGAATTCATTACACATGTGAATTCATTAAAACCTTACAGCAACCCTAGGAGGTAGGCACTATTATCATTTCTAGTTTACTAATGAAAAAACTGAGGCACAAAGAAGTTATATAATTAACCAAAGTAACACAATAAATGACAGGACATGAACCCATGCTCCAAAATCTATGTTGTTAAACATGAAGATATACTATCTTTCAGCTAAGAAGAAAGTATTATCCCAATTTTACAGTGACAACAGTAAAACTAAAATATTCTGGATCCAAAACTGGGTTTATCTGATTCCAGAGCCCGAGTTCTTAAGTTTAAGTATGTTACTTATATCTCAACTCTTGTTTAACTTCATGTTCTTCTAGTTTAGAAAGAGCTGCTACAGTATAGCATTATTATACCTACTTCAAAAATAAGGAAACTGAGGCTCAAACAGACTACTTCCCTAAATGTAGCATAAGTAATTAGTGGTTAAGCTAGAGCATAGAAACTCCTAGTCTAGTGTTATCTCAACTACATCGGTGACTTCATGAAGTTTATAATCTAACTGAGAAAATACTACTCCACATGAAAGCGGTCAATTAATTACACTTTAACTGAGCCCAATATTTTATAGAAGGCTTTGAAACATTTTAAATATTTGCAGTTACACTGTATCTAACTTGTCACTATTATTACTGCAAAACATGCATTGGGATATGGTTCATCCATAGGTGACACCTTTCATATATAAAACCAAACTTTTTCTAGCTGCTTTCACTCACCTTCAGCTGTTATATGTTGAAAACATAAACTGATAGGCTAAGTGCGATTTTTTCAATCCTAGAAATAAAGTTGAAGCCCATGGGTATAGAAAAATTACTCTTTGTGCTACTTATGCTCACTCCCAAATGAACAATACACTCTTCTTAAAGTTAGCTTGCACTGTGTCTGTCCCTTCTCTAGCTGTCATATGGTAAAGAGATAGGAAAAATGACTTTACTACATGTCCCAGGTCAAAAATTGAGTTTTTTTTGTTCCTCTGACAATGGATTTTAAATGACAATAGTTTTTTTTTAATATTTTATTTATTTGACAGAGAGAAATCACAACTAGGCAGAGAGGCAGGCAGAGAGAGAGGAGGAAGCAGGCTCCCTGCGGATGCAGGGCTGGATCCCAGGACCCTGGGATCATGACCTGAGCCGAAGGCAGAGGCTTTAACCCACTGAGCCACCCAGGCGCCCCAACAATAGTTTTTTTTTTTTTTTTTTTTTTTTGACAGAGAGAGATCACGAGTAGGCAGAGAGGCAGGCAGAGAGAGAGGAGGAAGCAGGCTCCCTGCTGAGCAGAGAGCCCGATGCGGAGCTGGATCCCAGGACCCTGAGATCATGACCCGAGCCGAAGGCAGCGGCTTAACCACTGAGCCACCCAGGCGCCCCCCAACAATAGTTTTTTTAAATGAATAGTTGGTTGCAAAGCAAGTGTTTTCTGAGATTAAGAGTCTCTTATGGTTTGTCTCCCTCCCAGGTCCTATCTGGTTGCTGAGGGGTGAGGGGGAGGGATAGGGTGGCTGGGTTATGGACACTGGGGAGGGTACATGCTATGGTGAGTGCTGTGAATTGTGTAAGACTGATGAGTCACAGACTTGTATCCCTGAAACAAATAATACATTATATGTTAATTTTAAAAACACGTGTTTTTAAAGGATTTTATTAATTTATTTGAGCGAGAGAGAGTATGAGCAGCAGAGGGGCAGAGAGAGAGGGAGACGCACGCTCCCCACTGAGCAGGGAGCCAGAGGTGGGGCTAAATCCCAGAACTCTGGAATCATGACCTGAGCCAAAGTCAGACATTTAAATGACTGAGCCACCCAGGCCCCTTACAAAACACATTTTTATTTTATCTTTTTTACAAAATGCCTTTCCTGAGAACAGTATAAAGCTCATTAATAATAACACATATATATAACTTCTATGCTTATGCTATAATTATGTTTAGAATTTTTGGTATACTTTAAATTTTTATACCAAGTACTATCATTTTTGCATTATTGAATTGAAGTCTCCATTGTTTGATATGAACATATTTCCATATCTTCTCACCCTCACACCCTGCCATAGCCTATCTTTAGTCATTTTAAAAAATATTTTTATTTATTTATTTGACAGGCAAAGATCACAAGTAGGCAGAGAGGCAGGCACAGGGGCGGGTGGGGGAGGGGAGGAGACGGGGAAGCAGGCTCTCTGCCAAGCAGGGAGCCTGATGCAGGGCTTGATTCCAGGACCCTGAGATCATGACCTGAGCTGAAGGCAGAGGCTTTAACCCACTGAGCCACCCAGGTCCCCCAGCTATTTTTTTTCATTAAAAAAATTGTGGTAAGCTATACATAGCATAAAACTTACCATCTTGACCTTTTTTAAAATGTACAGTTCAATGGCATATACATTCATACTGTTGTACAACCAGTCTCCAGAACTTTTTTTCATCTTGTGAAACAAATTTTATACCCATTAAACAGTAACTTCCCATTTCCCTCTTTTCTCAGTCCCTAGCAATCACCAATTTACTTCCTTTCTCTATGATTTTTTTATGTTTTTATTTACGTTCCAGTTGGCTAACATACAGTATAATATTAGTTTCAGTGTAATATTAATTTCACTAAATTACAATTTAGTGATTTAACACTTCATACAACACCTGGGGCCCATCACAAGTGCACTCATTAATCCCCATCACCTATTTCACCTATTTAACCCATCCCCCTATCCACCTCCTGCTTATAGCTATCAGTTTGTTCTCTACAGTTAAGAGTCTGTTTCTTGGTTTGCCACTCTTTTTTTTTTCCCTGTGCTGGTTTGTTACCTTTCTCTATGATTTTGACTAAGCTTCTCATATAAGTATTTATTGTATATATAATATTTTTACCTCCATTCTTTCAATCAGCATAATGTCCTTGAATTCATCCATGCTGTTGCATATGTCAGAATTTCCTTCCTTTTTAAGGATAAATAATATTCTATTATGTGGATATACCAGATTTGTTTATCCATTCATCTGTCCCTGGATAGATGTTGTTGTTGTGTAGCTGCCATTTTTGGCTTTTGTGAACAATACCACTATGAATATGAGTGTGTAAACATCTCTTTGAGATCCTGCTTTCATTTTGGAGATATATAGTCAAAGGATAATTAATTGTTGGATCATATGATAATTACATTTTTTATTTTGGGGGGATTTGCCATTCTGTTTTCTATAATGGCTGTACTGTTTTACATTCACACTAATAGTGCACAAGGGTTCCAATACCTATACCATTTCACATCCCCACAAACACTCATTTTTTGTGTTTTCGATAGTAATGATCTTAATGGGTGCTTCTTAGGCAATTTTACACCCAGTTTTTCATTTATTAGGATAGGAACTGTCTACAAACCTTTTAGAGGAGGTGAACTGAGAATCTGCTGAATTTTTACATGAGGCAAATATATCACTAGTATATGGTAGAATTTTTAAAAAGATTTTATTTATTTTGAGAGAGTGAGAGGGGGGAAAGAGAAAGAGAGAGAGAGAGAGAGAGAGAGAGTGTGTGTGTGTGTGTGTGTGTGTATCTGGGGAGGGGCAGAGACAAAGGGAAAGAGATAATCTCAAGCAGACCCCCATGCTGAGCACAGAGCCCAGTACAGGGCTTGATTCCACAACACAGATCATGACCTGAGGAGAAATCAAGTCAGGGGCTGAACCAACTGAGCCACCCAGGCACCCCTATGGCAGGATATTGTTAACTTAGTTTTCCATATTGCTATAATAAACTCCATGAAAATTGGGAAGAGGATCCCCATTACTAATAGATATAGTATTTGAAGAAAAATAGTATTACCAGAAATATTTTTTTCACTGCAGAATCATACAAACTTTTCCTTTCTACAATCTTATTTTATTAGGAATTGGAAAATAATTGAGTCTTTTTAATATGTTAACAGGTTTTTGGAGGCCTGTTTTCCTGTCACCTCCATTTAGCCAAAGAAAGGAAACTGAAGAACAAAATACTATACGACAAATTGATAACAAAGGTGAGGATATTCGACGGAAATTGCCTAAGGATTTTATATATTTTTTGTCAATATTTGGAAAAATTTCAGCCAGGATTTATTGTAGCAGGGAACCCCAAGGCAATATCCAGATACAGTCATTCTTTAGGAGGATTCACTGGACTCAGCATACAGTAGTACTCAAGGTTAAAATTTTCTACAACAAAAGATCATACAATAAAATAAAATCAGTAATGAGAAAAGGCACATAGAGGGAAAATTAACAGAAACTAGGTACAAGGTTCCAAGAGTCCTCTTCCAGTGGGGTCATGCAATATTCATTTAATTTATCCACCAAGTTATGACAACACATGTGAGGTGCTATCTGCCAGGGAAATTCATTAGTTTTTCAGTATCCAGAGCAGGTTTTTTTTTTTTTAATATCTTTCTTGAGATAATTCATCCATTCAACTATATAATTCAGTGTTTTTTAAATTTTTTTAAAAGATTTTATTTATTTACTTGACAGATAGAGATTACAAGTAGGCAGAGAGGCAGGCAGAGAGAGAGAGGGAAGCAGGCTCCCTGCTGAGAAGAGATCCCGATGTAGGGCTCGATCCCAGGACCCTGGGATCATGACCTGAGCCGAAGGCAGAGGCTTTAACTCACTGAGCCTCCCAGGTGCCCCAAAACTGCAGCTCTAATTCAGTGGTTTTAAGTATACTCACAGATATGTGCAATCATCACAACAGTCCCTTTTGGAAAAAATTTATCACCATAAAAATAACCCTGTACCCTCTAGTTCTCATCTGCCTACCCTTCCCATTCCCCTTAGCCCTAAGGAACCACTAATGTGCTTTCTGTCTCTGTAGATTTCCCTATCCTGGACCTTCTATATGAGTGGAATAATATGATATATGACCCTTTGAAACTGCACTCAATCAATTAGTATAATGGTTTCAAGGTTAATCTATAATGTAGCATGTTTTCATTTCTCTTAAATATTTGCATAGGAGAGGAATTGCTGAGTTACATGGTTACTACAGATTAATTGCTTGAAGAATTGCTAAGCTGTTTTCCAAAATTACAGTATAAGTTTATACTTCCACCATCATTTTATGAGGATTCCTATTTCTCCACATCCTTGTAAACACTTTTCATTATCTGACTTTTCAAAAAATATTTATTTATTTATAGCATTCATGAATGGGGGGAGAGGCAGAGGGAGAAGTAGAGAGAGCATCTCAAGCAGACTCTGTGCTGGGCACAGAGGCTGACACAGGGCTTGCTCTCATGACCCTGAGATCATGACCTAAGCTGAAATCAAGAGTCAGACACTTAACCAACTGAGCCACCCAGGTGCCATATTGACTCTTTAAATTTTAGCCATCCTAGTTGGTATACAGTGTTATTTCATTGATTATTTTGATTTATATTTCCCCAATGACTAATAATGTTGAACATATTTTTATGTGTTTTTTGACCAATGCATATCTTCCTTGGATAAATGTCTATTCAGATTCTCCTTTGTACTCTTATATTTTATTATTTTTTGTTATTGAGTTATAGGAGTTCTTTATATATGCTGAATACATGTTTTTTACAATATATATATAATTTGCAAATATGTTATACCATTCTCTGGATTTTCTTTTTAGTTTTTGATGGTTTCCTTTGCAATACAAAACTTTTAAACTTTAATGTAGACCAAATTATTTTCCTTTTCCTGCTCATAATTTGGGTGTCATATCTAAGAATCATTTGCCCAATCCAAGATTGTGAAGATTTATAGCTATATTACTTTCTAATAATTTTATGCTTTTAGTTCTTACGTTTAGTTATTTCATGCATTTTGAGTTAGTTTTTCTCTATGGTGTGATGTGAGGGAACAATTCGTTCTTTTGCATGTGATTGTCCATTTGACTCAATACCACTTGTTGAAGAGACTATTTTTCCCCATGGAATTGTACTGGCTCCTTGTCTAAAATCCATGGTTTTCTTTCTGGATTTCAGTTTTAGTCTCTTGATCTGTAGGCCTGTCTTTGTGCCATTACCACATTGTCTTACCTTTGCTTTATAGTATGTTTTGAAATCTGGGAGTATATATACTCCTACTTTGTTCCTTTTTAGGACTGTTTTGGCTATGTTAGGTTCATTACAATTAGATATAAATTTTAGGACCAGCTTGTTGATTCATTAAAAGAAGTCAAGTGAGATTCTGATAGAGATTATGTTGATCTGTAGATTAATTTGTAAAGTATTGCCGTTCAACAATATTAAGTCTTCTGATCCACAAACATGGAATGCCTCCCATTAAATTAGATCTTTTAAAATTTCTTTCAATAGTGTTTTATACTTTTTAAAGTATGGTTTTTGAACATATCTTATTAAATTTGTTGAAAATTTTAATTTTTAATGCTATTATAAATGGAATTTTTAATTTTATTAAATATTCTTAATTGCAAATATATAGAAATAAAATTGATTTTTTTCAAGTTTTTATTTAAATTCCAGTTACTTTACATATAGTGTAATATTACTTTCAGGTATAAAATTTAGTGACTCATCACTTACATACAATACCCAGTGTTCATCACAAGTGCCTCCCTTAATACCCTTCAGCTATCTAATCTTCTCCTCATCTGCCTCCTCTCCAGCAATGCTTAGTTTGTTCTCCTTAGGTATGAGTGTCTTCTAGTTTGCCTTTTTTTTCAGTATTTTGCTTTATTTTGTTTCTTAAATTCCATATGTGAGTAAAATCATATAGCATTTGTCTTTCTTTGACTGACTTAGTTAACATTATACTCTCTAGTTCCATCCATATTGTTGAAAATGGCAAGATATCATTCTCTTTTATGGCTGAGTAATATTCCATTTATACATATATATGTATATATATATATATATACATACATACATATATATACACACACACACATACATACACACACACACACCACATCTTCTGTATTCATTCATCAATCATTGGACATTCAGGCTTTTTCTGTAATTTGGCTATTGTTATGAAAAATGCTACTGCTATATTAATGCTGCTATAACAATAATGCTGCTATAAGTCTCAGGGAGAATGTGCCCCCTTCAAATTATTTTTTTCATATCCTTTGGTTAAATTTCTAGTAGTGCAATTGCTAGATCATAGGGTAGTTTTATGTTTAACTTTTTGAGGAAACTCCATACTGTTTTCCAGAATGGCTGCACCAGTTTGCATTACTACAGTGTAAGAAGGTTCCCCTTTCTCCACATCATCTCCAACACCTGCTGCTTCCTGTGCTGTTAATTTTAGCCATCATGACAGGTGTAAAGTGATATCTCATTTTAGGTTTGACTTGTATTTCCCTCATAATGAGTGATATTGAGCATTTTTTCATGTGTCTGTTAGCCATCTATATGTCATCTTTGGAGAAATATCTCTTCATGTCTTCTGCCTGTTTATTAACTGGATTATTTGGTTTTTTGTTTGTTGAGGTTTTTTTTAAAGACTTTATTTATTTATTTGACAGAGAGATCACAAGTAGGCAGAGAGGCAGGCAGAGAGAGAGGGAAGCAGGCTCCCTGCTGAGCAGAGAGCCAGATGTGGGGCTCGATCCCAGGACCGTGAGATCATGACCTGAGCTGAAGGCAGAGGCTTTAACCCACTGAGCCACCCAGGTGCCCCTGTTTGTTGAGTTTTATAAATTCTTTATATATTTTGGATAGTAATGCTTTATTGGGTGTATCATTTATAAATATTTTCTCCTATTCAGTAGGTTGCCTTTTAATTCTGTTGATTGTTTCCTTCCTGTACAAAAGTTCTTTATTTTGATGATGTCCCAATAGTTTATTTTTGCTTTTGTTTCCCTTACCTCTGGAGACATCGCTAGAAAAAAAGTTCCTACAGGTAATGTCAAAGAAGTTACTGCCTGTGTTCCACTCTAGAATTTTCATAGTTTCCTGTCTCACATTTAGGTCTTTCATCCATTTTGATTTTGTTTTTGTATATAGTGTAAAAAAGTGGTCCAGTTTCAATCTTTTGCATGTTGCTGTCCAGTTTTCTCAACACCATCTGTTGAAGAGACTGTCTTTTTTCCATTGGATATTCTTTCCTGTTTTCTTGAAGATTAATTGACCATATAAATGTGGCTTCATTTCTGGGTTTTCTGTTCTTTTCCATTGAACTATGTGCCTGTTTTTGTGCTAGTACCCTACTGTTCTGATCACTACAGCTTTGTAAAATAACTTAAAGTCCGGAATTGTGATGCCTCCAGCTTTGCTTTTCTTTTCCAAGATTGCTTTGACTATTTGGCATCTTCTGTGATTTCATATAAACTTTAGGATTGTTTGTTCTAGCTCTGTGGAAAATATTGTTGGTATTTTGATAAGGATTACATTAAATGTAAAGGTTGCTTTGGATAGTATCTTTAGGTTTAAAACGTGTTTCTTGTAGACAGCATATGGATGGGTTCTATCTTTTTATCCAGTCTACAACTCTGTGCTGTTTTATGGGAGCATTTAAGTCATTCACATTGAGAGGGACTATTGAAAGATAAGTTTTTATTGATATCATGTTGCCTGTGAAGTCCTTGTTTCTATTGATTATCTCTGTAAATTTCTGTTCTATGTCACTCTTGGGTTCTTTGTTCTTTTTTTTAAGATTTTTTTTAAATTTGTCAGAGAGAGAGAGAAGAGAGAGAGAGAGAGAGCATGAGTGAGCACAGGCAGACAGAGTGGCAGGCAGAGGCAAAGGGAGAAGCAGGCTCCCTGCCAAGCAAGGAGCCCAATGTGGAACTCGATCCCAGGATGCTGGGATCATGACCTGAGCCGAAGGCAGCTGCTTAACCAACTGAGCCACCCAGGCATCCCAGGTTCTTTGTTCTTTTATAGAACTCCTCCCCTCTTTAATATTTCTTGTAATGCCAGCTTGGTAGTCACATAATTTTTTAGTCTTTTCCGGTCTTAGAAGTTCTTTATCACCATTACCAGGTAGGATTTATCCATGGGATGCAAGTGTGGTTCAACATTCACAAATCAATCAGTGTGATAGAACAAATCAATAAGAGAAGAGAGAAGAACCTTTAAAGAACATGGTCCTTTCAATTGATGCAGAAAAAGCATTTGACAGGATATAGCATCCATTCCTGATTAAAATGATTCAGAGTATAGGGATAGAGGGAACATTCCTCAACTTCATGAAATCTGTCTATGAAGATCCACAGTGAATATCATCCTCAATGGGGAAAAACTGACAGCCTTCTCTTTGAGATCAGGAACACAAGGATGTCTCCATCCATTCTGAATGTCAACCTTGCCAGATAGAGTATTCTTGGCTGCATGTTCTTCTCATTTAGTGCCCTGAATATATCTTGCCAGCTCTTTCTGGCTTGCCGGGTTTCTGTAGACAGGTCTAATGTTATTCTTATGTTCCTCCCTCTCTATGTAAGGAATCTTCTCCCCCTAGCTGCCTTAAGACATTTTCTCTGTATTTGTGATTCATGAATTTCACAATTACATGTCTGGAGGTCTTTCTACCCTCATTGATCTTACGGGGTGCCCTCTCTGCCTCTAGGATATGAACATTTATTCCGTTCCCCAGATTAGGGAAATTCTCATCTAAGATTTACTCAACTATATCTTCTAGTCCTCTCTCTCTTTCCACCCATCAGGTATCCCAATAATTCTGACATTGGAACGTTTCATGGCATCATTTATTTCTCTAATGCTGTTTTCATGACTTCTAATCTGTTTGTTCCAGCCTTCTCCCAATCCTTCTTTTCTATTAGTTTGTCTTCTAGACCACCAATTCGATCTTCTGCTTCATTTACCCCAGCTGTTAGAGTGTTTACATTAGATTGGATTTTATTGATAACATTTCTAAGTTCTGCTAGATTAGCACTCACTTCTGCCCTTAGAGATTCTATGTTGCCACTAATGGTTTTCTCCAGCCTAGCCATTGTCTGGATAACTGTTAACCTTGGATTCTGTTTCCAACATATTATTTATATCCATATCCAATAGTTCTGTGGAAGAGGTCACAGTCTCTGAAATTTTCCTCTGTTGAGTGTGCCTTCTCCTAGTCATTCTGATGAGAGGTGGTTGAGGGGATGTATAGCTGAAAATACACCAGGAAAGGTGTACCCTGGAAAGTTTTGGAGCAATCGGTAGTCACCACCAAAAAGAGGGAAAAAGAAAAAAGAGAGAGAAAAAGAGAAAAAAAAAACAGCCAAAATGGGCCCCAGCAATAAGATTTATAAAGTACAAAAGCAAATATGAACAAACAAAAAGACCAACAAAAGAAAAAGAAAAAAAAAGGGGAAAGCCCAGCCAAATGAACCCCAAGAATACGATTTATAAGGTTCAAAAACAAAAACAAACACACAGAAACACTGACAAAAGAATAAGATGGGAAAGTGTTTATAAACCCTAGATGTGGGCAAGGAAGATTATTTCAGTTTTTTCTGGGTGCACCTTGTTATCTTTGTTAGAGGACTCAACTTGCCAGAGATACAGGGAGATTAAAACTGGCATATGTATAGATGGGGGTAGTATTGAATAGGAGAAAAAGACTACCTTGAATTTATAACTATATATATATAAAGAAAAAGAAACAAAGGTCTCTGTATGAAAAGATTTCAAGTTAAAAAGTTGCTGTGGAATATGTTGTTTTAAACATCTAGTTGAAATGTTAAGTAGGTTATAAAAATAAAAGAATGAGAATCATGAGAACAAATTTTTAAAAAGAGAGAGAAAATTTGTATCTATGAAATATACAGGCTGTGGGGCAATACTGGGAGCTTAATATAGTGTTCTCCCCTGATGTTGGGGTTTTAATGTTTTATGGGGATCCTGTGATTGTTGTCCTCTTATTCTTTTGGCTTGTCTTCTAGGGAAGGGGACCGCCTCGTTTTTCAGTCAGTCTTGCTTGGGCTGAGTTGCCCTTCCCCCTATCACAGGGCTGGGATCTGTGGAAACTGGTTTTTTAGGCTTTTGTTCTCTGGATGTTTTTGTTCTT
This sequence comes from Meles meles, assembly GCF_922984935.1. Taxonomy (NCBI): domain Eukaryota; kingdom Metazoa; phylum Chordata; class Mammalia; order Carnivora; family Mustelidae; genus Meles; species Meles meles. Next base: position 71,949,634 of record NC_060087.1, read on the forward strand.
TAATGGTTTTTGCGCCTTTTTGGAGGGTCAGAGCAATGTAAGCTGTCCACATCCAGACCTCCTCCTCAGAGAGAAGCCATAGTCTGCTCCTCTCTGGATGGTCCAGAACACACAGACTTCCCCTCTGCGAACTCTGCTGAGCCATCAATCTCCCACAAGCAATGTGTACCCCCAGCCATTGTCTCAGTGGTTGCCCAAGGCCTGCACTTGTCTCTGTACTCCCATGCTACCAAAATCGTGAGGGATACTGGTCCAGGCATGCCTGGTCCTGGTGTCTGCTATTCCTGACACTGCTGTCTGGAGCCCATGTCCATACTGGATACACTCAGCCCCAATGGCAGTGGAGGCAACTGAGGCAGCTGTGAAGGCTGTGGACCCAGGGACTGCTAACTGCAGCCTCTGCTGGGCTCTCTCAGGTGCAGGAGGGTACTGGCTGTGGCCGTCCTGGGACCGTGGGCTTAAGTTCATGCCTGGTGCTGTCCAATCCCAACAATTGTTCCTTATATCTCTTTCTTCTGTTTGAGTGCTCTTATTAATCCCTTCCCGTCTCTCATCCACCAGTCTCCAAGCTAATGCTGGTCTCCAAGCACAAGATACTTTTGCACTGGGGTATTACTTTCCATTGGGTTGCTTCTGGTGGCTCCCTCACCCTTCTTTTTATCCTCCAATATCAATCTGCGCACTCCCAGCTCCTCTGTACCTCTCTACTGATGATCCTCTGCCCCTGTAGAGATCCAGAAGTGTATAATATTACATCTCAGGCTGATTTCATGGGTGTTCAGAGTGCTCTGTTAGACACCAGTTGAAATAGGTTCTCCTACTCCTTCACCATCTTGCCCCTCATTCTGACAATGAATTATTATTAAATGATTTATTTCCTAAAGTATAAGCCTTCTGAATCTGGTATAGAAATATAAGAATAAATGACCACCTTTCATTTTTTATGTCTTAATAAGCTCAAGAGGACAGAAGAAAATTTAGGATCATGGCCTCCTTTTGAAATATCAAATAGTAATAATCTATTGAAAGAAATGGTATTTTTTTCCTTAGCGCAGACTTGTGTTCTATTGTGAATGCCGAAGTAAATCTTTATTATATTTTTTGTTATTCTTGCTCTTGTTTTATTCTTCTTTTTCTAGCAGTATCCAGAATTCAACTTGTAAAATATCTGAGTGATGACAAGAGTGTGAGATCTAAAGAGGTATCTCCAAAGTTCAGTGACTACCAAAAATCACAGAAAAAGTTAAAGCAAAGGCACAGACACAGCCTTTCTCCAATCCCAAACATAGTCATGGATACCAAGCATCACAGAAATGTCAGGCACAAAACTTCAGAATGTAAAGTTCATTGCAAGGACTACAGATTCCCACAAAGTTTTCAGAGTTCCCAGTCTCAAATGAATCCTATTCCTCCTTTAAATGTTGAAGATTATACCTCTGAAGACTTAGCATCTCTCTGCCATCCTATGTCCATGAGCCCTTGGCCTGATGTATGCCCCAAGACTCACAGCAACAACACATATTCTTTGGACACTGGAGCTCCTATATGTTCCAAATGTTTCATGGAAATCAATAATTCTTTTCATAAATGTCTTGTAAATTCGGATGATGATGATTCAGACTACACTTTACATCTCCAAATTCCCTTGGATTCTAAATATTCTCTGAGCCCCAAATCTATTAGACATCGTAAGACTTCTCGGAATAGCCCTTTATCTCGATCCCTGGATCCTAAACATCCTGTGGGCATCCACTGTCCTTTACACCGAGAGGATTCTAAATATTCCTTGGGCTCAACTTCTTATTTACATTGTGAAAGTTGCTCAGCTCTTCAAAATCTCATAGGCTCTACTGTTACCAGTACCTTTCCCATGAATCCTCAAAATACTATGGGCTACCATAGTACCCCTGGTTCAGACAGTGTTACTGACACCAGCAATATTCCTGGCCTCAAAAATGAGGGCAAATTTAACTTTACTGCTAAACTTGAAAATGAGGCCAATCCTGACAATGAAATTAAATTAATCAGTGCTGGAAATCTCAAAGATAAGGCCAATGGCAAAGAGAAGCCTCTTCTCAAAGATGAGACAGACCATGAAGAAGAGACAGACTCTGAAGATGAAAAAGATCCTGAAGATGAAGTAGATTCTGAGGATGACAACACCACCAAAGATAAGAAAGATCCCAAAGATAAGTCTGACCCTGATGACAGTGATCCCAAAGATAGCAATGCTGAAAAAGATTCAGACACAGACAATGGATCTAATCCCAGTGGTGATGTTGACCCTACAAGTGGAGCTGATTCCAACAGTGATGGTGATTCTAACAATGGAACTGACTCCAACAGTGAACCTGACTCTAACCTTGATAAAGCCACTAACAATGATGTTAACTCCAAATATAGCACTGGTTCTAATGGGAAAAAACACACCAATAATTCGGACAGTACCTCTGGCCTAAACAATGATGTTGATCTGGACTGTACTGCTAACAGCAACAATGGCCCTAATACAAACTATAGTTCTGGGCTCCAAAATGGAACTGGCCTGGACTACACTTCTGATTCTAGTAATGGTGCTGGCTTCAACAATAGATCTGGCTCTGAAATCAATAGATCTGGCCTCCAAAACAATGCCTCTGACCCTCAAAATATCCGATCAGGCCCCAACTGCCCTGAGTCCATTAACAATGGCTCTGGCCCCAACATCAGTTGTCCTGGCCCCAATTACAATGGCCCTGACTTTAAAATAGACCCTGACTCTAACCATAATGTCAGGCCTAGTAATACTACAAGTCACAGTAGTGCAATTAGTTCTAACAAGTATGCTGATTTCAGGTATGATACAAAATCCACCATTGCTACTGGCCACAACTATACAGCTGTCCCAAACTGTGACCCAGATCCTGACTGTGTCTCAGGATTCATTCATGCAGTAGGTTCTAGCCTTCTACCCAACACCAACTATATTGCTAGAAACAGTTATGCTGCCAAACCTAGCTCTAGAGCTACCACTGTCAATGCCATTGACACTAGCAATACAACTAATTGTAGTGGTGCTATTAGCCCTAGCTATACTCCTGGCACCACCTGTGCCTCAGGCACTAACCATAACCTTAGATTAACTCATGTCTTTGAATCCAACCTTGTCACCAACACAAATGATGATGCCATAAATATCCATAATGTTCATAATTCTACCAATTCTAGCAATATTAATAATCTCTCTGAGGCTGAATTGGAAATTGGTGCCAGTTCCTCCATTCCCAATATTGTTAATGGTAACTACCCCACTTTTGGTGCTAGCACAAACTATATTTCCGCAGCTGGAAATCTGACCACCTCTGAATTTTCTGATCCATCTAAGCTTAGTATAAATTATACAATTTTTGATAACCACAAATTTGGTGCCTTCCTCAAAGACACTACTGGCTCCATGGATTCTGTTAGCCTTAAGCATACTACTAAGTCCAAGGATGTCCTTGATGCCAAGGAATCTGGCTTTTTAAAAGATTTCTCAAAGGTCCAGAATTCCATTGTTATCAAGGATCCTACCAATTTAAACTTTCACTCCAATTCACATATTCCATTCCTTAGTTTTGACATTATAGTAGAAGCTCAACCACCAAATGTTGTGAAGTTTGCTGTATCATCAGGTGCTGTGAATCATTGTTTAAGGTAAGTTTATATCAATGTAGACTTTAAATTTCTTCTCCATTTCTTATAATTCAAAGTGTTAGGTCACTGAACAGGACTAAAAGCTTCCTTTTAAAAATTTGAGTATGCAATCCATGGAAGAGAGGAGATAAGATGTCCAGTATTACTTCTTTTTTGACCCGGGGAGCCAGCAACACAGTTTTCTATTTGAAAGATACATCTGCTATACAGCTTATAAATAGAAAAATGGCCTTGATTGCACTGTGGCTGGCTCATTCACTACCTCCATCAAGGGTATGATGGCCAAGTGTTTGTTTCTTCCCTCTATTTGCAGAGAGAGCAAAGTTGAATGAACTTTAAATACCATGAATAAAGACATTTGAAACCATTATTTCCCAAAATCCCATTTTACAATGAAGCTGGCAAAAGCAGTGATAACTATTATATTCTAATTTCTCATTAAATAATAGAATTTTAATTAGTTTGACGACATAATTTTAAGGAGCAAAGAAGCCTAAACTTTCTACTTTTGACTTAAAATTTGCTTTTTTCTTATTTCTCCTAAAAATCATATCAAATGTTTCTTCTAGCACTCTGAATTGCATGCACAAACTAGGATTTCTAAATTTTGGAAGACTATTTTTTACAGCAGCAAGTAATATTCTTTTTGATGAAATTTTACCACCATACTGTCATTGAGACATAATCAAGTTGGTACACATTGAATTTTATTTTTGTTATTCTTCATTAGACATGGTAAACAAATACATTTAGATTATAGTGTTTGTGTGGATAAATGTACAACTTAAAAAATTACTTTGCTTTCTACTAGAATGTGTAATTGAATATATATATATTCAATGTGTAATTGAATGTATATATGTATATATATACTCACACATATACATACACACACATATATATATAAATAAGGCATATATAACCAAAATTAAAGTACAAAATTGGTATCTCTCCAAAGATTTTACTTTAATAAAGAACAATTTCATGATTTTCCCAAAAGAACCATCTCTCTGGAGACAGTTGTAAATACCTAGTATAGTTTTATACCTCCACCTTATGTAAGTTTTAGGGTAACGTCATTATAAGTAATAAAAATAATATTGCTAAAATACAAACCACAACATTAGAAAAAAGAGATGTTACCCCCAGTTGTTTTATACAAATGAACTTTTGCAGTAGTATAAAAACTTTAAAAATATGTTTATTTTATGGATTTGATGTTTTGGGGTGAATGAAAATATGGTTATCATAAGTTTTAGTTTACTAGTTAAGGAATATTTTGCTGTTAGAATCCTAGTATATAACAACTATATTTCCTAAGTTTGGGTATGTAAAATGTATCATGTTAATTTTAGATGAAAACTACCTGCAAAGTAGGGCATTTCTCTCCTTCCCCAAAAAAACAATCTTTTTTTTTTTTTTAATGGAGGATACACAAACAAAGCATTCTTCTAGAAGAATGGATGATTTCCTTCCTTCACAACTTCCACATTTTTCCTGGTTTATTACATCCTTGTCCATATTTCCATCATAAATAACTAAAATAGGAAAACACAGGTACTTTCCCCATTAAAACAACTTAAGAAGAGAAGCTCCCTTTATTTTTTTTATTTTTTTTTAATTTATTTATTTATTTTTATTTTTTTATTTACAGCATAACAGTGTTCATTGTTTTGGCATCACACCCAGTGCTCCATGCAGTACGTGCCCTCCCTATTACCCACCACCTGGTTCCTCAACCTCCCACCCCAATCCACCACCCCCCCCCCGCCGCCCCTTCATAACCCTCTGGTTGTTTTTCAGAGTCCATAGTCTCTCATGGAGAAGCTCCCTTTAAAAGAAATAAAATTTTTCTATTAACCACAAATGAACCAAACAACCAACTTAACATCAGAACATTTAGTCAAGCCATTTGTATCATCTTCATTCATTATTTAAATAGGCATTTAATAATTAAACAGTTTAGAAGTCTCGAAAATATGCAAAATGAGAAATATAGTGCCTTTTAAGGTGCTTTTAGCTCACTTAATAGGAAAACACATGCCTATTTGAGAATAGAAGCTATATGAAGACAAATAAAATGGCATCTTACTGAGTTTCTAGAATGGTTAGAAAACATTTTGGTTGTTCAGATCAAAGGTCACCAATGTATTAAAGTAGTTGGAAATATGGGTATATTAATTATTACACTGTGTTGCACTTTTCAGAAATAACCCAACAAGATCTTAACTCCTGAAATTATCTTCCTTTTTGTGAAGGTTAACATTCACTTCCATGGATTGTGGTTTTAGAACTATATTACTAAGACTCCGGTATCATTTAATAAGTTATCTAGAGGTTATTTACAATTCTGAACAACAATATTATTCCATATAGAATAGACAAAAGTAATACCTTATCTTTCTTAAACTTTGAAAATTGTTTTTATTGATAAAAATTTTACTCATTATCATTAATTATTATTAATTAATAACTATCATTAGTTGAAGTACTTGACAGATTCCAGTGCACTTAAGAAAAATTGCATTAAGGCCATTCAAAGAAGGGGTCATCTATGATTTATGGTAGATTTTTTTAAAAAACAAAGATGATTCAGTAGTGATATTGAAGGAAATTTTCATATAGGATAGTCTATTATAACCAGAGTTTTATAAATAGAATTATATAGGTCTTCTTAGTGTGACAGATGTCTGAACATACCAATCAAATGTGTCATGCTTTTTGCACCAAAGTTCTCTTAAATTAGTATCTTTGTTAATTGCTCCTAAATTAACCAAGAAAAATGCTTTTGTTAATAAATATCTTGTATCTTCGAGGAAGCCTACAGATAATCCTTTGTTCAGAAGAGGCTAAATTTGTAGCATAATGTCATCAGAGTGGATTAACTGGAGTGGCCAGAAGTTTTTATATTTTCATTTCAAAATGGTTGGTCCAATGTATCACTTTCTTTTTTTCTAAGATTTTATTTATTTATTTGACAGGGAGATTACAAGTAGGCAGAGAGAGAGAGAGAGAGAGAGAAGCAGGCTCCCTGCTGAGCAGAGAGCCTGATGTAGGGCTCGATCCCAAGACCCTGAGATCATAACCTAGGCCGAAGGCAGAGGCTTAACCCACTGAGCCACCCAGGGGCTCCCAGTGTATCACTTTCATCCTGATCATAGAGCCATTAAAATACATGAACAGGTTTAACTCTTCTGCTTAATATTCATTGAAATAAATCTTAGTTAAACCTAATCTTTAGGCATATATAGGTATATAGTACTCACATACTCCCTATAATCAAAGCAATGTCCTGCCTTGTAGTTTCTTAATTAAATATGTTTACATACAGATAAACAGTTTTTCTCTTTCTAACTTTCTAGGGATATGCTGTGTTTTGTCAGTGGGAGACAAGTTTTCTGGGGATTTTCAATCTAAGATACAGTAAACCATCTCCTATCAACTTGCTCAAGGTCTGTTCATTGTTAAACTGCTTTACTGAGGTCATCTGTGCACCAAACGTTTTCAATAAAGTCACTCCTTTATATATCAATTTGGCCATATTTCTTTATAATACTGAACTGCTTCAATGATATCCTATTTCTGGATTTGTTGTTAGATAAGATAGTGTCCTGAAAGTGTTTAATTGAAATACAGTGAACTGAGTTGGAAGCTCCTTTGAAGTTAATTAGTAAAAGATCTCAAACTCAATGTAACTAAGTAAATAATATTGAGTAAATACAAAAGCTCCTCCTGCTAACCATGTGAACTTCCCATTGTTCTTTGAATAGTCTGGGGAAAAAAACAATTGTTGATTTGCTACAAGATCAAAGTCTCAGATTGAATTCAGCCTTCTCTCTTTATCTACACCATGTATAGTTTTCTGAGCCAACCACAAACTTATAATGACCTAGGTGAGCAATCCAAAGGAAAACCAGTTACTCCAAGCTCAAAGTAAATTGCACCTTATTACTGCCCCTACTGCAGAAAATCTATGCAAATGACCTTCTTTCTGAAGGAATTTCAAAATTATGTATTTTCCCCTATGCTTCAAGGGCCTTTGGCCCTGCCCCCTCAAATGTAAGGATCAATGATGCATCTTATCTGTGCAGATAGAATAAAACAGACCAAATCAACTTGAGTCCAAAAATTGGTAGAGACTAACCTAGAGAACTTTAAGACTATCACTCAACATCATAAATCTTAAATAATTGACTAAAGAGACATTTTATTCTCAAAAAGGAGATTTCACTAGATTTTCAAATCTCAGAAATGTTTGCTAAAATGACACCAGGGTAGATGTGCATTCAACAGCTATAGGATCTGGGCAGTCTGCCGTGTTCCAGGCTTGAAAAAAACTGAAGCAGCTGTGTCTGAATTTATTTCATCTTCTACTTGAGGGACAATTATTAAACTACATTTTCTAAAATATTTAAGTCTTAGTTTGGATGTATTGAGTATCAAAGACAATAAATTCAAAATGATTAAATAAGCAAGGTATGAAATTTCAGGTTCTGTCTCTCATGAGGCATGTCAACCAATCCATTTCTATAGAGAAATGTTTATGGGATAGAAACTGTTGACTCAGTGTAATAGAGTCCCTCAATAAAATGAGGAATGTGGATAAGAAGGTAGTAGCAAGAGATGATTATATTGGAGGTGAAGACAAAAGAAATAATGTTATATGGAGAAGGAGGGATATTGTAGAATAATAAATATGATTGCAGTAATCTTTACTTTTTTAGCATATCATTGAATCCCAATATGTTCTGGCTGGTCCAAGTCCATTTGTAAAAGAAAAATATTTCTTCTATGCCATCCTTTGTACTTCCTAACCTAGCCTTATCTCATCTCACACACACACACACACACACACACACACACACACACACACAACTGCAGACTTCAAAGTTTCTAACAAGAATATAAGCACCCTATATTAACAAATTTTCACTTATTCACCACCAGCTTCTGATTTTCCCATTCTGAGGTCATTCTAACACCCTAACATACTAACCCCATTTAGGAAGTAACCAAGCTTTCAAGCTGCCCAGCTAAGTGTGCTTCCTGATTGCTGACTTTTAAAAGTTTATCTGCTAATGTATCTGCTACCACCTCATTTTTACCCTTTCGCAGAGAACCTATACAAACACACATGCGTGTGTGTGTACACATACACATGCATACACACAGTTGATAACTTTTTATGCTTTGGGGTTACTTTGAGGACCATAGCTATCTGAGTTTTCACAGAAATTTTAATAATAAGATCATTTTTATTACAAATAACTGATTTGGGTTTTTTTTTTAAATAACTGATTATTTTATAAAAAGTTAGGAACAATCTGGTTGTTCATATTTATTATCTTGGTACTTCCTGAATAAAAAGATGACCAATCAAATAGTAAATGAAATAGAAATAATAGAAGAAACAAGCATCAGCAGTACCTTATTTCATCACATAAATATTATACCACAAATGGGTTTGTTAATTTTATATATTGAAAATAACATATAATTAGAGGTGTCAAGTGTAATAAATATTGTGCTAACCTAATGTTAGCAGACTCCTAGGTTACAAAATGAACACTACTATAGTTCCATCTTAGTATTTTAAGAGACATTATTATACTTGTGATTATAAGGTGATCACAGTTTTTTGAACATGGGTTTGAAGCTTTGAAGGATCATGATATCTATGTTTTATATTACATAATCTATTTAAAGTAGTCTATGGATAAAAATATTATTTTCTTTCATTACAGCTTTTAACTCCCAAGTTTCTTTTTATCCTGTTGTTGCAGCTCAACCTCCAGACAGGTAGCAGACAAAACCTTGACCTTTGATTAGTGAAAAGAATACCTTGAGATGGAAAAGACAAAGGCACAGCCAAGAAGGTTTTGAGGATATGAGCAAATAACTTCAAAACTTGCAGAGATCCCTGAGCAATGTTTATTATATGTTTATTCTCTTATCCCTTCCTCATTACATGACCTTGTCTTTATTGTCCATGAGACCAAGAATTTTGTTTCAAAATGCCATGTTACAACTGCCCCATTCATCTTATTTGCTTCTGGCAGACTCTGAAGTTAGGAAAAGGACACATTGTGGTCCATTCTAGACATCATAAAAAAAATTATTTTGTGTTGTTAATGACTAAAAAGTGCAGTCAGATTTTTCAGCCAAAAGTTCTCTCTTTCTTTTGTGTAAGTCTCTGTCTCCAGAAGAAGATTGGCTTAACTTTGAAGAAATTTTATGACAGATAATTTTAATATTGTGATAGTCACTTAAAAAATCTGATAGATGTTTTTAAAATTGTGATAGCCACTCTAGGTTTAATATCAACAATGATAAATTGTTATTTTATTGTTGTTTATTATTGTTATTGTTTTATGAATGTGGTACACATAATTAAAATAGTTAAGACTCATCAGTACTGTGCAGTGTTTGTTTAACTTGCTATTTATCCCATTCAACCTTGCTAACCTAGAAAAATTGATAACATATGTCATTTACCAAAAAGTTTTAGAGATGAATAAATTGGAAACAATAAAGCTATCTTTGGAGCTGCCATAAAGCAACTCAAAAACTGGTATAGAGTTTTTATAGCTCCTGCCAAAAGAGCTGAAAAAATAGTGAAATAATTAAAAGAAAATTGTATTTCTTTCTTTTGCAGTTACAAACAGGGACTAGGTTGCCAGGTGTACTTTAAAAAAACACCTTTTTGCCTAATAACTACCAGATACACTTTGTGGACTATAGGACAGACACATAGGCAATCAAACCACAATGACCTACCCAGCCTTTTAATAAGATTTCCACTATTTGTCACCACTCTCTGTATGCTTATTTTTATTACTTAAATCCAGCCCTCTGCCCACCTAGGTTAGTTTTCCTACTTTTCCCTACATTGTCTTGCTTGTATTTATAGGCACCATATTCTTTTTGGTATCTTCTCTTAACTAAAACTTTTCTCATTCAAGAAGTCTCCGACTTCAATGAACAATATTGTTCCTTCCATTTTCAAGTGTCTATTCTTGAAGTTAGCTGAGAAAGATCATGGTACATTTGGGGAACTACCCGTAGTTTGGCATGTGCATAGTAGATACACGGTGTGACTGGGATTGATGAGAAGTGAGATTGGTAAAGTAATCAGGGACTTTGTTGAGAAAGTTTATACCTCATCCCAGAGGTAACAGGTAACCTTTGGATTTAAGGAGAAGGCATAGAGGAAAAGAGAATAAAAGGACACCTGTTGTGGTAGTCCAGACTCAATTCAAAAGAGCTTGAAATAAAGCAGTAATAAGTAAGAATGGCGAAGCGAGAACACAATTGAAAGCTATTAAGAGAAATGACTGTAATTACTGGATTATTTGATGTAGGAGGAAAGAAAGTGTGAAAAGTTCAGTTTAACTCCGTGCTTTCTGATGTGGAGAGATGGTGGTGCCATTAACCAAGTTGCCATATAGAGGAGAATGGAGGAGAGGTGGTGGTAATGATACCAGTTTGTGACAAATGAAGATGGAGATTCCTGAGTAACATTTAGGTGCTGTTGTCCAAAATTCATCTAAGATAAGCCCTGACATTCAACATACCCCAGATGAAGAAGAAAAAAACCATAGTGTTTATCAATATTGTACTCATATGTAAGGTTAGCAGTTGTATAAAGCATTATCAGAATATTTGATCTTAATATTACCCTTTAGAGTCATCATCATATGTAATAGTAGCTATATTGTACATAAAAATAAGGAAACAAAGGCTCAAAAATGACAAAATATGTTGTTAAATGCTGCAGATACAATTAAAAGAATGTGGAATTGGAACACTTGTATGGCAGTGATGGGTTCCAAAGTAACCTGTAGCTCAGGAAAAAAATGCTTGTAACAAATTCTCTGACTTCCAGAATCAACATCATGTTGTTCTATGTTAAATTAAAGATGAAATACTTCAAGAAGAAAGTAACAAATTACATGTTTACATAAAACAACTATTATAAATATAACTAATTTTTATAGATTTCTGTGCTTTCTGTAGTTATAAATAACCTAAAAAATAAATTTCCTTTTTTCCCCTATTTTTTTTATTTTGGTAAAATGTAGTTAACATAAAATTTACCCATCTTAGCTAATTTTAAGTGTACAGTTTAATGGTATTAAATATATTTATGGGGTACCTGGGTGATTTAGTTAAGCATCTGACTCTTGATTTCAGCTCAGGTCACGATTGCAGTGTCTTGGGATTGATCCTTGTGTTGGACTCCTCACTGAGTGCAGAGTCTGCTTGTCACTCTCCCTTCCCCCAATTGTGTGCACTCTCTCTCTCTAAAATAAATAAAATATTAAATGAATAAATAAGTATACTCATAATATTGTCCAAACATCACCACCATCCACCCCATAACTCTTTTTAACTTGTAAAATTGAAACTCTATATCCATTAAATAAGAACTCACAATCCAATCTCCAACCCATGGAAACCACCATTCTACTCTCTGTATCTGTGATTTTGACTATTCTAAGTATGTCATATAGTGGAATGATACAGTATTTGTCTTTCTGTGACTGGCTCTTTCACTTATCATAATGTCATCAAGGTTCATCCATGTCAAGCCATATGTCACAGTTTTCTTCCCTTCTAAGGCTAAATAATTTTTCATTGAATATTTATACCACATTTTGCTTATCTTTCATCCAACAGTGGATACTTGTGTTGCTTCCATGTTTTAGCTTTAATGAAATAATGCTGTTTATGAACATGGGTGCACTAATGTCTCTTCGAGACTTTGCTTTCAATTCATTTGAGCATACACAGAAGTGTAATTGCTTCATCGTATGGTAATCCTTTCTTTTTTTGTTTTTGGTGGAACTGCTATATTGCATTCCACAGCAGCTATACCATTTTATATTCCTACCAATACTGCACAACAGTTTCAATTTCCCCACATGCTGGGCATTATTTGTTATCTTCCTTTTTGTTACTTTGTGGAGTTTGTTTTGTTTTGTTTTTATATAGGTCCCATCCTAATAACTATGAGGTGGTATCTCAGTGATGTTTTGATTTGCAGTCCCTTAACGATGAGTGATGTCAAGCATCTTTTCATGGACCTATTGGCCATTTTTACATACTCCTTGGATAAATGTCTATATAACTCTTTTGCCCATTTTTGAGTCATTATATAATTCTTTTTATTGTGGAATGTTAGAAGATCTCTCTATATTCTGAATATTAACCTCTTATCAGATACATGATTTGCAAATATTTTCTCCCATTCTGTTGGTTGTCTTTTTACTCTGTTGATGTTGTCTTTTGATGAACATTTTAAAAATACTTTGTGAAATCTCATTTGTCTTGTTTTTCTTTTTTTGCCTATTCTTTTGGTGTTATACTGAAGAAATCATTGCCAAATCCAATGTAGCAAAGATTTCACCTTGTTTTCTTCTAAGAATTTTATAGTTTTAGGTCATACATTTAGCTTTTTGATCCATTTTGAATATATGGTGTTAGGTAAAGGTCCAACTTCATTCTTTAGCATGTGGATATCCAATTTTCCCAACACCATTTCTTTTTTTTTTTTTTTTTTTTTTTTTTTCCAACACCATTTCTTGAAAAGACATCATCACTGAATGGAATCAGGAGCCTTATCAAAAATGATTTAACCATGCATGTAAGAATTTATTGCTGGGCTCTCTATTTTTTTCATTGTTCTATATGTCCGTCTTTATACCAGTACTGCATGGTTTTGAGTGCTATATCTTTTCAATAAGTTTTGAAATCATGTATCATGAGTCCTTCGTCTTTGTCCTTTTTTCAAGACTATTTTAGTTATTTTGGGTCCCTTGAGATTCCAAATACATTTTAGGATGGGTTTTCTATTTCAGCAAGTAACATCATGGGATTTTGATAGAGATTTCATTGAATCCATATATCACTCTGGGTAGTGTTGACATCTTAACAGTGTTAAACATGAGATGCATTTCCATTTATTTATGTCTTTTTTTCCTTAGCAATTTTTGTAGTTTTCACTGTACAAGTGTTAACTTCCTTGGTCAAGCTAATTGATTTTTTTCATGGTATTGTAAATGGAACTTTTTTTTATCATTTCGCTATTACTTTGATTTCAAAATATATTTATTCACCCCAGACAATAATGTAAACAAATTATGAGATCCTTTTTAAATTGTTCATTCTTAATGCCTACAAGTGCAACTGATTTTTGTGTGTTGACTTTGTATCCTGCTACACTGTTGAATTCATTTATTATCTCCAGCTGTGTGTGTGTGTGTGTGGGAGAGAGAGAGAGAGAAAGAAAGAGTGAGTGTGTAATCATTAGAGTTTTCTGTATGTAAGATCCTATCATCTGCAAACAGAGGTAATTTTACCTCTTTCAATTTGGATGCATTTTATTTCTTTTTCTCACTTAATTGCTCTGGCTATAGCTTCCACCACTGTCCTGAATAGAAGTGTTGAAAGAGGGCATCCTTACTTTATTTCTGATCTTAAAAGAAGTCTTTTACCCCTGAGTATGATATTCACTGTGGGTTTTTCATATATAACTTCTATTAAGGTAGTTTCCTGCTTTCCCTAATGTATTATGTGTTTTTATCATAAAAGAATGTTGAATTTTATCATTTTTTCTACATTAAATGAGATGATCATGTGATTTTCCTCATTGTTCTGTTAATGTGATATAATTTACTGATCAATTTTCATATGCTATGATATCCTTGAATTCCATGAATAAATCTCACTTGGTCATGGTGTATAATCCTCTTAATATGTTGCTGAATTCTGTTTCCTAGTATTTTGTTGAGGAATTTTGTGTTAGTGTTCATTAGGGATAGTGATCTATGTTTTTCTGTGTGATATTCTTTTCTGGCTTTGACATCAGAATAATGCTAGTCTTACAGAATGAGTCAGGAAGTGCCCCATAATTTCAATTTTTTAGAAACATTTTAGAAAGATTAAGATTAGTTCAGTTTAAATGTTTGGTAGAATTCACAAGTGAAGCCATCAGGTCCATGGTTTTAATTTTTCAGAAGCGTTTTGATTATTGATTCAATCTCCTTTTCTATTTACAGTTTCAGTCTTCATAATATATTCTTGGTAGGTATTGTGTTTCTAAAAATTTTTCTTCATTTCATTTAGGTTATCCAATTTGAGTATAATTGTTCATAGTACTCTCTTATAATCTTTATTTCTATAGAATTCATAGTAATGTCCTCAATTTCATTTTTGATTTTAGCAATTTGAATCTTCTCTCTTTTTTCTTAGTCCATCTGGCTAAATGTCTCTCAATTTTGTAAATATTTTAAAAGAACTAACATTAGTTTTATTGATCTTTTTCTATTGTTTTTCTCTTCTCCATTTATTTTACCTCTCATGTATCATTCCCTTCCTTCTGCTCACTTTTAGTTTAGTTCGTTCTTTCTCTAGTTCCTTAAATTATATATTTAGGTTGTTGGTTTGAGGTACTTCTTGTTGTTTATTTTTTAATGTAAGCATTTAGAGCTATAAATTCCTCTTTTGGCACTGACTTTGCTTCATCCCATAAGTTTTGATATATTGTATTTTCATTTTCTTTAGACTTTAAGTATATTTTTTCGGTTTAAAATTTTTTCAGTGTTCCAAGACTCATCGTTTATGCACCAGGCCCACTGCTCCATGCAATATATGCCCTCCTCAATACCCACCACCAAGCTTACCCATCCCCCCACCTCCTTCCCTTCCAAAACCCTCAATTTTTTTCTAAGGGTCCACAATTTCTCATGGTTCATCTCCCCCTCCAGTTTCCCCCAATTAACTTTTCCTTTCCTTTTTTTTTTTAAAGATTTTATTTATCTATTTGACAGCGAGAGAGAGATCACAAATAGGCAGAGAGAGAGAGAGAGGGAAGCAGGCTCCCCGCCGAGCAGAGATCCCGATATGGGACTCAATCCCAGGACTCCGAGACCACGACCCGAGCCGAAGGCAGCGGCCCAACCCACTGAGCCACCCAGGCGCCCCTCTTTCCTTTTCTTAATGTCCTCCATGTTATTCCTTATGCTCCGCAAGTAAGTGAAACCATATGATAATTGACTTTCTCTACTTATTTCACTTAGCATAATCTCCAGTCCCGTCCATGTTGATACAAAATTTGGGTATTCATCCTTTCTGATGGCTGCATAATATTCCATTGTATATATGGACCATATATTCTTTATCTATTCCTCTATTGAAGGGCATCTTGGCTCTTTCCACAGTTTGACGATTGTGGCCATTGTTGTTATGAACATTGGGGTACACATGGCCCTTCTTTTCACTACATCTGTATCTTTGGGGTAAATACCCAGTAGTGCAATGGCTGGGTCATAGGGTAGTTCTATTTTTAATTTTTTGAGGAATCCCCATACTCTTTTTCCAAGTGGCTGCACAACTTGCATTCCCACCAACAGTGTAAGAGAGTTCCCCTTTCTCCACATCCTCTCCAAAATGTGTTGTTTCCTGCCTTGTTAGTTTTTGCCTTTCTAACTGGTGTAAGGTGGTATCTCAATATGACTTTTGATTTGAATCTCCCTGATGGTTAAGGATGATGAACATTTAACATGTGTCTGTTAGCCATTTGTATGTCTTCATTGGAGAAGTGTTTGTTCATGTCTTCTGCCCATTTTTTTTTACATGATTATCAGGATTTTGGTTGTTGGGTTTGAGGAGTTCTTTATAGATCTTGCAAATCAACCCTTTGTCTGTAGTGTCATTTGGGAATATCTTCTCCCATTCTATGGGTTGCCTATGCTTTGTTAACTGTTTCCTTGCTGTGCAGAAGCCTTTAATCTTGGTGAAGTCCCAAAAGTTCATTTTTGCTTTTGTTTCCTTTGTCTTTGTAGACATGTGTTGAAAGAAGTTACTGTGGGTGATGTTAGAGAGGTTACTGCCTATATCCTCCTCTAGGATTTTGATAAATTCCTGTCTCACATTGAGGTCTTTCATCCATTTCGAGTTTATCTTTGTGTATAGTGTAAGGAAATCGTCGAGTTTCATTCTTCTACACATAGCTGTCCAATTTTCCCAGCACCATTTATTGAAGAGACTTTATTTTTTCCACTGGGTATTTTTCCCCCTGCTTTGTTGAAGATTAGTTGACCATAGAGTTGAGAGTCCATATCTGGGCTCTCTACTCTGTTCCATCGGTCTATGTGTCTGATTTTGTGCTAGTGCCAGGCTGTCTTGGTGATCACTGCTTTGCAGTAAAACTTGAAATCAGGCAATGTGATGCCCCCAGCTTTCTTTTTCTTTTTCAACATTTCCTTAGCAATTCAAGGTCTTTTCTGATTCCATACAAATTTTAGGATTGTTTGTTCCAGCACTTTGAAAAATGTCACTGGTATTTTATTTATTTATTTATTTTTGTCAGCGTAACAGTATTCATTGTTTTTGCAAACACCCAGTGCTCCATGCAATACATGCCCTCCCTATTACCCACCACCTGGTTCCCCCAACCTCCCACCCCCGCCCCTTCAAAAACCTCAGATTCTTTTTCAGAGTCCATAGTCTCTAATGGTTCATCTCTCCTTCCAATTTCACTCAACTTCCTTCTCCTCTCCATCTCCCCATGTCCTCCATGTCATTTGTTATGCTCCACAAGTAAGTGAAACCATATGATACTTGATTCTCTCTGCTTGACTTATTTCACTCAGCATAATCTCTTCCAGTCCCGTCCATGTTGCTACAAAAGTTGGGTATTCATCCTTTCTGATGGAGGCATAATACTCCATCGTGTATATGGACCACACCTTCCTTAACCATTCATCCGTTGAAGGGCATCTTGGTTCTTTCCACAGTTTGGTGACCGTGGCCATTGCTGCTATAAACAGTGGGGTACAGATGGCCTTTTCACTACATCTGTATCTTTGGGGTAAATGCCCAGTAGTGCAATTGCAGGGTCATAGGGAAGCTCTATTTTTAATTTCTTGAGGAATCTCCACACTGTTCTCCAAAGTGGCTGCACCAACTTGCATTCCCACCAACACTGTAAGAGGGTTCCCCTTTCCCCACATCCTCTCCAACACACGTTGTTTCCTGTCTTGCTAATTTTGGCCATTCTAACTGGTGTCAGGTGGTATCTCAATGTGGTTTTAATTTGAATCTCCCTGATGGCTAGTGATGATGAGCATTTTTTCATGTGTCTGATAGCCATTTGTATGTCCTCATTGGAGAAGTGTCTGTTCATATCTTCTGCCCATTTTTTGATATGATTATCTGTTTTGTGTGTGTTGAGTTTGAGGAGTTCTTTATAGATCCTGGATATCAACCTTTTGTCTGTACTGTCATTTGCAAATATCTTCTCCCATTCCATGGGTTGCCTCTTTGTTTTGTTGACTGTTTCCTTTGCTGTGCAGAAGCTTTTGATCTTGAGGAAGTCCCAAAAGTTCATTTTTGCTTTTGTTTCCTTGGCCTTTGGAGACATATCTTGAAAGAAGTTGCTGTGGCTGATATCGAAGAGGTTACTGCCTATGTTCTCCTCTAGGATTCTGATGGATCCCTGTCTCACATTGAGGTCTTTTATCCATTTCGAGTCTGTCTTTGTGTACAGTGTAAGAGAATGGTTGAGTTTCATTCTTCTACATATAGCTGTCCAGTTTTCCCAGCACCATTTATTGAAGAGACTGTCTTTTTCCCACTGTATATTTTTTCCTGTTTTGTCGAAGATTATTTGACCATAGAGTTGAGGGTCCATATCTGGGCTCTCTACTCTGTTCCACTGGTCTGTGTGTCTGTTTTTATGCCAGTACCATGCTGTTTTGGTGATCACAGCTTTGTAGTAAATCTTGAAATCAGGTAATGTGATGCCACCAGTTTTGTTTTTGTTTTTCAACATTTCCTTAGCAATTCGGGGTCTCTTATGATTCCATACAAATTTTAGGATTATATCTATACTGCCTAGAACAATATATACTTTTAATGCCATTCTGATCAAAATTCCACCAGTATTTTTCAAAGAGCTGAAGCAAATAATCCTAAAATTTGTGTGGAATCAGAAGAGGCCACTGGTATTTTGTTCGGGATGGCATCAAAAGTATAGATTCCTCTGGGCAACATAGACATTTTAACAATGTTTATTCTTCTGAGCCATGAGCATGTAATGTTTTTCCATCTTTTTGTGTCTTCGTTGATTTCTTTCATGAGTGTTCTGTAGTTCTTTGAGTACAGATATTTTAACTCTTTGGTTAGGTTTATTCCCAGACCTCTTATGGTTCTTGGTGCTATAGTAAATGGAATTGATTATCTAATTTCCCTTTCTATATTTTCATTGTTAGTGTATAAGAAAGCAACTGATTTATGTTCATTGATTTGGTATCCTGACACATTACTGAATTGCATTATGAGTTCTAGTAGTTTGGGGGTGAAGTCTTTTGGATTTTCCATATAAAGTATCATGTCATCTGTGAAGAGAGAGAGTTTGACTTCTTCTTTGCCAATTTGAATACCTTCTGTTTCTTTTTGTTGTCTGATTGCTGTTGCTAGGACTTCTAGTACTATGTTGAACAACAGTGGTGAGAGTGGGCTTTAAGCAATATTTAAGTAGGCTTTAATTATTTTTAACTTTCCATCATGATATCTTATTTAGTCCACTGGTTACTTAAAAACTGCATTGTTTAATTTCAACAGTTTTTTGAGTTTTTCAGTTTTACTTCTGTTACTGATTTCTAACTTCATTCTGTTGTGGTTGGAGAATGTGCATTGCATGATATCTACCTTTTAGAAACTATTGAGATGTAATTTGTAACCTAATATAGGTATTTCCTAGAAAATGTTCC
This sequence comes from Meles meles, assembly GCF_922984935.1. Taxonomy (NCBI): domain Eukaryota; kingdom Metazoa; phylum Chordata; class Mammalia; order Carnivora; family Mustelidae; genus Meles; species Meles meles. The sequence continues at coordinate 71,969,085 of NC_060087.1, forward strand.
ACATGCACTTGAGAATAATGTATATGCTATTGTTATGTAGAGTGTTCTGCATATTTATTAGATCAAGCTGATTTATTGTGTTCTTTAAGTTTTCTATTTCCTTATTTTTCTTCTGTCTGATTATTCTATCCATTACTGAGAGTAGTTTATTGAAGTTCCCAAATACGATTGTAGAATTGTCCATTTCTCCTTTCATTCCTACCACTTTTTACCTCATGTATCTTGATGGTCTGTTACGAGGTGTGTAAATGTTTCTGATCACTGTGTTATTGTGCCTTATTGGAACTTTTATTAATATAATGTCCTTCTTTGTCTTTTATATACTTTTAAAGTTTAAACTCTATGTTGCCTGATATTAGTATAGTCACTCCTGCTCTCTTTTGGTTGCTATTTGGATGAAATACCATGTTCCATCTTTACACTTTCAGTCTTTTTGAGTCTTTAGATCTAAAGAGAATCTCTTATAGACAGGATGTAGTTGAATCACTTTTTTTTTTCTAAATCAATTCTGCCAAATTCTGATTGGAGAGTTTAAACCACTTATATTTAAAGTAATTACTGAGGCAGCTGGGTGGCTCAGTTGGTTAAGCTTCTGACTCAATTTTAGCTCAGGTCATGATCTCGGGGTTGTGAGATAGAGCCCGGCATCAGGCACATGGCTGGGTTTGGAGCCTGCTTAATATTCTCTGTCTTGTTCTCCCTCTGCACCTCCCCACCAATCTAAAAATAAAAGTAATTACTGATAATAAGGAACTTCTGTCATTTTGATATTTGTTTTTATAGGCCTTATTGATTTTTGTCCCTCTTTTCCTACATTACTTTCTTCTTTTGTGTTTAGTTGATTTTTTAATGATAAAACATGTCAGTCTCTTTATTATAGTTTATTTTCTACAGTTTATCTTCTTTGTGGTGATCTTAGTAATCTTAAACTTATAACACTATACTTTGATTATATACCAGATTAACTTTAATAACATACTAAAAATCTGTTCCTTTAATAGTTCTATATCCACTCCTTTAGGTTGTTGATGTCACACAATTACATGTTCATTTATTGTGTGCCCTAATACATAAACTAATAAATATTTTAAATGCATTTACTCACTTAAATGCAGAAAACATATTATTCAGTTACAAACCATTTACACAGATACTAGTTCTTAGTGTAAGAATTTAAAATATATTAGTCTCCTATATTATGTAGAAAAAAGTAGACTTACTAACTATTGCTATAATAATGGTAGCTTCTATATTTGCCAATATATTTATTTATTTTTTTCCTAACTTCATTAATTTATTTATTTTTCCAGCATAACAGTATTCATTGTTTTTGCACAACACCCAGTGCTCCATGCAATACATGCCCTCCCTATTACCCACCACCTGGTTCCCCCAAACTCCCACCCCCGCCCCTTCAAAACCCTCGGGTTGTTTTTCAGAGTCCATAGTCTCTTATGGTTCGCCTCCCCTTCCAATTTCCCTCAAACTTCCTTCTCCTCTCCATCTCCCAATGTCCTCCATGTCATTTGTTATGCTCCACAAATAAATGAAACCATATAATACTTGACTCTCTCTGCTTGACTTATTTCACTCAGCATAATCACTTCCAGTCCCGTCCATGTTGCTACAAAAGTTGGGTATTCATCCTTCCTTTTTTTAAAATAAACATATAATGTATTTTTATCCCCAGGGGTACAGGTCTGTGAATCACCAGGTTTACACACTTCACAGCACTCATGATAGCACATACCCTCCCCAATGCCAATATATTTATTTTAATTGAGATTTTATTTCTTCATATTATTTCAAGTTAATGTCTACTGTCCTTTCATTTCACTATGCAGGACTCCCTTGATCATTTCTTGCATGGCACATTTAGTGGTAACAAAATCCTTCCGTTTATCTGGGAATCTCTTATTTCTCCCTCGCTTTTGAAGGACAGCTTTCCCAGATATAAGATTCTGGCTTGACAGATTGTTTTTCTAGTAGCACATTGGATACAACAGCTCACTATCTTCTAGCCTCCAAGGTTTTCCACAAATATTCTGCTGCTAAACTTAAGGAAGATTCCACAGTATGTGATGAGTCATGTCTCTTGCTTTGCAACTTTTCTAAACACAACACTATGAAACTAGAAGTCAACCACAAGAAAAAATGTAGAAAGACAACAAATACATGGAGGTTAAACAAAATGCTACTAAACAATTAATATGTCAATCAGGAAATCAAATAACAAATAAAAAATACATAGCAGCAATGGCCACAATAACCAAAATATGGAAAGACTCCAGGTGTCCAACAATAGAAGAATGGATAAAGAAGATGTGTTAATAATATATAATGGAGTATTACTCAGCCATCCAAAAGAATGAAATCTTACCATTTGCAAGGATGTAGATGCAACTTGAGGGTACTATGCTGAGTGAAATAAGTCAGTCAGAGGAAGATAAATATCATATGATTTCAATCATACGTGGAATTTAAGAAACAAAGCAGGTGAACATAGGAGAAGGGAAGGAAAAATTAAAAAGATGAAAACAGAACGGGGGACAAACTATAAGAGACTCTTAACTCTAGGCAACAAGCTGAGGCATGCTGGAGGGAAGGTAATTGGGAGGATGGAGTAATTTGGTGATGGACTTCAGTGAGGCACTCGATGTAATGAGAACTGGGTGTTACATGCAACTGATAAATCAACAAATTTTACCTCTGAAACTAGTAATACACTATATGTTAATTGAATAGAATTGAAATTTTAAAAATTTACAAGAGTTTAAAAATACATGGGAACAATGCAAATGAAAAGTGGCCTACAATGTTTCAGATGCAGCAAAAGCAGTCCTAAGAAGGAAGCATATAGTGATACAATTGTACCTTAAGAAGCAAGGAAAATCTCAAATAAACAACTTAACCTTACAGATAAAGGAGCTAGAAAAAGAACAATAAACAAAGTCTAAGGTCAGCAGAAGGAAGGAAATACTAAGGATCAGAGCAGAAATAAATGATACAAGAACTAAAAAAAAATCAGAATGGATCACTGAAACACTGAAACCAGGAACTGGTTCTTTGAAAAAAAAAATTGGTAAACTTCTAGCCAGATTTATCAAAAAGAAAAAAAGAAAGGACCCAAATATGTAAAATCATGAGTGACAGAGGAGAAATCACAATGAACACCACAGAAATAGAAACAATTATAACAGAATTTTATGAACATCTATATGCTAAGAAATTGGAAGAAACTTGGAAGAAATGAACCAATTCATATAAACTACCAAAACTGAAACAGGAAGAAGTAGAAAATTAAACAGACTGATAACCAGCAAAAAATTGAATCAGTAATAAAAAATCCCCCAACAAACAAAAGTTTAGGGCCAGATGTTTTCCCAGGGAAATTCTACCAGTTATGTAAGGAACAGTTAATACCTATTATTCTCAAACTATACCAAAAAAATAAGTAGGAAAAATTCTAAATTCATTCTATGAGACCAGCATTACCCTGATGCCAAAACCAGACACAAGCTCCATTAAAAAAGAGAAGTACAGGCCAATATCCTTGATAAATCAGGATGCAAAAATTCTCAATAAAATACTAGCAAATCAAATACAATACATTGAAAAAATCATTCACCATGATCAAGTGAGATTTATTCCTGGATTACAAGGGTGGTTCAATATTTGGAAATCAGTCAAGATGCTATACCACCTTAATCAAAGAAAATATAAAAACCATGTGATCGTTTCAACAGATCCAGAAAAAGTATTTGACAAAGTACATCTACTCATGATAGAAACAATCAACAAAGTAGCTTTAGAGGCAACATACATAAAAAGAAAAACCATATCATCCTCAATGGAAAAAAAAAGAGAGCTTTTCCCTAAGGTCTGGAAAAATAGAGGATGTCCACTCTCACCAATGTTATTTAACATAACATTGCTGCCATGAACATTGGGGAAAATGTGCCCCTTTTTTTCATTACATCTATATCTTTGGGGTAAATACAATACTGCAATTGCTGGGTGATAGGGTAGCTCTGTTTTAAACCTAGTGAAGAAACTCCATACTGTTTTACAGAGTGGTTGCACCAGCTTGCATTTCCACCAACAGTGTAAGTGTTCCTCTTTCTCCACATCCATACCAATATTTGCTATTCCCTGTTTTGCTAATTTTAGCCATTCTAATTGGTGTAAGGTGGTGTCTCATTGCGGTCTTGATTTGTATTTCCCTGATGGCAAGTAATGTGGAACATCTTTTCACGTGTCTGTTGACTATTCTGTCTTCTTTGGAGAAGTGTCTGATCATGTTTTCTACCCATTTCTTGACTGGATTATTTTTTTTTATAGGTATTGAGTTTGAGAAAATTATCGATCTTAGATACCAGCCCTTTATCTATTATGTCATTTGCAAATATCTTCTTTGCTTTTCTTTCCCTTGCCTTAGAGACGTGTCTTGCAAGTTGGTGTGGCCAAGGTCAAATATGTTACTGCCTGTGTTCTCTAAGATTCTGATGGATTCCTGATTCACATTTAGGTTTTGCATCCATTTTGAGTTTATCATTGTGTATGGTATAATAAAATGATCCAGTTTCATTCTTCAGCATGTGACTGTGCAATTTTCCATTTACTGAAATGCACCATTTATTGAAAAGACCGTCTTTTTTTTTCATTGGATAGTCTTCCCTGCTTTGTCAAAGATTAGTTGACCATAGAGCCAAGGGTCCATTTCTGGGGTCTCTATTCTGTTCCACTGATCTACGTGTTTGTTTTTGTGCCAGTACCATGCTGTTTGATGATAACAGCTTTGTAATATAGCTTGAAGTCAGGCATTGTGATGCCCCCAGCTTTGGTTTTCTTTTTCAATTTTCCCTGACTATTGGGACTTTTTTCTGGTTCCATACATATTTTAGGATTATTTGTTTCAGCTCTGTGAAAAATGCTGATGATATTTTGATAAGGATTGCATTGAATTATAGATTGTTTAAGTAGCATAGACATTTGAACAATACTTTTTCTTGCAATTTTTGTGTCTTCCTCCATTTCTTTCATAAGTGTTCTGTAGTTTCTAGAGTACAGATGCTTTACCTCTTTGGGTAGACTTACTCCTAAGTATCTTAGGGGTTTTTGTGCAATTGTAAATGGGATTGATTCCTTAATCTCTCTTTCTTCAGTCACATTGTTAGTGTATTGAAATGCAACTGAATACTGTGCACCAATTTTGTATCCTGCCACATTGCTGAATTGCTGTATGGGTTCTAGTAATTTGGGGGGGTGGAGTCTTTTGGGTTTTCCACATAAAGTATCGTGTCATTTGTGAAGAGAGAGTTTGACTTCTTCTTTGCCCATTTGAGTGTCTTTTACTTCTTTTTGTTGTCTGATTGCTGAAGCTAGGACTTCTAGTTCTATGCTGAAAAACAGTGATGAAAGTGGGCATTCCTGTCATGTTCCTTACCTTCATGGGAAAGCTTTCAGGTTTTCCCCATTGAGAATGGTATTCGCTGTGGGTTTTTCATAGACAGCTTTTGTGATATTCAGGTAGGTTCCCTCTATCCCTACACTGTGGAAAGTTTTAATCAAGAAAGGATGCTGTATTTTGTCAAATGCATTTTCTACATCTATTTTGATGATCATATGGTTCTTGTCCTTTCATTTATTTATGTTTTTTAAAGATTTTATTTATTTATTTGACAGACAGAAATCACAAGTAGGCAGAAAGGCAGGGAGAGAGAGAGGAGGAAGCAGACTCCCTGCTGAGCAGAGAGCCTTATGCGGGGCTTGATCCCATGACCCCAGGATCATGACCTGAGCCGAAGGTAGAGGCTTTAACCCACTGAGCCACCCAGTTTCCCCTTGTCCTTTCATTTATTAATGTGATGTATCATGTTGATTATTTTGTGAATGTTGAACCAACCTTGCAGCCCAGGATTAGATCCCACTTGATTGTGGTAAATAATCCTTTTTATGTACTGTTGAATCTTTTTGGCTAGTATCTTGAGTATTTTGACATATATGTTCATCAGATATATTGGGCTATAATTCTCCTTTTTGGTGAGGTCTTGCATTTTAGGATCAAGGTAATGCTGGACTCATAGAATGAGTTTGGAAGTTTTCCTTCCATTTCTCTTTTGAAACATCTTCCGAAGAGTAGGTTTTCATTCTTTAAATGTTTGATAGATTTCCCCTGGAGGAACCCTCCTACACTGTTGGTGGGAATGCAAGCTGATGCAACCACTCTGGAAAACAGCATGGAGGTTCCTCAAAATGTTGGAAATAGAACTACCCTATGACCTAGCAATTGCACTACTGGATATTTACCCTAAAGATACAAACGTAGTGATCCGAAGGGGCACGTGCACCCGAATGTTTATAGCAGCAATGTCTACAATAGCCAAGCTATGGAAAGAACCTAGATATCCATCAACAGATGAATGGATAAAGAAGATGTGGTATATATAAACGATGGAATACTATGCAGCCATCAAAAGAAATGAAATCTTGCCATTTGCGACAACATGGATGGAACTAGAGGGTATCGTGCTTAGTGAAATAAGTCAATTGGAGAAAGACAACTATTATATGATCTCCCTGATATGAGGATGTGGAGATGCAACATGGGGGGGGGTTAGGGGGGTAGGAGAAGAATAAATGAAACAAGATGGGATTGGGAGGGAGACAAACCATAAGTGACTCAATCTCACAAAACAAACTGAGGGTTGCTGGGGGGGAAAAGGGGTTGGGGGAGGGGGGGGTGGGGTTATGGACATTGGGGAGGGTATGTGCTATGGTGAGTGCTGTGAAGTGTGTAAACCTGGCAATTCACAGACCTGTACCTCTGGGGATAAAAATACATTATATGTTTATAAAAAAAATAGATAGATAGAGAGAGAGAGAGAGAGAAAGAAAGAAAGAAAGAAAGAAATAAAGAAAGAAAGAAAGGAAGGAAGAAAGAAAGAAATCCCCTGGAAAGCCATCTGGCCCTGGACGCTTGTTTGTTGGGAGATTTTTTTTTTAAGAATTTATTTATTTATTTGACAGAGAGAGAGAGAGAGATCATAAGTAGGCAGAGAGGCAGGCAGAGAGAGAGGGGAAAACAGGCTCCCTGCTGAGCAGAGAGCCTGATGTGGGGCTCAATCCCAGGACACTGTGATCATAACCTGAACCCAAGCCCAAGTGAGCTTAACCCACTGAGCCACCCAGGTGCCCCTGTTGGGAGATTTTAAAATACTGCTTCAATTTTCTTGTTGGTTTTGGGTCTGCTCAGGTTGTCTATTTCTTCTTCTTTCAATTGTGGTAGTTTATATATTTCCAGGAATGCATCCATTTCTTCCAGATTGTCTAATTTACTGGTATATAGTTGCTCATAATGTTTTCAAAATTGTATTTTCTTGGTGTTGGTCATGATCTCTCCTTTTTCATTCATGTTTTATTAATTTGGGTCCTTTCTCTATTCTTTTTGATTAGTCTGGCTGGGGGTTATTGATCTTATTGATTCAAAGAACCAGCTTCTAGTTCATTGACCTATTCTACAGTTCTTTTGGTTTCTTTTTAATTGATTTCTGTTCTAATCTTTATGATTTCTCTTCTCCTGCTTGGTTTACCCTTTATTTGCTGTTCTTTTTCCAGCTCCTGTATGTGTAAGCCTATTTACATTCAGAGAACTATTGACAGATAGGAATTCAGTGCCATTGTATTACCTGTAAAATCCCTGTGTCTGTAGATGGTCTCTGTTCCTTTCTGGTCTGTGTTAGTTCTGGGCTTTTTCTTTGCTTACAAGATCCCCTTTAATATGTCCTGGAGGGCTGGTTTAGTCAAAACAAATTCTTTTAGTTTCTCATTGTCCTGGAAGCTATTTATCTCTCCTCCCATTCTGAATGACAGCCTTGTTGGATAAAGTATTCTTGGCTGAATGCTTTAGCATGCATGATATATTCATTTAGTACCCTGAATATATCATGCCAGCCCTTTCTGGCCTGCCAGGTCTCTGTGGATAAGTCTACTGCCTGTCTAGTGTTTCTAAGATTTTAGGTTAAGAAACTCTTTCCTCAAGCTTCTTTCAGGATTTCATTTATCTCTGAAAATTGCAAGCTTCACTATTACATGTTGGGTCATTGATATATTTTTATTTATTTTGTGGGGCATTCTCTCTAATTCTTGGACTTGAATATCTGTTTATTTCCCCAGATTAGGAAGTTTCTCAGCTGTGATTAGCTCAAATACGCCTACTGTCTCCCTCTCCCTCTCTCTTTCTTCTTCCACTGTGGCCCCAATAATTCTAATATTGTTTTACTTTATGGTATTGCTGATTTCTCAAAGCTTTCCCTCAGGGTCCATTAATTGTTTTTCTCTCTTTTCCTCAGTTTCCTTCCTCTCCATCATCTTGTCTTCTATGTCATGGACTCTCTCTTCTGCCTCATTTACCTTAGCTATTAGAGCACCCAATTTAGACTGCATCTCAGTTAAAGCATTTTTAATTTTGGCCTGATTAGATTTTCTTTCTGCTCTAAGAGATTCTCTATTATCTTTTTAAGATTTAAATTCAATTAGCCAACACATAGTTTATCATTAGTTTCAGACGCAGTGTTCAACTGTTTATCAGTTGCATATAACACCCAGTGCTTATCACATCATGTGCCCTCCTTAATGGTCATCACCCAATTATCCCATCCCCCTACTCACCTCCCCTTTAGCAACCATCAGTTTGTTTCCCATAATTGAGAGTGTCTCTCCCAAGGGTCTTTTATGTTTTTCTCAAGCCCAGCTAGTAACTTGATAATCATTATCCTGAATTCCAGCCCTGATATTTTACTTACAGCCAAATAGATCAGATCTGTGACAGATAGTATTACCTCTGGGTCTTTGCTTTTTTGTAAATTCCTCCTTCTAGTCATTTTTTTCTCAGAGAAGAATGAAAGAGAGACTAAAATCAAAAATATCAACCATGACCCAAGTGAAATACACACTAGACAAATCTGAAGAGTCAGAAACCAAAAAAGAAAAGAAAAAGAAAACAAGAGGGTGGGCAAAGAGAGATTATAATCTCCCAGGTGTTCAAAACAGGGTGATCTACTTCATCCTGCATGTATTTTGGTCTGTTTGTTAGAAGATACTAAGTCTGAAAAATGTAAAGAAGGGAAAACTTGTACATATACAAAAAAATTGAATACAATGAAAAGAAGCCAAAAAATGAAGAATATATCTATAAAATGTAGGTGTAAAAATGAAAGTTAAATGAAGACTTAAAAACAAAGATTTGATAAAGACAAACTAGTTGAAAAGGAAAAAAAGAACAAGAAGAAAAGGAAAAGTTTAAACTGAAGGATAAAAGAATAATGAGAAAAAAAACTCAACTTCTATATACTACCTTCCCCTAGAGCTGGAGTTTTGCTGTTCTGTGTGCTTGGTAAACTTGGTATTCCCTTAATATTATAGCTGGTCTTCTGGTGTAGGGACCTGCCATGCTTATTATCAGGTGTTTTTGCCTAGGCAGAGTTGTACCACTTCTTGCCAGAGAGCTAGTCTCAGTTTAAGCTGCTTCATGTTCTTCCATGTAGCTTCTTTCCCCTGAAGGCTCTCTGTGCTGCTTCAGAGGTTGAAAATAAAAATGGCCATGCCCTGATCTTCCAACCCTGGAGCTGAAAGATCATACTTCCCTCTTTCTTTGGTAAACCCTCAGGGAAAAGCAATCTTCACTTTTGTGTGTGCCAAACTCTGCAGACTCATGTGTTCTACACCTGTGCTGCCCCTCTTGGGGCAGGGAAGAGGGTTGTGGGCCCTCTTACAGGGCCCCTGCAACTTACAGTATCCTTGCACAGAGAGCAGTCACTTCATCCTGCTGTAGACAGTGGTTTATGGAAAACGTAAATGACAGTAGCCAGTTTCCCGGCTAAATGCTTGGGAATTATGCTGGCTCAGGCACCCCCATTCTTTCTGTGACCCCAGGGATCCTGAGACCACACTGTCCCACTCAGGATTCTGTCCTGCTTCACCACCTGAGCACCTTTTAGGCAGGAATGTCTCTCAGTGGAGCAGGTTTCTAAAGGTTCCAATTTTAAACTGTATCTCTTTCTGGTAGCCCGCTCACAGAGGCTCCTTGCCCCATCCATCTATCTTCTGATAGATCCCCTCTGATTCACTTTTCCATACATTCTACCTTGCAAAATGTCATCAGTTTTCATTTGTAGAAATTCAGCAATTCTTTTCTTACATCTCAGGTTGAATTCCTAGGCATTCAGAATGATTTGATAGATAATCTGGCTAAATTCAAGTGTCCAGATGAAATAAACTCTACTCTTCCACCTTTTTGCCTCCCTGTCTAGTCTACTGTTCTAGTATTTTTTTTATTTCAGTTATTGTACTCTTCAACTCTCATTGGTTCATTTTTATATTTTTTAACTCTTCATTGAAGTTCTCACTGAGTTTTTCCATTCTTCTCTCCAAGCCAGTGAGCATCTTCACAATCGTTACTTATAATTTTTTTAAAGATTTTATTTATTCATTTGACAGACAGAGATCACAAGTAGGCAGAGAGGCAGGCAGAGAGAGAGGTGGAAGCAGGCTCCCTGCTGAGCAGAGAGCCCGATGTAAGGCTTGATCCCAGGACCCTAGGATCATGACCTGAGCCGAAGGCAGAGACTTTAACCCACTGAGCCACCCAGGCACCCCAATCATTACTTATAATTTTAATCAAGCATATTGCTTACCCCCTTTCATTTAGTTATTTTCTGAGGTTTAGTCTTGTTCTTTTCTGGGGGGAATATTCCCCTGTCTCCCCATCTTGCTTAACTTTCTGTGTTTGTTTCTATGGACTAGGCAGTACAGCTACTTCATCTAAACTTGAAGGATTGGTCTAATTTGTATCATCTATGTAGATTCTGTGTGATTGGTGACTTTTGCTGTGGCTATTGTGAGCTGGGTTTCTGGGGCTTTCCACAGAGGGGCTTTCCACACTGTCAGAATATTTAAGTTGAGGTGGATGTAGACCAGTGTGTCCTGGGGTTCTTTGTGTTGAGGGTACCCTGGCAGTACAGTTGAATCTGAAATGGGTGCAAGCTGGGGTTCCCTGGGGCACTTTGTGTAGGGGATGCCCTGATGGCTCAGCTGGAGCTGAGATATTATGCAAGCTGGGAGGCCCCTGAACTCTCTGTGCTGAGGGTGCCTTGACAAGCTAGCTGAAACTGAACTCGTTGCAACCCAGGAGGACTCAAGGTTCTACATACTGAGGGCACCTTGGCCAGAAAACTGACACTGGAGTGGGTATAAACCAAGTATCCCAGGACTCTCTATAAGGTGCCCACGAGGGGTGACTACAGGGGAAGCACTGTACAGACCAGGAGTTCCTTGGTGTTCCATGAAGATGGTGCGCTGGCAATTCTGTTAAAGTTAAAATGGATCTGGGGCAGTGTGGTCCCTGGGCTCTTCATACACAATGTGCCCTGTCAGAGCAGCTGAAGCTGAATTGGGTACAAGCTTGTATGTTTTAAAGGTACTCAGCTCAGTGATTGCCCTGGCCAGGTAACTGAGACCATGACTGATGTGAGAAGATGTGTTCTGGGGTGCCACACACAGGGTGTGCCCTGGTGGAAAGGTTGAAATCAATACAGCCTTGGGCTAGGGGCTCCAAGGGTGTTCCACATAGGGGGTACCCTTGCAGGGCAGGAAACTTAAACAAGTTAAGTGGGGTGCTCTAGAAAGCCATCTAAAGCCAGAATGGTGTAGGCCTGGAGTTTTCCACAGTGATTTGTGCCTGTGTCACATTGGCACAAAGGCTGGAGCTGTAGTGATCACTAATCAGGGGTGTTCTAGTGTGCACTGCCTTGTGGCTACCTTGGTGGGACACATAGGGCCACTGTGGGCTATGGGCCTGAGGTTCACTGATGTGACAGGTCGGTTAGGATGCCCAGATTGTACACTGGTCTGTGCTTTCAAGGTTAGGGAAAGTGTAAATCTTGTCCATAATCCTTTTCCACCTACAGAGCATTCCAGCAGCTCCCCCAGCCATTTGGTAAAGGTCTAGTGCTAGCTGTTTTATATGCTTGTTGCTGTTTTAAGCTGCAAATTTTTAAATAAAAAAAGGGGAAAAAACAAAAAAAAATGAGGAAGAAAGGGAAGAGAAAAAAGAAGACAACATGTAGCTTTTTGCTTTTGTTTTTTGAGGTGTTTTTTGGTGGGTTTTTTTTTTTTGTTTTTTTTTGTTTTTTTTTTTTGGTTGGTTGGTTGTTTTCTGTGTCCTGGAGTGACTGGGGCTGGTGTGGGTTTGCAGACCCAGGGCTTGCAGAGACAGCAATCCAGGACCTTGCTCTGCTTTGTGTTTTTAAGGTGGAGAGGGAACATAAACATGCAGTTCTTCAGTCCTATGACCCAGAGATCATTCCCATGACTCCTCTGCCATTTGGCAGAATTCCAATGTTGTCTCTTTCACATATTAGTTGTTAATTAATTTATTTATTTTAAGATTTTATTTATTTATTTGATAGAGACAGAGAGAGAGAGAAAGTGTGAGAAGGGGGAGGGTCAGAGGGAAAAGCAGACTCCCTGCTGAGCAAAGAGCATGATGCAGGACTCCATCCTGGGACTCCAGGATCATGTCCTGAGCCAAAAGCAGATGCCCAACTGACTGAGCCACCCAGGCACCCTTAGTTGCTCTTTTAAACCAACTCTTCTTTTCTGTGCTCAGTAAGAAAGGAATTTGTTATAACAAAGGCCCTCAGTACTATCCCTTCCCACTGCAGTTCACAGAGTTGGGTGGTTGAGGGAAAACTTTGCTACTATGTTTCCTTCTCTCTTGCTGTTTTATTTTGCTATTTTATCTTTGGTCATGCAGAAGTTGTTCAGTCTGCCCTCAGTTCTTCAGGAGGACCTGTTCTATAAATAAGTGTAATTTGGTGTGTTTCATGGAGGATGTGAGTTCAGGGTCTTCCTTTGTCACCATCTTGGACCAGAACTCTATACCACAACTTTTTTATCCATTCATCTATCAGGGGACACAGGGGACACAGGCTGTCTCCCTTTCTTGACTATTGTAAATAATACTCTGATAAACAAGGAAGTGCATATATCTTTTTTATTTAGTGTTTTCATTTTCTTTGAGTAAAGATCCATAGTGGAATTATTGGATCATGTGGTATTTCTACTATCAATTTTGTGAGGAAGTGCCACATTGTTTTCTACAGTGGCTGCACCAGTTTGCATTCCCACTAACAGTGCATGGGTGTTTGTTTTTCTCCACATCTTCCCGACATTTGCTATTTATTGTGTTTTTTATTTTAGCCATTCTGAAAGTTGTAAGGTGATATCTCATTGTGGTTTTGATTTGCATTTCCCTGATGATTAGTAATATTGATCATCCTTTCGTGAGTCTGTTGAACATCTACATGTCTTCCTTAGAAAAAGGTCTTTCAAGTGCTCTTCACATTTTTTAATGTGATTATTTGATTTAACGCTATTGAATTGTACCAGTTATCTATATATTTTAAATATTATCCCCTAATTGGATTTATCATTTGCAGATCTCTTCTTCCATTTATTAGGTCATATTTTATTTTGTTGATGTTTTTCTTTGCTGTGCAAATGCTTCATAATTTGGTGTAATCCCAATAGTTTGTTTTTGTTTTTGTTTCCCTTGCCTCAGGAGAAATATCTAGAAAAATGTTGCTAAGGCTGATATAAGAGAGAATACTCCCTATGTTTTCTAGTAGGAGTTTTATGATTTATGTCTCACATTTAGGTCTTTAATCTATCTTGAATTTGTTTTTGTGTATGATGTAAGAAAGTGGTCCAGTTTTTCCAGGAAAATTTACTGACAAAACTATCTTTTCCTCATGTGGATTTATTTCTGACTTCTCTATTCTGTTCTATTGATTTATGTGTTTGCTTTTGTGCCAGTACTATACTATTTTTATTATTATAGCTTTGTAATGAAATCTAGGATTGTGATACTTCCAGCTCTATTCTTCTTTCTCAAGATTTCTTTGGCTATTCAGGAGTTATTGTGGATCCATACAAATTTTAGTATTATTTTTTCTAATTCTGTGAAAAATGATGTTAGTATTTTGATACTAACATCATTTGCATTAAATGTGCAGTTTGGTTTTGGTAGTATGGACATTTTAACAAGTACAATTTTTCCACCTCATGAACATGGAATATCCTTCCATTTGTTTGTGTTCAATTTTTTTCATCAATGTTTTATAGTTTTCAGAGTACAGGTGTCCTCCAACTTCCATCAAACTTTCTGATAAACGCAGTTCCAGCTAACATCTTTAGAAGAACCTCATGAAAGACCTAGAGGCAGAATCACACAGCTAAGCCACTTTTGAAATCCTGAGCCACAGAAACTGGGAAATAGTGTTGGTTTTGTACTGCTAAATTTGGGGTAAATTGTTAATGTAGCCATAGATCACTAATACAGATATCAAGGCCTAGAGATCTTGACAAACCAAAGAAAATGTATGGTTCCAAGAGCTTAAAGGATAATAATTGCTTAAATATAAAGCTTCAGAGGTGAAATGGTCCTCCTAGTAATAACAAATTCAAGAGTATGAATATTGTTGTAGATGGCTGAAGTGAAGTAGGAGCAAAAGCCACTGGATATTAATTCATTAATTAAATTATTTAATGTATTTCCTAATATAATACCCAACTTTTGTATCAACATGGACGGGACTGGAAGAGATTATGCTGAGTGAAATAAGTCAAGCAGAGAGAATCAATTATCATATGGTTTCGCTTACTTGTGGAGCATAAGGAATAACACGGAGGACATGGAGAGATGGAGAGGAGAAGTAAGGGAAAATTGGAGGGGGAGACGAACCATGAGACTGTGGACTCTGAGAAACAAACTGAGGGTTTTGGAGGGGGGTGGGGTGGGAGGTTGGGTGAGCCTGGTGGTGGGTACTAAGGAGGGCACATATTGCACGGAGCACTGGGTGTGGTGTATAAACAATGAATTCTGGAACACTGCGAAGGAAAAAAAAAAAACCCTTATCCTAAGGGTTCAGATAAGAAAACTGAGGTTTCCACAGGTTAAGTGAGTTGCTCAAAGTCATACAGCTAGTCTTCCATCTAGCAGCAAAACTCACATGGGTCCGAGGAGATCTACATATTATAGTTCATAGCAGCATTATTTGTAATAGAAAAAAAGTGACCACAGTCTCCATTAAGAGAATGGAGAGATAAATATATTATGTTCATGTAAAAGAATACTATGCACAATGAAAATAAATGAACTATAGCTACACATGGAAACATTACGTATCACAAACAGTGCTATTGCAGAAGAATAGATGCCACATAAATAAAATTTATATGAGAAAAGCACACAAAACAACAGTGTATAAAGTTTAGGAATACGTGCATATACAGTAAAAGTCTAAAAACACGCATAGCAATATTAAATACAAGTCAGGAAAGTAGCTACGGGGGGGTTCAGGAAGCAAGGGGTACACAGAGTTGGAGGGATACACAGGAGGTTCCACCTACATTTACAGTGTTCATTAATGCCTTTTTGATAACTGTAATATTTTACATTAAATTTAAAAATCACAAATCATTTTGGATTTATTTCAATGGCTCTCTACTACCTTTAAAATAAAATTCCAACATATCCTAGCACTCAAACACTCCACCATCTTGCTGCTTTTTATCCTTGAGGAGCCCATTTCCCACTTTAAATTACAAGATGTTAATAACTTAGCTCTTAACAGTAATTCCAAATACATTCTACCATATTTCAACAACTTTAGTGTTTACTTCTGGGAGGTATTCAAAAGTACATTTATACCAGAAAGACCATGAACCCCAAAAGTGTATCCATCCATTGCCTTGGCCCCTCTAAGAAGCTTCAGAGCATCTGACAATTATAGTGTTCCCTTCTATGATTCCTAACATAGGTTGCTATGCTTTGAACTACAGGACTAATGCCCTGGCCAAAACTGACTAGACTAGGGATTGGTACCTGAGCCAAAGACAGCCAACTAGATGCTGTCTTATAAAGGGGCCTGATGTGCAATTTCTGCCCAAGAGGGGTACTTTGTAGTGGTTAGTGTCTAGCCAACCCAATCAAATCCTTTCCCTAGGAAAGTCTGGATACAGAACATGTAGAGTTAGCAGAAACAGAACAGTCTAGTCATGAGATTGGTAGTACCAGACTTGCTATGATATTCTGAATGGTTCTTCTTGAGGTTTGTTTAGCTGGTGAAACACCTTCCCAAGCTTTCTTGCTAAACTAAGCATCCGAAACAAGATGGGATCAGGAGGGAGACAAACCATAAGAGACTCTTAATCTCACAAAACAAACTGAGGGTTGCTGGGAGATGGGGTGGGGTAGGGAGAGGGTGGTGGGGTTATGGACACTGGGGAGGGTATGTGATATGGTGAGTGCTGTGAAATGTGTAAGCCTGACGATTCGCAGACCTGTACCCCTGGGGCACATAATACATTATATGTTAATAAAATATTTGTTTTAAAAACACTACTTAAGATAACTTGAACATGCCTCTGTTCTCCATAACCTTAGGACACATGACAAGCAAGATTTTATTTCCATATTCAATGAGGTTCACAGAATACCTAACCACCATCTGTGAGGATGGTGTTACAGGGAATAGTCAATCATATGGGTGTGGGAGGAGGCAACGCACACACCGTTTTCACTTTACGGCATAAAGTGATATCCTGGAACCTATACCAAACACCGTTAAATAGGTTAAGGGTTTCAAAGCATAACTTCCAAAGCTGTACTGAAAATAAACATGTTCAACAATGCTGAGTGGAAACAGGAACACTGATTTGGCTAGAGATAACCACCAGTCTTTCCAACCTAACAAATTTCACTTTTTTAGGTTCCAACTATTTTTTGGTATAACTTAGGTGAAACAAGGAAAAGAAAGACAAGGACTAAAGTTGACAGAAAGGAATATACAGCTAGTATTATCAAGGATTTTGAAACCTTAAGTCCTGTGAGGTCCATGTTCCTCCCCATACCAATCATCCTTGGCCCAAGTCCCAAAATATAATCCCAGTCATGTATTATCTCCTGTATTCTAATTTCTACAGTGCTCTGTGTTTTCTCTCCACTGACCAAACTTCCTGCTATTCCTCAAAACTCCAAAAGTCCTTGCATTGTGTCTACCCTCACCTCTCCTTGCCTGAAATGAAACATGATTGTCCTCTGAGGTCTCTATTTCCCTTATTATCCTCAAGAGGAGGCTAATCAAAACGTCTCAGGGAAAGGAGGTAGTTTTCTTCTTCCTGATATCCAATGCTACTTCTAAGCTGTTACTTCTTCACCCTTAAGTAAAAATCTCTGTTCCTATTAGTGAGGAAGTAGAACAACCAGAACTCTCATGAATGGAATGCAAATTGGTACAACCACTTTGAAAAACTATTTGGCAGTATCTACCAAAGAAAACTGCATGCCCTAAGACCTGGCAATCCCACTCCTAGGTATGTACTCAATAGAAATGCACACTTATGTGCATCAAAAACACATACAGAAGAACATTCACAGGATCATTATTTGTGTAATAGCTCAAAACTGGAGATAATTCAAATGTTCCTCAAGAGCTGGGCGCCTGGGTAGCTCAGTTGGTTAAGCAACCGCCTTTGGCTCAGGTCATGATCCTGGAGTCCCAGGATTGAGTCCCGAATTGGGCTCCCTGCTTGGCAGGGAGTCTGCTTCCCCCTCTGACCCGCCCCCTTCTCATGCTCTCTCTCTCTCTTTCTCTCTCTCTCTCTCTCAAATAAAAAAAAAATTGTTCCTCAAGAGTAGAATGGATACATAAATTATGGTACATTCATCCTCTTAAATGTCATATCATAACAAAAATGAATTAGTGTTACAAGCATAATGGTTGAATCACAGAAACAAAACATTGGATGAAAGAAGCCAGACACAGCAGAGTAAATACGGCATTGTTTCATTTATATGAAGTTCAAAAATAAGCAAAAATAATCTACAGTGGAGGATAACGATGTAGAGGAAATAGAAGGAAAGGCTCCTGAGCTGTTGGTAATGCTTTTTTTTAAAAAAATTGGGTTCTGATTTTAAAAAAATGATCATTTTATGAAAATTTACCAAGCTACTTATGACATGTGTACTTTACTGTATATATGCTATACTTCAATTAAAAGAAAAAGTTCACCTAAAAGAAATAAAACTAACTCTGCTACTTTGAAGTTGATACCATCTATTTATTTATTCTTAGTACTGTCATCTACCTGCATCCTGGTCACTGCATCACATCAGAGTTAGAATTCTGGTTAGCAGTCTTCTATACTCTAAATCCTGCTTTAACTAACAGTGACTTTAATATGCATGTGGACAAACCACCCAAAAGCCTCCCCTCACTCCTTGACTTTACCTCCATAGACCTTCATATTCATTCCACCGTGGCTATCCACTCCATGAGTACACCCTAAATTTACCACTACCCAGACTTGCTAATAGCTAAAATCATACACTCAACAAGATTTTCTCCAACTACAACCTCCTGTTGCAGCTTTGTTTTTTTGTTTTGTTTTGTTTTGTTTCTGCTCTACTCCTGTTCTCTGAGCTTACCTACATTCAAAAACTTTTCAAGAGAGTGAAATGATGTGCATCAACAGCTTGGCACAATGTCAGACACAAAAGAAGTGCTCAATAAATGGTAGCCATATTTTGTTTTGTTTTCGTTTTTTTTTTAAGATTTTATTTATTTGAGAGGGAGAGAGAATGAGCAGGAGGAGAGGGAGAGGGAGAAGCAGACTCCCCACTGAGTAGGGAGCCTGATGCAGGGCTTGATCCTAGGACCCTGAGATCATGATCTGAGCCAAAGGCAGATGCTTAACCAAGTGAGCAACCCAGGTGCCCCCATAGTTTGGTATTAAGTATTTTATTATAAACAACTTTTCTTTCAAAACTCCAGTTTTCCTCAAATTCATTCAACCTCTGGTATGAAAGAAACTTTGGCTTTTGTCTAACACTGCTACAGTCTTCCCAATTCTTTTTTTTTTTTGAAGATTTATTTATTCATTTGAGAGACTGAGAGAGGTGGGGAGGGCAGACTCTTAACATCTGAGCCACCCAGGCACCACCCTACCGCCCTGCTTTTTAGAAGATATTATTTATTTATTTGACATAGAAAGAGACAGCAGGAGAGGGAACACAAGCAGGTAGAGTGGGAAAGGGAGAAGCGGGCTTCGTGCTAAGCAGGGAGCCCGAATTTGGTCCAAATTCTAAACAAATATTTTGGTTACTGTTGAGTTTTAATAATATACATGGAACCTTCAAATTAGCACATCTTGATCACTTATTCTTTAAGAAACATTGTATTCTCCAGTGAAAGTTAATTTGGGCTATTCCAAGTTATACAGTTGGTGTCCAAAAACATGTTGACTGAGCTACACAAATTCTTTTAAAAGATTTTATTTATTTATTTGACAGACAGAGATCATAGTACGCAGAGAAGTAGGCAGAGAGAGGGAAGCAGGCTCCCTGCTGAGCAGAGAGCCTGATGCGGGGCTCAATCCCAGGACCCTGGGATCATGACCTGAGCCGAAGGCAGAGGCTTTAACCCACTGAGCCACCCAGGCACCCCTACACAAATTCTTTTAGAGCGTAAATTTACAAGCGTAAAATTCTTTTAGAGCGTACGTTTCCAAATTGTTGGAGCTCAACTTTGATGCACGTTGCATCTCTGTCTCCTGTGGTACTACATATCCTTGCATTTAAACAGATTAGAAATGAACATTGATAGCACAGTGATTGAAAAAGACAGAGAAACAGAATCTGGATTTTTTCAATTCTGCCATTTTATGTGACCATTTGGGGGGTGTGTGTGTGTGTGTGTGTGTGTGTGTGTGTCTGTGTATTTAAAATTAAAAGCACTGAAACAGAGTACAAACTTCGAGGTGCTATTTTTGTTTGGAAATTATAACTTAAAGAATATTTATTTGAGAGAGAGAGACAGAGAGACAGAGAACAAGCAGGAGGAGGGGCAGAGGGAGAAGGAGAAGCAGAGTTCCCACTGCTCAGGGATCCCAGGGTTCCTGGTATCATGACCTGAGCCAAAGGCAGATGCTTAACTGATTGAGCCACCCAGGCACCCCGAAAAGTGTAACTTTTTATTTATTATGAACTATTTTACTGAATTTGAATTTTCTGGCATGAAAATTTAGATGAGGTTGTGAATCAAACAGAAAAATATGTGCAAACAGCCAGAATTAGCCTCAAGCACTGCACAGTGAAAAACAAAGTCTTAAACTGTTCCTTGAAAATTGGGGCACAGAAAATGTGAAGAAAGTAATTTACTATGCAACAATACAATGTAAGGAAATGGAGATTACATAGAAAAGATAATTGCTTTTAAAAAATTGATAGCAGGAAATATGACTGAAGATGATTTTGTGATATTACCAGAAGAAACCAAAAGGGCATTATATGAATGCCTTGATAGTTTTCAGAAAGCACTGGACACTTCTTTTAAAACAATGGATCAAATGTCAAAGTTCCCTCTCGTTAGACATTTTTCACTGATTTCTGCAGAAGAAGAAGTTCTGAAGTTTTTACCTAGTAGTATAGAAATCTATAATTTTCTGATGAATATATTTTGGCTGAAATTTTCAACTGTGGAAGATTTGAATGCCACTGAATTTGATCCTGAATAAACTAACACGTGGATGGTATTGTCATTCATGGCACTTATGTGAAAGAGAATTATTATAATTCTCTTCCAAACTTATTCACAATTTTAAGAATTTTCTTATTTGTATATGTTTCTTTACAAATTAACTTTATTAATATTAAAATTAATTAAAAAGTGTTCATCTTTCAACTATAAACAAAGATACATAAAAGTCTACCTATACCACCTACTGAATATTTAAAAGTATTAGATTTTGATGAAGTATTGGCCAATAGGCAGATGTTAAAGCTCAAAAGCAGAAACTAATATTTTTTTAAAAGATTTATTTATTTGAGAGAGAGAAAGTGCAAGCGAGCACGGGGGGATGTGGAGGAGGGACGGGAGAAAGAGTTCTAAGCAGACTCCCTGCAGACCATGGAGCCAGATGTGGGGCTTAATCTCACAGCCCTGAGATCACAACCTGAGCCAAACCAGGAGTCAGACACCCAACAGCCACCGCCACCCAGGTGTCCCAACTGAAATGTTTTTATTTATTATTCAGTAGACCAATATATAGTTTTAAGTTCTTTCTCCTTTAAAACATACATTAATGCAATTAGAAAACATTGATCCATTATTTTTTTCCTTTTCTGTACTGCACTATTTATGTTCTGTTTTATTTTTATGATAGATAGATATGGAATTCAATAAAAGAAAAATTTCAGTGTCTTTTATGACCTTTATTATGTTTAATTACATCCTTATTTCTTTTTAAATATTTATTATATTTAATATTTATAAATATATTTATGATATTTAATATTTATTTAGTAACTAATATTTTTGAGTGTAGTGGACACACAATGCTACATTAGTTTCAGGTGTACAACATAGTGCCTCAATAACTCCATACATTATGCTATGCTCACGACAAGTGTAGTACCATCTGTCACTATAAAACCCTATTACAATACCACTGGCTGTATTCCCTGTGCTGTACCTTTTGTTATCCTGACTTATTTTATCATAACTGGACGTCTGTATCTTCCACTCCCCTTCACTCATATTGCTCATCCCCACCCCCTCCTTTCTGGCAGCCATTAATTTGTCCTTTGTACTAATGTCTGTTTCTGCTTTTTTTTGTTTATTCATTTGTTTTGTTATTTAGTTTCCATATATAAATGAAACCATGTGGTATTTGTCCTTCTGGGTCTGACATATTTTATTTAGCATAATATCCTCTAAATCCATCCATGTTGTTCCAGATGGCAATATCTCATCTTTTTTGATGGCTGAATAGCCAAGATATGAAAGCAATCTAAGTGTCCAACGATAGATGAATAGATAAAGATGTGGTATATATTATACAATAGAATATTACTCAGTCATCATTCTTTCTCAAAATAATTTTGTTGTATAGAGGAGGAAGCCGTTAAAAAATGATTTGCTTAGGGTGTCAAATATGTTACATACGTTACTGATGCCTGGTATATAATTTGCACTTAAATATTTCCTGAATGAATAAATGAACTGATATTGGCTATGCCGATGATCAGATTATGAACATTTTTTTCCCCTAGCCTCATTTACTGGAGGACTAGGGAAGCTCTTGCTCCTGTTGAGTATGTTGCCCCTCTTCACTGCATAGTCTCCTGAGAGCACCAAGATGATCCTTTTAAAATCTAACTTAGATCATGCCACATCTTTGCTCAAAACCCTCCATTCCCCGCTCCCCATTAAGAATGAAATCCAAAGTCTGTATGGTGGTACAAAAAACCTCTACATAGCCTGTTATTTCATTCCTTTTGAACTTACCACTCCAGCCACATCAGCCTTTTTTCATTGCTCTTCTTTCTACATCAGATGCTTTTCTCTAAATTCCTTTAGCACTTTTCTCAAATGTCAGCTTATCAGAAAGCTTTTCCCTAACCTATTCAAACAAGTAAATTCTCACCTTATCCCCATACTGTTTTACTTTCCTTCATAGTATTTGGCATCTGTAACATTTATTTGTCTTTTTCTCTTGGAAACATCAGTTCCATGAGGGAAGACACTGTATTGTTCTGTATGTTGAACAAGTGCCTGGCACATAGGAGGCTCCAAGTGCCATAGTCTTAAAATGTGTGAACTTGACCTTTTGTCACAGAGGTAAAATGAAGGAAATTTTCAACTTTTCATGTGTTTGTGAGTCCTGCTCCTGGGGTCCCAGAGAATATATCTTTTAATATTTACCAATGTCAAAATGATTCTGCAAAACTTCCAAGCATGGACGCTATTTCTGCCTCAGTCATATATTGTACACATGCTTCTTTAAAAAAAATAACAAAAAAAAGGAGCATTCCAAACATAAAGATAAGAAAAAGGAAAAAAAATCTCCCTGGTTTCCATAAGTTTAAAATTGTACAGCCTTGCACATATTAAAAACCCAAGATAACGTCTTTAACTTTCTGGAATGTCCTTCCTCAGAATGACTTGTAACTTTTTTTTTTATGAAAAACAAAAGAAAACATATATAACCCTGGACCAAATGTTCCTTCCCAAGAGCACTCCTTTCTTTGTGAAGATTGTGTTTCTAGGCAACTTATTTTAACTTGAGCTTGAATGAAACTCTTTTCCTTCCTCTTTAAAATTTTAAGAAAGCTTTGTTGAATCTTCCGGGACCCGAATATATAGTTATTTAAAGCAGCTGAACTTGGATTTTAGATCCTTATCTAGACAAATCACGTAATGTCTGAAACAGTGAAAATAGTGCAGACTTCTGCCCTCGAAGTAGCTTTCAACTGGATTATGGAGAGTATTCTGAAAAGCTTCATCGAGGATGGGAACCGTTAGTCACGAAGACGAGTGGTTTTA
This sequence comes from Meles meles, assembly GCF_922984935.1. NCBI lineage: Eukaryota > Metazoa > Chordata > Mammalia > Carnivora > Mustelidae > Meles > Meles meles. Next base: position 71,992,532 of record NC_060087.1, read on the forward strand.
CCGAAAGACGGCGCTCGAGTTGTTTGTAGGAGCTAGGAGGGTGGAGAAAGGGCGGAGTTAGCAGCAGAGGGACGTAACCAGGCGGGGCTAGTGAGGTGAGCCGAATTGAACTGTTTTGTCCCTCTCTGCCCACCATACGAGAACTCAGGCGGAGAAGGTCACAGATATGGCGGCTGTTAGGGTAAGTTTAAAAAAAACCCCAAACCTTCCTTAGTTTCTGGGTGCAGATAGCATTCTAGTAACTATCGAAGGGATCCTCCTAACTTCAGAAGGGAGCCTCACAGCAAGAGGCAGGGTGGAGGTGGGGTTGTGAGAGAATTGACAAGGCGAGGGAGTCTTTGAACCCTCAAAACACCTACCTCTCCCCGTTGGATTTCCTCAGCCTGGGACAGTACTGTCTCCTCAGTCCCCTGCAGTTAACTGTTTATACAGCGGCATGGTGAAAACTGGGGAACGGCTGGGTGAAAAGGCTGGCCTGGCGACATGAGGCAGCCAACGTGTGGGTCTTGAACTGAAAGGAAGAGTAAAGAATCCTGGACATTGGACTGGGCGCACAGGGCGGAGTCTCAGAACCCTTTAAAGACTTTGTTCAGATGTTATTTGGAGGTGAAATAGACTAGGATAGAGATGTCTCATAGTCTGTATGCAGTGCGCGGTGTTTGTATTCACTGTTGTTCTTTCCCGGGTTTGATTAATAAACCCAAGCTTCTTTTGAGTTCTGTAATGGGGAAAGATGCCTTTACTTAGGAATCTTTGTACCGGAAGTGACTCAGCTGCCTGCTAACTGCTGTTCCCTAAGTAGGTTTCAATAATAGTAGTAGACAGATATCTACAGGTGGGTACTGGTAGCGGGTTTTAAGGGTGCAGTGCACTGCTTGTGGAAGATACAAATATGAGTAGTTCAGTTCAGCCGAAATGTGAGGTGACTCAGAATCCATCTTGTTTGACCATTCTCCGTTTCAGCATTTCTGGTTCTCAGAATTTATCGCAGGTATCACAGCAGCCTTTGACTGGACTCTCTGTCTCTAGCCTAGCTCTCAGCGAATCCGTTTTTCCTGAACTGCCAGAGTACTTATAGTAAAATGCAGATCTGATTATACCCCTTTCCTGCTTAAAAACCTTTATTGGCACTGCATCATCTTCCCACTGGGGTCAGGGCAGACTCCTGTGTCTAAAACACCTAACCCTGGCTTGGCTTTTAAGCTTCATCTATTCTCTCTTAGGAAATCTTTTATCGTTTATACTCCAAGCCTTTTCCCCTGCTGTTTCTTTGGACCTGATGGGAAACATCCTCATCTAGTTAGCGCCTGTTGAAGTCCATTCATTCGTTTAACAGTTCTTCGTGTACTGCCTCCTCATATACTAAGTACAAAATGCGTTTTCCAAGCAAGTGTTCCTGACTTTACCAGTGTAATTTAACTCCTTTTTCGTGTTTCCAGAAGACTCTGGGCATACATTTGCCTTAGGACTTTTCACACTTCAGCTAATAGACTATTTGCTTGCCTGTTCTACCATCCTATAAGCTGCTTTAGGACAGTAAGTAGGATATTAATTTTTCTATCCCTGGCACAGGTATGACTTACATTAAGTACTCAGTAAAAGCTACAGGAAGAAATAAACGCCAGGCAGTGAAGTAGTAGTGTATTCTGATTCAGAGCAAGAGAAGTACAAAGTGATCTGAGGGTTCAAAAGAGAGAACCCAAACCTGGCTGAGGAGAATAAAGAAAGACTTTGTGGAGGAGGTGCAGAGATAGCAGGAACAGTCAGTGGTTAAAAGCAATCCAGAATAGTATGTTGTCACTGAAGCCTAGAGAAGTGAGTTGAAGTCTTTGGATTTGGACATTAAAAAGTCACTGGAAGCTACCATTTATTAAGTGCTTACTACAAGATCAGGCACCATAGAAAAATACTTTATATATGTAATTTCACTTAAATCTCAAGACAACTTTATGTTGTAGTTATTCTGATCACTGTTTTACAAAAGAAATTCTAAGATTGGGAGAAGTCCAGTAAATTGCCCCAAATCATAATGCTAATAAGAGCTGAAGTGAGAAGAACCAGTATATATAAAGTGGTGGAGGGAGAACTTGGATTGTAAGGGGTTAAGGAACGGGTAAGGGATGGGAAACTGGCCTTAATTTAGCACTTATTTTGGGCAGCTGCCCTACAGATACCATTTCATTTTAATCCTTTTGATGACCCTAAGAAATAGGGTAGTATCCCTATTTTATTTATGAAAAAAACAGGCTTAGGAAAAGTGTGTGCTCCAGGTTATATAGCTGCTAAGTGAAGAGTCAGGTTCAAATACAGGTCTATACGGCTCCAAAGCCCATAATCCTTCCATTACACCTTGCTTCTGAATGGAATGGTATATTACTCTTTGGAAATTGTTGTGGTGAAAGGAAGGAAATAAATCTTGGGATACAGGTAACAAATCCCAGAAAAGGTGTCTTTTCATTTAAAGTCAGGAGACTGTCAATTGTGTCTTGATAAAACTGGAAAAACATGGGGCGCCTGGGTGGCGCAGTGGGTTAAAGCCTCTGCCTTCGACTCAGGTCATGATCCCAGGACGCTGGGATCAAGTCCCACAACAGGCTCCTTGCTCAGGAGGGAGCCTGCTTCTCAGTCGGCCTGCTGCTCTCCCTGCTTGTGCTCCCCACCTGATATATAAAATTTTAAACTAGTATAGAGGAAAGATAATAATAGTTATCACAGCTAGCTATTAAGTTAGTAAACATTTACCATGCTAGGCATTTTACCGAGCATTTTACTTGATTTTCTCATGCTTCACAGTGGTCCTATGAGTAAGTTCTGTAATCAGCAATTTACAGGTAAGGAAACTGAAGCTTAGAAAGGTTAGGTAACTTGCCCACAGTCACAGGGTAGTAAGCAGTAGAGCTGGATCTGCAATTACATGATCTGAGTCCCAGTTATGAGGCTTAAGTTTGAGGAAGCATTTGTGAGGCCACGGTACCAAGAGGGTGATCCGTGTTCATTTTGAAGCCCTAGAGTTCAATAACAGAGTAAGATAGAGAGGAACCCTGAAAGTTGGCAGAAAAATCTCAAAAAGATTACATATATCTTGGAATAGAGCTTGTTGAGCAGATATGATAGTGGAACACTGATGTGGAGTTAGCCTCAAGGAATAAGGATGGTGTTGATTTTTCCTCCCAACTACTTGAATTAGAAAGAATGACTTGAGGACTGGCCTTCATTTGAAAGGATTGGGAGGAGAGGCACCTGGGTCAGTTAAGCTTCTAACTCTTAGTTTTTGCTCAGGCCCTGATCTCAGGGTCATGGGACAGAGCGTCGTGTGGGGCTCTGTGCTGAGTGTAGAGTTGGCTAAAATTTCTCTCTCTCCCTTGCCCCTCCCCACCTCTCTCAGTCTCTCAAATGAATAAATAAATCTTCAAAAAAAAAAAAAAAAAAAAGAATTGGGAAGACTGTAGCAGTGTTAGACAAAAGCCAAAGTTTCTTTCATACCAGAGGTTGAATGAATTTGAGGAAAACTGGAGTTTTGAAAGAAAAGTTGTTTATAATAAAATACTTAATACCAAACTATGGGGGCACCTGGGTTGCTCACTTGGTTAAGCATCTGCCTTTGGCTCAGATCATGATCTCAGGGTCCTAGGATCAAGCCCTGCATCAGGCTCCCTACTCAGTGGGGAGTCTGCTTCTCCCTCTCCCTCTCCTCCTGCTCATTCTCTCTCCCTCTCAAATAAATAAAATCTTAAAAAAAAAACGAAAACAAAACAAAATATGGCTACCATTTATTGAGCACTTCTTTTGTGTCTGACATTGTGCCAAGCTGTTGATGCACATCATTTCACTCTCTTGAAAAGTTTTTGAATGTAGGTAAGCTCAGAGAACAGGAGTAGAGCAGAAACAAAACAAAACAAAACAAAACAAAAAAACAAAGCTGCAACAGGAGGTTGTAGTTGGAGAAAATCTTGTTGAGTGTATGATTTTAGCTATTAGCAAGTCTGGGTAGTGGTAAATTTAGGGTGTACTCATGGAGTGGATAGCCACGGTGGAATGAATATGAAGGTCTATGGAGGTAAAGTCAAGGAGTGAGGGGAGGCTTTTGGGTGGTTTGTCCACATGCATATTAAAGTCACTGTTAGTTAAAGCAGGATTTAGAGTATAGAAGACTGCTAACCAGAATTCTAACTCTGATGTGATGCAGTGACCAGGATGCAGGTAGATGACAGTACTAAGAATAAATAAATAGATGGTATCAACTTCAAAGTAGCAGAGTTAGTTTTATTTCTTTTAGGTGAACTTTTTCTTTTAATTGAAGTATAGCATATATACAGTAAAGTACACATGTCATAAGTAGCTTGGTAAATTTTCATAAAATGATCATTTTTTTAAAATCAGAACCCAATTTTTTTAAAAAAAAGCATTACCAACAGCTCAGGAGCCTTTCCTTCTATTTCCTCTACATCGTTATCCTCCACTGTAGATTATTTTTGCTTATTTTTGAACTTCATATAAATGAAACAATGCCGTATTTACTCTGCTGTGTCTGGCTTCTTTCATCCAATGTTTTGTTTCTGTGATTCAACCATTATGCTTGTAACACTAATTCATTTTTGTTATGATATGACATTTAAGAGGATGAATGTACCATAATTTATGTATCCATTCTACTCTTGAGGAACAATTTTTTTTTTATTTGAGAGAGAGAGAGAGAGAAAGAGAGAGAGAGAGCATGAGAAGGGGGCGGGTCAGAGGGGGAAGCAGACTCCCTGCCAAGCAGGGAGCCCAATTCGGGACTCAATCCTGGGACTCCAGGATCATGACCTGAGCCAAAGGCGGTTGCTTAACCAACTGAGCTACCCAGGCGCCCAGCTCTTGAGGAACATTTGAATTATCTCCAGTTTTGAGCTATTACACAAATAATGATCCTGTGAATGTTCTTCTGTATGTGTTTTTGATGCACATAAGTGTGCATTTCTATTGAGTACATACCTAGGAGTGGGATTGCCAGGTCTTAGGGCATGCAGTTTTCTTTGGTAGATACTGCCAAATAGTTTTTCAAAGTGGTTGTACCAATTTGCATTCCATTCATGAGAGTTCTGGTTGTTCTACTTCCTCACTAATAGGAACAGAGATTTTTACTTAAGGGTGAAGAAGTAACAGCTTAGAAGTAGCATTGGATATCAGGAAGAAGAAAACTACCTCCTTTCCCTGAGACGTTTTGATTAGCCTCCTCTTGAGGATAATAAGGGAAATAGAGACCTCAGAGGACAATCATGTTTCATTTCAGGCAAGGAGAGGTGAGGGTAGACACAATGCAAGGACTTTTGGAGTTTTGAGGAATAGCAGGAAGTTTGGTCAGTGGAGAGAAAACACAGAGCACTGTAGAAATTAGAATACAGGAGATAATACATGACTGGGATTATATTTTGGGACTTGGGCCAAGGATGATTGGTATGGGGAGGAACATGGACCTCACAGGACTTAAGGTTTCAAAATCCTTGATAATACTAGCTGTATATTCCTTTCTGTCAACTTTAGTCCTTGTCTTTCTTTTCCTTGTTTCACCTAAGTTATACCAAAAAATAGTTGGAACCTAAAAAAGTGAAATTTGTTAGGTTGGAAAGACTGGTGGTTATCTCTAGCCAAATCAGTGTTCCTGTTTCCACTCAGCATTGTTGAACATGTTTATTTTCAGTACAGCTTTGGAAGTTATGCTTTGAAACCCTTAACCTATTTAACGGTGTTTGGTATAGGTTCCAGGATATCACTTTATGCCGTAAAGTGAAAACGGTGTGTGCGTTGCCTCCTCCCACACCCATATGATTGACTATTCCCTGTAACACCATCCTCACAGATGGTGGTTAGGTATTCTGTGAACCTCATTGAATATGGAAATAAAATCTTGCTTGTCATGTGTCCTAAGGTTATGGAGAACAGAGGCATGTTCAAGTTATCTTAAGTAGTGTTTTTAAAACAAATATTTTATTAACATATAATGTATTATGTTCCCCAGGGGTACAGGTCTGCGAATCGTCAGGCTTACACATTTCACAGCACTCACCATATCACATACCCTCCCCAGTGTCCATAACCCCACCACCCTCTCCCTACCCCACCCCATCTCCCAGCAACCCTCAGTTTGTTTTGTGAGATTAAGAGTCTCTTATGGTTTGTCTCCCTCCTGATCCCATCTTGTTTCGGATGCTTAGTTTAGCAAGAAAGCTTGGGAAGGTGTTTCACCAGCTAAACAAACCTCAAGAAGAACCATTCAGAATATCATAGCAAGTCTGGTACTACCAATCTCATGACTAGACTGTTCTGTTTCTGCTAACTCTACATGTTCTGTATCCAGACTTTCCTAGGGAAAGGATTTGATTGGGTTGGCTAGACACTAACCACTACAAAGTACCCCTCTTGGGCAGAAATTGCACATCAGGCCCCTTTATAAGACAGCATCTAGTTGGCTGTCTTTGGCTCAGGTACCAATCCCTAGTCTAGTCAGTTTTGGCCAGGGCATTAGTCCTGTAGTTCAAAGCATAGCAACCTATGTTAGGAATCATAGAAGGGAACACTATAATTGTCAGATGCTCTGAAGCTTCTTAGAGGGGCCAAGGCAATGGATGGATACACTTTTGGGGTTCATGGTCTTTCTGGTATAAATGTACTTTTGAATACCTCCCAGAAGTAAACACTAAAGTTGTTGAAATATGGTAGAATGTATTTGGAATTACTGTTAAGAGCTAAGTTATTAACATCTTGTAATTTAAAGTGGGAAATGGGCTCCTCAAGGATAAAAAGCAGCAAGATGGTGGAGTGTTTGAGTGCTAGGATATGTTGGAATTTTATTTTAAAGGTAGTAGAGAGCCATTGAAATAAATCCAAAATGATTTGTGATTTTTAAATTTAATGTAAAATATTACAGTTATCAAAAAGGCATTAATGAACACTGTAAATGTAGGTGGAACCTCCTGTGTATCCCTCCAACTCTGTGTACCCCTTGCTTCCTGAACCCCCCCGTAGCTACTTTCCTGACTTGTATTTAATATTGCTATGCGTGTTTTTAGACTTTTACTGTATATGCACGTATTCCTAAACTTTATACACTGTTGTTTTGTGTGCTTTTCTCATATAAATTTTATTTATGTGGCATCTATTCTTCTGCAATAGCACTGTTTGTGATACGTAATGTTTCCATGTGTAGCTATAGTTCATTTATTTTCATTGTGCATAGTATTCTTTTACATGAACATAATATATTTATCTCTCCATTCTCTTAATGGAGACTGTGGTCACTTTTTTTCTATTACAAATAATGCTGCTATGAACTATAATATGTAGATCTCCTCGGACCCATGTGAGTTTTGCTGCTAGATGGAAGACTAGCTGTATGACTTTGAGCAACTCACTTAACCTGTGGAAACCTCAGTTTTCTTATCTGAACCCTTAGGATAAGGGTTTTTTTTTTTTCCTTCGCAGTGTTCCAGAATTCATTGTTTATACACCACACCCAGTGCTCCGTGCAATATGTGCCCTCCTTAGTACCCACCACCAGGCTCACCCAACCTCCCACCCCACCCCCCCTCCAAAACCCTCAGTTTGTTTCTCAGAGTCCACAGTCTCATGGTTCGTCTCCCCCTCCAATTTTCCCTTACTTCTCCTCTCCATCTCCCCATGTCCTCCGTGTTATTCCTTATGCTCCACAAGTAAGCGAAACCATATGATAATTGATTCTCTCTGCTTGACTTATTTCACTCAGCATAATCTCTTCCAGTCCCGTCCATGTTGATACAAAAGTTGGGTATTATACTAGGGAATACTAATAAATAGTATATTTTGTGCCCCGCACTATGCATGGATTATAGCAAACATCCAGTAATTCCTAGCTCCTGTTATTCTTACTGTTTAAAAGGATATATTCCCAGCACTTAGTGTAATGCCATTATTTCTTCTGACCTTTAGATTCCAATTTAAGTCACACCTTGTTCAGGCCAGTGGATTGATTACCTGTTTCTTGTGAGTGTCAGTAGTCTCAAGCTACTCCAATAGAAATTTGTTGTGTTAACATCAGTTATTTATTGAAATGAATATTGATATGCAGCCTTGTTTCTTCTTACACTTATTTTGATTTCTTTCAGGCTCTTGCTGCATATTCATGATACTTTTAATGATAAATAATCTTTAAAAAAATATAAAATGTAATGTGCTTTTTTGGTTACCATACCTTTTATGTATAAAATGTTCTTGCTATCTTCATCATTCAAATCCTAAGGCAGTAAAGAAAAAATTTGAATGGAGAAATTATTGCAGAGATTGCTTAGTCAAAAACTGTCATGTGAAACATAGAACAGGTTTTATGACTTAAGAAAGATTTCTTTAAGAGTCACCCTAATTACAGGCACCTGAGTGGCTCAGTTGATTAAGAATCGACTCTTGATTTCAGCTTAGGTCATGATCTCAGGGTTGTGGTATTGAGTCCCATGTCAGGCTCCGTGCTTAGCAGGGTGTGTATTGGGGATTCCCTGTCCATCTGCCCCTCCGTCACCACGCTCACTTGCATGTTCTCTCTGTCTCTCAAATAAATAAATCTTTAAAAAAGAATAACCCTAATTGAAGGAGGTAAAATTCTAGTACAGTAGGGATGAGAGTACCCTTTTTCACTGATCTATGAACCCTACTGATAAAGAGTGTAATTAAGGCGTAATAGAGTCTTTTTTTTTTAAAGATTTTATTTATTTATTTGACAGAGAGAGAGATCACAAGTAGGCAGAGAGGCAGGCAGAGAGAGAGGAGGAAGCAGGCTCCCTGCAGAGCAGAGAGCCCCAAGCGGGGCTCGATCCCAGAACCCTGAGATCATGACCGGAGCCGAAGGCAGCGGCTTAATCCACTGAGCCACCTAGGCGCCCCTAAGGCGTGGTAGAGTCTTAAACCTTCAAATATTGAGACACTAAAGGCTTTGTAGTTTGTTACTATTTTAGGCCTATAGTTTTTTTTTACAGGTATTTTATTTTTTTGTCTTTTCAAATTTTTATTTATATTAAATATAAATTTAATTTAACTTAACATACAGTATAATATTAGTTTCAGGTATACAATTTAGTAATTCATTACTTCCATACAAAACCTGATGCTCATCAAAACAATTGCAGTCCTTAATCACCATCATCTATTTAACCTATCCCCCTACCCACATCCCCTCTGGTAACCATTAGTTTGTTCTCTATAGTTAAGAGTTTGTTTTTTGGTTTGCCTTTCTCTTTTTTCCCTTTATGCTCTTTGCTTTGTTCTTAAAATCCACATATGAGTGAAATCACAATGGTATTTGTCTTTCTCTGACTGATTTATTTCACTTGGCATAAAACTCTCTAGGTCCACCCACGTCTTTTCAAAGGGCAAGATCTCATTCGTTTTTATGGCCGAGTAATATTCCAGTAATATTCTGTTGTGTGCGTGTGTGTGTATGTGTATGTATATACATACCACTTCTTTATCCATCCATTAGTTGATGGACATTTGGGCTGTTTTCTTAATTGGGCTGTTCTAGATAATGCTTCTGTAAACATTGGGGTGCATGTCTCCCTTTGAATTAGTATTTTTTTTATTATGTTCAGATAGCCAGCATGTAGTACATCATAAGTTTCTAAAGTAGTGTTCATGATTCATTAGTTGCATATAACACCCAAGTGCTCTTCACAACACGTATTTTTATATAAATCCCTAATAGTATAAATTGCTAGATTGTAGGGTAATTCTATTTTTAATTTTTTGAGAAAGCACCATACTATTTTCCTGAGTGGCTTCACCAGTTTGGATTCCCATCAGTGCTGCAAGAGGGTTCCCCTTTGTCAGCATCCTCTCCAGTACTTGTTCTTGTGTTGTCGATTTTAGCCATTCTCAGTGTTGAGAGGTGATATCTCATTGTAGTCTTGATTTGTATTTCCCTAATGATGAATGATGTTGAGCATCTTTTCATGTATCTGTTGACCTTCTGTATATCTTTGGAAAAATGTCTATTCATGCCCATTTCTAATTAGATTATTTGGTTTTTGGTGTTGAGTTTTATAAGTTCATTATATTTTTTGGATGCTAACCCTCTATCAGATATGTTATTTGCAAGTGTCTCTTCCCATTCCATAGGTGGTCTTTTAGTTTGGTTCATTATTTCCCTTGCTGTGCAGACGCTTTTTATCTTGACAGAATCCTAGTAGTTTGTTTTTGCTTTTGTTTCCCTTGCCTCAAGAGAATAATCTAGTAAGAAGTTGCTGAGGCTGATGTCAAAGAGGTTACTATGTATGTTCTTCTCTAGGATTTTGATGGTTTTGTGTCTCACATTTAGGTCCTTTATCCATTTTGAATTTATTTTGTGTATGGCATAAAAAGTGGTCCAATTTCATTCTTTTACATGTTGCTGTCCAGTTTTCCCAACACCATTTATTGAAGAGACTGTCTTTTTCACAGTGGATACTGGTTCCTCTTTTGACCAAGATTAATTGACCAGATAGTTGTGGGTTCATTTATGGGTTTTCTATTATGTTCCATTGACCCATATGTCTGTTTTTGTACCAGTACCCTACTGTTTTGATCACTACAGTTTTGTAATGTAACGTGAAGTCTGGAATTATGAGGTCTCCAGCTTTGCTTTTCCTTTTCAAGGTTGCTTTGGCTATGCAGGGTCTTTTCTGGTTCCACACAAATCTTAGAATTGTTTGTTCTAGCTCTGTGAAAAATACTGATGATATTTTGATGAGGGATTTCATTAAATGTGTAGATTCCTTTGGGTGATATAGACATTTTAACAATATTTGTTCTTCCAATCCATGAGCATGGCATGTCTTTCCATTACCTCGTTTCCTCTTCGATTTCTTAAAGGAATGTTGTATAATTTTGAGAATACAGGTCTTTCACCTCTTTGTTTAAACGTATTCCTAGGTATCTTACTTTTTTTGCAATTGTAAATGGGATTGATTCCTTGATTTCTGTTTCTGCTGCTTCATTATTGTTGTATAGAAATGCAACAGTTTTCTGTACATTGATTTTGTATCCTGTGACTTTACTGAATTAATGTATCAGTTCTAGTAATTTTTTGGTGGCATCTTTAAGGTTTGCTGTATAGAGTATCATGTCATGTGCAAATAGTGGAAGTTTGACTTATTCCTTGCTGATTTGGATGCGTTTATTTCTTTTTGTTGTCTGATTGCTGTGGCTGGTACTATGTTAAAAAATAGTAATGAGGGGCACCTGGCTGGCTCAGTGGGTTAAGTCTCTGCCTTTGGCTCAGGTCATGATATTAGGGTCCTGGGATCAAGCCCCGCATTGGGGGGGGGGTGTCTCTGCTCATCAGGAAGCCTGCTTCCCCCCCCCCCCGCCTGCCTCTCTGCCTACTTGTGATCTCTGTCTGTCAAATAAATAAATAAAATCTTCAAAAAAAAAATAGTAATGAGGGTGGACATCCCTGTTTTGTTCCTGACCTTGGAGGAAGAGCTCTCAGTTTTTCCCTATTGTGGCTATCAGCTGTGGGTTTTTGTTTAATATATGGCCTTTATTATGTTGATGTACGTTCTTTCTAACCCTACTTTGTTGAGAGTTTTTATTATGAATGGATGTTGTGCTTTGCCAAGTGCTTTTTCTGCATTTGTTGAACAGATTGTATGGTTCTTATCCTTTCTTTTAGGGGTGTCTTTATCTGGTTTTGGTATCAGGGTAATGCTGGTATTGTAGAAGGAATTTGGAAGTTTTCCTGCTTTTTCTGTCTTTTGGAATATTTTGAGAAGAATGGGTATTAACTCTTCTTTACATGTTTGGTAGAATTTGCCTTTAAGGCCACGTGGCCCTGAATTTTTTATTTGGTGGGAGATTTTTGATTACTGATTCCATTTCTTTGCTGATTATCAGACTTTTCAAGTTTTCTGTTTCTTCCTTTTTCAGTTTTGGTAATTTAAATCTTTCTAGGATATATTCATTTCTTCCAGAGTGTTCAATTTGTTGGTGTATAATTTTTCATAATATTCTATAATAATTGTTTATATTTCTGTGGTGTTGGTTGTTATTTTTCCTCTCTTGCTTGTGGTTTTATTTTGGGTCCATGCTCTTTTGTTTTTGTCCAGCCTGGCTAAGGGTTTATTAATTTTACTGATTTTTTTTTTTTCAAAAGCCCAGCTCCTGGTTTCACTGATCTATTCTATTTTTATTTTTAAAGTTTCTGTATTATTTTTTTTCTGCTCTAATTTTCATTATTTTCTTCCTTTTGCTGGCTTTAGGTAACCCTGTTCCTTTTCTAGCTCCTTTAGGTGTAAGGTTATGTTGTGTATTTGAGATTTTTCTTGCTTCTTAACATAGGCATGAATTGCTATATACTTCCCTGTTAGGACTGCTTTTGCTGCATCCCAAAGGTTTTTGGACTGTTGAGTTTTCCTTTTCATTTGTTCTCATGATTTTTAAAAAATTTCCTTGATTTGCTGGTTGACCCATTCATTGTTTAGTAGAATGTTCTTTTTTTTTTTCCCCCATTTTATTTATTTTTTCAGCGTAACAGTATTCATTCTTTTTGCACAACACCCAGTGCTCCATGCAAAACGTGCCCTCCCCATTACCCACCACCTGTTCCCCCAACCTCCCACCCCTGACCCTTCAAAACCCTCAGGTTGCCCCAACCTCCCACCCCTGACCCTTCAAAACCCTCAGGTTGTTTTTCAGAGTCCATAGTCTCTTATGGTTCGCCTCCCCTCCCCAATGTAGAATGTTCTTTAACCTCCATGTATTTATGGTCTTTTCGAATATTTTTTTGTGGTTGACTTCAAGTTCCATAGCATTGTTGTCACAAAAGATGCTTGGTCTGATCTCAATCTTTGTGTATTTGTTAAGGAATGATTTGTAACCTAGTATGTGCTCTCTTGTGGAGAGTGTCCCATGTGAACTTGAAAAGAATGTGTATTCTGCTGTTTTAGGATGGAATGTTCTGAATAGTCTGTTAAGTCCATGTGGTCCAGTGTGTCATTCAGAGCCGCTGTTTCCTCGTTGACTTTCTGCCTAGATGATCTGTCCATTGGTGTAAGTGGAGTTTAAAATCCCCTGCTGTTACTGTATTATCAGTGAGTTCCTTTAAATTTGTTATTAATTGTTTTATATACTTGGCTGCTCCCTTATTGGGTACATAAATAATTACAGTTGTTATATATTCTTGTTGGATTGTCCCCTTATTATGGTATAGTGCTCTTCATCTCTTGTTACAGTCTTTTGCTTAAAGTATAGTTTTCCAATATAAGTATTGGTACTCTGGCTTTCTTGTGACTTCCATTTGTATGATAAATGTTTCTCCCTCCCCTCACTTTAAACATGCATGTGTCTTTCGGTTTATAATAAATCTCTTGTAGGCAGTATATACTTGGGTCATTTTTTTTTAAGATTTTATTTTTTTAGACAGAGAGTGAATGCATGTGTGCGTCTGTTGGGGGAGGGACAGAAGGAAGGAGAGAAAAGTTTCAGACTCCGTGCTGAGGGCAGAGCCTGAGCTGGGGCTTGATCTTACCACACTGAGATCACAATCTAAAAAAAATCAAGATTTCAGCTTTTAAAAGCTGAAATCAAGAGTCAGTCACTTAACTGACTGAGCCACCCAGGTGCCCCCTGGAACTTGTGTTTTGTTTTGTTTTTTTTTAAATACATTCTTACACCCCATGTCTTTTGCTTGGAGCATTTAGTCCATTTACATTCAATATCATTATTGATAGATATGTATATAGTACCATTTTATTACTTGTTTTGTCATTGTTTCTGGAGATTTTTTTCTACTCAGAGTCTCCTTTACTATTTCTTGCAGGGGTGGTTTAGTGGTGAGGAACTCCTTTAGTTTTTGTTTGTTTGGAAAACTCTATCTGCCCTTCTGTTCTGAATAATGCCTTGCCTGATAGAGTATTCTTGGGTGAAGATTTTTCCCATTCCATTATTTTGTCTTCTAGGTTACTTATTCAGTCTTCTCTTTTTTTTCCAGCCTGTTGTTCATTGCGTCAAGCCTGCGTCCAATCTCAGTTATTGTATTTTTCATTTCTTTTTTTTTTTTTTAATGTTTTCTTTTATGCTGGGTGTGGAGCCCAATGTGGGGCTTGAAATCTTGACCCTGAAATCAAGACCTGAGCTGAAATCAAGACTGGATGCTTAACCAACTGTGACATTCAGGCATCTCCCATTTTCCATTTCTGACTTTTTAAATTCTTTTATGTCTGTGGTAAGGGCCTCCCTAATGTCTTCCATTCTCATCTCAGCCTCAGCAAGTATCCTTATGATTGTTAGTTTAAATTTCCATCAGGCATGCTACTTATATTGGTTTGGTTAGATCTCTGGTGGTGACTTTATTTTGTTCTTTCATTTGGGATGAATTCCTCCATCTTGACATTTTGTCTAAGTCTCTGCCTTCTTCTGTGTTTTAGAAAGGCCCATTTTGTTTCCTGCTCCTGAAATTAATGACTTCATGAAGAAGATGTTATATAGTGTCCAGGGCTTCCTGTTTCAGGGAGTGTCTCTAGTCTGTGCTATCTGCGCTCTGCTGTTGTTCTTTGGCTGTTTTGTTCTTCAGACCATCAACTGCAGAGGCTTTCCTAGCTTCCAGTGGGCAGTGTTTGGTCCTTAGCCAGAATGTGGCAAGTTTTAACTAGGCGTGCTCCAGTTTGTTCTTTAAGTGAGACCTGATACTACTTCCACTAGAACTGAAGCCCTGCAGAGCTGTCTGGGCTGGATACTTGTTTTGGGCAGGGGTTTCTTCTGGTCTTCTGGTGAAGGGGCTCACCGTGTTGAGATTGAGGCAGACTTGACTGAGAAGGGCAGTACTGCCAGAGTGTAGGGGTATGGGACTTGTAACCAGGTTAAGCAGCCAGTGGAAGTGCTGTGGTGTTTGCTACAGGTGGCTCTGTGTTTATGCTGAGGGGAAGATCAGGGAAATGAAGCCAGCCAACTCCTGTTTCTCTGTGGAGGGCTCTGGGTGCTTGCTGTTCTCCACGAAGCACTCTGAGAAGAGCATATAATTTCTGCACTGTGTGTTCTAGACTTTTTTCAGATTGGTTTCTATACTGTTTGCCTTTGGGTTGTTTACCTGCCTTACCTTCAGGAGCAGGGCATTGCCCTTTGGGCTGTGTTCCAGCCAAATCTGCTGCCTTTTAAACTCTAGGCCTTAGGGTCTGCATGGTCTTCTGGGGAAGGTGCTTGCCATGCTGGGACTGAAGAAGGCTAACCCAGAAGGGTTACCACACCAGAGCACAGAGGTGTGGGACTTGGTATAAGCAGGTTAGGCTGCCAGTATTGGGACTCATCTGCTTTCTGCAAGTGGCTTTTTGGTTATGCTGAGGGGCAGGGCAGGGAAATGACTCCAGCCAGCTCCTTTATCCTGGAAGAGGCATCTTTGTGAATGCTACCTCTCAGGGATGTGCTCCAAAAAGAGTGAATAATCTCCCAGTGTATGCCCCAGGTGTTCTCCCTCTCCTCTGCAGGACTCACAGCTCGTTTCTCCCCTTAACCATGTGTCCACACTTCCTACCTTCTTCAGTGTGCCTTTTTCTCTCCCTTTAGTTGTGGAATTCATTCTGCCAGTCTCCAGGTAGGTTTCTGGGGCATTTAGAATGATTTGATAGTTATCTAGCTGTGTTTGTGGGACAGGATGAGCCTAGAGTTCTCCTATTCCACCATCATCTTCTCTCTCAACTAGCATTTCATTCATTTGAAGTACACTGTTTGATATGCAATTGTGGAAGGACCAAATTGTATAGGTACATTTTTGTAGTTTATTTGTTCTTTAGTACCACTATATTTTTCACGAATTTTATAAGAAAATATAGGCAGTGTTTTAAAATTTTCTATTTCAGTGAATTATCTGCTTTTCATGTAGCAGTATAATGAGTAATGGCATAGCTGGTAGACTCTGCTATTCTCTGTAGATTTAATGATAGCTTATTCTCTTAGAAATGATTCATCCACTCATTTTTTGAAGAAAATAAGTGCCATGATACATACAAATTTTTGTTAGTGACTCAACTGGTTAAAACTGTACCTTCATGTAAGACTTTTACGTTTCCGTGAAGAAATAGCTCTTAGGCTATGGCTACAAAATGCTACATTAGCACCTTTTCTTGTTTTACTTTTAGTCAGAAATAAATACAGTAGTATTTCTGGTAGAGCAGAAGATGAGTTCGGTAGCATTTGCCATTGTCAAAAGCGTTATTACCCCTAGAAAGTAGTACAGGAGACACAAGGGTACATTCCAGAAGTCACTTAAAAGAGAATCAAAATATGCTTTCATGGGCAAGTATGGCTGGATGAGTCCTATATGACCCAAAGGAGTGGAACCAGGACCAGTGAAAATATATGGGCATGTTATTTCAGTTTTGTCTGTGGATGAAATTTTTCATAGAGCTGTAAGAGGATGAAATGATCTGTCAGTGGAGTTTCCCATTACTGAAGGGAGTCATACGTAAATTGAATTCAGAATGAGAGAAATGGTTGGATCAGAAGACCTTTAAGGTCACTTTGCATTGTGATATTGAAACTCTAGTACAAAGATGGTGTTATGCCTGAGACATAGCCTTGTATTTTGAAGCCAATCTTTCTTTTGCCATTTTATGTTGGATCCAATAATCATTAGTTTATTCAGGAGCAGTGCTTGATTTTTCAAGCCAGTTTGTCTGCCTTCCATCTCCTTCTGGTACTTCAGAAGAGGCTAAAGTTCATCAATTATATAGTTATACCCCTGTGTTTGTTTACCTCAGGAGTATTTGTACATTAGGTTCATAGATAACAAAAATCACCCAGAAAGAGTAGTACTGATATAGTCATCCACAGTTCTCCCTTCCCTGCTGATGATGCAAGCTATTAGCACTTGAGGTCTACAAAGAAAGGAAAGGGAAAAAGAAGAAAAAAATAGGAAGGTAAAATAAAACTTTAAGATCAGTTGGAACATATAATTGCTGAAAAAAAATAAAAAGAAGGGGCACCTGGGTGGCTCACTGGGTTAAAGCCTCTGCCTTTGGCTCAGGTCATGATCCCAGGGTCCTGGGATCGAGCCCCACATCGGGCTCTCTGCTCAGCGGGGAGCCCGCTTCCTCCTCTCTCTCTGCCTGCCTCTCTGCCTAGTTGTGATTTCTCTCTGTCAAATAAATAAAATATTTAAAAAAATAAAAAAAAAATAAAAAGAAGAAAGAGCAAAAAATGGGAGAAATTGGAGATGAGTAATCTACTTTTTCCTTTATGGAAGATGGTAGACTAACTTCCTTCTCTTCCCCACTTAGGTCTTGTGATCTAGAGGTATAAATAGCCATGTGGTGTTGAGTTTTTTCTTGTGAACAGCTCCTAAAAGATACCAGCCCCACACACTGAAAGGGAAACTCCTTTTCATACATTTCCAACTCCTTCCATTTCTCAAACTTCTGACCTCCACAAAATGAGGCTTTTTAAGAGTATATATTTAAGCAGTATAGTATACAGGAGTGTTTTTCTGTAAAGGATTCCTTAATCAAGGTATCATTGACAATTCTAACTAAAAATGTATCAATTTAGAAATAAAGTATATTTTAAAACATTTATTTGATATGATAATCATCACATTAATTTGGCCGAGAAATTTTGTCATGGCACATGCAAAGTAGAATGCTGTTTCCAGTAAGAAAGAATCATGTTTGTTATGTTGTCTACTCAAATATAATCTTCAGAAGGTTGGAATTAATCAAAAAATGTGTCATAAGAATGCTACCTTCCATTTATTTAGCATAACTGTTTATAAAATTTCATCTATTATAAATTATATGTTTTACATGTATCACATATGATTCTTAAAACATTGATGTGAGAATTTTTAATGAGAGAAATATCCTCTAAGTTATTTGTGTATCAGGATAAAAGGTGCTCATGATAAATTTTATTTGTGGTGAGCTGGATTAGTTTGGTCTTTAATGCTTTAGAGAGGACTACAAGCATACTTAAAATTTTGAGAGTAACTCCATTTGGGGGAACCATAGTTCATAATTCATACTAGAGTCTCAAAAAGTTAACACCACTGAATCAATCTTACAATTTCAGATTAGCTTGGACCTTTAGTTACCACTTACCTCCACAGATGTTCATAAAACATAAAAGAACTTGCTAGATTATCTATGTATATTGCCTTATTTAAACCTGTAAATTTACTTAGTTTTGAGGTTCTTGGTCCTATAAAGCCCTTGGGGGTACAAAGAGACATATAATTACTGACAAGGAGCCTACATTTTATTTTTATTTATTTTTTAAAAGATTTTATTTATTTATTTGAGAGAGAGTGTGAGCGTGACTGAAGGGTGGAGGGGTAGGGGCTGAGGGAGAGGGAAAAGCAGGCTCCCCACCGAACAGGGAGCCTGCCTTGGGGCTTCATACCAGGACCCTGGGATCATAACCTGAGCTAAAGGCAGATACTTAACTGACTGAGCCACCTGGTATTCCTTTCTCATATCCTCACAAGGTAGATAATAGCCCAATTTCTCTCCTATATATAGCACACATATATGTTGTGCTACAAATGTGTGTATAAAAGTGAGCTGTTTGGTATTTTCTTTTAAATTCAGTTACTGATTTTGAAAACTATTTGTCTGATCCTGATGACCATACTGACTAAAGTTGAATTATGCTAGTCTGTTGTGCCATTTCTGGAGGATTTTTTTAAGTGTAAATTTGTGTAACTCTTTATATTCCCTATATGTGTTTTTTTAAAATTTTATATTTCTTTAATTTTTATTTAAGATAAACTTTTGACACTTTCAGGTGTTATTCAGTAATACTTATCATTATTGAGTGTTTAGAAATTCCAAAATAGTTTTGTTCTTTCATACATCATAATTAAAACACTCAGTGCTTTATTGATGCTTTAACATTAATATTCTATAATTTAATAATATAGTAAAAGCCATATTTATCCAAGCCATGCTAAGCTGGGCAGTTATTTTTTCTGGCTAACTTAAGATAGGCCTTATAAGTGCTTGAACTTTAATTCTGATGAAGATTATAATTCACATGTACCAGGTACTTCCCATCCATCTTAAACTGTCTTTTTTAAACTTTGCCAGTTGTAATATGCTGTATGCTATAACTGATATTCTTAATGAATAACAGTATGCAGTATGCAAATGCAAACATAGTGAACTTGAATGGGTACTGAACACAGAAATAATCTTAGAATTAATGTTACATTAAAAGGTTTCTGGTGTCATTTTATATTATATATATATGTTATATTGATATTTATGTATATAAATTATATATACATATTATATATTTTCTTAGCTTTATGGGCGATGTAACATGCTCAGTAAACAAAGGCAATCTTTTCCTAAGTGTTTTTCTGTCCTCCAGAGGTCACTGCTGATACTTGCTTCCTTTTACATCGAAAATAGTAGTATGCCTTGTGCACCATTAACAAAATACTTTCTCATGCACAGTAGGCATTCAGAAATACTATTTACTCCTTTCCTGTTAGTGATGTATTAGAGCACTAATTTTATTTTATAAGCACATTCATCTTCATATTCCTTAACTTTTGCAGATGTGCTATAGGTCACTACTTTCTCTTAGTGTTCCTCAGTATTTAATTTCCAGGGAAAGACCAGATGCTATACAGCATTTAAAATGGCATCTTTATTTTTAAAAAAAGGGCAGACCAAAAAACAGGCTCTTAACTATAGAGAGCAGAGGATTACCAGAGGGTAGGTGGGTAGGGTAATGGGTGAAATAGGTGAAGGGGATTAAGAGTACACGTATCTTGATAAACACTGAGAAAGATATGAAATTGTTGAATAGCTCTATTGTACATCTGAAACTAGTACAGCACTGTTAACTATACTGGAATTAAAATAATATTTTAAATAAAAAAATAAAATGGATTTTTATCCTTTGCAAATATCTTCTCCCATTTAATATGTTACCTTTTTGTTTGTTGATAGTTTACTTTGCCTTGCAAAAGTTTTTATTTTGCTATAGTTCCAGTAAATTTACATTTGCTTTTGATTCCCTTTCCTGAGGAGATACCTAGAAAAATGTTTCTATGGCCAATGTCAAAGAAATTACTGCTTATGTTTTCTTCTAGGAATTTTATGGTTTCTGGTCTCATATTTAGATCTTTAATCCATTTTATTTTTATGTATGGTATAAGAAAGTGGTCCATTTTCATTGGTTCCCATGTAGCTGTCCCATTTTCCCAGCACTATTTGTTGAAGAGACTGTCCTTATCCAATTGTATATTCTTGCCTCCTTTGTCATAGTTTAACTGAACAAAAAAAATGTGGGTTTAATTTCTGGACTCTTCGTTCTCTTCCAACGATCTGTGTCTGTTTTTGTGCCACTAGCCTACTGTTTTTGACTACTACAACTGTGTAGTATATCTAGAAATCTGGAATTATGATACCTCCAGCTGTGTAGTAGTTCTTAAAATTTGGGATTGTGATACCTCCAATCCTTTGTTCTTTTCAACATTGCTTTGGCTATTCGAGGTGTCTTGTGGCTCCATACAAATTTTAGGATTATTTGTTTCAGGTTTTATAAAAAATGCTTTTAGTATTTTGATAGGAATTGCATTAAATCTGTAGATAGCTTTATGTAGTATGGAATTTTTAACAGTACTGATTCTCCCAGTCCATGAACATGGAATATGTTCCCATTTGTTTGTGTCATCTTCAGTGTCTTTCACCAGAACTTTATAGTTTTTAGAGTAGATGTCTTTTACCTCCTTAGTTAATTTATTCCTTGGTATTTTGTTATTTTTGGTCCATTTGTTATTGGGATTCTTTTCTTAATGTCTGCTACTTTATTATTAGTGTATAGAAATGCAACAGATTTCTGTGTATTTTGTATCCTGTGACTTTACTGAATTCATCTATCCATTCCAATTTGGTGGAGTCTTTACTTTGGTGTTGTCTTTAGGGTTTTCTACATATGATATTATGTTAATATGCAAAGAGTGGAAGTTTTATTTCTTCCTTACCAATTTGGAAGCCTTTTATTTCTTTTTGTTGTCTGATTTATGTGGCTAGAATTTCCAGTACTGTGTTGAATAAAAGAGGAGAGAGCAGACATCCTTGTCTTGTTCCTGATCTTAGAGGAACGAGATCTCAGTTGTCACTGTTGTATATGATATTAGTTATGGATTTTTCATGTCAGGCCTTTATTATAATGAGGTGTGTTCCCTCCAAACCTACCTTGTGGGGAGTTTTTATCATGAATGGATGTTGTACTTTTTTCAAATACTAATTTGAAAAGATATATGCACCCTTGTGTTTATTGCAACATTATTTACAATACTCAAGGTGTAGAAGCAACCCAAGTTTCCGTCCATAGAATAAGGAAGATATGGTGTATACAGATACACACACACACACACACACACACACACACACACAGAATGAAATATTACTTAGCTATTAAAAAAAATGAACTCTTGCCATTTGCAACAACATGGATGGATCTAGAGGGCATAATGCTAAGTGAAATAAGTCAGTAATGATTTTACTCATATGTGGAATTTAAGAAACAAAACAAATGAACAAAGAAAAAAAGAAAGAAAAAACAGACTTAAATATAGAGAACAAACTAGAATGCCAGAAGGGAGGTGGGTGAGAAAGTGGGTGAGATAGGTGAAGGAGATTAAGAGTATGTATACTTATCATGATGAACACTGAGTAATATATAGAATTTTTCAGTCATTATATTTTGTACCTGAAACTAATTTAAAGCTGTGTATTAATTATACTTAAAAAATAAAATGGCATTTTAATTTTTTTTAATTTTTAATTTTTTTAAATTTATTTTCAGTGTAACAGTATCCATTGTTTTTGCCTCACACCCAGTGCTCCATGCAATACGTGCCCTCCCTATTACCCACCACCTGGTTCCCCAACCTCCCACCCCCCACCCCTTCAAAACCCTCAGGTTGTTTTTCAGAGTCCATAGTCTCTCATGGTTCATCTCCCCTTCCAATTTCCCTCAACTTCCTTCTACTCTCCATCTCCCCATGTCCTCCATGTTCTTTGTTATGCTCCACAAATAAGTGAAATCATATGATACTTGACTCTCTCTGCTTGACTTATTTCACTCAGCATAATCTCTTCCAGTCCCGTCCATGTTGCTATAAAAGTTGGATATTCATCCTTTCTGATGGAGGCATAATACTCCATCGTGTATATGTACCACATCTTCCTTATCCATTCATCCGTTGAAGGGCATCTTGGTTCTTTCCACAGTTTGGCGACCGTGGCCATTGCTGCTATAAACATTGGGGTACAGATGGCTCTTCTTTTCACTACATCTGTATCTTTGGGGTAAATGTCCAGCAGTGCAATTGCAGGGTCATAGGGAAGCTCTATTTTTAATTTCTTGAGGGATCTCCACACTGTTCTCCAGAGTGGCTGCACCAACTTGCATTCTCACCAACAGTGTAAGAGGGTTCCCCTTTCCCCACATCCTCTCCAACACACGTTGTTTCCTGTCTTGCTAATTTTGGCCATTCTAACTGGTGTCAGGTGGTATCTCAAAGTGGTTTTAATTTGAATCTCCCTGATGGCTAGTGATGATGAGCATTTTTTCATGTGTCTGATAGCCATTTGTATGTCTTCATTGGAGAAGTGTCTGTTCATATCTTCTGCCCATTTTTTGATATGATTATCTGTTTTGTGTGTGTTGAGTTTGAGGAGTTCTTTATAGATCCTGGATATCAACCTTTTGTCTGTACTGTCATTTGCAAATATCCTCTCCCATTCCGCGGGTTGCCTCTTTGTTTTGTTGACTGTTTCCTTTGCTGTGCAGAAGCTTTTGACCTTGATGAAGTCCCAAAAGTTCATTTTTGCTTTTGTTTCCTTTGCCTTTATAGACATATCTTTTTTTTTTTTTTAAAGATTTTATTTATTTGACAGACAGAGATCATACGTAGGCAGAGAGAGAGGAGGAAGCAGGCTCCCAAGGGAGCTTGATGTGGGACTCGATCTTAGGACCTCAGGACCATGACCTGAGCCGAAGGCAGAGGCCTGAAGCCACTGAGCCACCCAGGCGCCCCGATCCCTTATGTTTTGAGGGACATTATATTCAGGTGTAGCACCGGTACCATTACCAGATTGTTGAGCTATTCCATCATCTATTTTTAGCTTCATTGTTTGTTTGGGTTTTTTTTTTTTTTCTTAGCCAAAGCATATGCATCTGCTATGACTTTCTTTCTACTTTAATTCTTTATTATCCCATGTATTTTTTGTTACTTCTCCCACTTGTTTTTTGTATGCTAAATCTAAACTTGCCAAAACACAGCTAGCCAATTAGAATATTCTTGCCTATAATACTATAATACTCAGCTCTTTAGTTCTTCTCCCTTTTTGTTGGTTGCTGGATATTCAGGAACAGCTTTTTAGCCACAAGAGATTCTGAAATATGAGATCTTGTTTCTTTTCTCCTCCCCATATTTTAGAATTCCTCTAGATACCTAAAAGTTCTAGATAGCTAAGATCATACTGTAATGTATAATAAGAATGGTTTGTGAAATACACATTTCTAAAAGCCAAAAGAAATTTAATCTCCTTACATTGGAGTCATACTATGTGTCTTAGTCAGATCTGGCTACTATAACAAAATATAGACTGAGTGGCTTAAGCAACATTTATTTCTCACAGTTCAGAGATTAGGATATCCAAGATCAGGATGCCAGCAGATTTGATTCTTAAATGAGGGCTGCCTTCCTGGCTTGCAGACCACCACTGTCAAGTTGATGCTCATGTGATACATTTTTGTGTATGCTTACGAGAAAGAGAGGGCTAATCCCCTTGTAGGGGCTCTACCCTAGTGACTTCTTCTAGACTTAATTACCTATCAAAGGCCCTACCCTATAATACCATCACATTAGGGGGTTAAGGCTTCAATGTATGAATTTGGGGGGATACAAACATTCAATCGGTAACACCTTGCATGTTCTTAAATAAAATTTTGGAGGGCCTGGGTGGTTCAGTCAGTTAAGTGTCCAACTCTTGATTTTGGCTCAAGTCATGATCTCAGGATCCTGAGATCAAGGCCCACGATGGGCTCTGTGCTCAGTGGGAGTCCGCTTCTCACCTTCTCCTTTCCCTCTGCCTCTCCCTCTGCATGTGTGTGCTTTCTTTCTTTCTGTAAAATCAGTCAGTCTTTAAAAATGTCTCTTTTTTTACAGTGCAGTATTCATTTATTCATTCATGAAGTAGAATTCAGTGATTCATCACTTACATACAAAACCCAGTGTTCATCATAACAAGTGCCCTCCTTAATACCCATCACACTGAAGCCCATTCCCCACCAACCTTCCTCTATCAACAGTTTGTTCTGTATCAGGAAGAGTCTCTTAAGCTTTGCTTCCCTCTCTCCTTTTTTAATTTTCCCCCTTCTCATATGTTCATCTGTTTTCTTCCTTAAATTCCACATTGAGTGAGAGCATGTGGTATTTGTCTGTCTTTTTTTTTTTTTAAGATTTTATTTATTTATTTGACAGACAGAGATCACTAGTAGGCAGAGAGGCAGGCAGAGAGATAGAGGAAGGGAAGCAGGCTCTCCACTGAGCAGAGAGCCCGATGCGGGGCTTGATCCCAGGACGCTGGGATCATGACCTGAGCCGTAGGCAGAGGCTTTAACCCACTGAGCCACCCAGGTGCCCCGGTATTTGTCTTTCTTTAACTGACTTATTTTACTTAGCATAACACATTCTAGCTCCACCCAAATCATTGCAAATGGCAAGATTTCATTTTTTAAAAGATTTTATTTATTTGACAGAGAGACACAGAGATCACAAGTAGAAGAGAGGCAGAGAGAGGGAGGAGGAAGCAGGCTCCCTGCTGAGCAGAGAGCCCGATTCGGGGCTTGATCCCAGGACCCTTAGATCATGACCAGACCGAAGGCAGATGCTTAACCGACTGAGCCACCCAGGCGCCCGAAGATTTCATTCTTTTTTGATGGCTAAGTAATATATATTATTTTAGTGAATGGGCTAGATGTGTGATGGGTATTAAGAAGGGCACTTGTATAGCTTGAAATCTAGAGTCATGATGCCTCCAAGTTTGTTTTTCTTTTTCAGTATTGGTTTGGCAATTTGGGGTCTTTTGTGATTCCGCACATATGGAGGATGCTTTGTTCTAGCTCTGTGAAAAGTGCTGGTGGTGTTTTGTTGGAGTTTGCATTAAATGTATAGATTGCTTTGGGTAGTATAGCCATTTTAAAAATGTTTGTTCTTCCAATCCATGAACATGGAATGCTTTTCCATTTCTTTATGTCTTCTTCAATTTCTTTCCTAATTGTTTTATAGTTTTGAGAGTATAGATCATTTATTTCTTTAGTTAGATTTATTCCTAGTTATCTTATTGTTTTTGGCATAGTTACAAATGGGATCAGTTCCTTGATTTCTTTTTCTGCTGCTTTGTTACTGATGTATAGAAATGCAACTGATTTTTGCACATTGGTTTTATATCCTGTGACTTTGCTGAATTCATGTATGAGTTCTAGCAATTTTTTTTATGAATTACTTCTACATTTCTACATAATATCATGTCCTGTGCAAATACTGAATGTTTAACTTCTCCCTTGTCAATTTGGATTCCTTTTATTTCTTTGTGTTGCGGGATTACTGAGGCTAAGACTTCCAGTACAATGTTAAATGGTAATCATGAGAGTGGACATCCTTGTCTTGTTCCTGACAGTAGGGCTCTCAGTATTTCCCCATTGAGGATTGTTATGCCCCAGTAATGGGTCCGTGATTAAAGGAGCGAGACTGATAGAAAGCGAAGGTCAAGCAAAGCTTTATTTCACGCCAAGCATCAAGAATCAAACTGGCCGGCCAGGGCCGTACTTCTTACAAAGAGAGGGTGACCCTTCTCTGTTTCACAGACTAGCTTTTAAGGGCAAAGGCCATGCGGTCAGGCCTGGCCACGCACAGGTGACCAATGAGATTGTAACACACACAGGAAACTCCACAGTGATGCTAGGTGACCAATTGAATTACAATTTACCCTAGTAGACATTTGAACCAGCCTATTACATCTTGATTAGGATTGGTGCCAAAAGGGTTCCTAAAGGGTGGGGGCCCCTACTCCTTGGTAGCTAGGGAGACAGTATGCAACCCCCCAACTGATCGGATGTCTCCACCTGGCCTGACCCACCCTTGTATTTGAGCTTTGTTACCTGAGGCTGGTTTCCGGGACTTGTCTCCAAGTAAGTCCCCTGGGGGAAGGGAAGCAGGGATAGTTTCTAAATAGGTCCTTACAAGGATGATATTAGATGTGGTTCTTTTGCATATGGCTTTATGATGTTGAGGTATGTTCCATCTATCCCTACTTTGTTGGGTGTTTTTATCAGGAAAGGAGGAGTATTTTGTCAGATGCTTTTTCTGTATCTGTTGACAGGATCCTTTTTTTTTTTATGACAGGTCCTTTTTTTAATTAATGTGGTATATCACTTTTTTTTTTTTTTTTTAAGGATTATTGCACCACCCCTGAATCCTAGGAATAAATCACACTTGGTCATGGTAAATAATTCTTTTAGTGAACTGTTGAATTCAGTTTGTTAGTATTTTATTGAGAATTTTTACATGTTCATCAGGGATATTGCCCTGTAATTCTCCTTTATAGTTGGGCCTTTGTCTTGTTTTGGAATCAAGGTAATGCTGGCTTTGTAGAATGAGTTTGGAAGTTTTCCTTTCATTTCTATTTTTTGGAACAGTTTGAGAAAAATAGGTATTAACTCTTCTTTAAGTGTCTGGTAGAATTCCCCTGAGAAGGCATCCAGCCCAGGACTTATGTTTATTAGGAAATTTTTGATTACTGATTCAGTTTGTTTGCTGTTATGGGTCTGTCCAAATTTTCCATTTCTTCCTGTTTCAGTTTTGGTAGTTTGTAAGGTTTTAGGAGTTTGTCCATTTCTTTCATGTTTCCCAGTTTGTTGGAATGTAATTTTTATGGTAATCTCTTAAAATTGTTTGTGTTTTGTGGTATTGGTTGTGATCTTTCCTCTGTCATTCATGATTTTATCTATTTTGGTCCTTTCTCTTTTTGATACATCTAGCTAGGGGTTTATCCATTTTAATTCTTATAAATAAGCATCTCTTAGTTTTTTTAATCTGTTTTACTGTGTTTTTGTTTTTCTTGTTTCTATGTCATTTATTTCTTCTCTTATCTTTATTATTTCCCTTTTTCCACTGGCTTTAGGCTTTATTTGCTGTTCCTAGTCTGTCTCCTGTAGGTGTAAGGTTAGGTTTATGTATTGAGACTTTTCTTACTTCTTGAGGTAAGCCTGTACTATAATATACTTTCTTCTTAGGACTGCTTTTGCTGCATTCCAAAGGTTTTGGGATGTCATGCTTTCATTTTCTTTTGCTTCCATGTATTTTTAAAAAATTTTCTTTAATTTCCTGGTTAACCCATTCCTGGTTAACCTCCATGTGTTTGAGGTGTTTCTAATTTTTTTTCCTTGTGGTTGACTGCCAGTTTCATAGTGTTGTGGTCTAAAATTTGCATGGTATGATCTCGATCTTTCCATGCTGGTTGAAACGTGATTTGTGACCCAGTATGTGATCTGTTCTGGAAAGTGTTTCCTGTGCACGCTTTTTGAGTGCATAGGAATGTGTACTCTGGTGCTTTAGGATGAAATGTTCTGAATACATCCTTTAAGTCTATTTGATCCAGTGTGTCATTCAAAGCCATTATTTCTTTGTTGATTTTCTCCTTAGATGATCTGTCCTTTGCTGTAAATGGAGTGTTAAAGTCCCCTACTATAATTGTATTATCATCAATGATTTTATTTATGTTTGTTTGTAATTGATTTATGTATTTGGGTGCTCCCAATTTAGGGCCATAAAAATTTACAATTGTTAGATTTTCTTGATTGATAGACCTCTTCATTATAATTAATGCCCTTCTTCATCTCTTGTTACAGTCTTTATTTTAAAATCTAGTTTGATATCAATATTGCTACTCGGGCTTTCTTTTGATGTCTGTTAGCATGATCAATTGTTCTTCATCCCCTTACTTTCACTCTGGAGGTGTCTGTGGGTCTAAGATGAGTCTTTTGTAAGTTGCCTGTTGATGAGTTTTGTTTTTCTATCCAGTCTGATACCCTGTGTCTTTTGATTGGTGCATTTAGTCCTTTTACATTCAGAATGATTATTGATAGATACAATTTAGTGCTATTATGTTACCTGTAGAGCTGGTGTTTTTGGTGGTGTTCTCTGGTCCTTTTCATTTTTTGCTTTTGGTCTTTTTTTCTCCACTCAGAGAATCCCCCATAAAATTTCTTTCAGGGCTGGTTTAGTGGTCACAAACTCCTTTAGTTTCTGCTCATCTGAAAATTTTTTTACCTCTCCTTCTGTTTTGAATGACAGCCTTGTTTGTTAAAGAGTTCTTGGCTGTATATTTTTCCCATTCAACATGATGAATATTTTCTTCCACTGCTCTATGGCCTGCGAAGTCTCTGTGGACACATCTGCTGTGAACCTGATCTGTCTTTCCTTGTAGGTTAAGGACTTTTTTCCCCTTGTTGCTTTCAGAATTATTTCCTTGCTGTGTTTGTGTATTTGACTATGATAGGCCTTTGCAATGGCTGGCTTTTGTTTAATTTAGTGGGAGTCCCTGTGCTTCTTGGTTTTTGGTATCTCTGTACTTCCCTATTCAAACTTAATTTGTTTGAGTAAACCTGCCCCTTTATCTCTCTTTTAATCTTCTGGAACTCCTATGATATGAGTGTTATGTTTTAGTAAGTTCCTGAGTTCTCTAAGTACACCTTCATGGTTCATCACCTTTCTTTCACTCTTCTTTTTGGCTTCATTATTTTTTATAATTTTATCTTGAGTATCACTGATTCATTCTTCTCCTTTTTGTGGCCTCTATTTGTGTTTGCATCTCAGTTATAGCATTTTTATTTTCAGCCTGCGTAGCTTTTAGTTCTTTTATCTCTATAATAAGGGATTCTCTAGTGTCCTAAAGTCTAGGTAGTATCCTTATAATTGTTTTTTTTTAAGATTTTATTTATTTATTTGACAGACAGAGATCACAAGTAGGCAGAGAGGCAGGCAGAGAGATAGAGGAAGGGAAGCAGGCTCTCCACTGAGCAGAGAGCCCGATGCGGGGCTCGATCCCAGGACGCTGGGATCATGACCTGAGCCGAAGGCAGAGGCTTTAACCCACTGAGCCACCCAGGTGCCCCCCTTATAATTGTTTTAAGTTCTAGTTCAGACAGCTTATTTGTGTCTGTATTGAATAAATTCCTGGCCGTGAGTTCTACCTTGTGTTCTTTGTTTTGGGGTGAATTCTTCCATCTCATCATTTTGTCTAGAAAAGAAAAGAGGGAAGAAGAAAAAAAGAATTAAATCCCCCCCCCAAAAAAAAACAGAAGCAAAAAACAAAAACACAAAATAAGAAAACAAACAAACAAAAAAATCCTGTGTGTGTTTTGGTCTGCTTGTTAAAAGAATCTACATTCCAAAATAAGGATAAATAAATAAAGTAGACCAAAAATAATATCCCTCTGTATAGATAGATATACAAAGCATACATATATATAAATAAAATAGTAACAGAAATTTAGAAGGAATTGGAAAATATAAGAAAATAAAAGATCTTAAAAGTAAAAGAAATAATACAAGTAAAATGGAAGCTCAATCCTATCCCCTCTAGCACTGAAGCTTTGCAGCACTGTATGATCAAAAAACTTGCTGCCAACTAGTTTGTGCTGGTCTTCTGGGGGAGGGGCCTGCTACACTGATTCTCAGAAGACTTGTTTCAGTGGAAATGCTTCCCCAGGTTGCAGGGACCTGGGGCTTGGTGTATAAGTCCCTGGCCTCCAGTAGGTGGCGCTCTTTTGCTCCCTGAAGCCTTTTAGCACTGATGGGTGGGACGAAAATGGCTGCATGCTCCTCTGTAGCCCTTCAATGAGCCCTCACAGAAAAGGAGTCAGTCACCCTATTTGTTTCTCTAGTTTCTATCTGAACCCTGGATTCACCCTGTGCATATCCAAGCCTCTCAGGTGTGTGACCAGGTCAAAACTCCAAATTCCATGGATGTTGGTGCCACAGACCCACACGGTTCCTCTAGGGGAGAGTCTTGCCACACTTGCCATCCTGTCCCAGAAAAGCAGTCACATGACCACCTGGCAGTTTGCAGTTTATAGCAGAAACCCTGTACCAAGACTCGCTGTTCTCTGCAGGCTTGCTGGCTCCTATAAGTGGAAATAGCTCAGCACCTTGGTGCGACCCATTCTTCCTGCAACCCAGGAGAACCTCAGACCACCCTGTCACTCCTGGTATTCTGCCCCTCCCTGCCACCTGAGCACCCTTAATCCAGGAATGTCCTCCACAACAGAGAATGTAAAAGTTCAGATTTTGTCCCCAGTTGCTTCTAATACATTGCATATGCTCCAAGCAGTCTTTCTCCCCACCACTGCATCCACAGCTGTGTCTCCCTCAGGTGAGCTTCCACACCTCCAACCTTCCAAGAGGTGGTTGCTTTTCAACTGGTAGATTGGTTTTGCAGTTTTTGTTCTCTTAGACCTCTCATTAACTTTTTGGGTGTTCAGAATAATTTGATAACTATCTAGCTGTGTTCGAGGGATGAGAAGCTCTGGATCCTCCTAATCTTCCACCATCTTAACTCCTCTCTTTAAAAATATCTTAATATTGACCAAGTTTGATGTCATTGTACAAAAATATCTTTCTTTGAAAGTGTCATCCCCTTTATTTCACTTTGGGATCATGCTTGATCATCATGTGTCCCCATAGTATTGTTAGACTAGAACTAATAAAACTGCTATTCATCTATATATGTATATATATATATATATATGTATATATATATATATAGTTTTAGAAAAATGCTGGACGACAGTGGATAACTATCAAGAAAAAGCAGCCTTATGTTTATAGTATAAGGAGAAAGCTTCAGTATTTTTCCCAGGTGATACTCTTTGTTTTTAACAAAAATGTCAGTTCAGGACTGAGAGAAAAATAAGCAAATTCATGATTTGACAGTTTTCATGTCAAATAAGCAAAAATATAGTATCTAATGGATTTTGGGTTTATTAGTAGATTTCTGGTGATAGTTAATAAATTATACCACATTAGTATTTCGTAAACCTTGTGTTTCATATTGTAAGAAATTTCAGATGAAAGACCTGTTTCATGCCAAAGCTGGCTTCTTCTAATTTTAAACCTGTGGGATAATACACAATAATGTATAAACAGAGAGGTTATCTTGAATATGTTCATTTTTACCCCCTGTTCTAAGTTCTAACACATCAGAAATGTGATGATTTGTAGGCCCAATGAAAATCTAAAGCATGGATAAAGATGATATGATTACTTCATATTTTAGTCCTTGGATCTTACATTTGTCCAAAGATAGGTTATTTTGACCTGATATTCTGCTGTTACTAATTTATACTAAAAGGTATCCTTGGTACAAGCCTGGGGTAAAATGGCTACAACACTGTTGAGTGTCCTTGTCATCAAGTGAAATGCAGTCTGTAGCGTTCAAAATAGAGTGACAAAACAAATAGAATTAAGTTAGGAAGAACTACATAAGTAGTGTCATAACAAGTAGTTCTTAAGACTGGCCAGAATTTTAGTACAGAGGGTATTAAAAGGGGTGATGACATGGAGACAGGCAACCAATTGAATTTATACTCAAAGAGTACCTGAAGGAGAGTAATGAATAGATACAAGGTTAGAAAAGTGATGGTGAGCTTCCTCTGAGATGGGGTGTGGGAGAGGTAGGAGCATATTTTTTTTATGTTTATATTCCTAGTACCTAGCATTGTGCTTGACTAATCTTTGCTTAAAGAATGGGAAAAATGGGGGCGCTTGGGTGGCTCAGTGGTTTAGGCCTCTGCCTTCAGCTCAGGTCATGATCCCAGGGTCCTGAGATCGAGCCCCGCATCAGGCTCTCTGCTCGGCAGGGAGCCTGCTTCCTCCTCTCTCTGCATGCCTTTCTGCCTACTTGTGGTCTCTCTCTGTCAAATAAATAAATAAAATCTTAAAAAAAAACCTCAACATTTAAAAAAACTGGGAAAAATGTAAATTTATATATATATATATAAATAGGTTTGTTTTTATGATTTTATAAGACTATCTCTGATTTATAGATTTAAATCATGTTCAGAACCAATCCTATGTAAGAATAAAATCACTAATGTTTAAATTTTCTTTTTTACTTTCTTGAAAGTATAATGCCATTATATTCCTCTGCAGTAGCTTGAAAAACATCCAGCTCTTTCTTCTGCTGCCTTCAGGTCAGCATAAACCCTAAATAGATGGATGTAGAGTTAAGATTGATATGTTTGTGTTAAGGAGGGCATGTATTGCATGGAGCACTGGGTGTGGTGCATAAACAATGAATTTTGGAACACACACACACACACACAAATTAAATTTAAAAGAAATGGAAAAAAAAGGTTGGTATGTGTAAAAGCAGAAACCATGTAAATAATTTTTTACCAAATAAACTTGACATGTAACATTGTGTAAGTTAAAGATATACAGTGTTTTACATATACAGTGTTTTACTTTGATATATGTATATACTGTAATATGATTGCCATTTTAATGATACTTATCATATTACATAATTATAGTACAATATTATCTGTATTCACTGTACTGTGCTTTCAATTTCTATTTTTTTTTTTTTACTTGTTACAAGTTTGTACACTTAAACACCATCAATCTTATCTATCTCTGTCCCCTGGTTACTACCATTTTATTGTTTTTTACAGGTTTGACTTTTTAGATTACACATATAAATGATTTCATACAGTACTTGTCTTTCTCTGATTTATCTTACTCAGCATCATGTGCTCAAGGTCCATCCATATTGTTACAAATAGCAGGATATCATTCTGTCTCAGGGCTGAATAATACTCCATTTTGTATATGTACCACATTCTTTTTCATGTGTTCATTGATGGGCATTTGAGTTGTTTCCATATCTTGGCAATTGTGAATAATGCTGCAATAAATATGGAGGTGCATATATCTCATTGAAATCTTAATCTCTTCCTTCTGATACAATCATAAGAAAAATGTAATGTTGGAGCTCTAAAGCAACCCAATAAAACTTCTTCAGTGATGGAAATGTTCTGTTTTGGTGCTGTCCAGTGTGGTGGCCACTAGAGTCACATTTATCTTTTGAGGCCTTGAAATGTGGTTAGGGGATGAAAGAACTGCATTCTCAATTTTATTTAATTTTAATTAATTGAAATATAAATTTAAATAGCGTATGTTGGTAGTGGCTACCATATTGGACAATATAGTTCTAAGGGTCCTAAGAAATTGTCTGCTTGAGGTCCTTCATTTTATAAATAGGGAGACTTTGGCCCAGAGATTATGTAGTTGTTTAAGAACAGAACTGGGATTAAACACAGGTATCCTGATGCTCGACTAAGTGGTATTACTAGATATGAACACTTTCCAATTTTTTTGGACACTTTGAAATTCTTAAGTTGCTAATCAAATTGTAATTACTACATTTACTCCATTTTTTGTGTTTAGTAGCAATTATCCATTTCTCCTTTCTACTTCCTCGACTTCACACACACCTACATTCTCTCCATCAAAAAACAACAACAAAAAAATATCTTTAGAGTGAAGTTTTCAAATTAATTTATTTAACTAGGAAGTAGATTTTCATTGTGTGTGATTGTAAATGACTTTTACCTCTCATTTTTTGAAATTCCCTCTGGTCGTCTCCACGTTCAAGATGTTCAATGTGGGTAAAAAGAGGGATTCTGGTCATATAATCTAGAATATTATTTTGATATAATGTAATACGTGTTCAGAACTTCCCTTGTAGGTTTAAGAGAAACAAGGTGGCAATATCTTATCTGTAGTAAATTATACGCTGGAAAATTATCACTGAACTTCAGAATTGTGCATTGTCAAAATTAGGAAGATGAGAGAAGATATTTGCAAATGACATATCAGATAAAGGGCTATTTTCCAAAATCTATAAAGAACTTATAAAAGTTCACATCCAAAGAACAAATAATGCAATCAAGAAATAGGCAGAAGCCATGAACAAACATTTCTAGAAAGAAGACATCCACATGCCTTGGCATCAGGGAAATACAGATCAAAACCACAATGAGATACCACCTCACACCAGTCAGAATGGCTAAAATTAACAAGAAAGTAAACAACATGTGTTGGCGAGGATGCAGAGAAAGGGGAACCCTTTTACACTATTGGTAGGAATTGTAAGCTGGTGTAGCCACTCTGGAAAACAGTATGGAGGTTTCTCAAGAAGTTAAAAATAGAGCTACCATATGATCTAGCAATTGCATTACTAGGTATTTACCTCAAAAATACAAATACAGTGAAAGAAAGGGGTACCCCAGTGTTCATAGCAGCAATGTTCACAATAGCCAGTGTGTCAAAAGAGCTGAGATGTCCATGGATAAGGAAGATGTGGCATATATGTACCGTGGAATATTACACAGCCATCAGAACAGATAAATACTTACCATTTACATTGACATGGGTGGAACTGGAGGGTGTTATGCTGAGTGAAGTAAGTCAGTCAGAGAATGACAAGTATCTTATGGTTTCACTCATATGTGAAATACAAGAAACAGGGCAGAGGACCATTGGGGAAAAGAGGGAAACTGAATGGGAAATCATCAGAGAGGGAGAAAAACCATAAGAAACTCTTAACTATAAGAAACAAACTGAGCGTTGCTAGAGTGGAGATGGGTGGGTGGTTGGGGTAACTAGGTGATGAGCATTAAGGAGGGCACATGATGTGATTGAGCACTGGGTGTTATAGACAACTGGTAAATCATTTAACACTACATCTAAAACTAATGATGTATAAGTAGTATAAGTTGGCTACTTGAATTTAAATTAAAAAAAATTAAATTTAAAAATTGAATTTAAATTTAAAAAAAGAAGTTAAAAAAAGGATAATTGTTGGGGAATAGTGGGAAATAAGACTATCGGTATGGATTGGAGATAAATTATGGAGAGTATAAAGTACAAAATGGTTTTAAATAGTGTTCTAGGCAAGAGGACAGCAATTTTTTTGAGCAGAGTAGTAATCTGACAAAAGAATGCTTTTAGTTTGACAGTGGTAATTACAGTTGGTTGGAATTAGATGAGAATGGAGTGGTGGCTTTTTGGCTAGGAGATTGGTGATGATGGAAATGATGATGATGGTTATAATTAAAATATATGAGCCCCTTTTCTCTGCTTGTTCCTATGAGATAAGTAGTATTACAACATTTTAAAATTGACACCCATTCTCACTCTGAAGTCTCTCCTCTCTCCATTATTTTACCAATCAGGCAGCAAAGGCCTGGTCTAGTTAGGGTGGTGGATCCGTTAGCACTCTGTACCTACCCGTATTATAAAATTCATCACTATGGGCCCTTTTTTTGTATTATATATTTATCTTCTCTACTAGACTATGATTCTTTGAGGGTATGGATTATATATTAATCATTTTAGTAACCCAGCACCTAAATTATACATTAGGCACTTGAAAATGTTTGTTGAGGGGTGCTTGGTTGTCTCAGTTAAGTGTCCGACTTCTTTAGATCATGAACTGAGGGTCCTGAGATCACGCTCCGTGCTCAGCAGGGAATCTGCTTCTCCGTCTGCCCCTCCCTCCACTCGTGCTTTCTCTCTCTTAAAT
The DNA here is from genome assembly GCF_922984935.1 of Meles meles. Lineage (NCBI taxonomy): Eukaryota > Metazoa > Chordata > Mammalia > Carnivora > Mustelidae > Meles > Meles meles. The sequence continues at coordinate 72,028,177 of NC_060087.1, forward strand.
AAACAAATCTTTTTAAGAAAATATTTGTTGAATGACAGGATGAGAGTACATAGTAAGCAAGAGATATAAACTTTGTACTCAAGTGCAGTAGAACATTAAAGCTGGAATTCTAGAATGCTTTCTTCTGTTCCTGCCTTTTATCAATATTAGTAAACTGCCCTTGTTTCAACTGAAAAATGCTGTTGACAAATAATAATGGGATATATCATAAGTTTCATGGAAGTAAAAGTTTTTTATTTTGGAGAATTTCAAACATTTACAAAAGTACAGAAAACAGTGTGAAATACAATGGCGTAGTATAGCATAATATAACATAAATGTAATGTATATAATATATGCCTGTCCCTGAGCTTCAGCAATAATCAAGTCCTGGCAAATCTTCTTTCATCTTTACCCACCCCTGGAATATTTTGAAGCAGATCCCAGACATATTTCATCTGTAAAAATATTAGCATATATCTCTTAAAAAACTGGAACTCTTTAAAAAATAATCATGCATAGAAATTCCCTAATATCAGATACATGGTCAGTGTTAAAATATCTCTGCATATGAGGTTGGTTGGGAAGATGACGTAGTAGTAGGACTCTAAGCTCACCTTATCCCACAAATATACCTAGATAACACTCTCATCAGCTTAAGTAACCTAGAAAATGATGTGACAACTGGCAGGACAAACTCCAGAGATATAGCCTGGAAGCAGCAGTTTGAAAATCACCAGGGGCATACGGGAGGTAGTTGTTTACTCATCTCAGAGAATGGCCCGGAGAGACAGGGATCATAGGGAGACCTCTCCAGGAACAAAGGAGATGGCAGGCACTAATTCCCTCCCCCACCTCCAGGTATGAATAGTGGCCACTTGAGGGAACCAGAGCACCACAGACACTCTTAACATCTTATACCAAGTCCTGCCCATCCCCTCATCCAACATGCTTCTGTGGATTCTCACCTCCCAGTCATGCTATACTTAGTCCTGGTGCTGCAAGCCCCTCGCCCAGAAGATATGAGCAAACCTTGCCAGTACCACTCTCCCAGCCTGTGTGTTTTGTAGGACCTCAGTTCCAGAGGTGCTGGGCGCAGATCTCATTTCACAAGAAGACCACTGTACATCATGGTAAAATGTGCCCCAACCTACTGGGGACCAAAGACTGCTCACAGTAAGCAAAGAGAACCTCTGCAGATAACTGGATTGAAGGAAAAAGAAGCCAAGACTCAACAGCAGAGCACATGTAACACATATAGGACATAGTCCCTGAAATGCTAGGCTCTGGACACTGCACTGTGGGATCCTGTAGGATCTCTTTTTCTTAAGGCCATTACCTTCAAAAGCAAGAGACATAGCTAACTTTACCAACATACAGAAGCAGACACAGAAACAAAATAAGAAGACAGAGAAATATGTCCCAAATGGAAGAACAAGACCAAACCATAGCAAGAGACCTAAGCAAAATAGATATAAGTAATATGGCTGATAGAGAATTTAAAGTAATGATCGTAAAGATACTCAGTGGACTTGAGAAGAGTATGGAGGATATCAGTGAGACACTTCACAAAGAGATATAAAAGAATCAGAGCTGAAGAGCACAATAAATGAAATTTAAAATTCACTTGCTGGAAAAAAATAGCAGACTAGAAGAAGCTGAGGAACAAATTAACTACCTGGCAGACACAGTAATGGAAAGTAACTAAGCTCAGCAAAGGAGAAGAAAATTATTCCAAATGAGAACAGTCTTAGGGAGCTCAGTGACTTAATCAAACACTTGATCTGTGTTATAGGGATCTCAGAAGAAGAGTGAAAAAAGGAAGCAGAAATTTAATTTGAAAAAATAAGAGCAAAAAGCTTCCCTAATTTGGGGAAGGAAACATGTATTCAGAGTCAGGAAGCTCAGAGATTCCCCAACAAAATGAACCAAAGAAGATCCATAGCAAGACACAGCCAAGACTCAATTTAGCAACACTGCTTTTCGAAATAGAAGGAGAGATCAAGAGTTTCCCAAACAAAAACTAAAGGAGTTTGTGGCCACTGTCCCAGCTCTGCAAGAAATATTAAAGGGGACTCATTGGAGGCAGGAAGCACAAAAGCAGTAAACACACAAAAACAGTATAAAATATAATGACATATACCTAAAACATGAGGAGGAGAGGAAGAAAGAATGGATTGATACTTGAATGACCATAGACTTAAAATAAACTGCCATTTGCAGAAGAGGTTACATAGAAAGTTAGTGGTAACTATCTATCAAAAACCATTACTAAATATGCTAAGGATAAAGAAAAAGAAATCTAAATATATCACTAAAGAAAATAAGTGAAACCTGAGAGAAATACAATAAAGGAACAGAAAATTTCCAGAAACAACCACAAAACAAGGAATAAAATTGCAATAAATACTTATCTATTAATAATTACTTTGTACATGGACTTAGTGCTCCAGTCAAAAGATTTATAGTATCAAAACGTATGAAAGAAACCAGACTGGGGCACCTGGGTGGCTCAGTCAGTTAATTGTCTGCCTTCAGATCAGGTCATGATCCTAGGGTCCCAGGACTGAGCCTCTGCATTGGGCTCCCCACTCAGCAGGGAGCCTACTTTTCCCCCTCCCTCTGCTGCTTCCCCTGCTTGTGTGCTCTCTCTCTCTCTGTCAAATAGATAAACAACTAAACAAACAATAAATAAATAACATATTTATGTTACCTACAAGAAACTCATTATAGACTTAAAGACACTCGCAGATTGGAAGTGAGAGGATGGAGAAATGTTTGTCATGCAAATGGGTATCATAAGAAAGCTGGAGTAGCAATACTTGTATTGGACAAACTAGATTTTAAAGCAGAGACTGCCACAAGACACAGTAATGGTACTGTATAATAAAGGGGACAATCCATCAAGAAGATAGAAAAGTTATAAATTTTTATGCACCCAAGATGGGAACACCCAAATACATAAAATGATTAATAGCAATCATTAAGGAACTAATCAGTACTACTACAATAATAAACAGTATGGGACTTTAACACTCCACATAACATTGATGGGCAGATCATCCAAATAGAATATCAACAAAAAAATAATGGCTTTGAATGACACACTGGACCAGATGGATGTAACAGATGTATTCAGAACTTTCCATTTTAAAAAAGCAGAATACACATTCTTTTCAAGTGTACGTGGAACATTCACTAAAATAGATCACATATTATGTCACAAAAAATGGCCTCTGTTGGGGTGCATGGGTGGCTCAGTGGGTTAAATCCTCTGCCTTCAGCTCAGGTCACGATCCCCGAGTCCTGGGATCGAGCCCTGCATTAGGCTCTCTGCTCGGCAGGGAGCCTGCTTCCCCCCACCCCCCCCCCCACCTGCCTCTCTGCCTATTGTGACCTCTGTCTGTCAAATAAATAAATAAAATCTTTTTTAAAAATGGCATCAACAGTATACAAGAAGATTGCAGTCATACTATATGCCTTTGCTGACCACAATATGAAACTTGGAAGTCCACCACAAGAAATAATGTGGAAAGTACACAAGTACATGAAGGTTAAATAACATGGTAGCAAACAATGAATGGGTCAACCAGGAAATAAAAAAGTTTAAAAAAATACATGGAAACAAATGAAAATTAAAACACAACCACCAAAATGTTTGGGATGCAGCAAAAGCAGTCCTAAGAGGGAAGTATGTAGCAATACAGGCCTACCTCAAGAAACAGGCGCAATCTCAAATAAACAACCTAACTTTGTACCTAAAGCAACTAGAAGAGAAGCAACAAAGGAAGCCTAAGGCCTGTAGAAGGAAGGAAATAATAAAAGAATAGAGCAGAAATAAATGATACAGAAACTCAGAAAACAGTAGAACAGATCAATGAAACCAGGAGCTGGTTCTTTGAAAATATCAATAAGATTAACAAATCTGTAGCCAGACTTACCAAAAAGAAAAAGGAAAGGACCCAAATAAATAAAACTATAAGTGAAAGTGGAGAAATACCAACCAACAGCAGAGAAATACAAATTGTAGAATAGTATGAAAAACTATATGTTAACTAACTGGACAACCTAAAAGAGATAAATTCCTAGAAACATACCAACTGCTAAAACTGAAGCAGCAAAAAAAGAAAATTTGAACAGACCAATCACCAGCAAAGAAATTGAATCAGTAATCCAGAATCTTGCAACAAAGGCCAGGACCAAATGGCTTCATGGGAGGATTCTACCAAACGTTTAAAGAAGAGTTACTACTTACTCTTCTTAAATGATTACAAAAGATAGAAAAGCCAGCATAACCCTGATACAAAAATGAGATAAATACTCCATGAAATAGACAACTACAGGCCATTATCTTTGAGGAGCCATAGATGCAAAAATCCTCAACAAAGTACTTGCTGTTGAATCTAAGCATACATTAAAAAAATTATTCACCACAATCAAGTGGGATTTATTCCTAGGTTGCAAGAGTGGTTCAGTAGTCACTAATCAATCAGTGTGATACACTGTATTAATAAATGATAAGAAGCATTTGATCTTCTCAATAGATGTGGAAAATCATTTGACAAACTGCAACATCCATTCATGCTAAAAATCTTAAATGAAGTAGCTTTGGGGGCAGCATACCTTAACATAATAAAGTCCATATGCTAAAAACCCACAGCTAATATCATCCTTAATGGGGAAAATACTGAGAGCATTTCCCCTAAGATCAGAAGCACAACAGTGATGTCCTCTTTCACCACTGTTATTTAATATTTTACTGGAAGTGCTAGCCACAGCAATCACACAACAAAAAGAAATAAAAGGCATCCAAATCAGCAAGTAAGAAGTCAGACTTTCACTATTTACAGATGATGGAGTACTATATATAGCTAAATTAAAATACCACACCATAAAACTGCTAGAACTGATAAAAGAATTCCGTAAAGTTGCTGGATACAAAATCAGTATACAGACATTATTCCATTTCTATACTCCAGAAATGAAGTAGCAAAAAGAGAAATGAAGAAATCAGTACTGTTTACAAGTACATAGTAAACAGTAAGATACCTTGCAGCAAACCTAACCAAAGTGGTGAAAACTACGAAACACTGATTAAAGAAATTGAAGATGACACAAAGGAATGGAAAGACATTTCATGCTTGGGAACTAAAAGAACAGATATTGGTAAAATGTGTATAGTACCCAAAGCAATCTATCCATTTAATGCAGTGCCTGACAAAACAGCAACATCATTTTTCATGGGTCTAGAACAAATAATCCTACAATTTGTATGGAACCACAAAAGACCCTGAATAGTCAAAGCAATCTTGTAAAAGAAAAGGCATCACAATTGGTCAGGTTATTTTACAAAGCTGTAGTGATCAAAACAGTATGGTACTGGCATAAAATTAGAATAGAATAGAATAGAAAACCCAGAAATGTATCCACAATTATATGGTCAATTAATCTTTGACAAATCAGAAAGGAATATCCAATGGGAAAAAGACAAGTCTCTTCAACAAGTGTTCAGAAAACTGGATAGCAACATGCAAAATAATGAAATTGGACCACTTTCTTACACCATAAACAGAAATAAATTGTAAATGGATTAAAGACCTACTGTAAGACCTGAAACTATAAAAATCCTAGAAGTGAACACAGGTATTAACTTCTTTGATATTGGCTATAGCGACTTCTTACTAGATATGTCTCTTAGGCAAGGGAAACAAGCAGAATTAAACTATAGGGACATCATCAAACTAAAAAGCTTTTGGATAGTGAAGGAAAAAAATCAATAAAGCTAAAAGTCAGCCTGTGGAGTAGGAGAGTATATTTGCAAGTGACATATCTGATAAAGGGTTAGTACTGACAATACCTAAAGAACTTAAAAATTCAGCACCTAAAAAATGAATAATCCAATTAAAATGTGCATAGATAGACATTTTTCCAGAGAAGATATACAGATGGCCTACAGATGCATGAAACGATATTCAACATCAAAGATCATTAGGGAGATTCAAATCAAAACTAGAGTGAGATACCATCTTGTCAGAATGGGTAAAATTGAAAACATTAGAAATGTTAGTGAGGATGTGGAGGAAAGGGAACACTTTTGCACCTTTTGTGGAAATGCAAACTGGTACAGCCCCTGTGTCAAATGCTATGATGGTTTTTCAAATAATTAAAAATAGAAGTACCCTGTGGTCCAGTAATTGCATTACTGGGTATTCACACAAAACATACAAAAATGTTAATTCAAAGGGATACATGCACCCCTATGTTTATTGCAGTATTATTTACAGTATGTATACTGTGGAAGCAGCACAAATGCCAAATGCCCATCAGTATATTAATGGATAAAGAAAGTGTGTGTGTGTGTGTGTGTGTGTATAGGCTTTTATACACACACACAATGGGATGTTGTTCAGCTCTGGAAAAGAATGAAATCTTACCAGTTCCAAATATGGATGAAGCTAATATGTGTAATGCTAAGTGAAATAAGTCAGAAAAAGACAAGTACTGTTTGATGTCACTCATATGTAGCCTTTAAGAAGCAAAACAAATGAAGAAAGGAAAAAAAGACAGACTATTAACTATGGAAAACCTCCTGAGGGGAAGTGGGTGGGCAATGGGTGAAACATGTGACAGTTATTAAAGAGTACATTTAAAAAATAATACATCCTTGCTTCAGCAGCACATATATTAAAAATAGTCCCTGAATGTGTCATAACTTTTTAAAGTTCATTTTTAAATTCTCATTCCAAACGGTATCTATATGTTTGAATTTATTGATTTTAAGTCTCGTAAGTCTCTGCCTCCATTTTGTGTTTATTTATTGAGGACATCAGGTCATGTCCTTTTCCCTTTAGAATTTCTGAATTCCTCAGTTTTCTTTTTTTTTTTTTAAAGATCTTATTTATTTATTTGACAGACGGAGATCATAAGCAGGCAGAGAGGCAGGTGGGGGGGTGGCGGGGACAGGCTCCCTGCAGAGCAAAGAGCTCAATGCGGGGCTCCATCCCAGGACCCTGGGACCATGACCCGAGCCGAAGGCAGAGGCTTCAACCCACCGAGCCACCCAGGCGTGTCTGAATTCCTCAATTTTCTTAATGAATTCCCATGGTGTATTTTAATGTGTTTCATTGTCTATATCTCCTGTATCATAGTAATGTAGTATAACTAACTGATAATTTCTATTTAAATTGAGAACTAGAAGATTTTGCTTTAATTTCATCTGTCTTTTCGCATACAAAAATCTCAGTCTTTCAAATGCCAATGTACTTTCTTTTATTTGGCAAAACAATAAACACAACAGTTTCATTATAAAATATTAACACTGCCTCCAATAGTGTGATTATTAGAAATATATTAAATACATTATTAAAAGCAGTTTTAAGATTTTTGTTGTTGTTTTTGCATTTGTATTTTTTGCTGTTCCTTCTGGCCTTTGGTTATATTACCCATTAGGGATGGACAATCAATTAACTTGGTTCTAATCACTGTGAATTGTTCCTCTCTGTGATCATTGCCTCTGCATTGTTTATTTCATTTTCCATTTAGTTTTCAGGGCTTACCTTTTATCTTTAAATTTTTGTCAAGATTTACTTATTTTAGAGGTAGAAAAAGCAAGAGTATGTGAGCAGGGGGGAGGGACAGTGAGAGAGAGAAAGGGAGAGAAGCAGACTCCCTGCTTAGCTTGGAGCCTGGCTTGGGGTACGATCCCAGGACCCATGACCTGAGCTGAAATCAAGAGTTGGATGCTTAACCAACTGAGCCACCCAGGTACCTCTTTTAATCTTTAAATTTAAAAATTTTGTACTTATCATAGGACTCTTGATTTCCTTTTTTTTCTTTCTTCAAATTTAAATTCAATTAGCCAACATATAGTACATTATTAGTTTCAGATGCAGGGTTTAGTAATTCATCAGTTGGCTAAAACACACAGGATTCTTGTTTAATACAAAAAATCCTTTGCTACATGATGATCTCTAAAGCAGAACTAATCATTAGGACTGACTTTATGTTAGACTAATAAATATATAGTCTTTATTACAAAATAGGTAACAAAAATTCTTATAAAGAAAACTTTACATTTTAATTCTGTTAGTGAAGTAGAAAATAATCCATATTTTCTGTTCCCAAGTGAAGACAGATAAGGCACTTACCCATTCTGACAAGTGTGAGGTGATATCTCATTCTACTTTTGATTTGGAGTCCCCTAATTATCCCAACTGTGATCTAATTAGTCCTACATGTTTTTCTCTTTTTCTGGTGGTGCTACTTAAAATGGCTCCCATGCATAGTACACAAGTGCCATCTAGTACTTTTAAGTGCAAGAAATATGTGATGACCTTACAGAGAAAATATTTGTGTTCAATATACTTGGCTTAGGCATGAGTTATAGTGCTGTTGACCATAAGTTTAATGTCAGTGAATTAACTATATATTAAATAAGGTGTTTTTAAGCAGAAACACATATGAATCAAGGTTATATATTGGTCAGTTGATAAAAATGTAACCAGAAGATTGCAAGAAATTACCCCTTATTTTCCCTAGGAGCAGTGTTTCAGTATTCCCTAAATCACTTTTCACAGCTATTTTATGGAATGCAGCTACTGCAAATAATGGGAATCAACTGTATTTTGATTAAAGAAGTGCTTGGAAAGGATGAGTCTTTTGTGGGAATTAATCTGATGATCTTCTTTAGTGTTGGTTTTTGTAAATCTTTGTATGATAGAATTCTGTTCTAGGACCTGTTAACTTTTGGAAGAAGCCAGTTTCTCTCTTTTATTGATTTTAAACAAGTCATTAATAATTTTGAATTGACAGGGCACCTGGATGGCTCAGTGGGTTAAAGCCTCTGCCTTCAGCTCAGGTCATGATCCCAGGGTCCTGGGATCGAGCCCTACATTGGGCTCTCTGCTCGGTGGGGAGCCTGCTTCCCCCTTCTCTGCCTACTTGTGATCTCTCTCTCTGTCAAATAAAGAAATGGAATCTTTAAAAAAATAATTTTGAATTGACAAGTCATTATTCTAAAGTTTTAAATAATTTTAATGCATGGTCTTATCTTATGAAAAGTAGGATTGCCTTTGCTAAGTTTTAATGCTATTTAATTAATGGCCTTATGAGACTATAAGTTTGTATAGTACATGAAGCTCTGATATATTTTTTTGAATATCTTATTTAATTTTCTAAATCAGGAGTTGACTTTTTTTCTGTAAAAGTTTAGATGGCAAATTTGTTAGACTCTATAAAACATAAGGTCACATTTTCTTCTTTTTTATTTTTGTTTTCATAATTCTTTATTAAAAACAAAAAGAAGAAAGAAAACAGGACACCTGGGTGGCTCAGTTGGTTAGGTGTCTGCCTTTGGCCCAGGTGGTCTTGGGATCAAGTCCCACATTGGGCTCCTTGCTCAGCAGGGGGCCTGCCTCTCCCTTTGCCTGCCACTCCCCCTGCTTGTGCTCGTGTGCTCTCACTCTCTCTGGCAAATAAATAAAATCTTTAAAAAATGTAAAAAGAAAGAAAGGAAGAAGACATTTTTAGCTCAGACACCAGGTCGGATTTAGCCCAGAGCTGTAATTTGCCAATTCCTATTCTAAAATTTTCATGTTATGCAATCAGCTGCCTCTCTTTGGGTAGGGAATCCCTTCTTCCTCAGTATAACCTGTGTTTGAAAAAGGCTGAGGATGCCAATGTACCTGTTTTCTTTTGATCAAAATCTTGGCCTTTTCTGTTTGGAGACATCAGGTATGTTGTGTTTTATTGATATTATGGATCTCAACCAGAGCCTCATTAACATCCCATACATCTGAGAAGAAATATGAGGAGTAAGTCCAGCCACTTAACATCTTTATTCAGCAAGGAAAGACTGGGGAGCTAAAATTACTTGTCCATTTACCAAGTACAAGCCATTTTTATATAATTATGTATTTAATCTTCATGATAACCATATAAAAGGATGGCATTTTCATGTTTTTTTCAGATATATAATCTGAGACTCTAAGGTAGCACTGTCCAGTAGGATTTTCTTCAATGATGGAATTACTGTGTATCTGTGCTCTACAGTATACTGTTGAGAATTAGTGTATACTGATTACAGTATGCTGATGGAATTACTATGTATCTGTGTTCTACAGTAAACTGTTGAGCACTTGAAATGGAGCTAATGTAACTAAGGAAATAAATTTTAAGGTTTATTTTTTATTTAAATTAAAATAACCACAAGTAGCTAATACTTACCATATTGTGCAGCGTAACTCTAAGAGCTTAAGTTACTTGCCCAGATTTAGACAGTTCCACAACTGGATTCAAAACCAGGTCTGTGTAACTCCTAAGCTAATGTTTTTGCCATTATGCCACACTACCTCATTCATTAAAGGTGGATGGGCCCTACTCTACTGATTAGAAAATGTAGCGAATTTATGTAGCCATTTTTCAAAATATGTTAACTTTTAGGTCACTAGTTCAGTTAATCTAGACTCTGGAGCACTGGATCATAAATATCAAGCAATACCTATGAATTTATTTTATAGTATATATATTATTATAGTATTATGTGAAGTAAGATTAGTGTACACTGAGATTAGGGTAATAAATTTTTTTTAGCTATTAGCGTACTTCAACAGTGTTTTTTTGTATCTAAGGAATAAGAAAGATCTAATCAGCTGTTTTTAAAATGGCTTTTAAATGTGAGAATTTACATTCTTTAATCACTTCAGAGATATATTAACAAAATATCTCAGGTGCATGGGAGAACGTTCTTGATGGCATTAGCTTTAATATTTCTTTATTGAGAAATGACAAAGGTATGGTATAGAAATCTTATTTCATTAGTGAATAACAAGTATAAGGAAATCAAATGTGATGTCTTTGGGAAGGCAGGCCTAGATAAATTATTCTGTGATACTGATATATCTATCAGAGGGAGGCTTGAAGGGAAAATAACAGTGAACAAAATTTTTATTAGAATTGAGTCTTTAGGGGCACCTGGATGGCTCAGTGGGTTAAAGCCTCTGCTTTCAGCTCAGGTCATGATCCTGGGGTCCTGGGATCCAGCCCCGCATCGGGCTCTCTGCTCAGCGGGGAGCCTACTTACCCCTCTCTCTGCCTACCTCTCTGCCTGCTTGTGATCTCTGTCAAATAAATAAATAAATAAAATCTTAAAAAAAAAAAAAAGACAGAAGTGAGTCTTCATTTACCCTGTCTGAAGTCTCAGTCTAAATCAGTTATGACTGGTTTAAACAGGAAATAGCCTAACTAGTGTCTCTAGCTTCTCTTATTCTGCTCAGAAAATATTGAAAATGTGTCAGGAATGAAGTATAGGCACTATCGCTGTCATCAGAGAATGTTTAGAGTCCTTTGACTAGTATTTCTTCCAGTTCTTGTATAATTTTACTTATGTGTATGCCAAAGAGACCTCTTTCCTCTGGATGTCCTTTGTCGGATTTCAGCAAGCCTCCTTTCCTATGTAAAGAATCAAGGTCTTAAAATATTTGTTCCCTAGAAAGCTTTTCATTTGGCCTTGAATGGGTAATCTTTGGGGAATATTTTGATACCTGAATGACACTGGAACACTTTGTTCTTAGAGCCAGTGATTTTCCTGCATTATTTTTTGTTTAAATATTTATTAATTTAGAGATCGGGAGAGAGAGAGAGAGCATGAACAGGAGGGGCAGAGGGAGAGAGAATCACAGGTAGACTCCATGCTCAGCACAGAGCCCGATGCAGGGCTTGGTCTCAACCCTGAGATCACAACCTGAGCCAAAACCAAGACTTGTAGCTTAGCTGACTCTGCCACTCTGGTGCCCCTTTCCTGCATTCTTAATTCAAATCAGGTTACATCCAAAACAGAGTTCACTTTGGCTTCAGATTAAGCATGAGATATGTAAGAAGGAATGTTTTGGAAAGTTAGGAACAAAGGATTTGTAATGGAAGGAAATTGTCTTTATGAATAATATCAGTATAAATTATATTTCAGGGTACAACTTGAATCATCCAGTACTCCAGATTACCCTTATTTTTTGCTTTCTCCATAGCGTTTATCAATTTGTAACATATAATTTATTTATTGTGTTTATTGCCTGTCTGTGCTCCACTAGAATGTCATCTTTGTTTTGTTTATGTATAACCTAAGCACTTGAGTCCATGGTCTGACATGTATTTGTGTACTAAGTGAATACTATGATCTATCCTACTGCATCCCTCAAATTTTGTATTCACTTCTTCTTGGTAATTATTTTATTGGTATATTCCATATAAAGTAGACAGTTAACTAATAAAAAATAATACTCTGCTATCTAGGATGATGAGAGAATTTTAGGAATTATACTCTAAAAATACATGCAGCAGTTTGGAGTGCTTGAGTTTTTAATACTTTAAATAAAACCCATCATGTTGCTTGGATACCCCCAAAATGTATCAGGAAATGGAGGATGATAATCTTTTTAATTAAATATATATTTTTGATTTATCTTTCTCAGATGGGAAAGCTGACAACTGTACCTGCAGGTCTTATATGTGCATCTATAACCGTGCTTGCAGCTAAAGAAGAAGAATACAAAAAGCAGCTAGTAAAACCAGAGCAGGTAATTTGCCTACAAAAGTTTGTGGATTTTGTATAACATAAATATGATGCAAAAGCCATGATTGTTTTTATTTTTGAGTTATCTCTATTCATCAAAAATGTATTTGAAGTATTTGTTCAGCCCATATTACAAGTGAAAGAAATAATTTTAGGGTATGTCAAAATAAACACTGTATTTTTTATATGTAAATCAAACATCTAAAATTCTAACTCCAATAAAATAAATAGTGATTTTTCTTAGTGAATAATCAATTAGTAGTACTACAGGATCTTAGTACTTAAAAGCAGTCTGATTTTTTTTTCCTTAACAAATTTATACAAGTATACCTGATATTTGAAAACCTTAGTTTAAGAAATTCATTAAGATCTCAGCTTTGAAAGTGACCTTAAATATTTTCTAGTTCAGCCTTCTGTATGGTACTGTAGTCCCCTCTGTGATAGGCACACTAAAGTGGCCATTTATCTTCTATAACAATAAAACTCTGGATAGAGGAACCTAAGGCAATCCATCCATTTTCAGGCAGCTCTCATTCAACTTAAGGTACTTCCCTATGTCAAACACAAACCTATTTCATAGTAAGTTCTACCCTTTGGCCTTGTTTCTCTTGGCATTGCTACCGTGCAGAAAAATTCCATCCCTGGATAGAGTCAGATTCTGACTTCTCTTATTCTAGATAATGTATTTCTGTCAATACTGGCTGAGATTACATTCATTTTTATGTCTATGTTTGTTTTGAGTATCCTTAAAATCAGCCTTGCTTATAATCAGCTTTTGACCATGACATAGTTAACTTGGAGTTCTCTAAAATTAATTAAACCTCATTATATGGGCCCCTGATAAGCTATGTATTTTTCCAGCTGGTACTTATGTATATGGACTTTTTTTTGGACTCCATTACAGGTACAATTATGCCTCTTTAACCTTTAACCTTCTGAGTGCTACAAGCTGGAATGCTGACTTTTTGAGGTCTCAAGATCTTGAGAGGCTCCTTAATGCTTTGATGACTACTCAGCACTTGGTTCTCCTGCTTCTCTGTCACTGGATGGTTCATCCCCTTCATGGATGTCAAAGTCAGAGTCCACCTAATCCTCTGTGTCTGACCGGTGCCCTTGATACTCATTATTTCCCAATCCCTCTGTGAAACCCCCATAAGTCATCTGGTAGAACTCATCTTCCTCCTCTTCCTCCAGGAACCCAGAAACCTGGTTCCCCATGGTCTTCTGAGGACCTGGTCGCCAGCCAAACTCATACCACCTACAGAGACTGCATTCCTACCAGCAGTCCCTCCTTCCGGTGCCCTTTTCACCATTGTAATTTTTATCTTTTCCAGCCTGAAGTCACCCCTAAGGTTTATCTGCATTCTTAGAGAAATTTATGTAAGTCTGAATCTGAATCCTGACTCCACCGCTGACTATTCAGGTGACATTAAAGAGAATTCTTAATGGTGGGATAAATATGTAGTTGTATGAATGTACCATTATCAAATGTACAATTTCCATAATTTTTTGGAAATTTAGTGTAATTCCCGTTATTTTGTTACTGTAATCAGTGTTTTGTTGAAACACCTTGTACATAAATCTTTACATACATTTATAACTCTTTCCTTATAATGAACATCTAGAAATGGAAATGTTATGTCAGAAGGCATAAAAAATATCAATACCGTTGCCAAACTGACATGCATAAAGGTAGTATTCATTTAACAAAACTGTTTCCTGAATTCCTCTTGTATGTGTATGAGGCACTGTATAAGCACCAGGTAAAGTTTTTTTTAATTTTCTTTAGCACTCTACGATAGTCACTTTCCTACATACTTGCTAATACGCAGTTTTCTTTCTCCTTTTTATTAATCTTAGAGAGGTGATGATTTTAAGCTTACCTTGACACTCTCATCTTTGTGGAGCTAAAAATCTGGATATTCCTGAAAATCTGTTTGTCCCAAATAGCTAAACTTACATATTTCTGAATTTAAAAATTTGTATTCTTTTTTTTTTTTTCTTTTTGAGTGAGGGTTTTAATTTCCTTTGATTACATACCTATAAGTGGAATTGCTGGGGCATAGCATAGCTCTATTTTTTAAATTTTTGAGGAAGCTCCACACTGTTTTTCACACTGGCTGCACCAGTTTCTATTCCCACCAACAGCGCACACGAGGGTTCCCTTTCCTCTGTATCCTTGCTAACATTTGTTACTTCTTATCTTTTTGATAATAGCCATAATGACAGATGTAAGGTGGTATCTCATTGTGTTTTTTTTTTTTTATTTGTTTATTTTCAGCATAACATTATTCATTGTTTTTGCACCACACCCAGTGCTCCATGCAATATGTGCCCTCCCTATTACCCACCACCTGGTTCCCCAACCTCCCACCCTCCTGCCCCTTCAAAACCTCAGGTGGTTTTTCAGAGTCCATAGTCTCTCATGGTTCACCTCCCCTTCCAATTTCCCTCAACTCCCTTCTCCTCTCCATCTCCTATGTCCTCCATGTTTTTTGTTATGCTCCACAAATAAGTGAAACCATATGATACTTGATTTCTCTGCTTGACTTATTTTGCTCAGCATAATCTCTTCCAGTCCCGTCCATGTTGCTACAAAAGTTGGGTATTCATCCTTTCTGATGGAGGCATAACACTCCATTGTGTATATGGACCACATCTTCCTTATCCATTCGTCCATTGAAGGGCATCTTGGTTCTTTTCACAGTTTGGCGACCGTGGCCATTGCTGCTGTAAACATTGGGGTACAGATGGCTCTTCTTTTCACAACATCTGTATCTTTGGGGTAAATACCCAGCAGTGCAATTGCAGGGTCATAGGGAAGCTCTATTTTTAATTTCTTGAGGAATCTCCACACTGTTCTCCAGAGTGGCTGCACCAACTTGCATTCCCACCAACAGTGTAAGAAGGTTCCCCTTTCTCCACAACCTCTCCAACTCACATTGTTTCCTGTCTTGCTAATTTTGGCCATTCTAACTGGTGAAAGGTGATATCTCAATGTGGTTTTAATTTGAATCTCCCTGGTAGCTAGTGATGATGAGCATTTTTTCATGTGTCTGATAGCCATTTGTATGTCTTCATTGGAGAAGTGTCTGTTCATATCTTCTGCCCATTTTTCGATATGATTATCTGTTTTGTGTGTGTTGAGTTTGAGAAGTTCTTTATAGATCCTGGATATCAACCTTTTGTCTGTACTGTCATTTGCAAATATCTTCTCCCATTCTGTGGGTTGCTTCTTTGGTTTGTTGACTGTTTCCTTTGCTGTGCAGAAGCTTTTGATCTTGATGAAGTCCCAAAAGTTCATTTTTGCTTTTGTTTCCTTGGCCTTTGGAGACATATCTTGAAAGAAGTCGCTGTGGCTGATATTGAAGAGGTTACTGCCTCTGTTCTCCTCTAGGATTCTGATGGATTCCTGTCTCACGTTGAGGTCTTTTATCCATTTCGAGTTTGCCTTTGTGTATGGTGTAAGAGAATGGTCAAGTTTCATTCTTCTACATATAGCTGTCCAGTTTTCCCAGCACCATTTATTGAAGAGACTGTCTCTTTTCCATTGTATATTTTTTCCTGTTTTGTCGAAGATTATTTGACCATAGAGTTGAGGGTCCATATCTGGGCTCTCCACTCTGTTCCACTGGTCTATGTGTCTGTTTTTATGCCAGTACCACGCTGTCTTGGTGATCACAGCTTTGTAGTAAAGCTTGAAATCAGGTAATGTGATGCTGCCAGTTTTGTTTTTGTTTTTCAACATTTCCTTAGCAATTCGGGGTCTCTTCTGATTCCATACAAATTTAAAAAATTTGTATTTTTTACTATATTATAGAATACACAGAATTCCTTGGTATTTATTGTGTTCCACAATACATTTTAAATAGAATTTAATTGAATTACTTATTAAACAAAACTGGTGGCCAGCTAAGTGTTGGGGAATATTCCCAAAGATGGGATCCAATTTTTGAGGAACTTAAATTTATGAAGGAATGAAAATGTGATTGCATGCAACATTTCTGGGTAACTTTATTGGGTTGTTATGGGTAACATTGTGTACTCTGTAAAGTGAGTTTTGCCTCCTTTTAAATTTACTTAAAATAAAGCCTGTATTAAACCAAAACACTGTGAATGAGGTATTCTGGTTAATGGAATCTTCTAGTAAACTTGTGGTTAACTCAGAAAATCCTTTTATAGTTCAGCTCTTCTTGTTAAACATCTTTTAAAAGTTTCAGTACATTTCTACCTTATTAAGTACCATCTAGTAAATATAATTAAATCTGTTAGAAAAATTTGCAGAGCCATGGGGTTATCATTTTTTAAATATTTTATTTATTTGACAGAGAGAGAGAGTGAGAGACATAGAGAGAGAGCACAAGTAGAAGGAGCAGCAGGCAGAGGGAGAGGGAGAAGCAGGCTTGCTGCTGAGCAAGGAGCCTGACTGAGGGCTTGATCCCAGCACCCTGAGACCATGACCTCAGCCCAAGGCAGCCTCTTAACTGAGCCACCCAAGCAC
The DNA here is from genome assembly GCF_922984935.1 of Meles meles. NCBI lineage: Eukaryota > Metazoa > Chordata > Mammalia > Carnivora > Mustelidae > Meles > Meles meles. The sequence continues at coordinate 72,045,222 of NC_060087.1, forward strand.
CCCGGGGTTATTTTTTTAAATAATGAAATTTGCAGTATTATATGTAAAATGGTGCATTTGTACTGTGTGTATACAATCAGCCATAGGCATCATTGCATGTTTCTTTTTAAAATATTTCTGTGATACAAGTTTGTCTCACTGTTATTTGCTTGTTTTGACCCAAACAAAGAAAACCCCCCAAAATAACAACAACAAAAACAGAAGAAATATTGATTTGAGAGTTCTAGTTACTTTGGTTCAGTTTAATTTAAATGTGGTTTTATATGGTTTTATAGCTTACTTAATCTAATTGTAATTTCTAAGAGAGTATAAGTTTTATTTGTACAATAAGTGCCATTTCAGCCCACAGCTTCTTTTTTTTTTTTTTTTTTTTTTTTTTAAGTAGGCAGAGAAGCAGGCAGAGAGAGTGAGAGGGAAGCAGGCTCCCTGCCGAGCAGAGAGCCCGATGCGGGGCTTGATCCCAGGACCCTGAGATCATGGCCTGAGCCGAAGGCAGCGGCTTAAACCACTGAGCCACCCAGGCACCCCAGCCCACAGCTTCTAATCCATAGTAAGAATGTTCTTCCCTCAGTGAAGACAAAATTCTCAGAGTACAGTTGAAGTTCTTTTTTCCAGCTTTATAACTGACAAATAGGAGTTGAATATATTCAAGGTATACAACATGAGGTTTAGACCTATGTATTACATTATAAAATTATCACCACAATCAAGCTAATTAATATGTCACCTCGCATAGTTAACATTTTCTTCTGTGTATGTGTGGGGGTTGTAAACACTTAAGATCTATGCTCTTAGCAAATTTCAATTCTACAACACAGTATTATTAACTGTAGTCACCATTTTGTACATTGTATTTCTAGAACTTACTCTTTAATTGAAACTTTTTACTCTTAAGCCATCACCTCCACATTTCCTCCTCCACCCATCTCTGGTAACCAGTATTCTACTCTGTGCTTCTTTTTGTTAGTTGGTTGGTTTGCATTTTGGTTGTAAGTGAGATTGATCTTGCTTTCGTTGGATTGTTGGCATTTTTATTTCTTTTTTGTTGTTGTTGTTCAAGTATAATTAACATACAATGGTAAAATAGTTTCAGGTATACAGTGTAGTGATTCAACAATTCTGTACGTGTGTGTGTGTATCTCACATCTTATTTATATCTTATTTATTCATTCTTCAGTTGATGGACATGTTGGTTGCTTCCATATCTTTCCTATTGTAAATATTGCTACAGTAAACATAGGATTGCATATATCTTTTTGAATTAGTGTTTTTGTTTCCTTTGGATAAATACCCAGAACTGGATTTGCTGGATCATGTAGTTGTTCTATTTTTAATTTTTTGAGGAACCTCCATATTGTTTTCCACAGGGGCTGTACCAATTTACACTGCCACCAGTAATGCATGAGGGTTCCCTTTTCTCCATGTCCTCACCAACACTTATTATTTCTAGTCTGTTTGATTTTAGCCATTCTAACAGGTGTGAAATCATACCACATTTTTCTTTGCATTTCCTTGATGATGAGTGATGTTCAGCATCTTTTCATCTGTTCATTGGCCATCTGTATGTCTTCTTTTCAGGTTTTCTGGCCATTTTTAATTGGGTTGCTTGCTTTTTTGGTGCTGAGTTGTATAAGTTCTTTATATGTTCTAGATATTAACCCCTTATCAGATATATCATTTGAAAATATCTTCTTCCATTTAGTAGGTTACCTTATTTTCTTCTAGGAGTTTTATGTTTTCAGGTATCACATTTAGGTCTTTAATCCGTTTTGAGTTTTCGTGTGTGTGTGTGTACTGTGAAAGAAAGAGGTCCCACTTCATTGTTTTGCTTGTAACCATCCAGTTTTCCGAGCACCATTTGTTGAAAAAAACTGTCTTTCCTCCATTATATATTCTTGCCTCCTTTGCCATAGATTAATTTATTGTGTAAATGTGCATTTGTTTCTAGGCTCTGTATTCTTTTCTGTTGATCTTTGTGTCACTTTTGTGCCAGTATTATATTGTTTAGATTCCTCTAGTCTTGTATCTTGAAATCTGACAGCATAATACCTCAAGCTTTGTTTTTTTTTCTTAAGATTCTTCAGCAAGGGGTGCCTGGGTGGCAGTCTGTTAAGCAGCTGACTCTTGGTTTTGGCTCAGGTTGTGATCTCAGGGTAATGAGATCAAGCCCCACATTAGGCTCCATGTTCAGTGGGGCGTCTGCTTAGGATTCTCTCTCTGTCTCTCTCTCTCTCTCTTTCTTACTCCCTCTCTCTGAAATAAATAAATCTCTTTAAAAAAAAAGATTGCTTTGGCTATTTGAAGTCTTTTATGGCTATATACAAATTTGGAGGTAATTTGTCCTAGTTCTTTGAAAAATGTTCTTGACACTTTGATAGGGATTGCATTAAATCTGTAGATTGCTTTGTGTAGTATGGACATTTTAGCAATGTTTGTTCTTCTAGTCCATGAGCATGGAGTGTGTTTCCATTTCTTTTTGTCAGTCATCTTCAGTTTCTTCCATCAATGATTTATAGGTTTTGGAATACCAGTATTTCACCATCCTGGTTAAATTTATTCCTAGGTATTTTATTATTTTTGGTACAGTTGTCATTGGGATTATTTCCTTAGTATCTCTTTTGGCTACTTCATTATTAGTGCGTAGAAATGCAATGGATTTCTGTATATTAATTTTATATCCTGTGGCTTTGCTGAATTAACAGATTTAGTAGTTATTTGATGGTTCTTTAAGGTTTACTATATATAATATTATCATCTGCAAAGAGTGAAAGTTGTATTTCTTCCTAATCAGTTTGGATGCCTTTTATATCTTTTTCTTGCCTGATTACTATGACTAGGACATCTGGTACCACGTTGATTAAAAATGGTGGGAGTGGAGGATATCCTTGTTTTGTTCCTGATCTTAGAGGATAAGCTCTCAGATTTCACCATAGAATATGATGTTATCTGTGGGTTTTTCATATGTGGCCTTTACTATATTGAGGTGTGTTCCCACTAGACCTATTTTGTGGGGAGTTTTTATCATAAATGGATGTCTTACTTTGTCAAATGCTTGTTATACTTGTATTGATATTATCGTATGGTTTTTATACTTTCACATGTTGATGTGATAGATTACATTGATTTGTGTTTACTGAACCACCTGTGCATACTTGGAATAAATACCACTTGATCATGGTGAGTGATATTTTTCATGCATTGTTGGATTCACTTTGCTAACATTTTGCATCTATGTTTATCAGAGATATTGGCCTATAGTGGGTGTGTGTGTGGGTGTGGTGTCTTTATCTAGTTTTGGTATCAAAGTAATGGTGTCCTTGAAGAATGACTTTGGAAGCTTTCCTTCCTTTTCTATTTTTTCGAATAGTTTGAGAAGAATAGATATTAACTTTTTTTAAAATGTTTTGTTGGATTCACCTGTGAGTTCATTGGGTCCTGGGCTTTTTTGTTGCCAGATCTTTGATTACTGATTCAATTTCCTTGTTAGTAAAGGTTCTGTTTCAATGTTCTATTTCTTCCTGATTCAGTTTGTGAAGTTACATGTTTCTAGGAATTTATTCATTTCATCTAGGTTGTTCAAATTTTTGGTATATAAGTTTTTATAGTATTCTCAAATAACCTTTTGTATTTTGGTGGTGGTGGTGGTTATTTCTTTTATTTCATTTCTGATTTTATTTCCTTGAGTTCTCTCTCTCTTTTTTTTTTTCTTTATAAGTCTTGCTAAAGATTTATCAATTTTGTTCACCTTTTCAAAGAAACAGGTCCCTGGTTTCATTGATCTATTGTGGGTTTTTTGTTGTTATTTAGTTTCTAGTTCTGATTCATTCTGCTTCATCTAGTCTGCTGTTGAACCCCTGTGGTGTATTTTTCAGTTCAGTTATTATATTTTTCAGTTATGTGACTTCAATTTGGTACTTTCTTATATTTCCTTTGTTGACATTCTCACTGTGTTTATTCCCCCCCCCCCCCCCTACTTTGGTGAACATGTTTATTAACCATTACTCTAAATTCTTTATCAGGTAGATTACTTATCTTTGTATCATTAAGGTTATTTTTCTGAGGTTTTGTCTTGTTCTTTCATTTGGAACATATTTCTCTAGTTTCTTATTTAGCTTGACTCACTCTCTCTCTTTCTCTCTTTTGTTTTTTTGTTTGTTTGTATGTATTAGGGAAAACATATGCCTAATTTGAAACTAGACCTCAGGCAGCACCTTTGAAACCATAGAAATATTTACAGTTCTGTGGAGCCAAATTTTAATTTCTGTCGATCTCCAGAATATGAGATTTTGAGGTATCCCCAGGGTGATACTTGCCAAAATTGTGGCTCCAGATGAATGTGTAAGTTCCTTTCTGGGAGATCTCCTCAAAGTCAAAGTGGTGTATAAGAATGGCATTTCCCTGCTTATGTTCTTGGAAACACCTCATTAACCTATCGATATATGGGTAGCCTAAAGCCTGTTGCTAGACTGAAGCTCCAGGCTAAGTATATAGACCTTTTTTTCCAGAAGACTGGGGTTATGTTTTACTTTGATGTCTGTGCAGTACCCTGGGTTGGACACCTGCCAAGTGCTTTCTTTCCAATTTTTACATTTCCATTGTACACTGGAAAGCCAGTCCCTTTGACCACCAAGCCCAGATGGTTAAGGAGTATCCTCTGAGTGAATAATGTATACCCACTGGCTTTAGCTAGGCAGGTGGAAAGTATAGGGGGCTGGGCATGTTCACTGGCTTTAAAAAGGCAACAGGGAGGGCACCTGGGTGGCTCAGTGGGTTAAGCCTCTGCCTTTGGCTGAGGTCATGATCTCAGGGTCCTGGGATCAAGCCCCACCTCGGGCTCTCTGCTTGGCGGGGATCCTGCTTCCCCCTCTCTCTCAGCCTGCCTCTCTGTGTACTTGTGATCTCTCTCTATGTCAAATAAAAAAATTAAAATTTAAAAATAAAGGCAACAGGGAAAATATTTTGACTATCAAGCCTATGGGCTTCAGGAATGCAATGGAAGTCTGTAGGAAAATGCTGTGACTGCTTTCATTTGCCAGCCTCAGCCAAGGAAGAAGGGGTTGACACGCTGTCCATGTTCACTGACTTTAGCTAAGGAGTGGGAAGGTGCTATGACTGTGCTAGCCTGCCCCAGCCAGGAGCTAGGTAGTGCTGCAACCACTGACAATTTCTGTCTTGAAGGCAGCGGGATAGTGCCACAACCATTCACCCTGCCTGTCTTACTAAGTCAGTGGGAAGGTGCCGTGTCTCAGATCACCTACCTGTACTATCAGAGTAGGTGGAGAGTACAAAATCAGTATCAGCACCTCTGTATCTGAGGAGATTTTCAGCAGTCCCCTGCTTCTCCATCAGATGCTTTAGGTAGGCATCTTTTACATAGAATTTAGATGCTTTCAAACTACTGTTTTTTAACTGGATCTCAGGTTGAGTGGGAAAAGGCCTTTATTTTTTTAAAGATTTGTTAATTTATTTTAGAGAGAGAAAGAAAGCATGTTTGGGGGGAGGGGCAGAGGGAGAGGAAGAGAGAGAATCTCAAGCAGACTCACTGCTGAGTGTGGAACCTGATGTGGTTCTCGATCCCACAATCCTGAGCTGAAAACAAGAGTTGGACACTCAACCAGCTGAGCCACCCATGTGCTCCAAGAAACCCTTTAAAAACAGAATCTCAGTTTCTTGTAGTGCTTTGGGGCCCTTGGATAGTAGCACCTTCGGTTTTCTAAGGTGGTAGATGTTTGGGGGCTCATCTCTGTAGTGTCAATCCTAGTCATTGCGGTGCCTGATGTGGGCCATCAACCCCTTACTCTTTCTGGAGGAACACTGGACTTGTGAGATCCCTCTCTATTGTGTGTTGTCTTGCCAGAAGTTTGCTTTGGTGAGACTGTGTCTTTGTCTCTCTTACCTGTCTCAGTGTAGTCTTTTTATCCTTTTTGTGGAAAAGCAGTTCATCTGGTTTTCAGATCTTTTTCAGAAAGAAATGTTCCTGTATGTAGCTGTAGATTTAGTATTTCCATTGGAAGAGGTGAGTTTAGGAACTTCCTGTGACACAGTGTTAGAGAAGTCCTAGTTGTTCTGTTTCTAGATGCTTTTGATTAACCAGCTGTTGAGAGAGTAAGTTAAACCCCTATCTTGTTTCTAATATTTTGAGGATATGTTAACAGGTGTATACAAGTTTAAGATTATAATATCTCTGGTTATTTAAACTTTTTGCCTTGATAGAGTCACTTCATATCTAGTAATGGATTTTGTCTTAAAGTCTTTTTTCTAATATTTAAATTTTTTTTCAACACAAAATATTTTTTTTTAACAATTAGCCCAGTTATAGTATGTCATTAGTTTTTGATGTAATGTCCAAGTATTCATTAGTTGCATGTAACACCCAGTGCTCATCACATCACATGCCTTCCTTAATGCCTATCATCAAGTTACCCCATCCTCCACCTGCCTCCTTTTTATCTAATATTATATAGCTTGTAGTAGCTTTCTTTTGGTTGCAATTTGTTCATTATGCCTCTAAAATTTTTTTTAAGCTTCCTAAAGTTATTTTCAGAGTTTCTCATGGACAGCATATGAGTATATTTTGGAAATGCAATCTGATGTCATCTTTGGCTTTTAATTATACCATTTTATCTATTTGTATTATAATTACCTTTTGAATTCTACAAAATCATGTAGGTTTTTAATTTTTTGCACATCTTTTCTTGTTCTTTTTTTTCTCTTTTTTAAGATTATTTTGTCTACTTATTTTTCTGCATAACAGTTACTCAATTGTGAATTCTGATTATTTTCTTTAATTGATGAACTAGGAATTTTAACCTCCATTTGTTTTCAAGTGTGATCAGTATATTCCTCTGAACAATATTGAGAACTTAGAATATTTTTGAGTTTTTTCTTTTCTTATTATGTTAAGTTAACCACCATACAGTACATCATTATTTCTTTTAATTTTTTAAAGATTTTATTTATTTTTTTGACAGAGAGAGATCACAAGTAGGCAGAGAGGCAGGCAGAGAGAGAGGGGGAAAAGCAGGCTCCCTGCTGAGCAGAGAGCCCAATGTGGGCTTGATCCCAGGACCCTGGGATCACGACCCAAGCCAAAGGCAGCCACCCAACGACTGAGCTACCCAGGCGCCCCCATCATTAGTTTTTGATGTAGTGTTGTTATTGATTAGTTGTGTATAACACAGTGCTCATCACAGTATGTGCCCTCCTTAATACTCACCACCCAGCTACCCCATACCCCACCTCACTCCCCTCTGAAACCCTCAGTTTGTTTCCCAGAGTCCATAGTGTCTCATGGTTTATCTCTCTCTCTGATTCCCTCCCTTCAGTTTTCCCTTCCCTCCCCTGTGGTCCTCCATGCTCTTCCTTATGTTCCACATATGAGTGAAATTGTATGATAACTGTCTTTCTCTGCTTGACTTACTTCACTTGGCATAATCCCCTCCAGTTCCATCCCTGTCAATGCTATTAGTGGGCATTCATCCTTTCTGATGGCTGAGTAATGTTCCATTGTATATATGAATCACACCTTCTTTATCCATTCATCTGTTGAAGGGTGTCTTAGCTCCTTCAACAGTTCGGCTATTGTGGACATTGCTGCTATGAACATTGGGGTGCATGTGGCCCTTCTTTTCACAACATCTGTATCTTTGTAGTAGTAGTAGTGCAATTGCTAGTACCTAGTAGTGCATCTGTTGGGTCATAGGGTAGCTCTATTTTTTTTAAGATTTTTATTTATTTATTTGACAGAGATCACAAGTAGACAGAGAGAGAGGAAGGGAAGCAGGCTCCCCGCTGAGTGGAGAGCCCGACTCAGGGCTGGATCCCAGGACCCCGAGACCATGACCTGAGCCAAAGGCAGAGGCTTTAACCCACTGAGCCACCCAGGTGCCCCTAGGTAGCTCTATTTTTAACTTTGTGAGGAACCTCCATACTGTTTTCCAAATTGGCTGTACCAGCTTGTATTCCCACCAACAGTGTAAGAGGGTTCCCCTTTCTCCATATCCTCGCCAACATTTTTGGTTTCCTGCCTTGTTAATTTTTCCCATTCTAACTAGTATAAGGTGATATTTAAATGTATGTCATCCCCTCTTATACTATATTAATGTTCAGAATTTAGTTCTATTTTTAAAATATATACATAAAACATTATTTTATATATTCATTGGTTCATGTTTACCCACATATTTACCACTTTCTTTGGTAATCATTCCTTCTTATATCTCAGACCTTCTCAATGAGAATATTTTCCTTCTGCCTAAAAAGAAGAGGGTAGCAAGATAGTGGAAGAGACAGGGACCTCATTTCATCTGGTCCCTTGAATTTAGCTAGAGAACTATCAAATTATTCTGAACACCTATGAATTCAACCTGAAATGTAAGAAAAGAATTGCTGGAATTCTACAAATAGAAAACCAACCACTTTTTGCAATGTGGGAGGTACAGAGAAGTGAATCTGAGTGTATATATCTGAAGATACTCTGTGGAGTGAGGGAGCCTCCATCAGCTCCCTTTGGGAAAGTAATGCAGCCCTGGACTGCAAAATCAGAACCTTTAGAAATCTCCAGTGAGAGACATCCCTGCCTGAAGGGTGCTCAGGTGGTGAAGCAGGGCAGAATGCTAGGTTAGACAGTGTGATTTCAGGATCCTCGGGGTCACAGAAAGAATGGGGGTGCCTGAGCCAGGACAGTTCCCAAGCATTGGAGTGGGCAAACTGGTTAGGGTCAATGAACCTAGGAGGGGCTTTCAACTCGGTTTGCCATAAACCATTAACTGAGGCTTGGTCAGGTGACAGCTCTCTGTGTGGGGGCACTGCAAAGGGCAAAAATACAGGAACCCTACACCTTCCCTGTAGGGGCATTGTGGGTGTGCACATGACTGGGTGACAACTCTCCATGCTGGGCCCTGCAAAGGACAGAAACAGAGCTACACTCTGCCTGCCTGCACCACAGGAGACTGTGGAGTTTGGCATACACTAAAGTGAAGACTGCTTATCTCTGAGAGTTTACTGAAGAGAGGGAACCACGTCTTTCAGCTTTACTATGCTGTCATTTTTATTTTAGTCCTCTAAAGAGACACAGAAAGCCCTCACGGAACAAAAGCCACATAGAAAAACCTGAAGCAGTTTACACTGAGCGTGGCCCTCTGGCAAGGGGCACACAGACAGACACCTAATAATCAGTGAAACAGATTCCTCCCCCAGGAGACTAACAGGAACATCAGGCTAATACCAAGTTTATGGAGCACACAGGACTGTAAAACTCCAGTGCTAGGGCAAAATAGTAATATAGAAGTTGAGATTCTCTTTTCCTCATGATTTGCTTATCTTTCAGTTTAAAATATTCCTTTTCTTTTTTTCTTCTTTTCTTTTGCTGCTGGTTTCTTATTTTATCAACTCTTTGTTTTGAAGTCTTTTTTAAACTTTCATCTTTTACATTTACATTGTATAGACATAGTTTTCATTATGGCTTCCTTTTATTATATTCAAATAGAAATACACACACACACACAGACACACACACACATAACTTTTGCATTCTTTACAATTTTGAGAATTAGTGTCTTCTAACGAATAGCCCAAAACAGGATCATCCTGTTTTGCCCACTTGGGAGATTATATTCTCTCTTCCTCCACTCCCCTCCTTTTAAAATTGTTTTGTTTGTTTGTTTGTTTTGGTTTTGGTTTGGTTTCTGACTCTTAGGATTTGTCTAGTGTGTATTTCACTTAGGTCATGGTTGGTATTTTTTATTTTGCTCACTCATTCATCCATTCTTCTCTGGGCAAAATGACTAGAAGGAGAAATTCACAACAAAAGAAAAACAGAGAGAATACTCTCTGCCACAGATCTAATTGATATGGATATAAGTAAAATGTCAGAGCTGAAATTCGGGATAACAGTGATAAAGTTACTAGGTGGGCTTCAAAAAAGAATAAAATATACTAGAGAATCTTTTAGTGCAGAAATAAAATCTAATCAGGCCTACATTAAAAATGCTTTAACTGAGAAGCTGCCTACAGTGGACTAACAGCTGGGGTAAATGAGGTAGAAGAGAGAGTAAGTGACATAGAAGACAAGTTGATGAAAGTAAGGAAGCTGAGGAAAAGAGAGAAAAACAACTAATGGACCATGAGGTGAGGCTTCGCGAAATCAGTGATACCAAAAAACATGAAACAATGTTAGAATTACTGGGATCCCAGAGGAAGAAGAGAGATAGAGACGGACAGAAGGTATATTTGAGCAAATCCTAGCTGAGAACTTCCCTAATCTGGGGGAAGAAACAGGCATACAAGTCCAGGAGGTAAAGAAAACCCCTCTAAAAATCAATAAACATTGATCAGCACCCTGGCATATAGTGAAGCTTACAAATTTCAGAGATAAAGAGAGAATCCTGAAAGCAGCTCAAGGCAAAAACTTCTTAACCTGCAATGATAAAAAACATTAGGCTGGCTGGCAGCAGTCCTATCTACAGGGACCATGCAGCCCAGAAAGGGCTGGCATGATATATTCAGGTTACTAAATAAGAAGAACCTGCAGCCAGGAGTACTTTATCTGGCAAGGTTGTCATTTAGAATGGAAGGAGAGATAAAGAGCTTCCAGGACAAAGAGGAACTAAAAGAATATGTAGCCACTAAATCAGCCCTGTAAGGGATAATAAAAGGGATCTTGTAAGTGAAGAGAAAGCCCAAAAGTAACATAGACCATAAAGAAACAGAGACAATCTACAGAAACAGGGACTTGCAGGTAATATGGCACTAAATTCATACCTGTGAATAGTTGCTCTGAATGTAAATGTACTAAATGCTCCAATCAAAAGACACAGAGTATCAGATTGGATAAAAAGGCAAGACCCATCCATATACTGTCTACAAGAACTCATTTTAGACCTAAATACACTTACAGATTGAAAGTGAGGGAATGGAGAACCATGTACCGCACAGATGAACCTCTAAAGAAAGCTAGGGTAGCTACCCTCATATCAGACAAATTGAATTTTAAACCAAAGACTGTAGTAAGGGATGAAGAGTGACACTATGTCATACTTAAAGTGTCTGTCCAACAAGGTCTAACAATTAAATATTTATGCCCCCAATATGGGAGCAGCCAATTACATGAACCAATTAATAACCAAATTAAAGAAACATATTGTTAATAATACAATAATAGCAGGGGACTTCAACACCCCACTCACAGCAAGGGACAGATTATCTAAGCAGAAGATCAATGAAGAAATAAAGGATTTCAGTGACACATAGGACCAGATGAACTTCGCAGATAAATACAGAGCATTCAGTTCTAAAGCAACATAATACACATTCTTCTTCTTGAGTGCACGTGGAACCTTCTCCAGAATAGATCCCATACTGGGTCACAAATCAGGTTTCAACCAATACCAAAAGATTGGGATTATTCCGTGCATATTTTCAGACCACAATTTTGACACTTGAACTCAAACAAAAGAGGAAATTTGGAAGAAACTCAAATGCTTGAGAGATACAGAGGATGCACCTGAAGAATGAATGTATCAACCAGGAAGGTAAAAAGAATTTAAAAAAAAAATTATGAAAACAAATGAAAATGAAAACAGCTGTTCAAAACCTTTGGGATACAGAGAAGGTGGTCCTAAGGGGGAAGTACATAGCAATACAAGCCTTTATCAAAAAAAAAATTAGAAAAGTCTCACATACACAGGCTAAACTTACACCTAATGGAGCTGGAGAAAAAACAACAAATAAGCCTAAACTAAGCAGGAAAAGAGAAATCATCAAGATTAGAGCAGAAATCAATGACATAGAAACCAGAAGAATAATAAAACAGATCAGTGAAGTAAGGAGCTTGTTTGTTGAAAGAATTAATAAGATTGATCAACCTCTAGCCAGACTTATCAAAAAGAAAAGAGAAAGGACCCAAATTATTAAAATCATGAATGGAAGGAGAGATCATGATCAACATCAAGGAAATACAAACAATTTTCAGAACATAATGTGAACAACTATATGCCAACATATTAAGCAATTGGGAAGAAACGAATACATTCCTGGAAACTAACAAACTACCACACCTGAAACGGGAAGAAAGAGATAACCTAAACAGACCTATAGCCAGCAAGAAATTGAAGTAATAATCAAAAATCTCCCAACATGGGGCGCCTGGGTGGCTCAGTGGGTTAAGCTGCTGCCTTCGGCTCGGGTCGTGATCTCAGGGTCCTGGGATCGAGTCCCGCATCGGGCTCTCTGCTCTGCAGGGAGCCTGCTTTCCTCTCTCTCTCTCTCTCTGCCTGCCTCTCTGCCTACTTGTGATCTCTCTCTCTCGCTGTCAAATAAATAAATAAAATCTTTAAAAAAAAAAAAATCTCCCAACAAACAAGAATCCAGGATCAGGTGGCTTCCAAGGGGAATTCTACCAAACGTTTAAATAAGAACTAATACCTATTCTTCTGAGGCTGTTCCAAAAAAATAGATATGGGAAAAAACTTCCAAAATCATTTGACAAGGCCAGCATTACCTTGATCCCTAAACCATACAAAGTCCCCATCAAAATGGGAATTATAATTGATTTTCTCTGTTTGACTTATTTGATTTAGCATAGTCTCCTTCAGTCTCATCCATGTTGATGCAGAAGTTGAGTATGCATCCTTTCTGATGGCTGAGTTATACTCCATTGTATATATGGACCACATCTTCTTTGTCCATTCTTCTGTTGAAGTGCATCTCGGCTCTTTGCACAGTTTGGCGATTGTGGCCATTGCTTCTATAAACACTGGGGTGTGTATGGCCCTTCTTTTCACTACATCTGTGTCTTTGGGTTAAATACCCAGTAGTGAAGTTTCTGGGTCATAGGGTAGCGCTAGAGGGGAGGGAGATGAGGAGATGGGTGAGCCCCAGTGATGGGTATTAAGGAGGGCACGTTATTACATGGAGCACTGGGTATTATATGGAAACAATGAATTTTGGGACACTGCAGCAAAAACTAATGGTGTACTATATGGTGACTAACATAACATAATAAAAAACAAAACAAAATAAATCTTAAAAATCTTAAAAAAAAAAAAAAGGGAATTACTGACCAGTATCCCTGATGAATATGGATGTCAAAATTCTCACCAAGGTACTAGCCAATAGGATCCAACAGTACAATAAAAGGATTATTCACCCTGACCAGGTGGAATTAATTCCTGAGATGCATGGGTGGTCCAACATATCACATGCTATGTGATAGATCATATTAATAAAAGAAAGAATGAGAACCCTATGATCCTCTCAATAGATGCAGAAAATGCATTTAACAAATCCAGCATTGTTTCTTGATTAAAACTCTCCACAGTACAGGGATAGAGCAAAAATACCTCAATATCATAAAAGCCATCTACGAGAGGCCCAGAGCAAATATCACTCTCAATGAGGAAACACTGAGAGCTTTTCCCCTAAGGTCAGGAGCACGATAGGGATGTCCACTCTCACCACTATTGTTCAGCATAGTACTAGATGTCCTAGCCTCAGCCAACTGAGAGCAAAAAGAAACAAAAGACATTCAAATTGGCAAAGAAGAAGTCAAACTCACTCTTCGCAGATGACATGATACTTTATGTGGAAAAGCCAAAAAACTCCACTCCAAAATTGCTAGAACTCATACAGGTATTCAGCAATGTGGTAGGATATAAAATGAATGCAAAGAAATCAGTTGCTTTTCTATCCACTAACAATGAGACAGAAGAGAGAGAAATTAAGGAGTTGATCCCATTTACAATTGCACCAAAAACCATAAGATACCTAGAAATTAACCTAACCACAGAGACAAAATGTACTTTTTGTATTCCAGTCAAAATGGCTGAAATAAACAACTCAGGAAACAATATATGATGGGGAGAATGTGGAGAAAGGGGAACCCTTTTACATTGTTGCTAAGAATGCAAGCTGGTAACAGCCACTCTGGAAAACAGTATGGAGGTTCCTCAAAGAGTTAAAAATAGGGCTTCCCTTTGACCCAGGAATTATACTACTAGGTATTTGCCTCAGAGATACAAACGTGGTGAATCAAAGGGGCACCTATGCCCTAATGTTCATAGCAGCAATGTCCACAATAGTCAAAGTGTGGAAAGAGCTGAAATGTCCATGGACAGAGGAATGGATATAGAAGATGTGGTTTATATATGCAAAGGAGTATTACTCAGCCATCGAAAAGGATGAATACTTACCATTTACATTGACAGGGATGGAACTGGAGGATATTATGCTGAGCAAAATAAGTCAGTCAGGGAAAGACAGTTATCATTTGGCTTCATTTATATGTCGAATTTAAGAAATGGGGCAGCAGACTGTAGGAGAATGGAGGGAAAACAGAATGGGAAGTCATTAGAGAGGGAGAAAAACCATGAGAAGAAACTGAAGTTTGCTGGAGGGGAGATAATTGTGGGGATGGGGTAATTAGATGATGGGCATTAAGGAGGGCACATAATATGTTGAGCAGTGGGTGTTATATGCAACTGATAAATTATTGAACAGTACATGTGAAAAAGAAACAAAAAACAAAAAGGAAGGACACCTCAGTGGTTGTATCTGACTCTTGATTTCAGTTCAGGTCATGATCTCATGGGTCCTGAGATTGAGTCCTGCGTTGGGCTCCACACTCAGTGGATAGTTTACTTCTCTCCATCTTCCTCTGCCTCTCCCCCTGCTCATGTGCTCTTTCTCTCTTTCTCCTTCTGAGATAAATAAATCTTTAAAAAAATCCAAAAAGATGGAGTTTGAAGAGCTTCCACATTGAACACATGGATATGTGGGGAGGATGGCGTACCTGGAGAGGGCATGGAAGCTACATTCCCTTTCTCCACGCCTTGACCTATGCACCTCTTCCATTTAGCTGTTTCTGAGTTATATCCTTAATAATAAACTGGTGATCTAGTAAGTAAGTAAATAAATAAACCGCCTATTGAGAGTTATTTTGTTGCAGACTATCTTGGGTTTTATCTGTCTGAATGTGTTCTTGCTACCCCCTCATTTTTGAAACAAAAAAACCTCAATTTTATAATTCCCAGTTGTGTTACTTCCTCTTGGCACATTGGAGATATTATCTTGTGCAGTGTTGTTATTGAGAAGTCAAAATTTTATTTAATATTTATTCCGTTGAAGGTAATCTATTCTCTGGCTTTTTTTTTTTTTTTTTAAGATTCCTTTTCTGTCATTGGCATTATGGAGTTTTACTATTGTATAGCTAATCGTGGTTTATTTTTTCTTTATCCTTATTGGGAAATGTTGGATTTCTGAATCTCTCCAGTGTTTAGTTTAGTCCTGGAAAAATCTTGGCCATTCTATTTAGATATTTTCTCTGCCCCTCTCTTTTCATTCTATCTTACACATTTCTTTCATTTTTTAAATTTCTTTGTGTAATTTCTTCAGATTTACCAGGTCACTAAGTCTTTGAATAGCTATATCTAGTCAAACTTGTCAATTGAGTTCTTTTTCTATTAACTTCTTAATTTTAATTCTAGTATAGTTAACGTATGCTGTTATATTCATTTCCAGTATACAATATACTGATTCAACAATTCTATGCATTACTCATGTGCTCATTGTCACTGTAATATTTAATCTCCATGACCTATTTTATTCATCTGCCCACCCACCTCTTATCTGGTAACTATCAATTTGTTATCTATACTTTAAGAGACTGTTTTTTTTTTTTTTGTCTTTAGTTTTCCTTTGCTCATCTTTCTCTTTCATTCCACATACTAGTAACATCATGTTGTCTTTCTCTGACCAACTTATTTCACTTAGCATTATACTAATTCCTTCCATATCCTTGCAGATGGCAAGATTGCATTCTTTTTATGACTAAATAATAGTCCCGTGTGTGTGTGTATGTATGTATGTATGTATGTATGTATGTATGTATGTATATCATATCGTCTTTATCCATTCATCTGTCCATGGACAGATGTCATGTCTTTATCTATTCATGGACATGTCCATTCACCATGGACAGATAAATGGATAAAGACATGACATATGGGTTACTTCCACAATGTGGCTGTTGTAAACAATGCTGCGATAAACATATGGGTATATGTATCTCTTTGAATTAGTGTTACTGTATTTTTGAGTTAGTACCCAGTAGTGCAATTACAGAATCATAGAGGGAGCTCCAGACTGTTTTCCACAGTGGCTGCACCAATTTTCATTCCCACCAACAGTTCACAAGAGTTCCTTCTTTTCCACATCCTCAACAACACTTGTGTTCTCTTACGTTTTTTATTTTAGCCATTCTGACAGCTGTTGAGTTGATATCTCACTGGGGTTTTGATTTGCATTTTCCTGATGATGAGTTATACTGAGCCTCTTTTTATAAGTCTGTTGGCCATCTGCATGTGTTCTTTGGAGAGATGTCTGTTCATATCTTATGCCCACTTTTCAAAGGGATTATTTGTTTTTTGGGTATTGATTTTTATAAGTTTTTTGTATATATTTTAGATACTAACACTTTATCAGATATAATATATTTTCCCATTCATCAGGTTGCAGTTGTATTCATGATCTCCTTCTTTGTGCAAAAGCCTTTTATTTTGATTAGTCCCCCAAATTTATTTTTGCTTTCATTTATTTCCCTTACCTCAGGAGGCATATTTAGAAAGATGTTGCTACAGCTAATGTCAGAGTAGTTACTGCGTCTCTTCTAGGATTTTTATGGTTTCACATTTAGGTTTTTAATTCACTTTTAATTATTTTTGTGTATGGTGTAAGAGAGTGGTCCAGTTTCATTCTTTTGCGTATGGTAGTCCAGTTTTCCCAACACCATTTGTTGAAGAAACTGTCCTTTTTCCCATTGTATATTCTTGCCTCTTTGGTTGGAAATTAATTGACTGTGTAATATTTGGGCTTATTTCTAGATTTCCTGTGTGTTCCATTGATTTATGTGTCAAGTTTTATGCCAGTACTACTCCGTTTTGATTACTACAGCTTTGTAATATAACTTGAAATCTGGATTGTGATACCTCCATAGTTTTATTTGTCTTTATTAAGATTGCTTTAGCTATTTGCAGTCTTGTGGTTCCACACAAATTTTAGGATCGTTTGTTCTAGTTCAGTAAAAAAATGCTATTAGTAGTTTGATAGGGATGGTATTATATTTGTAGATTGCTTTTTCTAGGTTTTGTTCATGATTCCATGTTCTATGAACCATCTGTTTTAAAGCAGATGGTGACAAGGTAAAAGCTGGCTATATTGTTTATATCTCCATTTCTGTTGTTTTTTAATCTAAGCTTCTGAACAGTCTTTATAAACAGCTTCCTGGATCATTCCTCCCATTTAAGATGTTTTAAAATATATTTTATCAGCATTTTTAGTTGCTTTTAGCATGAAATTTGATGACGTTTGCTATACTCCTGAAAAAAGAAGTCCAGCTGTTTTACAGTTTTTTAAAAGATTTTATTTATTTATTTGATGGACAGAGAGAGAGCATGAGAGGGGAGAAGATCAAAGGGAGAAGCAGACTCCTTGCTGAGCAGGGAGCCCTGTGCAGGACTCAGTCCTAGGACTCCAGGATCATGACCTGAGCCGAAGGCAGTTGCTTAACCAACTGAGCCACTCAGGTGCCCTGTTTTACATTTTTAACATGAACGTTTTTTTGCCTCTAGCTTCCCATATATACTGCACCACCTCTGCAGTCCAAATATGTTGAAGAGCAGCCTGGTCGTTTACAAATGGGCTTTGCATCCATCCGCAGTACAACTGGTCGTTATATTGGCTGGTGCAAGGTAAGTGAGTTCTAATAGTGGTTTAATGTTGCAGGTTTCTGATTTTTTCAGACAGGTAATTCTTCTGTTGCATTTGGTATTGGCAGAGGTTACTCAGTGACATTCATCAGGTGAATGGGTTGATCTGAATGCCCTAAGACAGTTCATTCTCATCTTTAGTACCTTGTCACAGATAGCTAGAAGGTTGGGCTCAGCTAGGAATGTTGCGTAAAGCAACTACATGTGGCCTGTCAGGCCTTGTGATCTGAGCATAGTCAGATAACTACACAGGCAGTTCAGGGCTCTTACAAAGAGGCCCTTGGCAGAATTTACTAAGCTTCTTATTTACCATCAGATGTTCAAGAAAGTTACTTATACAGCATTCTATTGTTAGATCACAAAGGCCACCCCAGTTTTAAAGGGAGTAGAATTAGATATCACCTCTCAATATGAGTAGCAGCCAAGAATTTATGGCCGTATTTAATCTACTATATCACTACTGCATGTATTAAGATAGTTCAGCAAGCATTTATGTTATTTTTCATGTATAATTGTTTGGCTATTTACAAGAAGTTCTGAAATTATTTCTCAATTTTTCTTACTTGGCTAAGCAAAATGTTAACTTGTTGGATATAGCTTATAAGACCATTCTGAATATAGTCAGCTATTGGGAAAAATGAAATTCATCTTACTTTCATACTTAGCCTTTAGTCAGTATTATCTAGCAGCAGACTGATGGAGTAAGGATAAAATATTGATGTTACATTATCCTCACATCAACATAGTTGTGTTGGCATCAACATGTCCAATGTCAGTGTCATAATAATGCTGGTACCATGTTTTCATCATTCTGACCTAATAACTGCACAACTTTTTCTCAGATACAACCTATCCAATTGTGAACCCTTGTTCTTTTTTGTTTCTAATACATTCTTTTTTTTTAAAAAAAAAGATTCTAATGGTTTTATGAAACACTAAATATGAATTCTGGTCATTCCAGGTGATATTTAAAATATCTGATGAATACTGGTGTTATTTTTTTTAAATTTGTGTCTGTCAGACAACTCTAATAGTATTAGTTATATTATACACTTTTAATAGTTTGATCTCAGAGGAAAGTATATTAACTAATAAAGGTTTGAATCATGCCCCTAATACTATATACCAAAAGCCAGATGATTCATACTTAAGTCTCCTGAGACCTAATTTTCCATAGTGTTCTCAAATTTGTTTTCAGTGAGGTGAATTGTTCCTGAGAGATCCTTAAATTGCTGTTGTTAACTATCACCCAATTTAAGACTAAAAGAACTTTTATTCTCTTAATATGCTAAAGTGAATAGGTTGCATGAAGGTCACTTTGAATGTATTTCATCTTCAGTGTAAACAACTTTTTCTCTCTAATTTTCCCCTAAAAACATAATCTATTCTTTAAAAAATTACTTCTGACTCAAGTTGCATTCTGCGTTAAACTTAGAATCTTGCAGGCCAAATTCAGTTCTTCTTCTTCTCCTTAGTGTTTTGAAATTTAGGTAGCAGTGACCCACACTGGTAAAAGTGAATTCCTAAACAAGCTAAGGAAAACTTCCCAAAAGGAGTGACTAGTTTTTTTCCTCAACAGTTACATGATTTTCAGTCAACCAGTCAATAGGTATTATAACTTTAAAGGTGAGGTCTTCTTGAGAGAGTCTTTAGGGGAAGTAACTTTGACAGTTAAGGTGTGTGCTGGTGTGTACAGCTTGAAACCATGATGAAGGGATGAAACTCTACATCTCTGCTCTCTGATCACCATGAAAATATCTGTGACAAGGTTACTATTACCAAGATATCACGATAATAATGACTTATTTGTTCCTGTGTAATGAAATTATTTCTCTGTTCTTTGCTTAGAAAATTGTTTTTGTTCTTTTTATCCTATGGTTTCATAGCAGCTACTTCAGAGATGGAGACCATGTATTTCAGTTGTGTTTTCTGGTTTCTTCAATAGAGTACAGCATGACTATGGGCAGTTACTCTGGGTAAATCATCCTCTGCCTTCCTTTTTTGAAGGCAGATGTAATTGAGATAGTACCTACCACTCGGTAAATGGGTGTAACCAAATTCCTTGCATTAAAATAAATGAGTTAGAAATAGGTAAAAGAGCAAATTTGATTTAAAACTTTAATCACTTCAGGGGCGCCTGGGTGGCTTCATGGGTTAAAGCCTCTGCCTTCCCCTCAGGTCATGATCTCAGGGTCCTGGGATTGGGCCCCGCATAGGGCTCTCTGCTCTCTCTCTGCCTGCCTCTCTGCCTACTTGTGATCTCTGTCTGTGAAATAAATAAGTAAAATCTTTAAAAAAAAATTTTAATCACTTCAGTGAGTTAATCTTAATTTGTAGAGAATTTATATTCCTATGTAAAAATAATATAAACACTAGTCTTTGTAGGATGATTTCTATCCTGAAATAAATGTCTTATTTAGATTTTTTCCCATTCTGATGCACACTTTAAAAAAAGGAGAAGATGAAGTACTTTCTTTAGGTTTGTTGTTATTACTTTCTTTACAAATCATTATGTCGTTGCTACCACATCTGTATTAATCAGATGTTGCTTCAAAGCTGAAATATACCTCTATACATGATTTATTTAAATTCCATTCATTTTTCTAAGGCTTTATAAAATAAAATGATAAGTCTTTGTATTTCTGCAATAAATTATCTGTGAGATGCTCTGACTACTTTATAGGCATTACTTTACTTCTTTATATGAGAAAAATAGTAAACAAGTATTATCCATGTTAAACAGAATGAAAAGCAAGGGATGAAAAGAAGCTAATTCAACAAGTATTCTCATGTGAATAAATAGGAAAATTAGAGTTAGATTTGAGTGCAATGCTAAGTCAACATTTTAATATGGTTTCAGAGATATGGACTATATGATTTAATTATCAACATCTTCAAAAATGCAGATGTCCTTTTTTTTCTTTTTCCTTAGGGTGTTTATGTGTTTGTGAAAAATGGGATAATGGATACAGTACAATTTGGAAAAGGTAGGTGAGTGAACCATCCATAATTAGAAATATTAAGGAGGGCACGTATTGCATGGAGCACTGGGTGTGGGCCATAAACAATGAATCTTGGAACACTGAAAAAATAAAATCAAATATAATTGGAAAAAAGTAATTAAGTTATAGAATGACAGAAAAAAAATGTTCTGTTCTCTTATTAACTTGCAAGGTTTAAATGTGAGAAAAGTAAAAGGTGGTAAGTTATTCATTATCATGTTTTACCAACTGAGAAGATACTCTGTATAGAACTTTATGAGAATATGAGAGTAATAGTAACTGTCATTTATTAAGCAATTATTATATGCTAAGGCACTGTGATAAGCATTTTACACAATTTATCTAATTTAATTTCTATACCAATTCTATGAGAGTTGGTATTATAATTATTTCCCTTTTTACAAGATTTTATTTATTTATTTGAGAGAGAATGTGAGGGTGAATGTGAGCACAAGCCGGGAGAGGCAGAGGAAGGACAAGCAGACTTCACGCTGAGCACAGAGCCCAACATGGGCCTCCATCTCATGACCCAACCTGAAATCAAGAGTTGGATACCCAACCAACTGAGCCAACCAGGTGCCCCTGTGATTATCCATTTTTTACAGATAAGGCAACTGAGGTTTAAAAAGGTAAAGTAGGTTGCCAAGGTCACATAGATAGTAAGTGGCAGCGCCTGGACTCAAACTGAGGTCTGTTTAGCTGCAAAGCTCATATTATATGCTCAAAGCATAAAATAGAAACATGTCCACGTTGTTATGAATTAGTTTAAATAGGTGCTGTTTACTGTTAAAATACATAGAATTTTGGCATCTCTTGCTAGGAAGCACTAATACCAGTCATTAGAATATTTGAGCTAATGTTAGAAAGCAATTTTATTTGATTATTTAATTTGATAATGGTATTTGGCAGTAGATATATCTTCCTAATATTCTTGGCCTAAGCCAGTTTTTAAAATAAATGTGTATGGGAGACAGAAAGATCAGCTAAAATTTTAAATGTCTCCATGATGTTGATGACCTGTAAAGGTATTATTACTTAAGGTATATAAGAATTAATTCCAAATTATATTCCTCATCAGTCTTGAGGAATATAATTAAATGATTACTATTAAATAATTAAATGTGATATAAGAGTCTATTTTTTGGGTTGCATGGAAACAGAAATAATTTAAATATATAAAAAGCCAAAACATCTAGACTTGTGCCCACTCTTCATCTACTTTTGGTCTGGACTCACTTCTCCTGATCATTGGTTTTAACCAAGAGCAGTGGCTGCTTTGGGTATTGGGAAGTGGTGGCAAGTAGTGTCTACAAGCTACATGTATCCCTAGTTAATTATTCAAAATTCCTTAATAAAATATTTCTATTCCTACTGGATCCTGTCAAAGTTTGAACAGGTAAGTCCAGAAGCATTTCCATTAGAGAGATATATATACATAATCAAGCAGTTACTTTATAATAATTCATGCAAAGGTGTGAACTCTAGCATCATATTTCATTAAAGAGTAATAATTGCCTGTATTAAGAAAACAGTTATTAAGTCAGCTATGGAAGGAAGATTTTATTTTGTAGCAAGTAACTGTTTTAACTTGCTTTTTCATTTGCTGCTCAAATCATTATTTTTGTAGCTTTTTTTGAAGAGTGTTTACCATCTTCTATCTTAGCAAATCTCTTCAGTATTTCTGCATCATATTTAGAATGCCTAAGTCATTTATATTAGTCATTATAGTAAGTCATTTATATTAATCATTATAGTAAGTCATTTATATTAGTTTTTAACTTACTTCTTAATAGATGCATATATTTACCTAAAGAATCCACCTCAAGATTTTCTTCCAAAACTTGGAGTGATTACAGTTTCAGGATTGGCAGGCTTGGTTTCAGCAAGAAAAGGTAGGGTTTAAAAAAACACGTTTTTTCTTTCAGTGTCTTTATATTCTGAATTTTACTGTCATGGGAAAACCGCATAGTCTTTATTGAATATTGTTAGGATAGGGTACTCTGAAAATTTTTAGATTCTACGTTATAGCATGTTTACTTTTATAAAGACTGTGCTTTAAAAAATACAGCTATGGGTATTTACCCTAAAGATACAAACATAGTGATCCGAAGGGGCACGTGTACCCGAATGTTTATAGCAGCAATGTCTACAATAGCCAGACTATGGAAAGAACCTAGATGTCCATCAATAGATGAATGGATAAAGAAGATGTGGTATATATACACAATGGAATACTATGCAGCCATCAAAAGAAATGAAATCTTGCCATTTGCCACGACGTGGATGGAACTAGAGCGTATCATGCTTAGTGAAATAAATCAATCAGAGAAAGACAACTATCATATGATCTGCCTGATATGAGGACATGGAGAAGCAACATGGGGGGGTAGGGGGATAGGAGAAGAATAAATGAAACAAGATGGGATTGGGAGGGAGACAAACCATAAATGACTCTTAATCTCACAAAACAAACTGGGGGTTGCTGGGGGGAGGTGGGATTGGGAGAGGGGGAGCGGGCTATGGACATTGGGGAGGCGAGGCGAACCATAAGAGACTATGGACTCTGAAAAACAACCTGAGGGTTTTGAAGGGTCAGGGGTGGGAGGTTGGGGCAACCTGAGGGTTTTGAAGGTTCAGGGGTGGGAGGTTGGGGGAACAGGTGGTGGGTAATGGGGAGGGCACGTTTTGCATGGAGCACTGGGTGTTGTGCAAAAAGAATGAATACTGCTACGCTGAAAAAATAAATAAAATGGGAAAAAAATACAGCTATTTCAAGATGTTTAACATCATTAGCTATTAGGTAAATGCAAATGAAAACCACAGTGACAATATTAGAATGTCTAAAATTAAAAAGACTCACCATATTAAGTATAGTCAAGAATGTAGAGCAACTGAAACTCATACACTGATGGTGGGAGTACAAAATGGTACAGCCATTCAAGAAAACAGTTTGATAGTTTCTCTTTTTTTTTTTAATTTATTTATTTTTATTTGTTTATTTACAGCATAACAGTGTTCATTGTTTTGGCATCACACCCAGTGCTCCATGCAGTACGTGCCCTCCCTATTATCCATCACCTGGTTCCTCAACCTCCCAACCCCCCCCACCCCCCCGCCGCCCCTTCATAACCCTCTAGTTGTTTTTCAGAGTCCATAGTCTCTCATGGTTCATCTCCCCTTCCAGTTTCCCTCAACTCCCTCTCCTCTCCATCTCCCCATGTCCTCCATGTTATTTGTTATGCTCCACAAATAAGTGAGACCATATGATACTTGACTCTTTCTGCTTGACTTATTTCGCTCAGCATAATTTCTTCCAGTCCCGTCCATGTTGCTACAAAAGTTGGGTATTCGTCCTTTCTGATGGAGGCATAATACTCCATTGTGTATATGGACCACATCTTCCTTATCCATTCATCCATTGAAGGGCATCTTGGTTCTTTCCACAGTTTGGCGACCGTAGCCATTGCTGCAATAAACATTGGGGTACAAATGGCCCTTCTTTTCACTACATCTGTATCTTTGGGGTAAATACCCAGCAGTGCAATTGCAGGGTCATAGGGAAGCTCTATTTTTAATTTCTTCAGGAATCTCCACACTGTTCTCCAAAGTGGCTGCACTAACTTGCATTCCCACCAACAGTGTAAGAGGGTTCCCCTTTCTCCACATCCCCTCCAACACACGTTGTTTCCTGTCTTGCTAATTTTGGCCATTCTAACTGGTGTTAGGTGGTATCTCAATGTTGTTTTAATTTGAATCTCCCTGATGGCTAGTGATGATGAACATTTTTTCATGTGTCTGATAGCCATTTGTATGTCTTCGTTGGAGAAGTGTCTGTTCATGTCTTCTGCCCATTTTTTGATATGATTATCTGTTTTGTGTGTGTTGAGTTTGAGAAGTTCTTTATAGATCCTGGATATCAACCTTTTGTCTGTACTATCATTTGCAAATATCTTCTACCATTCCGTGGGTTGCCTCTTTGTTTTGTTGACTGTTTCCTTTGCTGTGCAGAAGCTTTTGATCTTGACGAAGTCCCAAAAGTTCATTTTTGCTTTTGTTTCCTTGGCCTTTGGAGACATATCTTGAAAAAAGTTGCTGTGGCTGATATCGAAGAGGTTACTGCCTATGTTCTCCTCTAGGATTCTGATAGATTCCTGTCTCACGTTGAGGTCTTTTATCCATTTCGAGTTTATCTTTGTATACGGTGTAAGAGAATGGTCGAGTTTCATCCTTCTACATATTGCTGTCCAGTTTTCCCAGCACCATTTATTGAAGAGACTGTCTTTTTTCCATTGAATATTTTTTCCTGTTTTGTCGAAGATTATTTCACCATAGAGTTGAGGGTCCATATCTGGGCTCTCCACTCTATTCCACTGGTCGATGTGTCTGTTTTTATGCCAGTACCACGCTGTCTTGGTGATCACAGCTTTGTAGTAAAGCTTGAAATCGGGTAACGTGATGCCGCCAGTTTTGTTTTTGTTTTTCAACATTTCCTTAGCAATTCGGGGTCTCTTCTGACTCCATACAAATTTTAGGATTATTTGCTCCAGCTCTTTGAAAAATATCGGTGGAATTTTGATCGGAATGGCATTAAAAGTATAGATTGCTCTAGGCAGTATAGACATTTTAACAATGTTTATTCTTCCAATCCAAGAGCATGGAACAGTCTTCCATCTTTTTGTGTCTTCTTCAATTTCTTTCATGAGTGTTCTGTAGTTCCTCGAGTACAGGTCCTTTACTTCTTTGGTTAGGTTTATTCCCAGGTATCTTATGGTTCTTGGTGCTATAGTAAATGGAATCGATTCTCTAATTTCCCTTTCTGTATTTTCTTTTTTTTTTTTTTCATTTTATTTATTTTTTCAGTGTAACAGTATTCATTCTTTTTGCACAACACCCAGTGCTCCATGCAAAACGTGCCCTCCCCATTACCCACCACCTGTTCCCCCAACCTCCCACCCCTGACCCTTCAAAACCCTCAGGTTGCCCCAACCTCCCACCCCCGACCCTTCAAAACTCCCTTTCTGTATTTTCATTGTTAGTGTCTAAGAAAGCCACTGATTTCTGTGCATTGACTTTGTATCCTGCCACGTTACTGAATTGCTGTATGAGTTCTAGTAGTTTGGGGGTGGAGTCTTTGGGGTTTTCCATATAAAGAATCATGTCATCTGCGAAGAGAGAGAGTTTGACTTCTTCCTTGCCAATTTGGATACCTTTTATTTCTCTTTGTTGTCTGATTGTCGTTGCTAGAACTTCTAATACTATGTTGAACAAGAGTGGTGAGAGTGGGCATCCTTGTCGTGTTCCTGATCTTAACGGGAAGGCTGCAAGCTTTTTCCCATTGAGGATGATATTTGCTTTGGGTCTTTCATAGAAAGATTTTATGAAGTTCAGGAATGTTCCCTCTATCCCTATACTTTGAAACGTTTTCATCAGGAACAGATGCTGGATTTTGTCAAATGCTTTTTCTGCATCAATTGAGAGGACCATGTGGTTCTTCTCTCTTCTCTTATTGATGTGTTCTATCACACTGATTGATTTGCGAATGTTGAACCAACCTTGCAACCCAGGGATGAATCCCACCTGGTCAGGGTGGATAATCTTTTTAATGTGCTGCTGGATCCTGTTTGCTAGGATCTTGTTGAGAATCTTTGCATCCATATTCATCAGTGATATTGGTCTGAAATTCTCCTTTTTGGTAGGGTCTTTGCCTGGTTTGGGGATCAGGGTAATGCTGGCTTCATAAAAAGAGTCTGGAAGTTTTCCTTCTGCTTCAATTTTTTGGAACAGCTTCAGGAGAATTGGTGTTATTTCTTCTTTGAAAGTTTGGTAGAATTCCCCAGGGAATCCGTCAGGTCCTGGGCTCTTGTTTTTTGGGAGGTTTTTGATCACTGCTTCAATCTCATTACTAGATATCGGTCTATTCAGGTTGTCAATTTCTTCCTGGTTCAATTTTGGGAGTTTGTAGCTTTCCAGGAATGCATCCATTTCATCTAGGTTGCTTAGCTTATTGGCATATAACTGTTGGTAATAATTTCTGATGATTGTTTCTATTTCCTTGGTGTTAGTTGTGATCTCTCCCTTTTCATTCATAATTTTATTAATTTGGGCTTTCTCTCTTTTCTTTTGGATTAGTGTGGCCAATGGTTTATCGATCTTATTGATTCTTTCAAAAAACCAGCTTCTAGTTTCATTGATACGTTCTACTGTATCTCTCGTTTCTACCTCATTGATCTCTGCTCTAATCTTGATTATTTCCCTTCTTGCGTGTGGAGTTGGTTTGATTTGTTGTTGATTCTCCAGTTCTTTAAGGTGTAGAGACAGCTGGTGTATTCTGGATTTTTCAATGTTTTTGAGGGAGGCTTGGATGGCTATGTGTTTCCCCCTTAGAACCACCTTTGCTGTATCCCATAGGTTTTGGACCGAGGTGTCTTCATTCTCATTGGTTTCCATGAATTGTTTAAGTTCGTCTTTGATCTCCTGGTTGATCCAAGCATTCTTAAGCAAGGTGGTCTTTAGCTTCCAGGTGTTTGAGTTCCTTCTGAACTTTTCCTTGTGATTGAGCTCCAGTTTCAAAGCATTGTGATCAGAGAATATGCAGGGAATAATGTCAGTCTTTTGGTATCGGTTGAGTCCTGCTTTGTGACCCAGTATGTGGTCTATTCTGGAGAAGGTTCCATGTGCACTTGAGAAGAATGAGTATTCTGTTGTTTTAGGGTGGAATGTTCTGTATACGTCGATGAGGTCCATCTGGTCCAATGTTTCATTCAATGCTCTTATTTCTTTATTAATTTTCTGCTTCGATAATCTGTCTATTTCTGAGAGAGGCATATTAAGATCTCCTACTATTATTGTATTCATATCAATATGACTCTTTATCTTGATTAATAGTTTTCTTATGTAATTGGGTGCTCCCATATTGGGGGCATAGATATTCACAATTGTTAGATCGTCTTGTCGGATAGTCCCTTTAAGAATTATGTAGTGTCCTTCTGTATCTCTGACTACAGTCTTTAGTTTAAAATCTAATTTATCTGATATGAGAATCGCTACTCCGGCCTTCTTTTGAGGCCCATTGGCATGAAAGATGCTTCTCCATCCCTTCACTTTCAGTCTGGGTGTATCCTTAGGTTCAAAATGGGTCTCTTGTAGACAACATATGGATGGGTCCTGTCATTTTATCCAGTCTGCAACCCTGTGTCGTTTTATGGGCGCATTTAGGCCATTCACATTGAGAGTGATTATTGAGAGATAGGTTTTTATTGACATCGTGTTGCCTTTGAAGTCTTTCTGTCTATAGATTGTTTCTCTATTTCTGTTCAATGATATTCTTAGGATTTTTTCTCTTTTATAGGACCCCCCTTAATATTTCCTGCAGTGTCGGTTTGGTGGTTGCATAGTCTTTTAAGCCTTGCTGGTCTTGGAAACTCTTTATCTCTCCTTCCATTTTAAATGTCAGTCTTGCTGGATAGAGTATTCTTGGTTGCATGTTCTTCTCATTTAGTACTCTGAATATATTTTGCCAGCCCTTCCTGGCTTGCCAGGTCTCTGTGGAAAGGTCTGACGTTATTCTAATGGGCTTTCCTCTGTACGTAAGGAGCTTCTTTGTCCTAGCTGCTTTTAAGAGGGTCTCTCTTGAAACATAATTCCCCATTTTAACGATAAGGTGCCGTGAGGACTTTCGAGAATCTAAAATCTTGGGAGGAAATCTTTCTGCCTCTAGTACATGAGCCTTGTTTCCATTCGTGAGATTGGGAAAATTTTCATAGACAACTTCTTCCACTATATCTTCTAGACTTCTTTCTTTTTCTTCCCCTTCAGGGATTCCAATAATTCTGATGTTGGAACGTTTCATGGCATCGTTTATTTCCCTGATTCTGTTTTTGTGGCTTCTGAGCTGTTTGTTCCAGGCTTCCTCTGGATCCTTTCTCTCTATCTGTTTGTCCTCCAGATCACTAATTCTATCTTCTGTCTCAGTTACCCTAGCTTTTAGAGAATTTAGATTGGATTGGAACTCATTGAGAGCATTTTGAACATCATCCCTGGTGGCTTTCAGTTCTGCCCTAACATTGTGAACATCATCCCTGGTGGCTTTCAGTTCTGCCCTAATCAATTCTGTTTGGTCATCCATGGCTTTCTCCAACCTAGCTATTGCCTGGATAATTGTTAGTCTGAATTCCTTTTCTGACATATTGTCTATGTCGATAGCCATTAGCTCTGTTGCAGAAGGCCCATCCTCTGTATTTTTCTTCTGTTGGGTATTCCTCCTCCTAGTCATTTTGGTAAGAGATGACTAAACAGATGCAGCTGGACTTATCGATTGTGGTGCAGTCAATGTGCACCCTGGAACGCTTCTGTGCAATCAGGATTCCCCACCCAAATGTGAGAAAAAAGAAAAGAAAAAGAAATAGAGAAGAAGAAAGAAAAAAAAGGGGAAAGAAAAAAGGAAAAAAAAAAGAGAGAGAGAGATAGGAAAAAAAGGGAAGATAAAAGAGAAGGCTCAGCCCAAATGGGCCACAAGGTAAGATTTGTGGAGTATACAAACAAAAACAGACAGACAAAAAGAGTGATAAAAGTATATAACAAGAGAAAAAAATATGTATATATAAGCAAAAAAAAGGGGAAGAACCTCATCAGAAAGAACCCCAAGTATAAGGTTTATATATTATCAGGACAAACACAAATTCACAGAAACACTGACAGAAGGAAAATTGGGAGAATGGTTATAGATTCTCAGTGTGGGTGAGGAAGGTTATTTTGATTCTTCCTGAAGGTATCTTGATGTTTTTGTTAAGGGACTCAACTTTCCTAAGTTACAGGGGGATTAGAAACTGGTTTGCCTATAGGGGTAGCATTGATTGGGGAAAGGGGATTACCTTGAAGTTTAACTCTATATGTATAGTAGAAAATAAAAATTAAAAAAGAAGAAACTAGACTAAACTAAGTTAAAATTAAAAAGAATTAAAAAGATAGAAAAACAAAAGAAAAACACGGGTATATGTATCAAAAAGTTCAGGTTAGAAGGTTATTAAAGAATTTGATGTACTGGACATCTCAGTGTGATGGTAAATAGGTTAAAAAATTATCTGTATGTATAAAAAAAAAGAACCAGAATATTGGTAAAGAGTTAAAAATAAAAGTTGTATTTATGAAGTAGTGGTGATTGTTCTCTTGTAGTCTTTTTTTTTTTTTTTTCTTCCTTCCTGGTTGGTTTTCTGGGGGAGGGGCCTGCCATGTCGGTTTTCAGACAATGATGTTCCCTGAGTTAGGTCCTCCCGCTCCCCTCAAGGGGGTGAGCTCTTTTTTTTTCAGGAAGCTGTTTTTTTCAGCCTTTTGTTCTCTGGGGGTTTTTATGTTCTTTCATCTGCTTTCTCTCGCCTTGACAGCTTTTGATGGTTTTTGGAGGTTTAGAGGAGAGCAAACAGTACCCCAACCTCCCTCTCAGAGAGAAGCCTCAGACTGTTTTGCAAAAGCTGCTGGCAGAGTCGGTTCTGAGTCACTGTCCCTGGGGATGAAGGAGCTCCTCATTGTACCCAAAACCAGGGCAGCGGTGGCTGTCTAGGCAGCTCCAGACCGCCAGAGAGGTTCCGAGCAGAGGTCGCACACTGAGATTTTCCCGCTGTCCGGGGCTGGGAATGTCTGGTTTTTCCGGATGCCAGAGCTCCAGGCTAGCACCTATGAGCATGTATCCCAAGGGAGTGTGTGGGATGCGTGCGTTTCAGGATTGCCGTCTGGCCAGGCTCCCAGCCCCTCAGGGGAGCCAGACCCCACTCGTTCTCGGGCGTGCTGGCATTCAGGCACACTGGCGGCTCAGGGACAGAGACCTGATTTCTCCGCCGCACTCTCTCTGGCTCCGCGCCAGGGGAGGCTGTCCTGGGTCCGGGGACTTAGGTCCCTGACCCTAACCGCCCAGGTTCCCACTATTACCCCCCGCGATCCTTTGCTGTTTGTTTTTTGAGTGCTTTCAACCAGACTCCAAGTTAATGCTGGTCCCCAGACGCAGAGCACTCTCGTGTTGGGGTGTTACTTTGCGATTGGTCACCTCTGGTGGCTCCCTCCCCCTTTTGTTTATCTTCTGATATCAGTCGGACGTTCCCAGTCTGCTTTACCTGCCACTGGTGTCTTCTGCTCCTGTAGAGATCCAGACGTGTATAATTCTGATCTCAGGCTGATTTCATGGGTGGTCAGAGTTCTTTGGTAGGTAATCAGCTCACTTTAGGGTACAGGTTGAAATGGTGCCTCCTCCTACTTCCCCGCCATCTTCGAATAGACAGTTTCTCTTTTTTTAAAGGTTTTATTTATTTATTTGACAGTGACAGACACAGCGAGAGAGGAAACACAAGCAGGGGGAGTGGAAGATGGAGAAGCAGGCTTCCTGCTGAGTGGGAGGCCCGATGTGGGGCTTGATCCCAGGATCCTGGGATCATGACTCCAGCTGAAGGCAGTTGCTTAATGACTGAGTCACCCAGGTGC
This sequence comes from Meles meles, assembly GCF_922984935.1. Classification (NCBI taxonomy): domain Eukaryota; kingdom Metazoa; phylum Chordata; class Mammalia; order Carnivora; family Mustelidae; genus Meles; species Meles meles. The sequence goes on from NC_060087.1 coordinate 72,076,453, forward strand.
CCCAAGTTTCTCTTAGAAAGTTAAACATGCTCTTATCATGAGACCACGTAATCATACTCCTGGGTATTTACCCTGGAAAAATGAAAAATCTGTACCTAAATGTTTATAGTAATTCTATTAATAATTACCAAAAGCTGGAAACAACCTAAATGTCTTTCAAGGGTAAACTAAACTGTGGCACATCCAAAGAAATTAGACTCACGAATAAAATGAATAAACCGTTGACTCATGCAGCAGTCTTGATGAATCTGACATAAAGAAGCCAGTCTAAAAAAGTTATATATTCTGTGATTTTTATTCATACAACTTTCTCAAAAAGACAAAACTATAGTAACAAAAACAACAACAAAATATCAGTAGTTCCCTGGAGTTAGGAATGGGAAGGTGTGACTGACTATAAGGAGGTAACATGAGATTTTTTTTTTTTTTTTTAAACAGTGATAGAACTGCTCCATATCCTGATTGTACTGGTGGTTACATGACTCTATACATGTATTAAAATTGATAGAGGTATAGATCAGTTTTCTGTATGATATTTAAAATTCAAAAATATATAGCTTTTCCTATTAAAATTATAATTTATCATTTTGTCATCTTTTAGATAACTTTATTTTTTAAAAGGTTTTTTAAATTTAAATTCCAGTTAAATAACATATAGTATAATACTAGTTTCAGGTGTACAATTTAGTGATTCAACAGTTTCATACAACACCCAGCTCTCAGTATAACAAATGAACTTCTTAATCCCCATCATCTATTTAACCCATGTCCCCACTTACTTCCCCTCTGATAACCGTTAGTTTGTTCTTTATAGTTAAGAGGCTGTTTCTTGATATGACACTCTTTTTTTTTCCTTTGCTCATTCATTTTGATTCTTAAATTCCACGTATGAGTGAAATCACATGGTATTTGTCTTTCTGTAACTTATTTCATTAAGCATAATACTCTCCAGTTCTATCCATGTCCTTGAAAATGGGAAGATTTCATTCTTTTTTAAGGTTGAGTTAAACTGTGAGTGATATCTATCTCCTTCATCCAAAGATCCATTTATATCAGGTGATGGATACTTGAACTGTTTCCATAATTTGGCTACTGTAGATAATGCTGCTGTAACATTGGGATGCATGTATCCCTATGAATTACTATTTTTGTATTCCTTGAATAAATTCCTAGAAGTACAGTTGTTGGATCATAGTTCTATTTTTAACTATTTGAAGAAATTCCATACCGTTTTCCAAAAGGCTGCACCAGCTTTCATTACCACCAGCAGTGCAAGAAAATTCCCCTTTCTCCACATCCATCACTAACTCTTGTTTCTTATGTTATTAATTTTTAACTATTCTGAAAGATGTTGTAGTTTTGATTTGTATTTGTATTCCTATATACCTCCCTGTTAGGACTGTTTTTGCTGTATCCCAAGGTTTTGAACCATTGTGTTTTCATTTTCATTGTTTCCATATATTTTTAAATTTCTTTGTTAAGATGACTTCAATCTTTTGATATTTTTGAGGCCTGTTTTGTAATACAATATGTTATCTATTGTGGAAAATGTTCCACATGCTCTTGAAAAGAATGTATTGGTGTATAAAAGTTAGGCAAGTAGTGTTGGTACTGTACTACCTCCTGCCAGTAGCTGTGTGCTAATGCTGAAAGGCAGGGGATGGAAATGGTGCTGGCTAGCTCCTGTGTTCCTGGAGAGGTAGCTCTGAATGTTGCCTCTCAGATATGCACTCTGAGAATTGCGAATAATCTCCCTACTCTGTGCCCCAGCCCCTCTTCAGATCACTGTTTCCACACTTTTTGCCCTCTGGGTTGTTTGCCTGCCTTCTCTCCAGGAGCAGGACAGTACCTTCTAGACTTTGTCCCAGCCAAGCTTGCTGATCTTTAAATCTCCAGGTTTTAAGCCCTACTGGTTGATCGAACTCACAAAGTTCAGCCTCTCTTATTCCCAGAGCCATTGGCTTTGGAGAAACCTTCTTGTCCATTTCCTTGTGTGTTCCTCTCTGTCTCACCCTTCTCTAGACCACGGCTCCCTCTCCTCTGCAACTGCTAGGATCCATTTCTCTCCTAAACCACATCCCCATACTTCCTACCTTCTTTGATGTGGCCTTTTCTTTCCCTTTAATTGTGGAAGTTGCTCTGTAAGTCTTAAGGACAATTTCTGGGGTATTTAGGATGATTTGATTGATAAGGCGAGCCTAGAGTCTTCCTCCTCTGCCACCATCTTCTTCTATCCCTTAAAAAAAAGATTTTCAAGGGTGCCTGGGTGGCTTAGTTGGTTAAGCATCTGCCTTTGGTTTAGGTCATGATCCTGGGGTCCTGGGATGGAGCTCTGCATCAGGCTGCCTGCTAAGCAGGGAGTCTGCTTCTCCCTCTCCCGCTCCCCCTCCCCACTGCTCATTCTCTCTCTCTCTCGAATAAATAAATAAAACTTAAAAAATAAAAAAAATATTTAAAGGTTTTCAGTCTCTAGCTATCAAAAAAAAAAAAAAAAAAGACCTGGTAGTTTTATGTTAATGTGAAAGTGTGTGCTAACCACTCAAACTTGTTTTCTCTGCTTTCTGATGACCATCCATACTCTGGGGGCTATATTAAGGATTTGAGATAGAGATGCTGGTATCAGAAAAATATTTTATGCTCTCATCATTTCATCCTGACAGAATTCCTAGAACTGACATCAGCCACCTCAGAATGGAGTTTGCGAAAGTAGACAGCTCCTTCAGGATATGAAGCTTGATAAGGCTGATTTCTTTTTTCCCTCTGTTACCCTGTATCTCTATGAACTTTGTCATTCCTTTTCACTCTACCACTTTTGTTAGAGGGTCCCCAAGACCACCCACGGGTTTGATGTTTAAGTAGGAAAGACTTAGAAAACTCAACCTATAGTCATAGGCCTTATTACAGTGAAAGACTGCGAAGTAAAATAAGAAAAGGGAAAAGGCAAATGCAGCAAAGCTTATAACAAACTAGGTACAGGCTTCTAAGGATCCTCTTCCAGTGGAGTCATATAACATGTACTTAATTCCTCCTCTAATGAATTATGACAATACATGTAAGATGTTGTCAGCCAAGGAGGCTCATTAGAGACTGAGCAGTCAAGGTTATTATTAGCAGTGGATCACCTAAATATACTCTCTCTAGCATGTCCAGAATTCCAGACTGGAAGGAAAGTAGTAGCTCAGCATAAACCATATTATTTCAACAAACGGTTTAGGCACAGTGCATCACTCTTATCATTCAGAGAATGTTTTCTGTCATTGTAGGGAACTATTTACCAGTGAAGTCCCCAGATGCCAGTCAAGAGCCAGCTTTACAAGCAGCCTTTCTAATAAGGCAGTCTTGAGCTACTATGTGAACACTTTTCTGCACACTATTATATAACTGTCTTTCATAAGCACATAGCGAATTTTGTATTTTCCTATCTTCTACCTCTGAATATGGAAATTCTTCTCAGTAGGCATTCCTGCCTCTCCTCCTCACTGAAGCTAGTATGGTTCTCTGGTCAGTAGCCATTTTGATCACCTTCCATTCATCTTTTGTCCACGACTCAGTTGCCAATCATTGCCCCCAAACTAAATTACAGGTGCTTCAAAGTCATAGCTCTGAACCAGTCTGGAATCAAATATCATACCTTACTATTCGTTTGCCCAGCTTTAGTCCTTAAAGTAGTCTCAACTCAAGTATACCCAATCAGATAAAAACCTTGATGAATTATAAGAACATTCCAACATTCTAGCTCTGGTCCATATATCTCATCCCAATAGCCCTAGCAGTCTCCCAATAGCTAATATTAATGGCTCCTGATTTACCATTTTTAATTCTAACACTCTGTGCAACTTCCACGTGGATAGATATTATAAATTACTTATTAGGAAAAAATTGAAAACCAAGATTACTCTGTGTAGCGTATAAAACTCAAGAGCATACTCATCAATTTTCAGTAAGAAACTCATAATCCACTTGCAAAAGAATGTGTCTTAGGTCATTCACATTGTTTCTAAATTTCAGAGCTAGAATAATCTAACCCACTGTTTTTCAAGTTGGAGATCTCAACCTATTATTAGATAGTGAAATAAGTGTAGTGAATCTCAGGAGACATTTTATTAAAGAAATAAAATAGAGGAGAACAGCAAATGTCAGAATGTTCTGTACTTAGTATGGGCAAATACCGTGAAAGTTTTGTTTCCATGGAGTGTGTGTGTGTGTGTGTGTGAGATAGGTCATAGGTCATAATGTAAATTTTTTTCTGAGTCATGGTCAAAAAAATGTTTGAAAGCTGTTGATTTAGCCTAACCCCATTAGCTACATATAGAGGTCCAGAAAAGGGAAATCACTCAGTGATTTCATAGTACATAATTTGTTGGTAGCTGTGTCTAGAGTCCTTTCCTACTTATGGGAGTAGAGCTATTGAATCCAAGTGAAATTTATATTTTGTTAAACTGACCTTTCATATCAGGTAAAGAGAAAATGAATGTAAGTCTTTTTTAATATTTAAAACAACACATCAAGGGCAAAAATGCTACTTTCTGAGGTTAGGAGCAGCACAGTTAGGGGAATTTGGCTAAGTCAGGGAAATTTGCATTAAGAGACGTTAGGTCAGTAAAATCAAGAATCAAACTATAGATACTAGAATAATAGTGAGCAGGACCTGAGTAAAGGAGCAATTTAAGACATGTTTGATTTTTCTATCTTATGATATGTTTTAACAAATCTAGACCCTCTTTCACAGTATCACACAAACCAGTCTAAAACCAAAGGAAAGCTAAATTAGAGGTTGAAGCAGCCTACCTACCCACCTCTACCAAAGCTCAGTCCTGTAGATATGACTGTAGGTCTCCTTCAGATAGGTAAACCAGACACAGAAATAGCTCGTTTCTATCTTTTTTATCTTTCATTAACATTGCCTGCAAGCATTGCCAGTTATTTTTTTCACCTTAGCCTTTACTGATACACCAAATAGGCTGTACCATTTTTAAAATAAGGGTTGTAAGAGGTGTTTCAGAGAAAAAGTACTTACCCCAGTTAGAAATCCCATCATCTAAATGCCCAGCTCATAAGAGTCCAAGGTACGCATTCAAGCATTTAGGATACATACTGTTTTGAACCAGTGGTCTATTGGAACTAAGCTATGGCTGTATGAAGTTACTAGTGAGATTGTATTTGGAAGATTTTTTTAAAGGATTTTGCTGTTTAAAAAAAAAAAGTTTGGGAGCTCCTGGGTAGCTCAGTCAGTTAAGTGTCTGACTCTTGATTTTGGGTCAGGTCATGATCTCAAGGTTGTAAGATTGAGCCCTGCATTGGGGGAGGGAGAAAGGTGGAGTCTGCTTCTCTCCTTCCCTCTACCCTTCCCCCTGCTCATGCTTTCTCTAAAATAAATAAATCTTTAAAAGGTTTGAAAATGTCTCTTAGATACACTTTTGGAAATGAGCACATTTCCAACATTTCCAAAATTTTAAGTTACCTGCAGTTATTAAATTACTACTTCTGTCTTTTAAATCAGTGACATGAAGGAGTTATATTTCTTTTAAAGTCCTTAACTGATTAGTTACTGGGATCTTTCGTGTTCCTAAGGGCTTAATCAAAACAGGATATGTAGTAAGAGTCCATTTCCCTTTAACATGGTGTCACAAGTATGGTAGTTGATCAGTTTTTTATATTATCATGCCCTATTAGATATTTGAAAAAAATGTGGTTATAACTTTGATTTTCTTAGGACATGAAAAAAAAAACTAGTTTTTAAAAAGAAGAAAACTATCAATTCCCTTTGTGTAGCTAATTATCAATTTTAAATTGAGAATATTTTTCTAAAATTGGACATGACAACTAAGGTATTGAATTGTGATCCTTAAAGATATTTTAGCTACCATTTTGATAAGTATTATTATCTAAAGAATAAATTGACATAGGGTAATGACTTGAAAAGGAACAAGAGAACATTAAAGTTATTAAAACATCAGGTCTCTGCTAGAATCTGGAGTTTAATAGTTTGTTTGAATTTCATAGGTTCTAGGTTTAAGAAAATTGCTTATCCACTGGGACTGGCCACTTTAGGAGCAACTGTTTGCTACCCAGTTCAGTCGGTAATAATTGCAAAGGTAAGTTCCTTTTAAGTGATAGCTATATTTCAGTATTTATTTAAACTCTTACTGTGACAATACTTAAATGTCCTAAGTATCTTCAACATTTAATTTTCAGAGAAATATAGTGAGCATACTATACTTTGTATAGTATACTTTGGCAAAATCACATCACATTTCAGCATGGTAAATGCCATTCTTAATTACGTGATCATCACAAATAAATAGGATAAATTTGTTTAAATATAATTCAGTGATATTAATGCTGCTTTTAAGATTCAGTTTAGAGACACTGAATTAGAATTTATGGGGGGAAATACCGCTCCATTGCTGAGCTATGTGAAAATCAGTTTTTAATTAACAGAAAATTGTACCTGTTGGCTGCTGTCAGTTCATCAGATTAGTATAAGAATCAGCAAATTGGTAGATGACAGAGGCTTCTGAAGGTAAAAAATATATATATATACAAATTCAATTTTGATACCACCTAGAACTAAGTAGCATTTTCCATGAGTCTGTATTACAGCTTTTTGTCATTTTCTTGTGAGCTTACCTGCAAATCCAAACATTCTCCAATGATTTGAACAGTTTGGGCCAGTATATTACTTTTAATTCATATTTAGATTAAGAAGGAGAGCTTTGGGTGATGCAGTATTTTCTTCCTTCCCTTCATTCCTTCATTACCAACATTTAACATTTCTTCCTCACACTTAAAGCATCATGTAATGTTACCAGAAGAATTTCCTGTACTTATGTTCTTATTACTACATCTCCTTAATTATTGATGTAAACTGTCTACTCAGTATTGTAAGAATGACAAGGATATAGTGCTCTATGTAGTTTGTAATGTGATCAAGGTATAAAAGTTTATAGCAAAGAGAGCATTATTCATTAAATCTTGTTATAGTTGAGACACTTGATCCAAAATGATAAACTTATTTTTTATAAATCTTTTTTATATAGGAATTAGCCACTTAAATTCATATCCTATTCATGCTGAAAGAATCTTGTGAGCTTATTACATTCAACTTTCTCATTTTCTCATTTACTGAAAACTGTGGCCCAGGAAAGTTTCACAGTGACTGATTTGTCCAGGGTTCTATTCAGTTTCAGGCGTCCTGCTTCCCTGTCCATTTCTCTTGTCAATGTGTAATGTTGCCACTGAATCTTTTGTTTGTTTAGAGTAATGCCTTAATGTTTTTTAAATAAAATTAGTTACTATGTATCCTTAAATAATAAGCATTATAGAAAAGTATAGGAAAGAAAAAACAATTAACCACCTGGAATTCTTTTATCCAGAAAAATATCAGTGTTAACATTTGGTAGAATGTTGTCGAGACCTTTCTTTATGCATATATAGAGATAGAAAGATAGATGGGTGAGTAGGCAGATACAGTTTCATAATAACAGGATAACATTGTAGTATACATCTTAATTTTTTTTTAAGATTTTATTTATTTATTTGACAGGCAGAGATCACAAGCAGGCAGAGAGGCGGGCAGAGAGAGAGGAGGAAGCAGGCTCCCTGATGAGCAGAGAACCCAATGTGGGGCTCAATCCCAGGACCCTGGGACCATGACCTGAGCTGAAGGCAGAGGCTTTAACCCACTGAGCCACCCAGGCGTCCCACATATTATTTTTAATTTTAAGAATAAAGTATTAAACTTAATTTTACTCTGACAGAAGGAAAATAAAAGAATTCCTGAACTTCAAATAAAAATTTCTATGATAAGAGAGATATTAGTATGATTTCCTGAAAGTTATTCTATGGTTAAATACTGATTGTTACTGAAACTCCTAGAGAACCTTGCTTTTTCTTTGACTGGCATCAAACAATGTCATGTGTAATATCTGATGGATTCTAATATATATATAACATAGATTCTTAACCTGAGATCAGTGATATACTTCAGAGTGACTCCACCTCCCAAAACTATGAAAAATTTTATATATAGAATAGATGCCTTCTAATTTGATATTGTTGGGACCAGTAGTTACCAATTAATTAAAAATGTTAAAGTAGAAAGTTTTTAAAAATCATAAATACAGACCTTAAATATTTTATTTCAAATTATAACAAGTGTGCGTCCACTTTTCTCTCTTTTGAAGTAGGTATTCTCTATGAGTATGGGTCTCCTAGTTGAAGATCCATAACATGTCTTATGGTTAGCCATTTATGTCTTCTGCTGTTTTCAGTTTAGATTTCCTTAAAATAGAATAAACACTTAAAAACATTTTAAAAATAGGGGCGCCTGAGTGGCTCAGTGGGTTAGGGCTTCTGCCTTCGGCTCGGGTCATGATCTCAGGGTCCTGGGATCGAGCCCTACATCGGGCTCTCTGCTCCACAGGGAGCTTGCTTCCTTCTCTCTCTCTGCCTGCCTCTCTGCCTAGTTGTGATTTCTCTCTATCAAATAAATAAAATATTAAAAAAAAAACATTTTAAAAATAATATGAGTACAGAATCCTCTTAAATTGTTATTATTTCTTCCAGCCTTTAACAGTTGACTTTGCCTACCTCTAATTTGAGTCATTATTTTAATTAATTAGCTAGTTAACTAACTAACTAATTAATTAATTAGGTAAATCATTTTTTAGTCTTTACAACTTAATTTTCCTGTAGGCAACAGTTTTTTTCACTTATATTTCATCCAATTATGTTATATTTTAATTTTTTAAATTACAGTAAAACTGATTTAGAGACTTAGAAATAAATACAACTGATTCTTGGTAAGTGTAGAGATCACTTGTGAAAGACAATACTTAGACATATTTGAGAGTACCTACTATCTATGAATACTCAGCATTCTATGAACATACATTTTTTAAGACATCTTTAGTTAATCAGACAAATCTCTTCAAAGGGTATCAGGTAAGACCTCTTCTGCTATATGGGTATTTTTCTTAAGGAAAGGGCCCATACTTTTAGGAAATTCTCTGAGGTCTATGACATTAAAAAAAAAAAATCACAAAATGATAGTCCAGAAAGGTCTTTGAAAAATAGAAGTTACACTCCAATTGTTCACCGTTTTGGAAATGTATTTCAAGATGGGATTACTTTTTGCTTTTTATGATTTTCCTCACACTGTTTTCATTATTAACTTACATAGAGAACCTCAAGTAATCTGTCTTTGAAAACTATAAAATAGGAATAAACTTGTCAAATAATGTTCTAAGACCTATTTATTAAAAACTACTAAACTTTACTGAAAGGCATTTTTACGACTTTAAATACATTTAGAGACATATCTTGTATCTAGATGAAAGGACTGAATATTAGAATATGGCATATGTTCCCAAATTTATAAGTTTAATTTAGTTCTTACAGAATTCCTGGATTTGTAGGGAGTATGACATTCAGTCAACCAATATGTGTTGTCCATATACCATGTATTGGTAACTGTGCTAGTATAGACAATAAAACAGAACAAAAAAACAAAACAAAAAAAAATGGAGAGAATGCCCAAAAACAAATATATCAAGTATGTCTTTGTGTACATTGTGGCGTAGGGGGAGGGTATAGTGAAGGTGGCATTTCAGATCAGTGTGTAAAGAAAGGATGGATTGGTTATTCCAGACATGTGTTGGAATAATTAGCTTTTTGGATAAAAATCTTAGACCTTTACCAATTATCATGCAAAAATAAATTCCAGGTGGACTAAAGATCTAATTATAAAATATAATACTTTAAAAATATTAGAAGAAAGAAGATAAATATTTCAGTGATGTTGAGATAGGAAAGGCCTATCAAAATCCAGAAGCCATCAAAAAAAATTAATGCAGAGTCAAGATGGCGGGGAAGTAAGAGGAGGCACCATTTCAACCTGTACCCTAAAGTGAGCTGATTACCTACCAAAGAACTCCGACCACCCATGAAGGGGGAGGGAGCCACCAGAGGTGACCAATCGCAAAGTAACACCCCAACACGAGAGTGCTCTGCGTCTGGGGACCAGCATTAACTTGGAGTCTGGTTGAAAGCACTCAAAAAACAAAGAGCAAAGGATCGCGGGGGATAATAGTGGGAACCTGGGCGGTTAGGGTCAGGGACCCAAGTCCCCGGACCCAGGACAGCCTCCCCTTGGCGCTGAGCCAGAGAGAGTGTGGCGGAGAAATCAGGTCTCCGTCCCTGAGCCGCCAGTGCGCCTGAACGCCAGCGCGCCCGAGAACGAGTGGGGTCTGGCTCCCGTGAGGGGCTGGGAGCCTGGCCAGACAGACGGCAATCCTGAAACGCACGCGTCCCACACACTCCCTTGGGATACATGCTCATAGGTGCTAGCCTGGAGCTCTGGCATCCGGAAAAACCAGACATTCCAGCCCCGGACAGCGGGAAAATCTCAGTGTGCGACCTCTGCTCGGAACCTCTCTGGCGGTCTGGAGCTGCCTAGACAGCCACCGCTGCTCTGGTTTTGGGTACAATGAGGAACTACTGCATCCCCAGGGACAATGACTCAGAACCGACTCAGCGAGCAGCTTTTCCAAAACATTCTGGGGCTTCTCTCTGAGAGGGAGGTCGGGGTGCCGTTTGCTGTCTCTAAACCTCCAAAAACCATCAAAAGCTGTCAAGGCGAGAGAAAGCAGATGAAAGAACATAAAAACGCCCGGAGAACAAAAGGCTGAAAAAAAAAAAAACAGTTTCCTCAGAGCTCACCCCCTTGAGGGGAGCGGAGGGACCTAACTCAGGGAACATCATTGTCTGAAAACCACGTGGCAGGCCCCTTCCCCACAAAACCAACCAGGAAGGAAGAAAAAAAAAAAAAAGACTACAAGAGAACAACCAACACTACTTCAGAAATACAACTTTTATTTTTAACTCTTTACCAATATTCTGGTTCTTTTTTTTTATACATACAGATAATTTTTTAACCTATTTACCACCACACTGAGATGTCCAGTACATCAAATTCTTAAATAACCTTCTAACCTGAAATTATTGATACATACACCCGTGTTTTTCTTTTTCTTTCCTATTTTTTTAATTCTTTTTTAATTTTAACTTAGTTTAGTCTAGTTTCTTCTTTTTTAATTTTTATTTTCTACTATACATATAGAGTTAAACTTCAAGGTAACTCCCTTTCCCCAATCAATGCTACCCCTATAGGCAAACCAGTTTCTAATCCCCCTGTAACTTAGGAAAGTTGAGTCCCTTAACAAAAACATCAAGATACCTTCAGGAAGAATCAAAATAACCTTCCTCACCCACACTGAGAATTTATAACCACTCTCCCAACTTTTCCTTCTGTCAATGTTTCTGTGAATTTGTGTTTGTCCTGATAATATATAAATCTTATACTTGGGGTTCTTTCTGATGAGGTTCTTCCCTTTTTTTTGCTTATATATATATTTTTTTTTTCTCTTGTCATATACTTTTATCAGTCTTTTTGTTTGTTTTTGTTTGTATACTTCATAAATCTTACCTTGTGGCCCATTTGGGCTGAGCCTTCTCTTTTATCTTCCCTCTTTTTCCTATCTCTCTCTCTCTCTTTTTTTTTCCCTTTTTTCTTTCCCCTTTTTTTTCTTTCTTCTTCTCTATTTCTTTTTCTTTTCTTTTTTCTCTCATTTGGGTGGGGAATCCTGATTGCACAGAAGCGTTCCAGGGTGCACATTGACTGCACCACAATCGATACGTCCAGCTGCATCTGTTCAGTCATCTCTTTCCAAAATGACTAGGAGGAGGAATTCCCAACAGAAGAAAAATACAGAGGATGGGCCTTCTGCAACAGAGCTAATGGCTATCGACATAGACAATATGTCAGAAAAGGAATTCAGACTAACAATTATCCAGGCAATAGCTAGGTTGGAGAAAGCCATGGATGACCAAACAGAATTGATTAGGGCAGAACTGAAAGCCACCAGGGATGATGTTCACAATGTTAGGGCAGAACTGAAAGCCACCAGGGATGATGTTCAAAATGCTCTCAATGAGTTCCAATCCAATCTAAATTCTCTAAAAGCTAGGGTAACTGAGAAGATAGAATTAGTTATCTGGAGGACAAACAGATAGAGAGAAAGGATCAGGAGGAAGCCTGGAACAAACAGCTCAGAAGCCATGAAAACAGAATCAGGGAAATAAACGATGCCATGAAACGTTCCAACGTCAGAATTATTGGAATCCCTGAAGGGGAGGAAAAAGAAAGAAGTCTAGAAGATATAGTGGAAGAAGTTGTCTATGAAAATTTTCCCAATCTCACGAATGGAAACAACGTTCGTGTATTAGAGGCAGAGAGATTTCCTCCCAAGATTTTAGATTCTCAAAAGTCCTCACGACACCTGATAGTTAGAATGAGGACTTATGTTTCAAGAGAGACCCTCTTAAAAGCAGCTAGGACAAAGAAGCTCCTTACGTACAGAGGAAAGCCCATTAGAATAACGTCAGACCTTTCCACAGAGACCTGGCAAGCCAGGAAGGGCTGGCAAAATATATTCAGAGTACTAAATGAGAAGAACATGCAACCAAGAATACTCTATCCAGCAAGACTGACATTTAAAATGGATGGAGAGGGGCGCCTGGGTGGCTCAGTGGGTTAAGCCTCTGCCTTCGGCCCAGGTCATGATCTCAGGGTCCTGGGATCGAGCCCCGAGTCGGGCTCTCTGCTCAGTGGGGAGCCTGCTTCTGCCTCTCTCCCTATGCCTGCCTCTCTGCCTACTTGTGATCTCTCTCTGTGTCACATAAATAAATAAAAGCTTTAAAAAAAAATAAAATGGATGGAGAGATAAAGAGTTTCCAAGACCAACAAGGTTTAAAAGACTATGCAACCACCAAGCCGACACTGCAGGAAATATTAAGGGGGGTCCTATAAAAGAGAAAAAATCCTAGGAATATCATTGAACAGAAATAGAGAAACAATCTATAGACAGAAAGACTTCAAAGGCAACACGATGTCAATAAAAACCTATCTCTCAATAATCACTCTCAATGTGAATGGGCTAAATGCGCCCATAAAATGACACAGGGTTGCAGATTGGATAAAACGACAGGACCCATCCATATGTTGTCTACATGAGACCCATTTTGAACCTAAGGATACACCCAGACTGAAAGTGAAGGGATGGAGAAGTATCTTTCATGCCAATGGGCCTCAAAAGAAGGCCGGAGTAGCGATTCTCATATCAGATAAATTAGATTTTAAACTAAAGACTGTAGTCAGAGATACAGAAGGACACTACATAATTCTTAAAGGGACTATCCACCAAGATGATCTAACAATTGTGAATATCTATGCCCCCAATATGGGAGCACCCAATTACATAAGAAAACTATTAATCAAGATAAAGAGTCATATTGATATGAACACAGTAATAGTAGGAGATCTTAATACACCTCTCTCAGAAATAGACAGATCATCGAAGCAGAAAATTAATAAAGAAATAAGAGCATTGAATGAAACATTGGACCAGATGGACCTCATAGACATATACAGAACATTCCACCCTAAAACAGCAGAATACTCATTCTTCTCAAGTGCACATGGAACCTTCTCCAGAATAGACCACATACTGGGTCACAAAGCAGGACTCAACCGATACCAAAAGACTGACATTATTCCCTGCATATTCTCCGATCACAATGCTTTGAAACTGGAACTCCATCACAAGGAAAAGTTGGGAAGGAACTCAAACACCTGGAAGCTAAAGACCATCTTGCTTAAGAATGCTTGGATCAACCAGGAGATCAAAGATGAACTTAAACAATTCATGGAAACCAATGAGAATGAAGGCACTTCGGTCCAAAACCTATGGGATACAGCAAAGGTGGTTCTAAGGGGGAAACACATAGCCATCCAAGCCTCCCTCAAAAACATTGAAAAATCCAGAATACACCAGCTGTCTCTACACCTTAAAGAACTGGAGAATCAACAACAAATCAAACCAACTCCACATGCAAGAAGGGAAATAATCAAGATTAGAGTAGAGATCAATGAAGTAGAAACGAGAGATACAGTAGAACGTATCCATGAAACTAGAAGCTGGTTTTTTGAAAGAATCAATAAGATCGATAAACCATTGGCCACACTAATCCAAAAGAAAAGAGAGAAAGCCCAAATTAATAAAATTATGAATGAAAAGGGAGAGATCACAACTAACACCAAGGAAATAGAAACAATCATCAGAAATTATTACCAACAGTTATATGCCAATAAGGTAAGCAACCTAGATGAAATGGATGCATTCCTGGAAAACTACAAACTCCCAAAATTGAACCAGGAAGAAATTGACAACCTGAATAGACCGATATCTAGTAATGAGATTGAAGCAGTGATCAAAAACCTCCCAAAAAATAAGAGCCCAGGACCTGACGGATTCCCTGGGGAATTCTACCAAACTTTCAAAGAAGAAATAACACCTATTCTCCTGAAGCTGTTCCAAAAAATCGAAGCAGAAGGACAACTTCCAGACTCTTTTTATGAAGCCAGCATTACCCTGATCCCCAAACCAGGCAAAGACCCTACCAAAAAGGATGCAAAGATTCTCAACAAGATCCTAGCAAACAGGATCCAGCAGCACATTGAAAAGATTATCCACCATGACCAGATGGGTTTCATCCCTGGGTTGCAAGGTTGGTTCAACATTCGCAAATCAATCAATGTGATAGAACAAATCAATAAGAGAAGAGAGAAGAACCACATTGTCCTCTCAATGGATACAGAAAAAGCATTTGACAAAATCCAGCATCCATTCCTGATAAAAACGCTTCAAAGTATAGGGATAGAGGGAACATTCCTGAACTTCATAAAATCTATCTATGAAAGACCCAAAGCAAATATCACCCTCTATGGGAAAAAGCTTGCAGCCTTTCCGTTGAGATCAGGAACACGACAAGGATGCCCACTCTCACCACTCTTGTTCAACATAGTATTAGAAGTTTTAGCAACGGCAATCAGACAACAAAGAGAAATAAAAGGTATCCAAATTGGCAAGGAAGAAGTCAAACTCTCTCTCTTCGCAGATGACATGATTCTTTATATGGAAAACCCCAAAGACTCCACCCCCAAACTACTAGAACTCATACAGCAATTCAGTAACGTGGGAGGATACAAAGTCAATGTACAGAAATCAGTGGCTTTCTTATACACTAACAATGAAAATACAGAAAGGGAAATTAGAGAATCGATTCCATTTACTATAGCACCAAGAACCATAAGATACCTGGGAATAAACCTAACCAAAGAGGTAAAGGACCTGTACTCGAGGAACTACAGAACACTCATGAAAGAAATTGAAGAAGACACAAAAAGATGGAAGACCGTTCCATGCTCTTGGATTGGAAGAATAAACATTGTTAAAATGTCTATACTGCCTAGAGCAATCTATACTTTTAATGCTATTCCAATCAAAATTCCACCAGTATTTTTCAAAGAGCTGGAGCAAATAATCCTAAAATTTGTATGCAATCAGAAGAGACCCCGAATTGCTAAGGAAATGTTGAAAAACAAAAACAAAACTGGCGGCATCACGTTACCCGATTTCAAGCTTTACTACAAAGCTGTGATCACCAAGACAGCGTGGTACTGGCATAAAAACAGACACATCGACCAGTGGAATAGAGTGGAGAGCCCAGATATGGACCCTCAACTCTATGGTGAAATAATCTTCGACAAAACAGGAAAAAATATTCAATGGAAAAAAGACAGTCTCTTCAATAAATGGTGCTGGGAAAACTGGACAGCGATATGTAGAAGAATGAAACTCGACCATTCTCTTACACCATACACAAAGATACACTCGAAATGGATAAAAGACCTCAATGTGAGACAGGAATCTATCAGAATCCTAGAGGAGAACATAGGCAGTAACTTCTTCGATATCAGCCACAGCAACTTCTTTCAAGATATGTCTCCAAAGGCCAAGGAAACAAAAGCAAAAATGAACTTTTGGGACTTCATCAAGATCAAAAGTTTCTGCACAGCAAAGGAAACAGTCAACAAAACAAAAAGGCAACCCACGTAATGGGAGAAGATATTTGCAAATGACAGTACAGACAAAAGGTTGATATCCAGGATCTATAGAGAACTTCTCAAACTCAACACACACAAAACAGATAATCATATCGAAAAATGGGCAGAAGATATGAACAGACACTTCTCCAACAAAGACATACGAATGGCTATCAGACACATGAAAAAATGTTCATCATCACTAGCCATCAGGGAGATTCAAATTAAAACCACATTGAGATACCAGCTGACACCAGTTAGAATGGCCAAAATTAGCAAGACAGGAAACAACGTGTGTTGGAGAGGATGTGGAGAAAGGGGAACCCTCTTACACTGTTGGTGGGAATGCAAGTTAGCGCAGCCACTTTGGAGAACAGTGTGGAGACTCCTGAAGAAATTAAGAATAGAGCTTCCCTATGACCCTGCAATTGCACTGCTGGGTATTTACCCCAAAGATACAGATGTAGTGAAAAGAAGGGCCATCTGTACCCCAATGTTTATTGCAGCAATGGCTACGGTCGCCAAACTGTGGAAAGAACCAAGATGCCCTTCAACGGATGAATGGATAAGGAAGATGTGGTCCATATACACAATGGAGTATTACGGCTCCATCAGAAAGGATGAATACCCAACTTTTGTAGCAACATGGACGGGACTGGAAGAAATTATGCTGAGCGAAATAAGTCAAGCAGAGAGAGTCAAGTATCATATGGTCTCACTTATTTGTGGAGCATAACAAATAACATGGAGGACATGGGGAGATGGAGAGGAGAAGGGAGTTGAGGGAAACTGGAAGGGGAGATGAACCATGAGAGACTATGGACTCTGAAAAACAACCAGAGGGTTTTGAAGGGGCGGGGGGGGGGGGCGGGGGGGAGGTTGAGGAACCAGGTGGTGGGTAATAGGGAGGGCACGTACTACATGGAGCACTGGGTGTGATGCCAAAACAATGAACAGTGTTATGCTGTAAATAAACAAATAAACGAATTAAAAAAAAATTAATGCATTTTACTACATCAAAATAAATGTATTTCTTCTGATCACAATATAATATATACAAAGTTAATGGATAAATACAAAACTGGGAAAAATATTTGCAACATCTGTAACAAAGGACTAAATAATGGCCTTCCTATATTAAGAACTCCTATAAATTGATAGGAAAAAGATAAATGTTCTCTAAGAAAACTAATAAAGTAAAAAAAAAGGAAGTGAAGACAGTAATAAACAGTCTACAAAATAAGAAACATAAATGGCCTAATAAATGAAATATTCTTAACTTTATCAGCAATCAAATAAATGCAAATTTAAAGATCATTTAGAGATTGGCTTTTAGTCTTTCACTTTGCTAAAGATTTAAGACTCATAATACTGCTTCTGGTAAATGGGGTAGGAAAACATTTTTGGTGGGCATATAAATTACATTATATTGCTGACTTTATGGAGGCAATGTGTCAATATTATCAAAAATTAAAATGCATATAATCTTTAATCCAGTTATTTCACATCCAGGAATTTGTACCAAGGAAACACCACAAAGATGTGTGCTCCCAGTTCTATGTGTAAGAATGCTAATCACAGCATGCTTATTATGATATCCCATATTCCCCAACATAGGGAATTTATTAAACTAACTGTGGCATATCCATTGTGAATACTTACTATGCAGGTATTATAAAAGAAGCAAATCTACAGGTATATAAGCTGATATGGAAACATCTCTGACAAATTGCTAAGTTTTTAAAGTATCAAATGTCAATATGTAGAGTGTGATCCTATTTGTATTTTGAAAAAGGAAATAAGCTAAGTGTATATGTGTGTGGTTTATTTTAAAATTTAAGGGGCGCCTGGGTGGCTCAGTGGGTTAAAGCCTCTGCCTTTGGCTCAGGTTGTGGTCCCGGGGTCCTGGGATCCAGCCCACGCCGGGCTCTCTCCTTGGCGGGGAGCCTGCATCCTCCTCTCTCCCTGCCTGCCTGTCTGCCTGGTTGTGATCTCTGTCTGTCAAAAAAATAAGTAAAATCTTAAAAAAAAATAAAAAATAAAATTTAATTTAAAACATAATTGAGATTGTAGAGTATAATCTGTTCTCTAATCTTGTCTTTTCAATTTAGTGGTTCATCATGGAAATCCATATCAGTGCATATAAATCTAAAATCTACCTCATTCTTTTTGGTAGATCTATATAGATACCAACATTCCATTTGTTTAAAAATATTGTGTGCATATATCTAATGCACATTTAAAAGGAAAATCTCAGGGATGATAGCCACACAGCTGTGACCAAAGTTACATTTTGGGGAGGAAGAAGACTTTATATTAGTGGATTGATTTATTTTTCTTAAGTGTAAGTATATACTTAGCAAAAAAAATTCTGTTTTAAGCAAGAAAGTCACAGTTTTAAAAAATTTTTAAGTTCATGTTTATAAAAAGTATAATCCTGAAAATCTTCCAAAACCTCTTTAAAACCTGAAAAGTCAATAGCTATTGAAATTACTTAGCCGGGGCACCTGGGTGGCTCAGTGGGTTAAAGCCTCTGCCTTCGGCTCAGGTCATGATCCCAGGGTGGGATCAAGCCCCACGTCCGGCTCTCTGCTCCGCAGGGAGCCTGCTTCCTCCTCTCTCTCTGCCTGCCTCTCTGCCTAGTTGTAATTTCTCTCTGTCAAATAAATAAAATATTAAAAAAAAAAAAAGAAATTACTTAGCCATAGGGAACAAAAGGATGGGGAAAGAATAGAAAGAAGGAATCAGGAGATTTTTAAAGGGAAACAAATCTGAATGAAAGTAACAGCAGCTTTAAGAATTCACTCACCATCCTTGCCTCTGCTTTGGTCTATTTGTAGTTCATTTTGTATTTTATGTTTCTACCAAAAGAGAATATTATTCTCTGGAGAAATACATTAATACTTTATGACAGGGGAAAGCACCATAAAAATTTGAACAAAAGTATTAACTTTGTAACATCTTAGAATCTTATTTTCTCAGTTTATTATCTCAAGCTGTCTTTCTATTTTTCTAAGAGCAGTTTTAGGTTCACAACAAAATTAAGCAGAAGGTACAGAGATTTCCTGTACACCTCCTGTTGCCACGTATGCTTAGCATGCTCCATTTTCCACGTCTGTTTTCCACATCCCCCATTAGAATGGTACATTTGTTGCAATTGATAAGCCTACATTGACACATTATCACCCAAATTCATAGTTTACTTTAGGATTCACTCTTGGTGTTGTCTTAGCTCTGCATTTTTTAGCCTTTTACATGAGGCAAATGATTTTTCATATAAGATTGAAAAAAATGGGGTTTTCTGTTACATGATCTAAAGATTTATATCTTTATTATTGATTCTGACCTGAGTGTTGACATAAAATTCCTGACATAATTTTTCTGATATTTGTTATTTTGACTTTTAAAAATACATCTTATTTGATTCATTTCTTGTTTTAATTAGGTAACTGGGAAACGGGCATATACTGTAAGCCAGCAAATTTATGAAGCAGTTAAATCATTGTGGACAAAAAGCAACAAAGAAGAATCACTTCCTAAACCTAAAGAAAAATCTAAGGTAGAGTTTAAATGGACCAAAAAGGTAGACATTGAGTTCCATTGGTTGGGTGAGGGATTGGCTTATAATAGGAATCACTGACAGAGGTCAAGGAGAGAATGAAAGGAGATGAACGACATAGTTATCTTTGCATACTATACGTTTTTAGGATGTTTTATTGTTTTGGCAAAATGATTTACTTACGAAGGAAAAATCTTTTTGGTAAACAGCTAGGAAATTCTGCTGCACTAGAAATACCTGCAAAAACAACTGACAGCCTGAAATACTCAGTATCCTTGCCAGCAGAACTCAGCTCTGAAACAAAGACAAAATCAGAATCCACCTCAGGTTAGTTTGAAATAATTCAATTTTATTTTCATTCTTTTCCTAAGTAATTTTGTAGTATTATTAGGTATAGTTTGAACTTATGTAAGTGCTTTCTTCATAAATGTTTTTTCTTTCTCATATCTGTAGTCTGTATATCTTTTTAGATTATGAGATACTGGTATACTTGGGACTTTTTCTAATTGCCATATTGTTCATAATACCTATCTTTGCATATGGGAGTGTGGAGTAGCACTGGTGGGTTCGGTGAGTGACGCATTTAATATCACTTTATAAATGTGAGCTTTGCAATTAGGTGGCGGAAAGTGTGCCTTTCTAGGTTCTATAGTGGTGAGTCATATCTACATAGAAGAAATATTATCTTCCCATTTCTTGTGCTATTTACCCCCCTATCAGTCTTAGTTTCCACCATCACTTATATTTAGTTTAGGTACTAGGAGAACATTCAGCATGAAATAATAAAAATAACACCAATTATAATACTGATAACTTTTTTTTTAATATTAGATACTGGAAATTTGTACTTTGTGAGACCAAATAGTGACAGTTGTACTTTCTAGGCAAATATTCCCATAGTTTTACTGTAATCACTGAGAAGGTAACAGAGTGTTTAATACCGTTTTAGGAGTGTATTCACAGAAACTCAGCAGTCACTAGGTTACACAGGATTATCTGTCTGTACAATGTGAATGGTACTACCCATTGTCTTATTGAAAAGGAAATAGGACCAACTCAGAGATAAGGAAGTAGAAAATAATGATAATATCTGCCCTTTACAGAGCACCTACTGTGGTATAAAGAGCTATAAATATATCCTGTTGTTATTCAATTCTCACCGAAAAGGCAAAACAAAACAAACAGCTCTTGTGCATATGTAATTATAATCATTGCTCAATGAACAACTTGAGACTCAGGAAGCTTAAGTAACTTGCCCAAAGTCATGTAGCTTGTGAGGAATAGAGATGTATTGATAGCCTAGCTTTTTCAAATACCAAAGTCCAAGCTCTTTCTATTGTATGTAGGTTACCTATATACAATATAGATATCTGTTATATATATCTATATACTATATATACACTATATATACAATATATATATAACTATATAGGTTAAAATCAGAGTTTTGTCTCTAATTTCAGCTACCTCCGCTATTTTAATTTTTACAAAACCTGTCACTGAGTAACAAACCTGGTGTTTTACAATGTTCCCCTGTCCCCTCTCATTTCTAATATGATGGTTTACAGTATTTACTTTTTTATTATTTATTTTCAATTCTGGTACAGTTAGCATACAGTGTTATATTATTTTCAGCTGTATAACACAGTGATTCAGCTCTGCCATAGAACACCCTGTGCTCATCAAAACAAACATACTCCTTAATCCCCAACAGCTCTTTCACCAATCCCTCACCAACCTCCCCTCTGGTAACCATCAATTTGTCCTCAAGAGTTAAGAGTCTGTTCCCTGGCTTGTCCCTCTTTTTCTATTTTCTTTTTTTTTCTTGCATCCATGGATATATAGATAGATTAGATAGATTATATGTAAAGGAGATGTTTGTGTGTATGTGTGTGTGTGTATCGATGGCCATTTGGGCTATTTCCATGTTTTGAATGCCGCTGATAATGCTGTTAAAAACATTGTGGTGCATGTACCCCTTCAAATCTGTATTTTTGTATCCTTTGGGTTAATACCTAGTAGTGGTATTTGTATTCTTTGGGTAAATACCTAGTAGTGCAATTGTTGGGTTGTGGGTAGCTCTATTTTTAATTTGGTGAGGAACCTCCATACTATTTTCCAGAATGGCTGCACCAGTTTGGATTCCTACCAATAGTGTAACATGGTTCAACCTTCTCCACATCCTTACCGACATCTGTTGTTTCCTGTGTTGTTAAAGTTAGCCATTCTGACAGGCCTGAAGTGGTACTTCATTGTGGTTTTGATTTGTATTTCCCTGATGGTGAGTGATATTGAGTATCTTTTCATGTGCCTGTTAGCCATCTGTATGTCTTCTTTGGAAACATGTTTATTCATGTCTTCTGCCCATTTCATAACTGTTGTTTGTTTTTTGGGTATTGAGTTGGATATTTCTTTATAGATTTTGGATACTAACCTTTCATCGGGTATGTTATTTGCAGCTATCTTCTCTGATTCTGAAGGCTGCGTTTTAGTTTTCTTGATTGTTTCCTTTGCTGTGCAGAAGCTTTTTATCTTGAGGATGTCCCTGTAGTTCATTTTTGCTTTTGTTTCCCTTGCCTCTGGAGATGTGTCTGATAATAAGTTGCTACAGCCAGGTCAAAGAGGTTTCTGCTGTGTTCTCCTCTAGGATTTTGATGGTTTCCTGTCTTACGTTTAGGTCTTTATTTCGGGTTTATTTTTATGTATGGTGTAAGAAACTAGTCCAGTTATTCTTCTGCATATGGCTGCCCAGTTTTCCCAGCATCACTTCTTGAAGAGACTTTTTTTTTTTTTTTTTTTTTGAGTGGGAACACTAGCAGGGAGGAAGGGGAAAAGGGAGAGAGAGAATCTTAAGCAGGGCCTACACATGGAGCCTGACATGGGGCTTGATACCATGACCCTGAGATCATGACCTGAGCAAAAATCTTGGACACCCAACTGACTGAGCTACCCAGGCACCCCAAGACTTTTTTCCATTGGATATTCTTGCTTTGTCAAGATTAATTGACCATATAGTTGTGGGTCCATTTCTTGGTTTTCTTTTCTGTTCCACTGATCTTCAGCTCTGTTTTTGTGTCAGTACCATACTGTCTTGATGACTACAACTTTGTAATGTAGTTTAAAGTCTGGAATCATGAGGCTTCCAGCTTTGCTCTTCTTTTTCAGGATTGCTTTTGCTATTTTGAATGTTTTGTGTTCCCATAAAAATTTTAGGATTATTTGTTCTAGCTCTGTGAAAAATGCTGGTGGTGTTAAGGGATTGCCTTAAATGTGCAGATTGCTTTCAGTACTACAGACATTTTAAAAATGTTTGTTCTTCCAGTCCTTGAGCATGGAATGTTTTTCCACTTCTTTCTGTCCTTTTCAGTTTCTTTCATAAGTGCTCTGTAGTTTTCAGGGTATTTTTTGCCTCTTTGGTTAGGTTTATTCCTAGGAATCTTACGGTTTTTGTTGCAATTATAAATGGGACTGATAGCTTTCTGCTGCTTCATAATTGGATTATAGAAATGCAGCAGATTTCTGTACATTGATTTTATAACCTGTGTCATTGCTGAATTGATGTATTAGTTCTCCCAATATTTTGGTGGAATCTTTTGGGTTTTCTGCATAGTGTCATGTCATCTGCAAATAGTGAAAGTTTGACTCTTCTTTGCCGATTTGGATGCTTTTTATTTCTTTTTGTTTTCTGACTGCTGAGGCTGACTTCCAGTACTATGTTAAATAGCAATTGTGAGACTGGACATTCCTCTCTTGGTCCTGACTGTAGAGGAAAAGCTCTCAGTATTTCCCTACTGACAATGATATTGGCTGTGGATTTTTTTTTTTTTAAGATTTTATTTATTTGACAGAAATCACAAGAGAGGCAGGCAGAGAGAGAGGAAGGGAAGCAGGCTCTCCGCTGAGCAGAGAGCCCGATGCGGGACTCGATCCCAGGATCCTGAGATCATGACCTGAGCCAAAGGCAGCGGCTTAACCCACTGAGCCACCCAGGCGCCCCTGGCTGTGGATCTTTTGTGTATTGCTTTTATGATGCTGAAGTATGTTGCCCCATCCCTACATGGTAGAGGGTTTTTATCAAAAATTGATTCTGCATTTTGTGAAATGCTTTTTCTACATCTATTGAGAGGATCATATGGTTCTTATCCTTTCTTTCATTAAGGTGGTATATTGCATTAATTGTTTTGCTATTGTTGAACACCCCTGAATCCCAGAAATAAATCCCACTTGATTGCAGTGAATAATTCTTTTAATATACTGCTGGATGTGAATTGCTAGCATCTTGTTGAGAATTTTTGCATCCATGTTCATCAGGAATATTGGCAGGTAATTCTTTTTGGTGGGGTCTTTGGTTTTGGAATCAAGGTTATGCTGGCCTTGTAGAATGTTTGAAAGTTTTCCTTCCATTTCTGCTTTTTTGGAATGGTTTGAGAAGAATATATATTAACTCTACTTTAAATATCTGGTATAAATCTGCTGGGAAGCCATCTGGCTCTGCATTTTTGTTTGCTGGGAAACTTTTGATTGCTGATTCAGTTTGTTTGCTGGCTATGAGTCTGTTCAAATTTTCTAATTGTTCTTGTTTCAGTTTTGATATTTTGTATGTTTCTAATTATTTGTTCATGTCTCCAGATTGCCCAGTTTGTTGGCATCTAATTTTTCATAATACTCTCTTGAAATTGTTTATATTTTTTGTGTTGGTTGTGATCTCTCCTCCTTCATTCATGATTTTATTTATTTCAGTCATTTTCTTTTTTCTTTTTGATAAGTCTGGCTACGGTTTATCAATTTTATTACTTCTTTCAAAGTACCAGCTCTTAGTTTCATTGGTCTGTATAACTTTTTCTTTTATCTGAATAACGTTTATTTCTGGTCTAATCTTTATAATTTCCCTTCTTCTGGCTTTATGATTTATTTGCTGTTTCTTTTCTAGCTCCTTTATGTATATGATTAGGCTATCCATTTGAGACTTTTTTCTTTCTTTAGGTAGGCCTGTATTGCTATATTATGCTTCCCTCTTAGGGCCACCTTTACTGCATCTGAAATGTTTTGGGCTGTCATGTTTTCATTTTTTTTTTATTTCTTCTTTAATTTCCTGGCTAAGCCATTCTTTAATAGGATGTTCTTTAACCTTCATGTATTTGTTGTCTTTCCAAATTTTTTCTCGTGATTGACTTCAAGTTTCATTGTGTTGTGTTCTGAAACTATGCATGATATGATCTCAA
Organism: Meles meles; assembly: GCF_922984935.1. NCBI lineage: Eukaryota > Metazoa > Chordata > Mammalia > Carnivora > Mustelidae > Meles > Meles meles. The sequence goes on from NC_060087.1 coordinate 72,101,240, forward strand.
TCTTTTTGTACTTGTTGAAGCCTGATTTTTGATCCAGTGTGTGATCTGTTCTGGAAAATGTTCCATGTACACCTGAAAAGAATTTGTGTATTTTGCTGCTTTAGGATGAAATGCTCTGAATATATCTGTTTAGTCCATCTGTCTAGTGTTTCATTCAGAACCATCGTTTCCTTGTTGATTTTCTGCTTAGGTGATCTGTCCATTGCTGTAAGTGGAGTGTTAATGTCCCCAGCTATTATTATATTATTATCAGTGAGATTTGGTGTTTTTGTTATTGATTTATATATTTGCATGCTCTCTATTTGGAGGTATAAGTATTTATAATTGTTAGATCTTCTTGATGGATAGACCCTTTAATTTTGATATAATACCCTTCTTCTTGTTACAGTCTTTGCTTTAAAATCTAGTTTGATAAATGTATGGCTATTCTGGCTTTCTTTTGACATCCATTAACATAATAGATAGTTCTTCATCCCCTTACTTTCAATCTCCAGGTGTCTTTAGGTATAAAATGAGTTTTCTGTAGGCGGCATATATATGGGTCTTTTTTTAAAATCCATTCTGATACCCTATGTGTTTTGATTGGAGCATTTAATCCATTTACATTCAGAGTGATTATTGGTAGATATGAATTTAGTGCCATCACTTTATCTGTAAATTGGTGCTTCTGGTGGTGCTCTCCTTTCCTTTCTAGTCTTTGTTTCTTCATGTCATCTTTTTCCCTACTCAGAGTGTTCCCTTTAATTTTTCTTGCAGGGCTGGTTTAGTGGTTACAAACTCCTTTTTTTTTTTTTTTGGTTTGTTTTATTTGTTGTTTTTGTTTGTTTATTCTGAATGACAGACTTACTGTATAAGTATTCTTGGCTGTGTATTTTTCCCATTCAGCACTTTGAATATATCACACCACTGTCTTCTGCCCTACGATGTTTCTGTGGCCAAGTCTGCTGCAAACCTGACCTGTGTTCCATTGTTGTTTAAGGATTTTTTTCCCCATTGCTGCTTTCAGGATTCTTTCCTTGTCTGTGTATATTGTGAATGTATAGTGTATATGCATATGTATACTGAATGTGTATAATGGGAGTTCTTTGTGTTTCTTAAATTTCAATGTCTGTTTCCTACCCCTGATTAGGCAAGTTTTCAGTTATACTTTGCACAAATAAGCCTTCTGCCTTTCCTTGTTTCTCTACTTCTTGGACTCCTTTGATACGACTGTTATTAATTTTATCTTCTGTATTACCCATTCCTCTGGTTTGTCCATTCTTGTCATTGTATGCAGTCAGATTGTCATCTTGGTTATAGCATTTTTTATTTTGGCTTGACTAGTTTATAGTTCTTTTATCTCTGTTGTAAGGGATTCTCTAGTGTCTTCTGTGCTTTTCTCAAGCCCAGCTAGGACCCATATAATCATTATTTTAAATTGTGGTTCAGGCATCATACTTATATCTATATTGATTAAATTCCTGGCCATCATTTCTTCCTGTTCTTTCTTTTGGGGTAAATTCCTCCATAGTGTCATTTTGTCTAGGTCACTGGTTTTTTTTTTTTTCTTTTTCTTTTTCATGTGTTATTGTTAGGAAAGCCTGTTCTATTGCTGCTCCTGAGAGTAATGGCTATTTTAAGAAGAGGTCCTATACTGCCTTGGACCTAGTGCTTCAGGAGGTGTTTCAGAGTGTGTGCTCTGCTCTTGTGTTTTTGTTGTTCCTTTCCTCAGGGCAGTCCTCTGCAGTTTCTCCTTGCCTGCAGTGAGGGATGTTTAGACCATGTCTACTGTGTGGCAAGGTATAAATAGGTGTGTTTTGGTCTGCTTGTTAAAAGAAGCTAGATGAAAAAAAAAAAGGTAGATCCCATTTCCCTTAAAACTAAAGCTTTGTTGCACTCTGTGAATCGATAGACTCGGTGCGTGCAAGGGGTTTGTGCTGATCTTCTGGGGGAGGGCCCTGCTGCACTGATTCTCATCCACACTTGCCTTAGTGGAAATGCACTAGGGGGCACTAGGGGATGGGGCTTGGTGTAAGCAGCTCTGGCCTCCACTGAGTGGCGCTATGTTGCTCTCTGAAGTCAGTCAGTGCTCATGGGTGGAGGAAGGTCACCCTCCTCTCCTTTCCCTGAAGCAGGGAATTCACACCACCTACTCTTCAGGAAGCCCTCACTGAAGAGCAGACAGTCGCCTCCTGTGTCTCACCAGATTCCTTAAGATCCCTGCCTTTACCCTCTCTGGGGATGTCTGAGCTGTCTGCCTGCTAAGTGCCACAGTACCCCTGTGTTTTATCTCAGGCCTGTAGCTGGGTTTCAAAACTCCAAATTTTAGGACCCACTCGGTGTGGACCTATACTGATACTCTGGGGAAGGGTTTAGCTGTGTTGTGCCCTGTTCTGGTCTGTCCCAGAAAAGCAGTAGCATGACTGTGCAGTGGTTCAGAGTTTATATAAAGCATACAAAAGGCTGGTGCCAAGGTTTGCTGCCCGCAGCTGGTATCTTTGTTCCTGTGCTAGTGAGCAGGGTGGCACATTGGTGCCGCCATCTCTTTTGTCCCCAGAGATGCCGTGACACCACTCCCAAGTGCACTGCAGGAATGGGAACTTTGTCATCATGTGACCCAGTGGATCCTCAGACCATGCTGCCTGCTCCTGGGTCTCAGCCTTCCTTCCCTACTGGAGCATCACTAAACCCACCAAGCATGACACCAGTGATAGTGCAGACTTCTAATTTGACTTTGAGCTCTGCTGATTATAAAAACTTACAGTAGTTAGCCCCTCTCATTTTCCCAGTGAGTAGTTTTGGGGAAGAGTTTTACATGTGCATTCCCCTGCCTGTGCCTTCACTCTTCTTTCTCTCCCTCTCTCTTTCTCTCTTGCTCTTCTCTTCATGATCAGGGCTCCCTCCACTCTGCCACACCCACAGTTCTTTTCAACTCTCCACAACATCTACCTTCCCAAAGGTGACTGTTTTTCTGCCTGTAGATGTGCGGTTTGTTCTGTTCTCAGATTTCTTGGGTGTTCAGAATGATTTGATATTTTTCTAGCTCTGTTCAAGGGATGAGACAAACTTAAGGTCCCCCTATTCCTCCACCATCTTTACTCCTTTGCCACATCTTCTTTATCCATTCATCAGTCAGTGGATACATGTGTTGCTTCCATATCTTGGCTATTATAAATAATGCTGCTATAAACACAGGGGTGCCTTATCCCTTTGAATTAGTATTTTTGTATTCTTTGGATAAATACCCACTAGTGCAGTTGTTGAATCATAGCATAATTCTATTTTTAACTCTCTAAGGAACCTCCATACTGTTTTCCAGACTGGCTGCCCCAGTTTGCATTCCCACCCTCCGTGCAGTAGGGTTGATTTTTCTCTACACCCTCCCCAATGCCTTTTGTTTCTTGTGTTGTTGATTTTATCCATTCTGACAGGTTTGAGTTGATACTGCATTGTAGTTTTGATTTGCATTTCCCTGATGACAAGTGATGATGAGCATCTTTTCATGTGTCTGTTGGTTGTCAGTATGTCTACTTCAGAGAAATACCCGTTCATGGCTTTTACCCATTTTTTTAATTAGATTTTTTTGTTGTTGTTTTCAGGTTTTGAGTTGTATTAAATTCTTAATATGGTTTAGATACTAACCCTTTATTGGTAATGTCATAAGCAAATATCTTCTACCTTTCAATAGGTTGCCTTTCAGTTTTGTTATTTCCTTCATTGTGTAGGAGCCTTTTATATTGATTTACTCCCCATAGTTTATTATTGAGTTTCTTTCCCTTGCCTCATGGGACCTTTCTAGAAAAGTGTTGGCTATGGCTGATTTCTGAGACATTATTGCCTATACTCCCTTCTAGGATTTTGAGGGGCTCAGGTCTCACATTTAGGTCTTTAATCCACTCTGACTTTAGTTTTTTGTATGATATAACAAAGTGTTCCTAGTACCACTTTTTAACATGTTACTTTCTGGTTTGCCCAACACCATTTGTGGAAGAGACTATTTCCCACTGGTTATTTTTTCTTGCTTTGTCGAAGATTGATTGACCATATAGTTGTGGATTCATTTCTGTGTTTTCTGTTATGTTCCATTGATCTATATGTCTGTTCTTGTGCCATTATCATACTGGTTTGAATACTACAGCTTTGTGATGCAATTATCATGCCTCCAGCTTTGCTTGCTTTTTCAAGGTTGCTTTGGTGACTTGGGGTCTTTTGTGATTCCATACAATTTTAGAATTGTTTGTTCTTGTTCTGTGAAAAATGCTGGTGGTATTTTGATAGGGATTACATTAAATGTGTAAATTGCTTTGGGTAGTATAGTCATGTTAACAGTATCTCTACTTCCATCCATGAGCATGAAATGTCTATATCTTTGTGTCACCTTCAGTCTCTTTCATAAGCGTTCTATAGTTGTCAGAGTACACGTCTTTCACCTCTGTGGTTAAAATTATTCCTAGCTAACTTTTTGTTTTTGGAGCATTTCCTTAATTACTTTCTGCTTATTCACTATTGCTGTCTAGAAATTGCAACAGCTTTCTGTACTTTGATTTTGTATTCTGCAACTTTACTAAAATCTTTTATCATTTTGCAGTTTTTTTGGTGGGGTCTCTTGGGTTTTCTGTATATAGTATAAGGTCAGCTGCAAATAGTCAAAGTTTCTCTTCTTTACCAAATTGTTGTCTTTTATTTATTTTTGTTGTCTGATTGCTGTGGCTAGGACTTCCAGTGCTATGTTGAATCAGTGTGGTGAGAGTGGATATCCTTGTCTTGGTCCTATTAGGGGAAAAGGTTTCAGTTTTTCCCCATGGATTATCATGTTAATGTGAATTTTTCATATTTGTCTTTATTATGTTGATGTTTGTTCCCTCTAAATCTTTGTTGAGAGTTTTTATCATGAACGAATGTTGTACTTTGTCAAAGGCTCTTGATCTGTATCTGTTCAGATGAACATATGTTTCTTATCCTTTCTCTCATTGATGTGGTGTAACCTGTTGATTGATTTGTGAAAAATAAACCACCCTTACAACACAGATATAAATCCCACTTGATTGTGATGAATGATTTTTAATGTATTGTTGAATTAGATTTCTTAGCATTTTGTTGATGATTTTTGCATCTATGATCATCAGAGATAACAGCCTATCATTTTCCCTGTTAGGGTTATCTTTATCTGGTTTTGGTATCAGGGTAATGCTGGCCTCATAGAATGAATTTGGAAGTTTTCCTTCCTTTTCTATTTTTTGGAACAGTTTGAGAAGAATAGGTAGGAACTCTTCTTTTTTTCTTTTTTTTTGTTCTGTACACATTTATTTTCTATAATATCTCCTAAAGTATTTAACATATTACCTTTAATTTTTAAAAATTTTATTTTTCAGTGTTCCAAGATACATTGTTTATACACCACACCCAGTGCTCCATGCAATACGTGCCCTCCTTAATACCCACCACCCATCCCCCTACCCCCTCCCTTCCAAAAGCCTCAGTTTGTTTCTTAGAGTACACAGTTTCTCATGCTTTGTCTCCCCTCCTTGTAAAGCCATCTGGTCTTGGACTTTTGTTGGTTTGGGATTTTTTGATTACTGATTCAATTTTTTATGGTGATCAGTCTGTTCAAATATACTTTTCTAGAAATTTATCCATGTCCTCTAGGTTGACCAATTTGTCAGCATATTGATTTCTTAATATTCTCTTATAATTGTATTTCTATGATGTTGGTTTTATTTCTCTTCTCTCATTTATAATTTTATTTACTGGAGTTCTTTCCCATTTTTTCCTTAATGAGTATGGCTAGACATTTACCAATTTTATCCATTTTTTTCAAAGATCCACCTCATTCAAAGAAACCAGGTTTCATTGACCCTTTGTATTGTTTGTTTTTTTTTTAGTTTGTATATCATTTGTTTCTGCTCTGATCTTTATCATGTCCTTCTTTCTGCTGGTTTGAGATATTGTTTGTTTCTCTTTTCCTGCTTCTTAGGTGTAAAGTTACATTGTTTATTTGAGATTTTTATTGCTTCTTGATGTAGGCCTGTGTTGCTATAAACTTCCTTCTTAGAACTTCTTTTTGCTATATCCCAAAAGTTTTGAACCGTTGTGTTTTTGTTTTAATGTGTTTCCATGTTCTTTCTTACAACTTTTTTTAAATTTCCTGATTGACCCATTCATTCTATAGTAGCATGTTATTTAACCTCCATGTATTTGTGGACTTAGCAGATTTTTTTTCTTGTGGGTGACTTCTAGTTTCATAGTGTTGTGGTCAGATGAGATATGTGGTATGCTTCAATTTTTTTCAGTTTGTTAAAGCTTTTTTTGTGATCTCATATATGATTTATTCTGGGAAATTGTCCATGTGCACTTGAAAAGAATGTGTATTCTGCTCTTTTAGGATGAAATGTTCTGAATATATCGGTTCAATCCATCTGGTCCTGTGTGTCATTCAAAGCCATTGTTCCCTTGTTTTTCTTTTTAGAGGATCTGTGCATTGCTCTTAAGTGGGAAGTTTAAGTCCACTACTCTAATTAGATTATTTTCCTTTAGTTCCTTTATGTTTGTTATTAACTGTTTTATGTATTTGGGTGCTCCTGTGTTGGGTACATAAATATTTAGAGTTGTTCTATCTTCTTTTTGAAATGTCCCCTTAATGGTTGTATAGTGCCCTTCTTTGACTCTTCTTACAGTCTTTGCTTTAAAGTATGTTTTGTCCAATATATGTATTGTTATTCCAGCTTTCTTTTGACATCCATTTGCATGTTAGATGTTTCTCTGTCCTCTCACCTTCGATGTGTAGGTGTCTTTAGGTCCAAAATGAGTCTCTTTTAGGCAGTATGATGGGTCTTATATATTTTTTTAATCCATTCTGATACCCCATGTCTTTTGATTGGCGCTTTTATTCCATGAACATTCAGAATAATTATTGATAAATATGTATTTATTGCCAATGTATTCTCTATTTTATGGTTGTTTCTGATTGCTCTGATTTTTCTTCCTCTCTTCCATGGTTTGCTGGTTTTCTTTAGTGATATATTTGGATTTCTTTGTATTTTCTGCATCTCTATTACAGTTTTTTTTTTTTTTATTTTTTTTTAATTAATTTATTTATTTTTATTTGCTTATTTACAGCATAACAGTGTTCATTGTTTTGGCATCACACCCAGTGCTCCATGCAGTACGTGCCCTCCCTATTACCCACCACCTGGTTCCTCAACCTCCCACCCCACCCCACCCCCTCCTGCCGCCCCTTCATAACCCTCTGGTTGTTTTTCAGAGTCCATAGTCTCTCATGGTTCATCTCCCCTTCCAGTTTCCCTCAACTCCCTCTCCTCTCCATCTCCCCATGTCCTCCATGTTATTTGTTATGCTCCACAAATAAGTGAGACCATATGATACTTGACTCTCTGCTTGACTTATTTCGCTCAGCATAATTTCTTCCAGTCCTGTCCATGTTGCTACAAAAGTTGGGTATTCGTCCTTTCTGATGGAGGCATAATACTCCATTGTGTATATGGACCACATCTTCCTTATCCATTCATCCGTTGAAGGGCATCTTGGTTCTTTCCACAGTTTGGCGACCGTAGCCATTGCTGCAATAAACATTGGGGTACAAATGGCCCTTCTTTTCACTACATCTGTATCTTTGGGGTAAATGCCCAGCAGTGCAATTGCAGGGTCATAGGGAAGCTCTATTTTTAATTTCTTCAGGAATCTCCACACTGTTCTCCAAAGTGGCTGCACTAACTTGCATTCCCACCAACAGTGTAAGAGGGTTCCCCTTTCTCCACATCCTCTCCAGCACACGTTGTTTCCTGTCTTGCTAATTTTGGCCATTCTAACTGGTGTTAGGTGGTATCTCAATGTTCTATTACAGTTTTTTTAATATGTCATTACCATCAATTTTGTATATAACATCTTCTGCATATAGCTCTATATTATTTAATGGTTTGGACCAATTCTTTATTCCTCTCCTCTCTCTGTGTTAAGTATATGGTTTCATATTTTATATCTTTTTATTTTGTGGGTTCCTTGTCTGATTTTTTTTTCCTTGTCTGATTTTTAGAGAAATACTTGTTTTTGCTGCTTTTATCTTTCCTACCTGTATTCTTTCACTTTTAGTCTCTCCTTTCCACTCAGAGTCCCCTTTAATAGTTCTTGCAGGTCTGGTTTAGTTATCATGAACTCCTTTAATTTTTGTTTGTCTGGGAAACTTTATCTCTCCTTGTAGTCTGAGTTAAAGCCTTGTTGAATAGAATATTACTGGCTGCAGATTTTTCCCATTCAAAACTTTGAATATATCATGCCAGTCTCTTTTTGCTTGCAAAGTTTATGCAAATAAATCCCTTGATAGCCTGATGGTGTTTCCTTTGTATGTAACTGTCTACTTTTGTCTTGCTGCTTTTAATTGTTTATCCTTTATCACTGTATTTTGCCATTTAATTATAATGTGTCTTGGTGTGAATCTGCTTTGTTGATTTCGTTGGGGGTTCTGTTTGCCTACTGGATCTCTTTCCTTGCCCAATTAGGAAAGTATTCATCTATTATCTCTGAAAAAAATTTTCTGTGCCCTTTTATTCTTCTTCTACTTCTGGGACTCCTATAATGTGAATATTATTACATTGATGTCACTGAGTTCTCTGAGTCTATCCTTGTTTTGTATATATGTTTTTTTCTTTTTTCAGGTTGATTACTTTCCATTACTCTGTCTTCTGGGTCATTAATTCATTCCTCTCGTTCTCCCAGCATGGTGGTCATTCCATCAAGTGTGTTTCTCATTTTGTTCATTGAGCTCTGTATCTCTACTCTGTTATTCCTTATCTCTGTTTTAAGACTCTTCTTTATGCCTTCCACTATTTTTTTTTCAAATCCAGTGAGTGTCCTTTTGATCTTTACTTTAAATTCTCTATCACGCATGTTACTTATATCCGTTTCACTTAGATCTCTGATCATGGTCTTGTCCTCTTCTTTCATTTAGGACAAATTCCTCTGTCTTTTCATTTTTCTGTTTCTGTGTTAAGAAAGTCAGCCATGTCTCCTGTTCTGGAGGATAGTGACCTTATGAATAAGACATCTGAGTGTTCCCTGTTCCCCAGTGGTGCTTCCAAGAGTGTCTCCAGTATGTGTCCTGGCCACTTTATCCTTCAGGGCAATTGCTTGCAGAGGTTTTCTTTGCCTGTTGTTGGCAGTGTTTTATCCTTGGCCTAAGTGTGGCAAGTTTTAACTAGGTGTGCTCCAGTCTGCTTTTGCTACCACCTACAGAACCAAGGCCCTGCAGATCTCCCTGGTTGGGACACATGTTTGGATAGGGGTTTGGGCACAGAGGGGCCCTTTGTACTGGGACTGAGGCAAGTGTAACTAGGAGGGACACTTCCCCCAGAGCATGGGGGACATGGCCTGGTGTAACCAATTTAGGTAGTGTGGAGGCTGTGCTGGTTCCTGCAGATGGCTCTGTGTTTATGCTGAAGGGCTGGGAAGGTAATTGATGCCTGCCAGTTCCTTTGTTCCTAGAGGTGTCTCTCTGAATGCTGCCTCTCTGTGACATGCTCTGAGATGAGCAAATAACCACAGCGGTTTGCTTCCAGGTGCTCTTCAGATCACTGTTTCCACATTAAATGTCCACAGGCTGTTTGCTCTGCCTTCTCTAAGAGCAGTGGTTCTAAGTTCTCCCCAACTCCTGCCCACTGACCTTTAAGCCCAGCTGGTTGCAAGCACTTCTGAAATTTGTCCCCTCTCACTTTCTAAGCCATTTGCTATGGAGATTTGTTTTTCCTGTGCTCTCATTTGTCTGTCATCCTTCTCCAAGATTGTAGCTCCCTGCCCACTGTAGTGGCCATCATCTGTTTCTCTCCCAAACCTTAGTCTCCATACCTTTTACTTTCTTTAATGTGGCCTCCTTTCTGACTTTAGTTGTAGAGTTTGTTCTACGAGTCTTCATGTCAATTTCTGTGATTTAGGATGATTTAGTAGTTATCTAGTTTTATTCGTGGGACAGGGTGAGCCTAGTGTCCTCCTACTCTGCCACCATCTTCTCCTCTCTCTGTTCTAGAATGGTTTGCAGGTTTTAGACTCTGATAATCCACGATTCACCATATTCCCACAAGTATATATCCTGTCAGTTTTCTAAATACCTGAGAATTAAAGAATATTTTTGTGGAGATGAAATATGTTAAAGCTTAACAGTGGAGCCAAACCATTGCTAGACCATGCTTTTTCTTCACACATGTGTATTCTAGAACCCTTTACCCACTTGTCATGGCTAATGTATTATATGAAAATCATTCTAAGATCACCTGTAAAGGAGAGAAATATGCCAGTACTATTCATCTTTATCATATATCATTCAAAATTGATTATACAGAACACTTTTGTTATTTATCATTTCCGCATGTCACATGCAATCCCAAAGGTCCAAGACATGGAAAACAGTAGTGATCATGAGCACAGATTTAAGTGTAAGACTTGGAACCAAATCCTAGATCCAACATTTGCTAGTTTTCTTACTTGGGACAAATTATCTAATACCAGGAGGCCTGGGTGGCTCAGTGGGTTAAGCCTCTCTCTATATAGATAATCCTAAAGAATCAAACAAAACAAAACAAAAAAACCTTAGAACTGGGGCACCTGGGTAGCTCAGTGGGTTAAAGCCTCTGCCTTCGGCTCAGATCATGATCCCAGGGTTCTGGGATCCAGCCCTGCATTGGGCTCTCTGCTCAGCAGGTAGCCTGCTTCCTCCTTTTTCTCTGCCTATCTCTCTGCCTACTTGTGATCTCTGTCTGTCAAATAAATAAATAAAATCTTTTAAAAAACTAATACCATAAGCCTGTCTTCTAATCCATAAAGAAGGGAACAACAGTGTTTTTCTCACATAGTTGTAAGGATTAAATGAGATGCTGCATGTAAAGCACCAAGTACAATGTCAGTCACATGCTAAATTCTCAGTGAGTGTTAGAAAATATCGTTTCCCCAGAGAAATTAGCCATTTTTCTGATAAACAAGTATTTCCATTGAGCACGCTTTGGGAGCACAGCATTTAGCTAGAGAGCTTGGGCATAGCTACCACTTACCACCATACAGAATATGTTGGTTATGCTAGACAGAGAACTTGGTAATTTATAGTCATTCATACACATTTTTAACAAAAATTATGTTATTTTAGGAATAGCAAATTCCTAAAGACATGGACCTCTTCGAAATCTGATGAAAGAAGAATAAAATCTCTCACATTCTCACAGGATTAATATCCCTCTCAAGCAGAGGTTGGCTAACTATGGCTTTTTTGCCAAATCTGGCTCACCATCTATTTTGTAAATTTCACAATCCAAGAATGATTTCTACATGGTTTAAATGGTCGGGAAAAAAAAAAAGTATTTTGTGACAAGAAAACATTATATGAAAGCCAAATCTTAGTGTCTATAAAGTTTTATTGGAATACAGCTGCACTCCTTCATTTATTGTCCGTGGTTGCCTTCATACTACAGTGGCAAAGTTGAGCAGTTGCAAAGGAGACCTTATGGTTTACAAAGTCAAAATATTTACTCTCTGGCCTACTGCAGAAAAAGATTGCTGGTATTTCTTTAAGAAGGATGAGGTGTACCATAAATATATGACTCATCTCCCCTTTATAATATTTGCCAGCTGTTCTATGGGACAGGAGACTAAATAGCCAAGCTCCAAACATCTGAAGGGCAAAACCAAATTTTCTAGTCTTTTTTAGCTAGGGAAAAGCGAGGCTCTCAGTCAGCACCTTTGGAGTTAGCCAAACCTGAAGAAAAGAGAGGAATAAGTGGTTGATTGACTCTTAACACTTGGTCTCAGCTCAGTATCTGATTGGATTAAGATGATAAGCACCTTACCCTTCCTAAAGAGGAAAAGGGTGTCCTTTCTCATAGGAGATACCCTCTGGAGCTTCTATGGTTCTTTTATACACAGTGTCCACCATGCAGACAAACAAAATATTAGTTATGCAAAGAGGCAGAAAGATGTGACTGACAGGTAGAAAGATGTGACTGACAAACAAGAAAATAACAGTAGACCTATAGGTGCTCTAAATATTGAAGTTTGTAGAAAAGGACTTTAAATTAACTATGATTAATATGTTAAATAGAAAATATGAACAAGTAAAGATAAGAAATGGATAATTTCACAGAAATTGAGATTACTTAAAAAATCAAGTGGATATTCTAGAAGTGAAAAACATAGTACCTGAAATTAAGGACTCATTGGCTAAATTTAGCAGCAGACTATATACAAAAGAAAACAGAAGTAATGAACTCAAATAAAAGTAAATAGAACGTAGCCAAAGTGAAGCACAGAAAGAAAAAAGAATGAAAATAACAGATTGTGAGAAGGTAAATTGCAGTGACTAGTCTCAATTACTTAGAAGCTCAATGCTGAATATCATCTCAATTTTATACAAAGAAACAAATAGAATTTTTAACAATCCTAACTTCACTCAGAATTTTATTAGTGATTTGTCCCATTTTTATATCTTAACTTGCTCAAAATGTAAATAAGATAATTTTGTGAACTAAATTATCAGTGAGTAGATATCACGTGATGGCTATTTAAGAAAATTTATTGTTATAACTTTAAACATCTTTATCCTTTCCTGTTTGTTGTAACACCAGCTTTTATGTTTTTATTTAAATTCCAGTTAGTTAAAAATAGTGTAATACTAGTTTCAGGTGTACAATATAGTGATTCAGCACTTCTGTACAAACACCCAATGCTCATCACAAGATAACTCCAGCTTCTTAAAATCTTCTAAAAAACTAAGTACGAAAGCAGCTTTTTAATGAAAGATTTAAAATATGATAAAGTACAAAGAAAAGCATTCTAATGGGTTAAGGTTGAGATTCAAGAAGAGTTTTATTACTGTTAACCCTTTGGGAGCAGAGAGCTCTTGATCAGCTCAAGGGGTGAAGAAATTTCTAAGAGGAAAGATGTAATCCTTAGTTACTCAAAAAAGCAGGAGATGAATCTTTTTTAAAAGGCAGAAAACAAATGACCTAGGCTAAGTGGCTCTAAACTAGAGAGATCCACATTACAGTTACTGAAGTTGTTTGTTTTCTGAAATTCACTTTCCTCAAGGATTATAAATTAGAATCTTCAGAGGTGAAGCCTCTAAGCAGATGGATTGTAGGCAAAGCTCCACAGGTAATTCTCTGTGTGTATTCCTCTAGTTAATAATGTCTGACATAAGCTGTGGATAAATTAAAATTCTGAAGCCTTTCAATAAATTTTGAAAGGTAGAGATCAATGAAGCATTTCAATTTGGGTGAGCTGAAGTTATGACTAGACTTTGGACAAGGATATATATTAAGGAAGTAAGTGGAAGTGTTAGAGAAATTAGTCAACTGATTGGCATTGTTAAGCAAATTAGGCACATTCAGACTTATATAAAATATTTGTCATACGCTTACTGCAATACGTTTGATAAAGAAGAAAATGTGGGGCGCCTGGGTGGCTCGGTGGATTGAGCCGCTCAGGCGCCCCACATTTTCTTCTTTATCAAATGATCTCCCTGATATGAGGACATGGAGAAGCAACATGGGGGGGTAGGGGGATAGGAGAAGAGTAAATGAAACAAGATGGGATTGGGAGGGAGACAAACCATAAATGACTCTTAATCTCACAAAACAAACTGGGGGTTGCTGGGGGGAGGTGGGATTGGGAGAGGGGGAGCGGGCTATGGACATTGGGGAGGGGAGGCGAACCATAAGAGACTATGTACTCTGAAAAACAACCTGAGGGTTTTGAAGGGTCAGGGGTGGGAGGTTGGGGCAACCTGAGGGTTTTGAAGGGTCAGGGGTGGGAGGTTGGGGGAACAGGTGGTGGGTAATGGGGAGGGCACGTTTTGCATGGAGCACTGGGTGTTGTGCAAAAAGAATGAATATTGTTACACTGAAAAAATAAATAAAATGAAAAAAAAAAATGTTTCCTAGGATGCTTTTCACTTGTACTGAGCAAGCACTTCCACCAGGTGGCAGTAAAGATACATTTGAGAAGAAGCAGAATGAGTTTCTTAAACTTTTTGTGTGTGATGGATCTCTTCTCAGAATAATGCTTTTTAAGTGGATAAAACAAAATATATGGTAATATATGTGCTTATTTAAATGTATTAAACAACAGTGCCTAACAGATCTAATAAAAGCCATAGTTTTGAAGTAGTGGTAAGTGTAAACATTTCAAAGTATTTGCAACTGCAGCATTATATGAAAATATTTGTGATATCTGTGAGTGACAAAATCTGAGGTCCTCCTAATACTATTGTGTGTTTGTTGCCTACATTCATTACTGAAGAAAATGTTCATCTTCAGTCCGAGGTTAATGAAAATGAAGACAAATTTCCTACACTTAAATTCATAGATCCAGGAATTCTGTCCCTAGACCCCCGAAGGGATCCCATATTAAGAATTTCTGTCCTAAAAAAGAGTTTCTATCCTATGGAGATCTATATGAGTGTATGGATAGTGATTACTTATGATCTGGGTTTTTTAAAATGTATTTGGTAGTGAAGTTACATATAGGTATATGACACTTTATGAAATAGAAAGTTTGTGAAGAGATGGGCATAAAATAAATTATTGTATGTAAATCTGTTTTTCCCCTTTGTTTTCATAAGACTGGAAATTAAATTCCTCTCTGGGAAAAAGATATGTTTCCCAAATATAACTAAATTATTTTAAATCAGATTTTGAAAAACAAAAGCAAATTTCTGAAAAAATATATTTTTTTAAGATTTTATTTTATTTATTTGACAGAGAGATCACAAGTAGGCAGAGAGGCAGGCAGAGAGAGAGGAGGAAGCAGGCTCCTTGCGGAGCAGAGAGCCCAATGCGGGGCTCGATCCCAGGACCCGGAGATCATGACCTGAGCCAAAGGCAGCGGCTTAATCCACTGAGCCACCCAGGCGCCCCTGAAAAAATATTTTTAATCTTACATCACAAAGTAAATATAAAAATAGCTGTTTCTTGCCTACTTACCACACACAGGGTATTATATGCAGCACTTCATATTATTATACTGAATACTAAAATAATTGTATTACATTGTTACTACTCTAACCCCCATTTTATAAGAGTCAGGGTGGTGGTTTTGGGAGTCAGACTATCCCTGATTCAGTCCTGGCTCCATTTATGAGCTAAGTGAGATGGGTAAATTTTCTTAATGTCTGTACATTAAAATGTCCTTTTCTATAAAACAAGGATGATATAAAAGTATTATCTGTCTCATGGTGGTAATGTGAGATAATACAATGTAGTATCTTACCTGGCACACAGTTTATCAAGATCACCAATGATCTGCACGTTGCTAAATCCAGTCCATCTTCAATCTTCATCTTATGCAATCTGTCAGTAACTTTTAACACAGGTGATTACTCCTCTTCCTTGAAACAAATCTACTCACTTGGTTTGTGGGATACCACTTGCTCTTGGTTCTCTTACTTCACTGACTGGCTGTTCCTTCTCAGTCTTTTCTGATACATTCTCCTAATTTTCTTAAATTCAGAAGAAATGGAGTATCCAAAGGACTCATTCCTTAAACCTCTTCTCTGATGCTCTAGATGATCTCATAGTTCCATAATTTTAAATGCCATCTATAAATTAGTACCATAAAATTTATAAAGCAGCCAAGACCTCTCCTGAGCTCCAGAGACTCACATTTCTAACAGATTACTCAACATTTGTACTCAGATGTTTAGTTAGCAGTGCAAATTTAGCACATCCACAACTTGACACTGACTTTGCCTTCCCCCAGACATGCTTCTCCCACATTATTCCCTATCACAGTAAGTGTCAACTCCATCCTTCCAGTTTCTTAAGTTAGATTCTCTCTCACACAACATACTCAGTCCACTTAGGAAATCCTGCCCATTCCATCTTCAGAAGTTATCCAGAATCCAGTCTCTTTTTACCACCTCCACTGCTACTGGTCTCTGTGCTTCCACACTCATTTCCCTGTAGTCTCTTCTCCCTACAGACAAGAGTGATCTTTTTTTTTTTTTTAAGATTTTATTTATCTATTTGAGAGAGACATATATAGGAGGAGAGAGCAGAGTAGGGAGGGGAGGGAGGCGCAGGCTTCCCACTGAGCAGGGAACCCAACATGGGTCTCAGTCCCAGGATCTGGGGATCATAACCTGAGCTGAAGGCAGACGCTCAACCGACTGAGCCACCCAGGTGCCCCAAGAGTGATCTTTTTAAAAAGTAAAACATCATGTCACTTCTCTGCTCAAAACGGTCCATCTAGCATTAAAGTAGAAGAGAAACACCTTACCATGGACCTATATGGCTTAGCCTTCTATTGTTTTCTGATCATGTCTCTGTCACTCTCACTGTACCCACCATCACCACATCTTACCTGTTCTGTTCCAGCCATACTGACCATTTTGTGGTTCCCCAGGCTTGGCCTCAGGTCCCTTATACTCTCAAGGCATTTTCCTCTGATAGCTACAGGGCTCAAATCCTTACCTCCTTCAGTTCTTTGCTCGGTTACCACCTTTTTTTTGAAGGCTACCCTGTAAATTGCCCAAGTGCTCTATATGCCCCTCCCTGGTTTTTTGTTTGTCTGTTTGTTTTGCATAGCACTTACTGCCATCTGATATATCTTTTACTTAATTTATTGTCTGTGTTGCCAAACTTAAATGTTAGGTCCATATCAACAGAGATTTTTACTTGCTTTTATTCACTGCTGTATTCCCAGTACCAACAATTCATTTGTGAAATGAGTGACTCTTTTTCATTTTAATACTTTATCAGGTGCTACACAGTTTATGCCTGACCCCAAGCTCATGGATCACGGACAGTCCCATCCAGAAGATGTAGATATGTACAGCACTAGAAGCTGAAATACCCTGCATAGAGAACTACAAGATGTATGAAGTTGAAAATAATGATGGAAAAATTATGTAAAGGGTAACTGACACAGAGTATAACTTTTTCTTGGGGGTGTAACTTTTAAACAAAGTTTTTCTCTCACATCTTCTAATGTAGTGTACAGTTTGACCAATCACATAAGAGATTAAAACACAAACTGTGAATTTAATCCAAACAATATTAAGTGATTGATGAAGAGGTAGACGTATTGGGATGCATTTAATGATTTTTAAGGTGTGTTTATAAAAAAACTAGAGTAAATATATAAACACTGATAAAATATGTATGTGTATATATAAATATTTATACAGATACATGCACATATTTGCTTTAGCTTTTTCAAATTAATGTTAGCTAAATTAGAATGGTGTGTAGAAGGTTGTGTCCCCTCCTTTTTTTTTTATACCCCAGAGCTGGAATAAAATATCCATTATTTTACGACACTTGGGCTTGGTTTTGTCTGTTTTATAAATGGCAACTCCTCTTAAATGTCCAAAAACACTTCTTTTAAGAGGACCATAGTCTACAAGGCACCCCAGTGCTACCTAGTAATCCTACTGGTTCCTTTAGGTGGTTTCCTGTTCTGTTCCCCAGGAGAGATATTACAAACCTTCTATTCTTAAGCCTCCTATACCTGCCGAAGATGACTGTCTATTATATAGAGGGGAAACATGAGCTTTATGACCATTTTCAACTTCTTCCCTCTACCTTCAAGACTTACCTCTTTCTAGCCATGCATCCCCTTCATTTAAGGCTAATGCTTATTCGTGTTCCTGATCTCCTTCTTTCCCATGTTTTTCCGTACCATACTCTATCCTGTTTAATCTTCACCTTTTGGTTTCTCTTTTCATTAATTTCTTTTCCTCAATCTGTAAATAGCTTCAGATCTTCTTTGTCCAAAAACAAGAATAACAAAAACATTTCTTTAACCCTGCCGCTTCCTCTCAAGCTGTCTTTCCTTTCTCTTTCCTATGATTGCCATACTTCGGGAAAAAATAGTGTCACTTTCTTACTTCCACACTTTTCATTCCTCTCTAACTTTCTGACTCCCTGACCTCTTTACCTATTTGAATTTTCTGTAATTATTGACTCTTAAACACTCCCTCTGAAACTCACTCCTCCCTTTGCTCTCTGTTATTCCTGCTTATCTTGTCATTCTTCATTCTCTTGCTCTGAATCAAAATGCTGTGGTTCTTCAGGTTGCATTCCTAGTCATCTTTTTGCATTTTATATGCTCTCTCATTTTCATTCAATATACTTTACTGGCTGTAGCCACCATTTATATTTCCTTATCATTTACGTTTCCAGCTCCCATATTTCTCTAGAGCTATATACCTATTTTCTGATTATTTATTAATGTATCTCATATACCTTATATCCCATAGGTATCCCCAGTGTTAATATGCCTAAAACTAAATTGCTTCTGCCTCTTTTCTTTAATTCCTGTGTTTTTCAAATCTACTCAGCCTTTTCTATTCTTTAATCCTTGCTTCCATTCAAGTTTTCATCACCACCTTCCTGAATTATTACAATAGTCCTTCATCTGCCCTCCATCAATCTTGCTTTCTGTCACTTGAGAATGTGTTGTCTCTGCAGGTAACAGTAAACCAGATAACAGTCAATGAGAGTCTATTTAAAGTCTGGAATTGGACAGTACAGGGTTCATTCAGTAGCTCATTAGTGCCAGCAAGGACCTAAATGTATTCTCTTTTCGCTCTGCTCTTTAGTATGTCAGCTTGTCATCTTATGGTCACAAAGTGGCTGTTGTTGCTCTGGGGAATATATACACGTTCAGTGTAGGAAGAAAAATTAGGGCAAACCCTACCAGATGTTTCTGACCCTCTCTTATCAAAAAAGTAAATGCTTACATAGAGCGCCTCTCAGAATTCTTATCTATATCTTGACTAGAACTTACCATGTAGCCACCTTAGCTCAAGGCAAATGGGCAAATCATATTTTTTTCCTATGGTGAGAAAGGCAAGGAGAAAGGGATATGGAATGGGTGTTGAGTTTCAGCTAACTTACAGTGTCTGCTACCCTATTCTTCTAATCCATCTGTCATATTATGGCACAATTGCCTTTCTAACAACTATTATGATTAGTTGTCTCTCAGAAATCTTCCAGTGGCTCATCATCACTTATATAGTCATCACATGAAGACTCCTAAGTGTGACGTATAAGGCCCTTCACTTATGGTCCCAATTCAACTTTAATCCTATCTTCCCTCTCCTTTCCTACCCTACTGCCAGTGTATGTTTTATCTATAATATAATATATAATAATATAATGTTCATTGCTCCATGAACATGCTTTGTTATTTTAAGTTGGGTTTTTTTTTGTTGTTGTTGTTTTTGTTCTGTCTATGCCCGTATTTCCTCTTAGAATTTTTTTTTTTTTCTGTATAATCCTGTTCCATATTTGAACTTCCTCCTCATCCTTCAAACCCAATTCTGGTGTCACCTATCTCCATCCTCCAAGGTAGGATTAAAATGCTCTCTATTCTGCCTTCCTTCATACTTGGATGTTCATAGCTGTGACAACTCATCCAATTTATTATTAAAACTAAAACTAGTATTTTTTCACAGACAAGATTTCTTGTGGGTATGACTGAATCATCTTTGTGCAGCTTTTATGCTCATGAAATACATAGCTGGAACTCATGTGTTCTATGCTTGCAACACAGGATACAAAAGTAATTATACTCCTATCAAAAGTTTTATATTTCTACTGGAAAGGAAAGAAACATATGCATAGACAGCATTACATATAGTATCTTCCCTCAGATAAATACAACCAAAGAGCTGCAAATGCTCAGAGATAAAATACAGTTCAGAAATAAACTGTAGTTCTGAGATGATCTTAAGGAGTCAGTGGTACTTGAGCTACTCAGGGTAAGGAAATAGTTCACTTACTAGTGTTTCATAAGTAAGCTCCTCAAAATTTACCTTCAGTATTTTAAATGAATTTTTTGTAACTCATCTGTTTATAATCAAATAAATCCATATTTCATCAATTCTAAGACACGTTATTTACCTCTAAGAAAAAAAGTGGGTAATTATACTTACCCAATTTCAGCTATGTTAAGATGTGAAAATATAAACATCTTTTTTTTAAATTTTATTTATTTATTTTGACAGAGAGAGATCACGAGTAGGCAGAGAGGCAGGCAGAGAGAGAGGAGGAAGCAGGCTCCCCGCCAAACAGAGAGCCCGATGTAGGGCTCGATCCCAGGACCCTGAGATCATGACCTGAGCCGAAGGCAGAGGCTTTAACCCACTGAGCCACCCAGGTGCCCCAAAACATAAACATCTTCGTGGGATATGGTAGTTAAAAAATAAATATCCTAACACCGAGTATAAAGTGATTCTTGATTTATCTACTCTTTTGGTTCATCAGCTCTGCTACTGGTCATTAGTATATTTGGATAAAGGAAGGTTGATTGTATCTGCCAAATCTGTTTCAAAGTAAAAGATCTGCTCAAATCAGAGTTTGATCACTTGCTGTATTGTACAATACTCAAAGTCAAACTGCTGTTGGACTCAGGTGACATTCGAATGTTGGAGCATGTGTTGGGACAAGTTGAAATGCGTCATCTTTCACTCTTCCTTTGCCATGTCCATGAGTTCTTCTCTGTTAAACCTGAATAGATGCCAGCCCTCTTCAGAAGAAAGGTCTAAGGCCCCTCGACGAGTGTAGTAGTCAATAGAAGCCTGGTTCCAAATGACAACAAGAAAATGCATGCAGTTACATTGGCTTCTGATGGCTATCTGTTTAAAAACAAATAGAGGTTACTTTTAATTGAAAGCGTAGTCTTTATTAACACTTTTATTTTATTAAAGGTCTATATGCAAAGCACTATGTCTGTATAATACTTCCAAATAATAATACAATAGTTAACTCTAGGACTTCCCTAAAGCTGTAAGAAGAAAAAAAAGTTCTGTTGAATTTTAAAACTCTTTCTTTGAAAAGTCCAAAAATGATTTGCAAAGTCTATGCATTGGTTTTTCTATAAATCCAATTCAGTTTTTTTCTTTATGGAAAAAGATCCTAAAATTTTCATATTCATTTCCAAAGTACAAAAGGATCTTATTTTAATACTATGCTTTTTTTTCAAGTATAATTAACACACAATGTTATATAAGTTTCAGGTGTACAGTATAATGAATGATCCAACAGTTTTATATATTTCTCATCACTTATCAAGTTAAGTTTACTCTTAATCCCCTTTATCTATTTCACCCATCCCCTCCACCCACCTTCTCTCTGGCAATCACCAGTTTGTTCTCTGTATTGAAGAATGTTGTTCCGTTTGACTTTTTTCTTTGTTCATTAGTTTTATTTCTTAAATTCTACATGAGTGAAATTACAAAGTATTTTTCTCTCTCTGGCTTAATTTCACTTAGAATTATACCCTCTAGGTACATCCTTGTCGTTGCAAATGGCAACATATCATTCTTTTTATGGCTCAATAATATGCCATTGTGTGTGTATATGTATGTAAATACACATACCACATCTTCTTATCCATTTATCTGTTGATGAACACAAAGGTTGCTTCTCTTTAGCTTGGCTATTGTAAATAATGCTACAGTAGACATAGGGGTGCATATATCTTTTTGAATTAGTACTCAATAGTGAAATTATTGTATCATATGGTAATTTTGTTTTTAATTTTATGAACCTCCATACTGTTTGCCACAGTGGCTGCACCACTTTGCTTTATCAACAACAGTAAACGCGGGAGGGTTCCTTTCTTCTCACATCCTTGACAATACTTGTTACTTCTTGAGTTTTTGATTTTAGCCAGTCTGACAGGTATAAAGCAATAGGTCATTGTGGTTTTAATTTGTATTTTCCTGATGATGAATGATGTTGAGCATCTTTTCACATGTCTGTTGGCCCTCTGTATCTTCTTTGGAAAAATGTCTATTCAAATCCTCTGCCTGCTTTTTAATTAGATTATTTGTTTTGGTGTTGAGTCATATAAGTTTTTTTTTTGTTTTTTGTTTTTTTTTTAATATTTTATTTATTTATTTGACAGAGACACAGAGATCACAAGTAGGCAGAGAGGCAGGCAGAGAGAGAGGGGGAAGCAGGCTCCCTGCGGAGCAGAGAGCCCGATGCGGGGCTCGATCCCAAGACCCTGGGATCATGACCTGAGCCGAAGGCAGAAGTTTAACCTCCTGAGCTACCCAGGCGCCCCGAGTCATATAAGTTCTTTACATTATTTTGGATATTAACCTGGTGCTAGATATATCAGTTGCAAATACCTTACCCCATTCAGTAGGTATCCTTTTTATTTTGTTGTGGATTCCTTTCCTGTCTAAAAGATTTTTCTTCTGCTGTAGTCCCAATAGTATAATTTTATTTTTGTTTCCTTTGCCAGATGAGACATCTAAAAAAATGTTTCTATGGCTGATGTCAAAGAAATTATTGCCTGTTTTTTTCTAGGAATTTTACTGTTTCAGGTTTCACGTTTAGGTCTTCAATCCATTTTGAATTTATTTCTGTGTATAATAGAAGTGGTCAGGTTTCATTATTTTTATTTAGCCGTACTGTTTTCCAACACCATTTGTTGAATAGACTGTCTTTCCCATTGCATATTCTTTGCCTTCTTTGTCATAGATTAATTGACCACAAAAGCATGGGTTTATTTCTGGACTTTGTTCTGTTCCATTGAACTGTCTATGTGTCTGTTTTTGTGCCAGTGTCATACTGTTTTCATTATTTTGTAATAGATTTTCACATCTGGGAACAAATTCAGTTTTGTTCATTTTTGCAATTACTTTGGGTATTCAGTGTCTTTCATGTTTCCATATGTATTTTAGGATTATTCTAGTTCTGTGAAAAATTAGTTGGTAGTTTGATAAGGATCACATTAAATTTGTAGATTGCTTTGGATAGTATGGACATTTTAAGAATATTGGTTCTTCCACTCCATGAGCCATGGAATCCCTTTCCATTTGTTTCTTCAGTTTCTTTCATCAGTGATTTATAGTTTTTGGAGTACAGATTGCTCACCTCCTTGGTTAAGTTTATTCCTAGGTATTTTACTGTTTTTCGTCCAATTGTCAATGCAGTTGTTTTCTTTCTCTTTCTACTTTATCAGTGTATCAAAGTGCAACATATTTTCATATATTAATTTTTTTTTAAAGATTTTATTTATTTATTTGACAGAGAGAGATCACAAGTAGGCAGAGAGGCAGGCAGAGAGAGTAAGAGGGAAGCAGGCTCCCCGCCAAGCAGAGAGCCCGACGCGGGACTCGATCCCAGGACCCCGAGATCACGACCCGAGCCGAAGGCAGCGGCTCAAACCACTGAGCCACCCAGGCGCCCCTTCATATATTAATTTTGTATCCTATGACTTTACTGAATGCATTTATCAGTTCGAGTAGTTTTTTGCTGAAGTCTTTAGGGTGTTCTGTATATAGTATCATGACATCTGCAAAGGGTGAAGGTTTTACTTCTTCCTTACCAAGTTAGATGCCTTTTATTTCTCTTTCTTGTCTGACTGTTGTGGCTAGGACTTCCAGTACTATGTTGAATAACAGGGGTAAGAGTGGGCATTCTTTTCTTTTTTCTGATCGTAGAGGAAAAGCTCTCAGTTTTTCACCAATTAGTATGTTGTTAACTATGGGTTTTTCTTATATGGCCTTTATTATAGTGTAAAGGTATGTTTCTTCTAGACCTACTCTGTGCAGTTTTTTTGACATGAATGGATATTGTACTTTGTTACATGCTTTTGCTGCAGCTATTGAAATGATCATACAGTTTTTATCCTTTCTCTTATTAATGTGATATATCATATTGATTGATTGGTGAATATTAAACCACCCTTGCATCTGTGGAATAAATCCCACTTGATCATAGCGAATAATTTTTTTAAATAAATAGTTGGATTTAGTTTGCTAATATTTTTTGATGATGTTCATCAGAGATATTGCCTTTAGTTTTCTTGTTTTGTAGTGTCTTTATCTGGTTTTGAAATTATGGTAATGCTGTCTTTGTAGAATGAATTTAAACGCTTTCCTTCCTTTTCCATTTTTTGGAATAGTTTGAGAATAAAAAGTGTTAACTTTTCTTTAAATGTCTGGTACAATTTACCTGTGATGCCATCTGATCCTAACTTTTGTTTGGAGTTTTTTGATGCTTGATTCAATTTCACTGCATGTAATCAGTCTGTTCAAATTCTCTATTTCTTCCTGGTTCAATTTTGGAAGGTCATATGTTTCTAGAAATTTATCCATTTCTTCTAGGTTGTCCAGTTTGTTGGCATAATTTTTTTCATAATATTCTCTTACAGTCCTTAGTATTTCTGAGTTATTGGTTATTATTTCTCCTTCATTTTTTATTTTATTTGAGTCCTCTCCCTTTTTTGGTGCGTCTGGCTAAAGGCTTATCAATTTGTTGATCTTTTCAAAGAACTAACTCCTGGTTTCATTGATCTGTTATATTGTTTTTTTTCCCCCTTTATGAGTATTTCATTGATTTTTTTTTTTTTTTGCATTCTTTATTATTCCTTTGTTTCTACTGGCTTTGGGCTTTGTTTTTCTTTCTCTGCAGCTCCTTTATGTGTAAGGTTAGTTCTTTATTTGAGCTTTTTCTTAGTTTATCAGGTAGACCTATATTGCTATAATCTTCCTTCTTAAAGCAGCTTTTCCTGGATCCCAAAGCTTTTGGATCATTGTGTTTCATTTTCATTTGCATCCATGTATTTTTTTTTTTATTTCCTCTGATTTCTTGGTTGACCCACTAATTGTTTACTAGCATGTTATTTAGCCTCCAGGTATTTGTGTTCTTTCCAGATTTTTTCTTGTGTTTGATTTCTAGTTTCATATCATTATAGTCAGAGAAGATGCATGATAGATTTTAATCTTTTTGAGTTTATGGAGACTTGTTTTGTGATCTAACCTGTGATTTGTTCGGAGAACGTTCTAGATACACTTGAAAAGAATCTGTATTCCACTGTTAGGGATGAAATGTTCTGAGTATATCTTTTAGTTCCATCTGGTCCAATGTTTCATTCAAAACCACTGTTTCCTTGATTTTCTGTCTGAATGATCTATCCATTGATGTAATTGAGGGTTATAGTCCCCTACTATCATTGTATTAGTGTCAGGGTTTTTTTTTGTTTTGTTTTGTTTTATGTCTGTTAATAGTTGCTATTTATGTATGCAAGTGCTCTTATATTGGGTGCATAAATATTTACAATGATTATATCCTCTTGTTGGATTGTTCCCTTTGTATTCATGTAGTATTCTTCTCTGTCTCCTGTTATAGTCTTTGTTTTAATGTTTATTTTGTCTAAGTATTGGTACCCCAGATTTCTTTTAGCTTACAAGCATGTTAAATATCTTTCCATCCCTTCATTTTAATTTACATGTACTTTTAGTTCTAAAGGGAGACTCCTATAGACAGCTTATCAATGGATCGTGCTTCTGTATCCATTCAGTCACCCTATGTCTTTTGATTGAAGTATTTAGTTCATTTACGTTCAAAGTAATTATTGATAGGTGTGTATTTATTGCCATTTGTTACTTGTTTTACAGTTATTTTTGCTGTTCTTCTCTATTACTTTTTTCTCTTGCACTTCTGTTTTCTTTGATAGCTTTCTACAGTGATATGCTTGGGTTCTTTCTCTTAATTTTTTGTGTATCTATTAGGCATTTTTAATTTGTGGCTTCCATTAGGGTCATATTTAACATGCATATAATGTAGCAGTCTATATTAAGTTGATGGTTGATTAAATTTGAACCGATTCTATTTTTTTAAAAGATTTTAATTTATTTGACAGAGAGGTAGAGCCTGAGAGCACAAGTGGGTGAATGGCAGAGGAAGAAGCAGAAGCAAGGGCTCAATCCCAGGACCCTGGGATCATGACCTGAGCTGAAGGCAGACACTTAACTGACTGAGCCACCCAGGCACACCTTTCTAAGAACCCATTCTAAAAGCAATAAATTTTTATCCTCCCCCACGATTTTATGTATAATATGTCCTACTTCACCCCCTTTCATTTTATGAATCCTTTGACTTGATATTTATAGATACACTTGGTCTTTTTTTTTAATATTTTATTTTTATTTATTTGAAGAGAGAGAGGTCACAAGTAGGCAGAGAGGCAGGCAGAGAGAGAGGGAGAAACAGGCTCCCCACTGAGCAGAGAGCCCGATGCGGGGCTCGATCCCAGGACCCTGAGATCATGACCTGAGCCGAAGGCAGAGGCTTAAACCACTGAGCCACCCAGGCGCCCCGATACACTTGGTCTTAACTGCTTGTGTGCTTTAACCTCCATACTGGTTTTATAAGTGATTCATCTATGACTTTTATTTTGTTTGTATTTAAGTTTTTTCCTTTCATAATTTCTTACTCCTGATTATCATGTTTTCTTTCCACTCAAAGAATTCTCTTTACTGTTTTTTCTGAGGCTGGTTAAGTTGTGATGAACTGCTGTGCTTTTCATTTGTCTGAGAAACTCTTTATCTCTACTTCTATTCCGAATGATGACCTTGCTGGATAGCCATGAAATGAGTATTCTTGATTGCAAGTGTTTTTCTTTTCATCATTTTGAATATATCATACCACTCCTTCCTGACCTTCCTGACAAAGTTTCTGCTGAAAAATCAGTTGATGCCCTTAAGGGGTTTCCCTTGTATGTAACTTTTTTCTTACTGGTTTTAAAATTCTCTCTTTTCAGTACTTTTTTGCCATTTTAATCATTATGTGTGTTGGTGTGGATCTCCTTGTGTTGATTTTCTTGGGGACTCTCTGTGCCTCCTGGATCAGAATGTCTGTTTCTTTTCCCAGATTGGAGAAGTTTTTAGCTATTTTTTCTTCAAATAACTTTTCTGTCCCCTTCCCTATTTTCTCTTTTTGGGATCCACTTAGTGTGAATTTTATTAGGTTTGATGATGTCGCTGAGTTCCTTAACCATATTCTCATTTTTAATTTTTTTTTTCTTTTTCCTGTTCAGCATTGTTGCTTTCCATTATTCTGTCTTCCAGCTCACTGATCTGTCTTCTGCCTCCTCTAATCTATTGATTCCCTCCAGGCTGTTTTTCATTTCAGTAATTAAATTCTTCATCTCTGATTGGTTCTTTTTTGTTTTCTATTTCTTTGTTGAAGGTTTCCCTGTGTTTTTCCACTGTTCTCAAGTCCAGTTTCTTTATGACCATTAGTTTGAATTCATTACCAGGTATATTCTTTATTTGCATTACATTTAGCTTTTTTGCTGTGGTTTTTGTCCTGGTCTTTCATTTGGGATTATTCCTGTGTTTTATTTAGTCTTAACTCTCTATGTTTGTTCATATGTATTAGCAAAACCAGTTACATCTCCTATCCTGAATGTAGTGGTCTTACAAAGAAGAGGTCCTGTGGTTTCCTGTAGCACAATGGCCCCTGTTCACCAGAACCAGGTACTTCATGAGTGTCCACTCCGTGGTTTGTGTGCCCTACTGTTGTGGCTAAGCCTCATTTGCTTTCAGTCCATTCTTTGATTTTTGTAGACTTGGTTTGGTCCTGTGTTGTTCAGGGCCATTCTGTGGCCATAGGCTTATAGTTGGGCATTGTCAGCAGTCAGACTAAATGCCTTCCCTAAGCCCAGTTTGCTGGAGCTGAAGTCACACCAGACTGAAGAGTGCTTTCCCTGTGTTGTCTTCTAAGAGGCTTCTGTTGGTGGGCAGGGGCTGTAAACAAATGCTATCCCATTTGTCTCTTAGGGCTGTGGTAGCACCAGCCTGCAGGGTGCTCTCCTACCTTGAAGGGCTTTTATTGGTTGGCAGGGCTGGTAGACCAGATGCCTGTTGCCAAGCTTCCATGGCTGCAGGGACCCCAAACTATACGAGTCTCTCCCTTTGCTACCCCTGAGAGGTTTTTGTTGGTGGACAGAGCCAGTTACCATATCAGGTGCCTGTCCCCCATTCCATATGCTGATACTGCAGACCCACTGATCAGCAGTACACTCTCTGTACTACCAGTTACATGGTTTAGCTGCTAGGGCTTCAGTCAAACTGATGTCTAGGGTTATCTTTCCCTCTCCTCAAGGCAGGAATCATTTTGGATTGGTGCAGGTCACTGCCAGAGCTGCTTAAATAAGACCTGGCAGGAGCTGCTTTGGTGGGACTCCTGCTGAGTGGAGTGAAATGGATGGATTGGATCCACAGGAGAATGTGGGGTGAGATGCATGGTATTAGCAAGGTAGGTGCATTATATCCTGTTTCCCACAGGTATCCCACTCTCTAGGCTGGGAAGTAGGGATTTGGTGAGGAGAGAAATGGTTCCCACCAGCACATATTCTGAAATTTGTAAAGAAATCCTCTTGGATACCTTATGCATTTTTCATATTGCTGCTTCTATGCTCTATCTTGGTGGGGTTGTTTTGTTTTGCTGTTTCTTTAAGGTTGGGGACTCTATTTCCTATTGTACTCTCACTCTCACTGCTAAGCCCACTGATTTTTTTTAAAAGATTTTCTTTATTTGACAGATCACAAGTAGGCAGAGAGGCAGGCAGAGAGAGAGGAGGAAGCAGGCTCCTTGCTGAACAGGGATACCGTTGCGGGGCTAGATCCCAGGGCCCTGAGATCATGACCGGAGCCAAAGGCAGAGGCTTAATCCACTGAGCCACCCAGGTGCCCCAAGCCCACTGATTTTTTAAAGCTCCTGTAGTTAAGCCCAGCTGGTTATAAAAATTCAAGAAGTTAAGCTCCATGGTCTTCAAAGCCAAATGTTATGGGAACTTGTCTCCAATGCAGATCCCTCATGCCTGGGTTTCCTGGTGTGGATCTGATCCTCTCCTTTCTATGTGCTTGTGATGTCTCTCCCACTTGTGCTTAGTCTCCCCAGGAATTTGGTTCTTGACTTTGTCTCTGCCTCTCCTACCCTTTTCGATGTGAACTCCTCTCTTTGATTTACTGTGGAATATCTGTTCTGCTAGTCTTTAGGTAATTTTCTGGGTTGGTTATACTGATGTGGCTGTTTTCTTGGTGTGTCCCTGGCACAAAATGAGCTTAGGAGGTGCCTGCTTCTCCAACTTCCCAGAAGTCATTTTTATGCTCTTCTCGTATTCATACCATGGACCTGTTTTATAGGTAAAATTGAAATTGCCTTCTAATCCCCCTCTTGCTTATTTCTGCTTTATAGGAAAGTGGTGTATAGTATGGTTGTGGATTACATACAAATCAATTTTTGATTAAATATAATTCAGATATCACTTATATGACTATCTGATTTGAAAATATGTTTTTAATTGGAATAAAAAGTATGTTTTGAGGATATATTCAGAAGGTGAGAGAAATTATCTAATTTACACCCTGTCAAATAATATTTAATGAAGAAAATGATATATAGAATACCAGTACTAAATGTAATACATACCTGACTTAACCTCTTCAGCATTTCAGCTCCAATACCTAGACCTTTTAAATAGATAATGGAAAATGACATGAGTTGGAAAAAAATCCACTTAAGTTCATTTGCTTTAATCTTAAGTAAAACATAAAACCCGATATCTGGCTGTTATATATTCTTAATAAGTTATGTTGAAACTCAACTCAACTCATGAATGTTTTTAATGTCTTCTTCCTAATTGTAAAGTGGTTCCAAAGGTAATGGAAAAGATTTTATATTTAAAGACTGGTGAAGCAGAAATGAGTCCCTGTCACACTCAATATAGTATACTTCTTACTCATTTTCAGACAACACAATCTAAAATATAGATTTTTTTTTTTAAAGATAAAAGGGTAGCTGTGATAACTTGGTGTATTCAAACCTTGATGGTAGCCATGAAAGTCATTTTCTAATCTGTGATTGAGTTTTCACCATATGCAAGGATAACTAGGATAGTGATCAGTCTCATTAAATAGAAGTGAGTTACATAAACTAATTTAAATACCATATTTATACTGAAGCCCTCTCTCTACTCCTTAAAATGTGCCATTTTAACTTCTAAACTGTAAGTAGTAATATAAGTATAGCTTGACCTCGGTAAGCTTGTATGACATAAAAGTCCTCTAGGTAAAGTAACTTGCCAATCCAGGGGTCGTATGTAAAATAGTACATGGCAAATCCAACAGTCACTTTGTCTAGAAGAGGGAAGAGAAGGTACGATGAGGATAATGCTTTGAATCTTAGAGTGTTCTTTCCTCTAAAATTGAGTATCTTAGTGATTTTCTTATTAAACTAATAAAAGCTTACTGGACAAAATATCAAACAATAAAAAATATATATAATGTAGGCTTAAGTCCCTTATAACACAATCTTAAAAAAGATAAGCCATCTTTTAATAATGTATATTCTTCAAAAATTTTCCTATGCATATACAAATACATACCCACATTTTCTTTAAAAAAATGAGTTTTTGTGCTTATGCTCTTCTACTCTGTTTAATAGTAATTCTGGGGGCGCCTGGGTGGCTCAGTGGCTTAAGGCCTCTGCCTTCAGCTCAGGTCATGATCCCAGGGTCCTGGGATTAAGCCCCACGTCGGGCTCTCTGCTCCTCAGGGAGCCTGCTTCCTCCTCTCTCTCTGCCTGCCTCTCTGCCTAGTTGTGATTTCTCTCTGTCAAATAAATAAAATATTTAAAAAAAATAGTAATTCTGTACTATCAAACTGTTCTTCATTTTCAGGGTAGAGAAAGTATACTCCAGATTAAATTGGAAGAGGCAGATTTATTTATTTTACCTGATGGTTTTTGTTGATTGTGTACTTCTGCAATTAGGCAGTAGAAAAGGGGACTGTCCCCAAAGCCGTCCCTGAGTAAATCTGAAAAACAAATTCATATACAGTTTGTTAGAAAGTTTATAATAAAGAAAAGGAAGATAGTAGAGTAGACAGCACCAGGAATTCATCTCTTCACCTGTATAACTGTACTGGCAGTGAATATTCTGGAACTCTAGAGTTTATTTGAACATTTGCAACTTCCAGATGACAGCTTGGCTGGTAAATTTCAGTTAATGTTGGTTAAATTCAGCTGTCAGCCCACTGGTGGCTTATAAGTCTCCCCTGTCTCCTTTCTTCATGGCAGCAGGTATACAAAACATAAATTGCTGATTTGCTGGAGCCAGGGTAGGTATTAGGCATTATCGTCCAAATACTAGAGTTCTGTGTCCTGATCATGGATTGCTACTCTGAATGCTGAGGCATGGATTGCTACCCTGAATGCTGAGGTGAGAGCTTTGAAGTTGGCCACCATTTTTCCAACCTTCACCAATGAAAGCAGCTTCCAGATGTAAAAAGAGCCACACTTGTTTTCTTTGATATTTAAAACCAACCACATATACAGAGAATTTACCAAGCTACTGTGCATGACCAGGGAAAGACACAGACTTAGAAACGACCTCACAATACCTTAAGCATTCAACTCAGACTGATCTCTTAACAGAGATACCCTATAATAATAAAAACAAAACAAAAATAAAAACCATTCCTGGGGAAGGGGGAGAATTTTTTTTAAAGATTTTATTTATTTATTTGACAGATCACAAGTATGAAGAGAGGCAGGCAGAGAGAGAGGAGGAAGCAGGCTCCCTGCTGAGCAGAAAGCCCAATGTGGGGCTTGATCCCAGGACCCTGGGATCATGACCTGAGCCAAAGGCAGAGGCCTTAACCCACTGAGCCACCCAGGCGCCCCAAAGGGGGAGAATTTCCAGAGTTAACACACAAGATTCAAATGTCCGGTTTTCAACAACAACAAATCACAAGGCATTCAAGGAAACTAAAAGCTATTCCTCATTCAAAAGAATGAAATCAGTAGAAAACATACCTGAGGAAGCCCACATGTACTAGACCAAGACTAAAAGAGCTGTCTTAAAAATGCTCAAAGAGCTAAAAAAAGAATGCACAAAAACGAGAAACAAATATGTGAATAAAATAAGAATCTCAGTAACAAAATACAAATTATGAAAAAAAACACCAAAAAATTCTGAAGCTGATAATTATGTACAATAACTGAAGTGACAAATGCATTGCAGAGGAGCAAAATCAGAATTGAGCTAGCAGAAGAAAAAAATCCATGAATTTGAATATAAGACAATTGAAATTACCAACTCGGGAACTGAAAGAAAAACAATGAAGAAAGTAAACAAGGCCTAAGGGCTTTGTGGAACACTATCAAGTGGGCCAATATACACACTATATGGCAGGTTCTTAGGAGGATGAAAGAGAGGAAAAAAATATCTGAAGAAATGATGGCTGAAAACTTCCTAAATTTGAATCAGTTAATGTATCTACAAATCGAAGAAGCTCAACAAACTCCATACAAAACAAAACTCCATACAAAAACAACTTCATAGAAATAAATCAAAAACAAGTAACACCAAGACACATGCTCTAACTGCTGAAAGACAAAGAGAAAATTTTGAAAGCAGCAAGAGAAAAGGAACTTGTCACCTACAATGGATCATAAGTAGGATTCTCAGCTGATTTCTTATCAAAAACCTTGGAGACCAGAAGGCAGTGGATTGATCTAGTCAAAATGCTGGGGGAGCCTATCAACTGAGAATTGTATCTCCACCAAAACTGCCCTTCAAAAATGAGGGAGAAATTGAGACATCCCTTGATCACTACCAAAAACCTGAGGGATTTCATTATTACTAGACTTCCCTACATAAAATGCTAGAAGTCCTTCAGGTTGACATGAAAGAAAGCTAGATAGTAACTCAAGCCACATAAAGAAATAAAGATAAAACTAAAGGTACCGAGTTAAAGGTAAATACATGGACATTTAAAAGGACTATAGTTATTTTAATTTTGTTTATAACTCCACCTTTTATTTTCTACATGATTAAAGACAACTACATAAAATTATTTATGTTATTGGATACACAATGTATAAAGATGTAATCTCTAACATTAGTAACATAAAAGGGGGAAATGGAGACGTATAAGAGAATAATTTTGTATACTGTTGGAATTAAGCTGGCATAAATCCAAATTAGATTATTATAACTTTCGGATGCTAAATGCAATTTCCATAATAACCACAAAGAAAATACCTGTAAAATAAACACATAATTAAATGAGAAGGGAATCAAGATATTTCAATACAGAAATCAACAAAACACAAAAAGAAGGTAGCACTGGAGGAGATGAAGAACAAAAAGGCTGTATGGCATATAGAAAACAGCAAAAGACAGAAAATGAGCATAATGGATTAAAACAAAATTAAAACAAATTATCCAACTCTGTGCTGTTTATAGAGGACTCAGTTTAGATTTAAACACACACATAGAAAGGTTAATAGTGAAATAATGGAAAAAATATTTCATGCAAAGAGTAACCAAAAGAGAGCTGAGGTGGCTGTAGTATATTAGACAAAATACACTTTAAGTTAAAACTGTCACAAGAGACAAGGAGGTTATTTATTAATATTTATGTATTTATTAATATCTATTTATTAAGAAAAGGTCAATTCACCAAGAGAATATAACATTTATAAACATTTATGTATCAGTCTTTAGAGATTCAAAATATATGAAGCAGATAGTGACAGAATTGAATGTAGAAAATTAATTCTACAGTAATAGTAGGAAACTTCAGGTCTTCAATTTCCGTAATATATCGAACAACTGTACAGAAGATAAATAATTTACTAGATTATTTGAACAATAATATAGATCAAATGGACCGAAAAGAAATATACAGTACACTCCACCCAACAACATAATGCCCATTTTTCTCAAGTACACATGGAACTTTGTCTAGGATAGGCCATATTTTAGGCCACAAAACAAGTCAGTAAATTTTGAAAGATTTAAATCATACACAGTATCTTTTCCAATCACAGTGGAATGAAACTAGAAACCAACAGCATAAGGAAACTAGGAATATGACATATATGTAGAAATTAATGGACTTTTAACCAATAGGTCAAAGAAGAAATCACAAGGGAAATTAGAAAACCGAGATGAATGAAAATGAAAATAACAACACATGAAACTTATGGAATGCAATGAAAGCAGTGCTTGGAAACTTACGCTACAAATGCCTACACTAAAAAAAGAAAAAAAAATCTCAAGCAATACCTAACCTTATACCTTAAGAAACTAGGAAAAAAAGGAGCAAACTACGCCCAAAGCTAACGGGGGAGTTAATAATGAAGCTTAGAGCAGAGATAAACAAAATAAAGGAGAAAAGTACAATGGAGAAGAATCAGTAAAACCAAAAGTTGATTCTTTGAAAATATCAAAAACTGGGCACGTTAACTAAAATCAGAAATAAAGTAACACTACTACTGATATTATAGAGATGAAAATGATAATAAATAAATGCTATGAACTTTACACCAAGAAATTAGATAACCTAGAAGAAATGAGCAAATTTCTTGAAACTCACAAATGACCTAACTGATACAAGAAAAAATCTGAGCAGACTTGTAACAAGAGTTTGAATCAGTAATCAAAAAAAAAAAATTCTCAAAACAAGAAAAGTCAGGAACCACAAATGGTTTCCCTAGTGAATTCTATCAAACATCTTTTTTAAAAGATTTTATTTATTTGACAGAGACACAGTGAGAGAGGGAACATAAGCAGGAGGAGTGGGAGAGGGAGAAGCAGACTTCCTGCAGAGCAGGGAGTCCAATGGGGGGCTCAGTCCCAGGACCCTGGGATCATGACCTGAGCCAAAGCCAGACGCTTAATGACTGAGCTACTGGGGTGCCTATCAAACACTTAAAGAAGAATTAACATAATCCTCAAGCTCTTCTAAAAAAATTTGAAGAGAAAGAAACATGTCCTAACTCATTCTGTGAAGTCAGTATTACTTTGATATGAAATATAAGTAAAGACATCACAAGAGGGGCACCTGGGTTCCTCAGTCAGTTAAGCATCTGCCTTTGGCTCAGGTCATGATCCCAGTTTCTGGGTTTGAACCCCATGTCCAGCTCCCTGCTCAGCCGGCGAGTCTACTTTTCCCTCTTCCTCTGCCCCTTCCCCCACTTTTGCTCTCTCTGTCTCTCAAATAAATCAATAAAATCATTAAAAAAAAGACATCATAAGAAAAAGTTACAGACCAATATACCTCATTAATATAGATGCAAAGATCTCAAACTATAAGCAAAGTGAACCCATGGCATAGTAAAAGAATTATTCACCATGACCCATAACCAAGTGTTATTTATCTTAGGGAAGAAAGGATGGTTCAACATATGAAAATCAGGGGCGCCTGGGTGGCTCAGCGGGTTAAAGCCTCTGCCTTCGGCTCAGGTCATGATCCCAGGGTCCTGGGATCGAGCCCCGCATCGGGCTCTCTGCTTGGCTGGGAGCCTGCTTCCTCCTCTCTCTCTCTCTGCCTGCCTCTCTGCCTACTTGAAATCTCTATCTGTCAAAAAAATAAATCTTTAAAAAAATATATGAAAATCAATCAATATAACATCATATTAACAGAACAAAAGGAAAAAAGCACATGAATATCTCAATTGATGCAGGAGAGGCATTTGACAAAATACCCTTTCAGACAAAAGCCCTAAGGAAACCAGGAATAGAGGAAAATGCCTCAGTATGATGAAGGGTACTTATTAAAAACCCATTAACTTCATGCTCAGTGGTGAATAGCATAAAGCATACCCCCTAAGATTAAGAAGGCAAAGATGCCCATTTTTTTCATTAACATATAATGTATTATTTGTTTAAGGGGTACAGGTCTGTGAATCATCAGTCATACAGTACACAGCACTCACCATAGCACATACCCTCCCCAATGTCCATAACCCAGCCACCCTATCTCAACCCCTCCATTCCACACCGCCCCCCCACCAGCAACCCTCAGTTTGTTTCCTGAGATTAAGAGTCTCTTATGGTTTTTCTATCTCCCTGGTCCCATCTTGAAAAGGATGCCTACTTTTTACTATTGCTACTCAACATTGTACTGGAAGTTATAGCCAAAGCTTTTAGAAAAGAAAAAGAATTAAAAGCTATCTAAATTAGAAAGAAAGAGGTAAAATGAGGGGCGCCTGGGTGACTCAGTTGGTTGATTGTCTGACTTTGGCTCAGGTCATGATCCCAGGGTCCTGGGATCAAGGCCTGTGTTGGGCTCTCTGCTCAGCAGAGAGTCTGCAGCTCCCTCTGCCCTCCCCGCCCAACTCATGACCTCTCTCTCACTCTCTCTCAAATAAATAAATAAAATCTTTTAAAAAAAGAGGTAAAATGATCTCTGTAGATGACATAATCCTACTGATAAAAAACCCAAAAGAAAGTTACTATAGCTGATAAAGGAATTCAGCAAATTTGCAGATGACAAGATCAAAAGTCAGTTTTGTTTCTATACATAAAAAGAACAAATGAAAAAGTAAACCAAGAAAGCAACTCCATTTACAGTAGCCTCTAAAATCAATAACTAGGAATAAATATAACCAAAGAAGTGAAATATTTGCATGCTGAAAACTACAAAAACATTGCTGAAAGAAAAGGACCTAAATAAATCGAAAGACTTCTTGTATTCGTAGATAAGAGTTAACATTATTAAGATGTCAGTACTACCCAAAGTGATCTAAAGATTTAATGCAATCCTTATCAAAATTCCAGTCCCTTTCCCTTTTCACAGAAATGGTAAAGCCGATCCTCAAATTCATCTAGAAATCCAAGTGTGTAATGTTATACACTTCAATCATCTCTTAGTGTTCATATTTCCTGCCTAAAAGGTTCTAATTCATTATAAAACACTAGCTTATCCTTTTAATATTGCTGGCTATCCAAATGTAGTAAATATCTTGAAAATAGTTTGTCATTTTATGTTTATCCATTTCATCCTATAAAGTTACTACAGACATTGGGCATTAAATTTACTTTCTTTGAACAGTTACACTGCTCATTCTACATTTTGAAAATTAGTTGAAGTCTATTGCAGCCATAAAAAATGTAAAAGCTCTTAAATATGAATTTCATACTTAAAAAATGGGGAAAATATAAAATAGTGGATCACTGACAAAGCTACCAAGCCATTGTCCTGCCCATGTAGATACTATTAATGGCATCATCTTTGTGTAACAAGGACAGCAGCTTCCACATATCTAAATACAAGCAGTATGTGTGTATATTTTATGCCATGTTTCTTTTTTTAGCTCTGAAAATACTATAAAACATCTTACCTGTTACTGTTAACTTCACTGAATCTAACATGTTTTCACAGGAAGCCAATTCCTATCAAAGTAAAGAAAACTTTCAGTTTATGGCTTAATATCAAATTCTTACTATGATAATCATCAAGTTTTTTCTTGAGCACTTATTTATTGAGCATTCATTAACATAAGATGCCCCAGTCAATATTTTTTTTAAGATTTTTTGTTTATTTGACAGGCAGAGATCACAAGTAGGCAGAGAGGCAGGCAGGGAGAGAGGAAGGGAAGCAGGCTCCCTGCTGAGCAGAGAGCCCAATGCAGGGCTCCATCCCAGGATGCTGGGATCATGACCCAAGCTGAAGGCAGAGGCTTTAAACCACTGAGCCACCCAGGTGCCCCTCCACAGTCAATATTAATAGATGTGAGTGAGAATTAACTCCAATAATCTAGATCCTTAAAATCTAAATGTACATAGAGAGAATATCAACTATGTCAGTAACTCACTCATGAAGATTGTTTGTCCAGGTAACTTGAATACAACCAGAAAGGTGGAAGTAAAGTTAAAAATGTTCCTGCATATTGAAGGTAGATGTCACAAAGTCTATATACAATAAAGCTAGTAGACTTTACAGAAACATCTGTCATGTTTGCCTGTGAGGTGTTTTTCCCAGTTTAGACTTTGTTGATGTGGCTTTTCACTATATCATTTTTAATACATGGTTTCAATCTCATGCTTGGAGAGTCATTCCCCACTTTCAGATTATTAGAGCATAAATTTCAAAGCAAATTAATTATTACATTCATGTATATGAGTAAGTAATGTCTCATTTCTATAAGAGTAAGTAAATTTAGCTTTTCTGTTACTTTTCTAGTGAGTACTCACTAAAATTATTCCCAAGAATCTTCTGGAGTATATTCTGGTGTATGAGGCAAATTTAAAAGTGAATGTGGAAAAAAAATAAAAAATAAAAAATAAAAGTAAATGTGGTCAGGACCTCCACAAATGCAGGTTCATTGAAGTGGGACAGTCCATGATATATTTTTCCCTTGGTGATGTTTGGAAAGATAAGGAAGGTAGTTTTTCTGGATAGAGAGGTTCATTGCCATTCAAGAATAAATTTATTAATTGCCAACTGAGTGTCAGATAGTAAGCTACAAAAAATTATTTTTTTTTACATGGGAAAGTGCTTCTGGAATAATTAACATGTTGTACCTAGTATTTTGATTGGTGATCTAATCATGCAGATTAATGCCAGTTAGAGAAATGATATGGGAACTCATGGGGATAGGACAGAATGGAAGATATAGAAGGATAGATAACCCAGTTCTTACAGATCTGTAATAGGACCTAGCATCATTCCATCAGATAGATTTCACTGGAAAACGTTTGGTGTTCTATTTTGGCCATTAAAACACATTCTCTGATTAAAGGGAACAGAGACTTGGCCTGATTTAAGGATAGATAGATGGGAAGAAAGCATATATATAAATCAATATATATAAAATATATGTATATATAAATTAGTAGATGGGGACATTTTCATTGCAAAACTCTTTTTATAAGGTTCCCTTATCTATAACGTGTGCCTTATTCCAGTCTCCTATTTAATCCATTAAAAATCTAGGCTACTACTTTTATATGGAGTTGTTTAGATTGTGCATCACATAAGTGATTGCTTTGAGTACCACAGAACTTCAGCACAGTAACTGTCACTATTAGTGATCTTTACTGGGATGAGTTCCAGGAAAACCATTAAAATGGGCTTTAGGAGTCAAAGAATTGTCTGAAATTGTATGGAAAATTATTCTGGTTGAATATTGTTTCCTGCACAATCATTAGCTTCTACACTTGGGTGTGGTCCTAAAAGCAATGAGACTACCTACCCTAAAATCTTATATGTTAATACCTGAAATTTTGTCACTGATAAGTCATTCATTTAAGTGAAACATTCTTTATCTCTAAGATCCTCTTTTAAAGTTAAAAATTCCCCAGGAGGGACAACATACTAGGTCCCTGAAATATCCATGAATTCATCCCTCCCAACTTCCTGAGCCCACTACTTTAAGTAAAAAAATTTATGTATATTTATTTTATGTTATTACAACAATCGTTTGATGTAGATAGTATTATGATCTTGATTTTAGATGTGACAATTGAAGCCTAGAGAGGTCCAGGTAACTTCGAGAAAGTTGTGTACATGGGTCATAATTAGCAGAGCTAGGATTCAAACCCAACCTAAGCCTTCCTTACTCTCAGCCCTAAACTAATGCCATGAAACTCCACAGAATAAGGAGAAAGATGCTTACTTTAATTAGGCGCAGGATTTCTGGGCAGTCATGAGCCTCTGCAGGTCTTACTCGGAAAGAATTCTTGCTTGGTTGCCTCATGCCTGATTGGCTTCTGCCCGGTTGCCTCATGCCTGGTTGGCTTGGACTTGGTTGATTCATACCTGTATGACTTGTTCCTGATTGGCTTTTTCCTGCTTGACTTGGGCCTGATTGGCTCCAGCCTGGTTGCCTCATGCCAGATTGACTCATACTGAATTGGCTCAGGCCTGGTTGCCTCGGGCCTAGTTGACTCGTGAATGGTTGGCTTGGGCCTAGTTGCCTCATGCTTTGTTGACTTGTGCTGAATTGGCTCG
This sequence comes from Meles meles, assembly GCF_922984935.1. Taxonomy (NCBI): domain Eukaryota; kingdom Metazoa; phylum Chordata; class Mammalia; order Carnivora; family Mustelidae; genus Meles; species Meles meles. The sequence continues at coordinate 72,140,769 of NC_060087.1, forward strand.
AGTATGGTTGCCTCATTCTTGGTTGGCTTATGCCTGGTTGGCTTAGGCCTGGTTGGCTCATACCTAGTTGGCTCAAACCTGGACGACATGTGCCTGGTTGACTTCTGCCTGATTGACTCCTCCCCGGTTGTTTCATGCTCAGTTGGTTCATGTCAGTTAAGCTTGTATTTGGTTGATTTATGTCCAGTTGTTTTGTACCAAATAAGCTTGTGCCTGGCTGGCTCCTCCCTGGTTGGTTCATGTCTGGTAAGCTTGATTCCTTCATGCCTGATTGGTTCACGCCCAGTTGATTCATCCCTGGTTGGCTAGGGACTGTTGACTTATGACTGGTTGACTGTGGACTGGCTGGCAGATGATGGGTTAGCAGATGCCTGGTTGGCCAGTGACTAAGTGTCCTGATGGAGCAGAGGTCTTTAACTACAGTGGTGTAGTGGGAGGCTTTAGGATGTTTCCGTCTTTTCTCAACTTGATTCCTACTTTGAGATCCCTCTATCAAGATGAGAATGGGTAAAATAAATGTCTACCTAAAGAGTATTGAAGCCTCTGATTTGCTGGAGTTGACCTCACCAGCGATTACAGCTGTAGGCTTGGCTGGGTTTCAGGTTGTCATCTGGCCTTTCTTTGCCAACAGGCCAGAGTGAGGGGAAGAAGAAAATGATCCTGGGGGAGTATTACTGCTTCACCCCCTTGCACAGCCGCTCTGTCATAGTGATGAAGTCACAATGCTCATGTTTAATGTGCCTAAGTGCCCCCCCCCATGTGGTGAGGGACAGGAACTGTTTGACCAGCACTTTATTTCCTCTTTTCCTGGATCTTGAGAGAGTGAAGCAAGAAGCTGGAAGGAGTCTGAGAGTTTATTTATGCTTGGCAGTCTCCCTAAATTGCCTGCTATTTTAACCACTCAATTCAAAGATACTTACTTTAATTCTGCTTGTCCTGCTCCCTGGCCCTGAAATAATTCACTTCCTATTTCTGTCCTGACTTCCACTTACCACCTCTTTCCCATAGGCATCGAAACTAGAATGCTTAAAAAGGTTGTTCTTTTTTTTTTAATTAATTTATTTTCAGCGTAACAGTACTCATTGTTTTTGCAGCACAACCAGTGCTCCATGCAATACGTGCCCTCTCTATTACCCTCCACCTGGTTCCCCAACCTCCCACCGCCCACCCCTTCAAAACCCTCAGGTGGTTTTTCAGAGTCCATAGTCTCTCATGGTTCATCTCCCCTTCCAATTTCCCACAACTCCGTTCTCCTCTCCATCTCCCCATGTCTTCCATGTTCTTTGTTATGCTCCACAAATAAGTGAAACCATATGATACTTGACTCTCTCTGCTTGACTTATTTTGCTCAGCATAATCTCTTCCAGTCCCGTCCATGTTGCTACAAAAGTTGGGTATTCATCCTTTCTGATGGAGGCATAATACTCCATCATGTATATGGACCACATCTTCCTTATCCATTTGTCCGTTGAAGAGCATCTTGGTTCTTTCCACAGTTTGGCAACCGTGGCCATTGCTGCTGTAAACATTGGGGTACAGATGGCTCTTCATTTCACTACATCTGTATCTTTGGGGTAAATGTCCAGCAATGCAATTGCAGGGTCATAAGGAAGCTCTATTTTTAATTTCTTGAGGAATCTCCACACTGTTCTCCAGAGTGGCTGCGATAACTTGCATTCCCACCAACAGTGTAAGAGGGATCCCCTTTCTCCACAACCTCGCCAACACATGTTGTTTCCTGTCTTGCTAATTTTGGCCATTCTAACTGGTATAAGGTGATATCTCAATGTGGTTTTAATTTGAATCTCCCTGGTAGCTAGTGATGATGAGCATTTTTTCATGTGTCTGATAGCCATTTGTATGTCTTCATTGGAGAAGTGTCTGTTCATATCTTTTGCCCATTTTTTGATATGATTATCTGTTTTGTGTGTGTTGAGTTTGAGGAGTTCTTGATAGATCTTGGATATCAACCTTTTGTCTGTACTGTCATTTGCAAATATCTTCTCCCATTCCGTGGGTTGCCTCTTTGTTTTGTTGACTGTTTCCTTTGCCGTGCAGAAGCTTTTGATCTTGACGAAGTCCCAAAAGTTCATTTTTGCTTTTGTTTCCTTGGCCTTTGGAGACATATCTTGAAAGAAGTTGCTGTGGCTGATATCGAAGAGGTTACTGCCTATGTTCTCCTCTAGGATTCTGATGGATTCCTGTCTCACGTTGAGGTCTTTTATCCATTTCGAGTTTATCTTTGTGTACGGTGTAAGAGAATGGTCAAGTTTCATTCTTCTACATATCGCTGTCCAGTTTTCCCAGCACCATTTATTGAAGAGACTGTCTTTTTTCCATTGAATATTTTTTCCTGTTTTGTCGAAGATTATTTGACCATAGAGTTGAGGGTCCATATCTGGCTCTCCACTCTGTTCCACTGGTCTATGTGTCTGTTTTTATGCCAATACCACACTGTCTTGGTGATCACAGCTTTGTAGTAAAGCTTGAAATCGGGTAACGTGATGCCGCCAGTTTTGTTTTTGTTTTTCAACATTTTCTTAGCAATTTGGGGTCTCTTCTGATTCCATACAAATTTTAGGATTATTTGCTCCAGCTCTTTGAAAAATACCGGTGGAATTTTGATCAGAATGGCTTTAAAAGTATAGATTGCTCTAGGCAGTACAGACATTTTAACAATGTTTATTCTTCCGATCCAAGAGCATGGAACGGTCTTCCATCTTTTTGTGTCTTCTTCAATTTCTTTCATGAGTGTTCTGTAGTTCCTTGAGTATAGATCCTTTACCTTTTTGGTGAGGTTTATTCCGAGTTATCTTATGGTTCTTGGTGCTATAGTAAATGGAATCAATTCTCTAATTTCCCTTTCTGTATTTTCATTGTTAGTGTATAAGAAAGCCACTGATTTCTGTACATTGACTTTGTATCCTGCCACGTTACTGAATTGCTGTATGAGTTCTAGTAGTTTGGGGGTGGAGTCTTTGGGGTTTTCCATATAAAGAATCATGTCATCTGCAAAGAGAGAAAGTTTGACTTCTTCCTTACCAATTTGGATACCTTTTATTTCTCTTTGTTGTCTGATTGCTGTTGCTAGGACTTCTAATACTATGTTGAACAAGAGTGGTGAGAGTGGGCATCCTTGTCGTGTTCCTGATCTCAACAGGAAGGCTGCAAGCTTTTTCCCATTGAGGATGATATTTGCTGTGGGTCTTTCATAGATAGATTTTATGATGTTCAGGAATGTTCCCTCTATCCCTATAGTTTGAAGCATTTTAATCAGGAACGGATGCTGGATTTTGTCAAATGCTTTTTCTGCATCAATTGAGAGGACCATGTGGTTCTTCTCTCTTCTCTTATTGATTTGTTCTATCACATTGATTAATTTGCGAATGTTGAACCATCCTTGCAACCCAGGGATGAATCCCACCTGGTCATGGTGGATAATCTTTCTAATGTGCTGCTGGATCCTGTTTGGTAGGATCTTGTTGAGAATCTTAGCATCCATATTCATCAGTGATATTGGTCTGAAATTCTCCTTAAAAAGGTTGTTCTAATAAGGTGCTGAATTCTCTAATAAAGAAAATATTTCTTTACAAATAATTAAAAATAACTGGTTACTATTTATTGACTTATTTTGTGACCTAGGCTCAGTGGGAAGCACATTACATTTTCTCATTTAATCCCATAGCAATCCTATTTTTCCCACTTCTGGAGAAAATTGTTCAAAAGATTTGGTAAAATAACCAAGGACTAAACGATTGGAGAACGTGAACTCGGGCCCAGATCTGTCCAACTCCATTTTCAAGCATTTTGCCATCCCACTATCCTGCCTCTTACACATGCTATGCTTATTCTCCACCCCCATACCTGTGAAATCAAATATATTATCCTTTAACCCTATCCTCCCTCACAGGAACCCTTCTCCCATAATTTTATTTGTTGGCTCATTTCTACAACAATGTATATTATGTAATAGATTCTAAAATTGTTACAGATGGAGTGAATTTATTTTTTAACTATACCCGAGATCCTTGATTGAAGCTGTTTTTAGTCTCATACTTTATATATGCATTACTTCTTTTTATCACCAAAGCAACTCTGTGAAATATATACTGTTCTTCACTTTATTAATAATCTGAATTAACTAGTTTTTCAAAGTCTAATACATGGCAGAATGGGGACAGAGTCCAAAGCCCATCGCATGGACAAAACAATAAATAGAACTGTGGGGGCACAATCACCATTTGGCATATACTGGCTGTAAATGGAAACTAGAGAGCCCATTTTCATATAATGACAGGCAAATCAAGTCACATCACAAAATTATGATAAACCTAACACATTGTATGTAGGTAATTTGATCTCAATCCATTTGTAATAATAATGAGATGCAAAATTTTATGAATGATTCCTTTAATGTTAGGCATGATTTTAAGGAACAATTTACTTGCAGTAATTCATTTAATCCTCACGAAGTCCAGTGACATGGATGATATTATTGTGACCATTGTTTCAGGTAGAAAAACGGATTCAGAGAGGTTAGATAATTTGACTTAGGTTACACAATGAAAAGTTCAGACAAAATTTGGAAAACCCAGTTACCATTTTGGTTTTTCTGAAATGCTATGAAAGGGGTGAAAGAACATTGCTGTTTGTTTTACAAAATCAAACCATTTGCAATATTTATCATGGGGATGTTTGGCCTTTTTTTCTCCTTTTTTAGAGGAGACATATGTCCAGTTGATCCCTTAAAGGGATAAAACCAGAAATTAGTTTAGTGATCTATATCTGTTAAATAGCTTCTTTTGTATTTTGGCTCATAAACATTTACATCTCTTGAAAGTCGTGTAGGTTTTCATTTTCTTTTTTAAAGAATGCTTGGTTTGAATATTACTCAATTTTGATTTTAAGAGAACACACCAAGAATGCATATTCTTGCTCAGTTACTTATTAACACAAATTGTCCCATCTTTGGAATACAGAATGAGACTCATCAGCCATCAGCCATGCAAGTATCTTCACACTGTAGCTGTAATACCATCAGGGAAAAACTAGGGGGTGGTCGTGGTTTTTTAATATTTAAACAAAACCCTTCATAATAAGTGTTTGCCACAAGGTGGCAGTGTTATCCAGTTTGGGAACCCAAAGTCTAAATTATTAATCAAAGTATACATACTCTTAATCTAAGGTTTTTGTCATTTCCAGATGTTATCAGAAATTTTTTTTTAAATGTTATTAGTCTTAACATACTATTTTGTTACAGTCTAGGTAGTGAATTATATATGGCAAGACCTGCCAGATTCTAAGATTTCAAACTGCATGCATTGTCTGCTCTACCAAAATGTTTTAAATTTAATATATAAAGCCACCACCAATATATCTAAAAATATGGATATGTTTATGCATTAAAATGACTTCAACTCAGAATGTGCCCTTTTCTGAAGATGCTAAGTAAAATCCTGTATTCTAAATTCTGACCTTAGCTTGGTGTCATCTAAAGGAATATGCACAGTTGAAAAAGGCATTTTTATAGCTTTAATCTATAGCAAACAGAATTTAAGTTTGTTGGAATCTTCATATACTTCAGAGCCAATATTTTTTCTCCTGTCCCTTTAATTTTTAGTTTTTGCTTCTGTAAAATGCAAATAAAAAGAAATAAAAGAAAAAGAAAAGACAGAAGATTGAGTAGACTGGAGGATAGGGGGTGTGTGGGAGGGAGGAGTGGATCTTAATGTAGGGAACCAGTCTAGAACAGGGCTAACGTGGGATATCTTCTGAAATAAAAACTTAGAGTGCTTTGGAGGCATCTATCGGTAAGTACCACTTAATATTTTCATAATATTTGCTATATTTTATTTTGTTTTATTTCAGAATACATGCTTATTTAAAAATATTTGGAATATATCAAACAGACAGCCAAAAAAAAAAAAAATACCCCACCACTTCACTGTGATTGGAAATGAGCACACCCAAGAATTTGAAGTTTATTTCCAAATAGCAGTAAATTTCCAATTAAGTGAAAACTATCACTTTGCTCATGCATGAGGAAAATGCTGAGCAACTTTTCATGTATCTGTTGGCCATCTGTATATCTTCTATGGAAAAATGTCTATTCATGTCTTCTACCTGTTTTTAATTGAATTTTTCATTTTTGGGTGTTGAGTTTTATAAGCTCTTTATATATTTCAAATACTAACCCTTTATCAGATATCTTCTCCCACTCCACAGGATGCCTTTTAGTTTTGTTGTTTCCTTCACTGTGCAGAAGCATTTTATTTTGATGAGGTTCCCATAGATTATTTTTGCTTTCAATTCACTTGCCTCAGGACACATATCTAGAAAGAAGTTGCTATGGCCAATGTCAGAGGTTATTGCCCATGTTCTTCTCTGGGATTTTAATGGTTTCCTATCTCACATTTAAGTCTTTAATCCGTTTGAGTTTATTTTTGTGCTTGGTGTAAGAAAGTGGTCCAGATTCATTCTTATGCATGTGGCTGTCCAGTATTCCCAATACCATTTGATGAAGAGACATTCTTTTTCCCATTGAATATCCTTTCCTCCTTTGTTGAAGGTTAATTGATGATATAGTCGTGGGTTCATTTATGGGATTTCTATTCTGTTCTATTGATCTTTGTCTATTTTTTTTTTTTTTTTGCAAGTGCCATACTGTTTTGATTACTATGGCTTTGTAATATAACTTGAAGTCTGGAATAGTGATGCTTTGCTTTTTTTTTTTTTTTTTTTTTCCCCAAGGTTGTTTTGACTATTTGGGATCTTTTGTAGTTCCATAAATTTTAGCAGTTTGTTCTAGCTCTGTGAAAAATGCTGGTGGTATTTCGATGGAATTGCATTAAATGTGTAGATTGCTTTGGGTAGTATAGACATTTTAACAATATTTGTTTTTCTAGTCTATGAGCATGGAATGTCTTTCCATTTCTTCATGTCATCTTCAATTTCTTTCCTCAGTGTTTTATAGTTTTCAGAGTACAGATATTTCACCTCTTTGGTTAGGTTAATTCCTAGGTATCTTATGGTTTTGGATGCAATTATAAATGGAAATGATTCCTTAATTTCTCCTTATGCTGCTTCATTATTGCTGTATAGAAGTACAACAGATTTCTGTAATTTGATTTTGTATCCTGAAACTATACTGAATTCAAGTATCACTTCTAGCAGGTTTTTGGTCAAGTCTTTAGTGTTTTCTTTATATAGTATCATGTCATCTGAAATAGTTTGGATGCCTTTCCTTTTTTTTTAATTTAATTTTATTTTTTCAGGGTCCAAGATTCATTGTTTAATGTACCACACCCAGTGCTCCATGCAATATATGCTCTCCTTATCACCCACCACCAGGCTCACCTATCCCTCAAACCCCTTCCTTCCAAAACCCTCAGTTTGTTTCTCAGAGTCCACAGTCTGTCATGGTTCATCTCCCCCCTCCGATTTCCCCCACTTCACTTTTCCTTTCCTTCTCCTAATGTCCTCCATGTTATTCCTATGTTCCACAAATAAATGGAACCATATGATAATTTTGTTATCTGACTGCTGTGGCTGATACAATGTTAAATAACTGGTGAGAATTAGACATCCCTGTCTTCTTCCTGACTGTCAAAGAAGAGCACTTAGTTTTTGCCCAATTTAGGATAATATTAGCTGTGAGTTTTTCATAGATGGCCTTTAGGATTTTGATGTATGTTCCCTCTAAACCTCCTCTGTAGAGGATTTTTTATCATGAATGGATGCTGTACTTCGCCAAGTGCTTTTTCAGCATCATTTGAAATGATCACGTGCTTATCATTTCTTTTATTAATGTGGAATATAGCATTACTTGATTTGTGAATAATGAGCACCATTTCCTCATGGGAATAATTCCCACTTGATTGTGGTGTATAATTGTTTTAATGTATTGTTGCCTTTGGCTTGTTAGTATTTTGTTGAGGATTTTTGCATCTATGTTCATCAGATATACTGGCCTGCATTTCTCTTTTTTTGTGGTGTTTTTATCTGGTTTTCATATCAGGGTAATACTGGCCTGATAGAATGAATTTGGAAGTTTTCCTTGCATTTCTGTTTTTTGGAATGCCTGTGAAGTCATCCAGAGCTAGACTTACTTATTGGGAGTTTTTTGATTACTAATTCAATTTCTTTGCTGGTTATTTTTTCCTGTTTCAGTTTTGGTAATTTATCTTTCTAGGGCTTTATCCCTTCCAGTTTGTCCAATTTGTGGGTATGTAATTTTTCATAATATTCTCTTATAATTATATTTCTGTGAAGTTGGTTGTTATGTCTCCTTTCTTGTTATTTTATTTATTTTGGTCCCTTCTGTTTTCCTTTTGATAAGTCTAGCTAGAGGGTTTAACACTTTTATTAATTTTTTTTCAAAGAGCTAGTTTTATTAATCTGTTCTACTGTTTTTCATTTATTTCTGTATCATTTATTTCTGCTCTAATCTTTATTATTTCTGTCCTGCTGGCTTTAGGCTTTGTTGTTCTTTTTGTAGCTTCTTTATATGTAAAGTTAGGTTGTGTATTTGAGACTTTTTGTGCTTCTTGAGATAGGCCTATATTGCTATATGCTGCCTTCTTAGGACTGTTTTTCCTGCATCCCAAAGATTTTGAACATTGTTTTCATTTTAATTTTTTTCCATGAATTTTTAAAATTCTTTAATTTCCTGGTTGACCCATTCATTCTTTAGTAGGATGCTTTTGGTCTCCATGTATTTGAGTTCCTTCCAACTTTCCTCTTGTGATTGAGTTCTAGTTTCAAATCATTGTGGTCTGAAAATATGCAGAGAATGATCCCAATATTTTGGTACCAGTTGAGACCTGATTTAGGACCCAGGATGTGATCTATTCTGGAGACTGTTCCATGGGTACTAGAGAAGAATGTGTATTCTGTTGCTTTGGGATGGAATGTTCTGAATATATCTACGATGTCCATCTGGTCCAGTGTGTCATTTAAAGCCTTTATTTCTTTGATCTTTTGCTTAGATGATCTGTCCATTTCAGTGAGGGGGAGGTGTTAAAGTCCTCTATATTATTATAGTATTGTTGAAGTGTTTCTTTGATTTTATTATTAATTGGTTTATGTAATTGGCTGCTTGCATGTTAGGGGCATAGATACTTAAAATTGTTAGTTCTACTTGTTGGACAGACCCTTTAAGTATAATATAGTGTCCTTCCTCATCTCTTATTATAGTCTTTGGCTTAAAATCTAATTTGTCTGATATAAGGATTGCCACCCCAGTTTTTTTTTGATGTCCATTAGCATGGTAAACGGTTTTCCACCCTCTCACTTTAAATCTGGAGGTGTCTTTGGGTCTAAGATGAATTTCTTGTAGACAGCATATTGAGGGTCTTGTTTTTCTTACCCATTCTGTGTCTTTTGTTTGGGGCATTTAGCCCATTTACTTTCAGAGTAATTATAGAAAGATATGAATTTAATGCCACTATATTGCCTGTAAGGTGACTGTTAGTGTATATTGTCTCTGTTCCTTTCTGGTCTGTTTCTTTTAGGCTCTCTCTTTGCTTAGAAGACCACTTTCAATATTTTCTGTAGGGCTGGTTTGGTATTTATAAATTCTTTTAGTTTTTGTTTGTCCTAGAAGCTTTTTATTTCTCCTTCTATTTTCAACGACAACCTAGCTGGATATAGTATTCTTGACTGCATAATTTTCTCATGTAGTGCTCTGAATATATCACGCCAGTCCTTTCTGACCTGCCAGGTCTCTGTGGATAGGTCTGCTGCCAATCTAATATTTCTACCATTGTAGGTTACAGACCTCTTGTCCTGAGCTGCTTTCAAGATTTTTTCTTTGTCTCTGAGACTTGTAAGTTTTACTATTAAATGGTATTAAATAGGGTGTTGACCTATTTTTGTTGATTTTGAGAGGGGTTCTCTGTGCCTCCTCAATTGTGATGCTTGTTTCCTTCCCCAAATTAGGGAAGTTCTCTACTATAATTTGCTCCAATATACCTTCTGTCCCTCTCTCTTGTTCTTCTTCTTCTGGGATCTCAATTATTCTAATATCATTTCATCTTATGGTATCACTTATCTCTTGAATTCTCCCCTTGTGGTCCAATAGTTGTTTATCTCTCTTTTTCTCAGCTTCTTTATTCTCCATCATTTGGTCTCCTTATATCACTAGTTCTCTCTTCTTCTTCATTTATCCTAGTGGTAAGAGCCTCTATTCTTGATTGCACCTCATTAATAGCTTTTTTTATTTCAGCTTGGTTAGATTTCTATTCTTTTGTTTCTCCAGAAAGGGATTCTCTAGTATTTTCTATGCTCTTTTTCAAGCCCAGCTAGTATCTTTATAATCATCATTCTGAACTCTAGTTCTGACATCTTACTAATGTCTGTATTGATTAGGTCCCTAACAGTCAGTACTGCCTCTTGTATTTTTTTTTTTTTGAGGTGAGTTTTGCTGCCTTGTCATTTTGTACAGAGAAGAATAGATGAATGAGAGAACAAAATGTTAAAAGGGTAACAATGGCCCCAGAAAATATACTAACCAAATCAGAAGAGACCCAAAACTGGGGGTAGAAGAAAGGGAAAAAAAATATGATTAGACTGATGAATAGAAAAGTACCACACACTTGATTTAGGGTATATTTTGGTCTGTTCAAGAAACTGCCTCCCAAAATTTTAAAGAAAGAAAAACTTACATATATACAAAAGAAGGGTAAGCGTGATGAAGGGATGGAATATGACTGTAAAGATGAAAATGAAAGAAGATTCTGAAGAAGAAATTGAAAATATAAGAAGTTGGTTTAAAAAAAAGAAAAAAAAAGGAGAGAATGTGATCAGGCTGGAGATGAGAACAAAGCCATATGCTAGATTTAGGGTATATTTTGGTCTGTTAGAAGAAACTGTATCCCAAAATTTTAAAGAAAGAAAAACTTATATGTATACAAAAAATAAGGTTAAATACAATGAAGGGAGAATATGACTATAACAATGAAAATTCAAAAAGATTTTTAAAAAGGTTTTTAAAAGATAAAATAATTAAAATAGGTTGAAATAGGAATGATGAAAATTGTTTAAAAAAGAAAAAAATAATGAAAATTTCGCCTGGGTGGCTCAGTGGGTTGGGCTGCTGCCTTTGGCTCGGGTCGTGCTCTCAGGGTCCTGGGATCGAGTCCTGCATTGGGCTCTCTGCTTGGCGGGGAGCCTGCTTCCCTCTCTCTGCCTGCCTCTCTGTCTACTTGTGATCTCTCTCTGTCAAATAAATAAATAATCTTTTTAAAAAAATTAACTTTGAAAGTCTAAAGAATCATGGGGGAAAAGCCATGAATTTGATGTGCTGTATTTCCCTAGTTTGGGAGTTCTGCAGTTCTCATTGATCAGTAAACTTGGTCTTGGCTGGTAGTTCTTGCTGATCTTCTGGGGAAGGGGTCTGTTGCAGTGATTCTCAAATGTCTTTGCCCGAGGCAGATTATAGCACCCTTGCCAGAGGCCAGGCTAAAGAATCTGCTCAGGTTTGCTCTCCTTAGCTTTTGTTCCCTGAAAGCTTTCTGTATAGCTTTGGAGGACAAGAATGAAAATGCCAGTCTCCCAATCTGCAGCACTGGAGGAGCCAAGAGTTCAGGGGCCCCCCTCTTCAATGAGCCCTTAAAGAAAAGCAGGCAGTCACTCCTGTCTCCCTGGCCTCCAGCTGCACTCCATGCCCACCCAACCTGTGACCAAGCATTTCTATCTCCGGCACATGGCCCTGTTTGGAGTCTCCAAACCCAGCAGATTCCTGCAGTGTGCTCCCATGCTGCTCCTCCTGGTAGAGGAAGGGGAGCCTCCCCAGATCTGCCACTTGTGGTTTCCCTGCTGGAAGAGTAGTGGCTCGACTTTGCATCAGATCATGGTTTATGGCAACCCCAAACTGAGAGCCCCTTCATTGGCTCCATCTTTGCAGCTTTCTTCCCTGCTCTGATACCTGGGACCTCTGCCACACTCAGGCATCCCCGGTATTTCTGTGACCCTGAGTGTCCTGAGACCACATTGTCCCCACAAGGATTCCACTCCATGCTTATTCACTGCAGCAATGTCCTCCGTGGAGCAGACATCTAAAAGTTCTGATTTTGTACTCTGCTGCCCTCTCACTTGCCAGTAGCCGGCTGACAGGGGCTCCCTCCCCCCATGGTCTATCTTACCATATATCACCTTGGATTCACTTCTCCACATGTCCACCTTCTAGAAAGTGGTAGCTTTTCTCTGCATAGAATTGCTGCTTTTCTTCTCTTCAATCTCCTGTTGAGTTTGTAGGCATTCAGAATGGTTTGATAACTAGCTGAATTCCTGGGACCAGATGAAATTTAGGTCTCCTACTTCTCTGCCGTCTTGCTCCTCCCATGCCCCCAGCCACTACTTTTGAGAAAACAAAACAAAGCAAAGAAATCCAACTAAGAAAAAAAGACTCCCTCTGCTCTCACAAAGCTATTACATTTCTCACAAAGCTGTTACATTCTAGCAGGGAGAGAAACACAAAGCAAGGAAGCCCGTGATCAGGCACTTAGTAATCTGGAAGGGTCAAGATAGACAAGAGTGTGGAAGAGAAGCATGTGACAGGGAGGAGGGGGCTGCATCTGAGGGGCACAGTAGATGAAATGTGGAAGGTTAAGTAGGAGGTGGAAGGGCTGGGGGGTGCAGTGCTATTATTTCTTCAAATAAATTTTTTGTCCCCTTTCCTCTCTTCTTCTGGGACTTCTGTAATACATGAATGTTATTATGTTTGATGCAGTCACTGAGTTCCCTACGTCTATTCTTGTTTTGTGTAGTTCTTCTTTCTTTCTTTTGTTCAGCGTCATTACTTTCCATTATTGTCCTCTAGGTCACTAATTCGTTCATCTGCTTCTTCCAGCCAGCTTTTTATTGCATCAAGCATATTTCCAATTACATTTATTAAACTCTTCATCTCTGATTGATTCTTTTTTAACCCTTTATCTCTGTGGTAAGGGTCTCACTGATGTCTTCTATTTTTTTCTCAAGCCTAGTGAGTATCCTTATGATTGTTGCTTTAAATTCTCCATCACGCGGAACCAGGTGGTGGGTAATAGCGAGGGCACGTACTGCATGGAGCACTGGGTGTTATGCCAAAACAATGAACACTGTTATGCTGTAAATAAACAAATAAAAAAATTAAAAAAAAATTCTCCATCACGGATAGTATTTATATCTGTTTTGCTTAGATCTATGAGAGTGGCCTTATCTTTTTCTTTCACTTAGGATAACTTCCTCCATCTTCACATTTTGTCTAAGTCTCCTCCTTCTTCTCTGTGTTAGAAAAGCTCGTCATGTGTCCTGCTCCAGAAAGTAATGGCCTTATGAAGAAGGAATCATGTAATGCCTGGGGTATGGCACTTCAGGGAGTCTCTTATGTACTGCATTCACTCTGCTGTTGTGTTTTGGCTGCTCTAACCTTCAGGCCACTCTTCTGCTGAGGCTCCTTTTGCATGCTGTGGGCAGCATTTGGTCCCTGGACTGAATGTGGTGAGTTTTAACTAGATGTACTCTGGTCTGCTTGTGAAATGATACCTAACACCATCTCCACCAGACCTAAGATCCTACATACACTCTGGTTGGAAGACATGGTGTGGACAAGGATTGTGCTGTTCTGGGTGAGGGTCCCACTGTGCTGAAACCAAAGTAAGCATGATTGAGAAGGGGAATCCCACCAGAATGCAGGGCTATAGAGCTTTGTGTGTGCAAGTTAAGCAGCCAGTATTGGTGCTACAGTGCTCAGCACCCTGTCTATGCTGAGGGGCAGAGAAGGAAAATTACTCTGGCCAGCTTATTTGTTCCCAGAAAGGTCTGTCTGTATGCACTGCCTCTCAGGGATATTCTCCAAGAAGAGTGAATAGTCTCCCCCCTGGGTGCCTCAGGTGTTCTTCAAATTGCTGTTTCTGTGCCATCTGTTCCCAGGTTGTTTGCCTGCCTTCTCTCCAAAAGCAGGGTAGTGCCATCCAGCCTCTACCCTGCCAAGCCTGATAACCTTTAAAATGCCAGTCTTTAAGCCCTGTTGGTTACAAGAACTCACAAGATTTGGTCCTTCTTGTTTTCCAAGCCAATGGCTTTGCAGAAACCTTTTCCTTGTGCATTCCTCTGTGTGTTCCCCTCTCTCTGTGACCATGGCTCCCTCCCTTCTAAAGCACCCACAATCCATTTCTCTCCTCAAGCACATCTCTGTAGTTCTTACCTTCTTCTTTTTTTTTTTTTTTTTTACTATTTTTATTTATTTATTTAACAGACGGAGATCACAAGTAGGCAGGGAAGCAGGCTCCCTGCTGAGCAGAGAGCCCAATTCGGGGCTCGATCCTAGGACTCTGGGATCATGACCTGAGCTGAAGGCAGAGGCCTCAATCCACTGAGCCACCCAGGTGCCCCTGTACTTCTTACCTTCTTTGAGGTGGCCACTTCTCTCTGATTGATTGTGGAGATTGTTTTGTCAGTCTTTTCATTGATTTCTGGGGTATTTAGGATGATTAGTAGGTAATCTGGTTGTGTTCATGGGATAAGGTGAGCCTATGGTCTTACTCCACCATCATTTTTTTCTTCTCATGGCTTTTTTGTTTAGTCAAGTGCCCCAAGGGTGACCTTTTGTGAAAGGCAAGATGGGTCCAGAGCATAGTCTTGGATGGAGGCTGAGAATTAAATTGCTTTGCACATAAAAAGAACTTTTTTTAAAGGGAGCAGTGTGGAGAGAGAGGCTGAGTATTCCCAAAACTAGGAAAAGAGATGTTAAGTGGAAAGGAAGAGTTTTTGGCTTGCGGAGCAGAACCTCACAAAATTGTAATAACCTGAGTCTTATGGCACAGGACAACCAATAAAGATTCTCTTTAAAATGTCAATATTTAGTTTTAAACTTTTCCTATTAGATGCTGTGTGGAAACATGCCTACCTCCTCCTGAATAATTTGGTGGTTGTCACCACGTAGTAGCTTTGTATTTGTCATGATTTGGGAGCATGAAAGTGGAGGGATGAAGTCTACATGCCAGGCAGAGGTGGTGGAAGAAGGCAGCAGCTATAGGAATTGAACCCAGGGACTGAAAATACTGACTATAGCTTCAGCTGATTCATAAAAGGTTACACTGGAGTAGGAGGGATGGGTAAGGAGTATTGATCCTGATGTTAGCTGGGGTAGGAATTCAAGACATTTGGTTATTACTGAAATATGTGATGCCAGAGGACTGGAAGACATGAGTTTCCTAAAAAAATATATAAAATAGAAATGAAAATATGTCAGAATTCTATCTAGAGATAACTTTTTACATTTTAATGACTATCTTTTCTTCTTTCTCTAATATATATATAATTTTATAATAAAATATAAATATATACATAAAGCATAATTATATATACTTTATTATATATAATTATTATATATAATTTTAAAATATAATTGATATGTGATAGCTATCTCTTTTTGCTTAGCAATATATTATTAATCTTCCCCCATGCTATAGCATTACATACAACATTTTTAAAATTTGCTGTCACTGAGCAAATATTTATTAAACACCAACCATATGGCAAATTGTTTAAGGCCCTGTTGAACATTTATCAAGTGTCTGGTGCTATGGAAAATGCTTTATATATGTAATCCCATTTAATCCCCACAATAAGGTAGGCATAATGACCCTAATTTCTTAGAGAGAGAAAGTGAGGCTTAGAGAAATTAAACTTACTAAGATCATACAACTTGGTTTGAGCCAATATTCAGACCCAGAACTAGTGTGATTCCTGAGCTCACTGCTTTGAACCAGATGCTGAGTTACTTCACTGTTATGTATATGTTTTCTTTCATTTAATCTGACATTTGATATGCATTTTTTCCAGTTTTATAGTGTTAAACAGTGTCCCAGTCAACATATTTGTGTAATATATTTTTAAATAAACATCACTTTAAATACGTCTGGAGAACCCAGAAACTTTTTAGAAAAATATCAGTAGATGAAACACAAAAGGTCTATTTAAGATATTTAAATACCTTTCATTTGATATATGACACTTAGGTAAAAGATCTCCCTCAATATACAAGGTTCAGCAAATACCCAGGGAGTATCAAGTTAGGATATACTTTTCATG